>NC_136788.1:7251067-8451067 GCF_947034865.1 Barbatula barbatula
AAATCCAAAAATCACTTGCACAGTGTGTTATTTTTCATGCAGTTGTATACTTAAATTATCCTGTATGTTCCCAAGAATGTGCAATCCAGAGAAATTCCTATTTAAAACAATGGCCCGTCCCTTGTATTTGTTGAATATTGGACATTAACCCGCTTCTCTCAACAGGTAGAGGTCTTTTGTTTAAACTAGTAACTTTGTATTTGCACCTAATGTACTACTCTTTTATGACATAACGCTTATTTCTCCCCGAACTCTTTGTAAGTCGTTTTTGGATCAAAGCGTCTGCTAAATGACTAAATGTAAATGTAATGCATATCAGTGACTTAACATCCGCTGCGCTGCAATACCCTCAGTTTCTGGTTGGAGAAAATACAGCAGCACGCAAATGCGGAAGTGGTTATACAGCATCTGTATACAGTAACGTAGCATTACATTCCACATTTCTTGCAAGCTAATTCATGCCACGATGACATAAAATAAAATGTATTCACTACCTCGTCCATTAACATGATGGGCGATCTCCATACGCCTCTGGATGGTGAAAACTACATGTCCCATAATTCCACTCTCCTAACATAACGTAATTTAGCTTCGCTTTTTGTTGTTGTTTTGAAAGTGCACCATCTAGCGGTGCAAATTTACATATTGTGGCTTTAAGGTTCAAACAGGCTGTATTTTCCCACATACCGTGCATGTTTGTATCTCCCCTTTGCCCGCCTCTCTGAAAAGCGCACATTTTTTTTTACAAAGCTCATCGTTCTGAAAAGCGAGGTGTACTATTGGCCAGTTGACCAGTGCGTAGTGATTGGTTGAATACTGCAAGCGTGTAGACGGAAAGGTAACGCCTCTTACCATATTTGGAACATCAGGTTCCAAAGCAATTGTACTGACAGGTACGCCCACCTTACTTACGTTTACATTTGGGCGGTCTTATTCAAAACATTCCGCGAACTGACGTAGATTTGTGGGGGGTGTGGTTACACGAGGTGTATTGCATGGGAAACTTATAACACACCATAGACACAGAAAAACACGTATTCGCTCCATATAACCCATTTAAACCACACGAATAAAGAAAGCCTTTCTAAACTTACCGGTTGCTCCGAAGTTTATAAATCGAATAGTAATAAAAAGTAAAGGTTTATAAAACAACATCGTAATTATTCATAATATGAGAATTAGAGACCAACCAACGCTGACTAAACGAATTGTACCTGCTAAATAGTTGAACCGGTTGTCATAAAAACTGCCTTTAACTATTTAACTCTAGCTCATGAATATAGTCATAACCTTCACCATAATAGGGTATATTAGGCTAATCGCTTAAAGCCTACTGGGTAACGTCACGAACCCTAATTAATATCCATGAGCCGTATCTTCGCCATAGTAGCATTCGTACATTCTTCAGCCGGCAGCGTCAAAGACAAACGCTCTGTGGACCTCAAAACACACAAATAATGTCCTACACAACCTAACTGGGTAGGTACAAATACTTAACACTATAAGCTCCCCAATTAACTCAATAAACGAGACTTATATCGCATATAAAAGCTGTTTTTAAACGACCTGCACATGAATTAATACAAAAATAGCCGACGAGTTAAATTTAGACTGAGGGCAAGAAACACATCTAGCGTGCTAGCTTTAGCCGTAGCTCTAATGCATGTGCTTAAGGGTCACTATCTTTACTCTAGTTGGCCTTATTTTAAAACATTGTAATGTTGTAAATGCTTGCCATCGAGACCTCGTTGGAGTCTTTTGCTTATTTGAACTAACTTGAGATGTTTTGTTAGCTAGCATGTTGTTAGCCGTTAGCGTCGAAATCAACATTGTGCGATATCAGAAATAAAGAATCGAGTCTCGCGTGCAGTGAGGTTTAAAATGACATTGCAGACGCGTTTCTGGGGACCTAAGGTTAAGTGTTGTGTAAATAGTGACCCAAACCAGTGGTTTGTGTTGTCGGTAGTTTCTATTTCAGTTGCACTGATTTAGTAGGCGTGTAGTTAAGTTAACTGTTATAAAGTCTTTACAAAAGTATTTTGATCTGAATGTGTTTGAGCTCACATTGGCCACTGTGATGCAAGACATTGATCATCTTTATTCAGTAGGTTAAGATGATGTTTATTCTGTAATGACATGTGTGTACAATTCATATATACCCTTCTGATCGTTCAGTACTGTGTCATTTACAGTAGACTGATGCATAACCATGGATGAAGAGGACAGTCAAGATGAGCTGATCAACAGAAACGTCTCCCACGGAAAAGGCAAAAGACCTGCCATGTCCATCGTCTCTGATGATGGTTAGTATACACGCTTTGTTTGCATCAACAGCTAGACCAGTCTCCTTGTACTCCAAATTTCCGCGAATTTTCACTTTTTATGCTAAACCTATTTGCCGCATGTCATCAAATTCCAGAAGACAATTCAGAAGATGGAGGAGAATCAGAGCAGGGAGAGACGAACAGCGAGGAAGATGCTTCTGAAGAGGAAATTTTGGATGGCGAGGAGGAAGATGAGAAGATGACGACAGTGAAGGTAAGAATTGATTTGTCGTGTAACGTGTTGAGGAGTTTGATTTTGTCAGGTGATCTAATGGCTGTCTGTATCTCCAGATGAGGACTCCTGTAAGGTCCTGGAGGGAGCTGTAAAGGAAATGTTGCCGCTGATGCAGTGGACTTGAGCTCAGATGAGGACTCGGAGAAATGTCCCATCTGCCTGAATTCATTCCACGAGCAGCCTGTGGCCACACCAGAGGCCTGCGAGCATTACTTCTGCCTGGACTGTATTCTGGAATGGTCAAACGTAAGATTGAATAGATAGATTGATACTGGTTTCTTTCTCAAAATTATGTTCTCGAGTCACAATGCTTATTCTGAATGTGATATTTGCATTACATTTTGAATCGAAATTGAAGGGATAGTTCACCCAAAAATGATAATCCTGTCCTCATTTACTCACCCTCTTGTTATTTCAAACCTGTATGACTTTTCTTTCTTCTGCAGAAGACAATAGAAGATATTTTGAAGAATGTTGTTAACTGGCCCCCATTCACTTGCGTTGGTTTTATGTGTCCATACAATAAAAGCTTAAAGAAAAACAGAAATACCCAGTACACAAGGTGGCGCCAAAGAGTATAGATACCAAGAGGTGAAACTCTGGTGTTTTTTGTGAAACAGCGTAGTTATATTGGGGTAAAAATGCTTGATAATAACTAACATGGTTTGTAGCGAGAAAAGGCTTTTGTCATCATGTATTATCGTCATTCAGGTTCAAGTTCAGCTTCAATGTTAAATTTTATTTAACAAAGCAGCTGATATTGCCATCGCAACAACAAAAAGCTGAGTGGCGTGCTCGGCAAGACCATTTTTTGCCTGAGTGCCACAAAGTTGTGTTTTACTTTAACCTCAGCAGGTCCAGGCATGTGAACATTGTTGTCGTTTTGCGCATCGGTGTGCACACTCACATTGGCACCCTTTGTTTTGTCACAAGGCGTGAAATGTTGCAATAAATATGCACAATTATCGCTGGTTTGTACAAGCCTTTAGGCACTCAATTAATTCCCACCCTTCTGAACTGTTGCATTAATAGGAGTTATTACAAACTAAGACTGTATAGTCGAGCTTACAACAGTCTTACAATCAGTTTATAGTAAATGTAAGTTAAAGTGAAAATTTAGCTCCATGATTCCTGTATATA
The DNA here is from genome assembly GCF_947034865.1 of Barbatula barbatula. Lineage (NCBI taxonomy): Eukaryota > Metazoa > Chordata > Actinopteri > Cypriniformes > Nemacheilidae > Barbatula > Barbatula barbatula. The sequence continues at coordinate 7,254,767 of NC_136788.1, forward strand.
TCCTACATTTACATGACGCATACACAACCAGAATATTGCCCAAATCTGAAATAAAATATTATTGGTCATGTAAATGTGGTCAATGGTTCTATACAATTATTTAGCATTTTATCTAAAGGCACGCTTTTACATTTATAGACATACTGAAATATCTATCCAGTTTTTGCTTTGGTCTTAACAAATCAGTTACAGCACGTTTGTGTTCTCTGATCTTTTTCAGAATGCCAACTCATGTCCTGTGGACCGGAAAGTCTTCAACAACATTCTCCTGAGAAAATGTCATGGCGGGAAAGTCCAAAAAACAGTGAGTCACTTGATATGTTTTTCCATCAGTAGCCTTTTTACACAGCATTTAGCATTGTTTCACGTTGTTTTGTTTAAATAGACGTAGCGTAGTAATGGGGAGTGTATATGCGTTTGAGTAGATTGCAGTCCAGAAACCGGTAAAACCCGGGCAGGAGGAGCAGGTAGATGTGGACTTGGATCAGACCAGCTGTGAGGTATGCGGGGGTCGAGACCGTGAAGATCGCCTCCTGCTTTGTGATGGCTGTGATGCCGGGTAAGACATCTATCAAAACTTTACTATATTTGCAGGGTATTTGTATTAAAAAGGCTTCTAGCTAGAAGCTTTTGACATGAGACAAAAAAAAGTTCTGCCACTTTATTCTCTCATTTTGCATTCAAATGCGTAAGAATTAAAATCTATAGTAGTTCTCTGGGTAATAATTTACACCTGAATAATGACATAAAGAAAGTGCAAAAGCTTTTCAATTGTAAATCGTGATGCGTTATACCCATTTTATTATCCATACTGACCTCTGTTTTATTTCTGAAGGTATCACATGGAATGTCTTACACCGCCTTTGGATGCTGTACCCGTAGAAGAATGGTTCTGCCCCGAATGCATCGCCAACAACCGCAGCTCAGGTAATTCATATCTCACCTTCCAAAATAACTCATTATATTAACAAAACTCTCTGCCAGTTGCGCTAGTCATTTAATATCTGCTAATCAATAATATCTGCTGATATCTTTTTCTCTGTTTCAGGGTCAGATCAGGTCAGTGAGGAGGAGAGCTCTCTGCCCACCACCAGCCGTTTGCAGTCCAGACCCACCCGAGCAATCGCACGGACCCAGCACAGCGAACGGGTTCGGGCCAACGTCAACAGGCGTCGCATCACACAGGCACGAACTGCAGCGGAGGTTTGCATGACGCTTTTGCTCGGCTATTTAATCACAATTGTGGATTAATTTCTTAACTGATTATATTGCTGGGCTGAGATTTGTGCTAATATAATGACGAATCCGGTTTGATTGCTGTGTTTTTACAACAAAACAAAAAGAAAAACACAGAGAAAGGTAAAACACAATACAGTACATGTTATAGTAGGTCTAAGACCGTTCTAGTAAGCAATGTTAATGGAGTTTACAGAATCTTAAACTAATCTGATATCATCAGTATTCTCGGTGAGCATGCCAACGCAGCCCAGTGGCAAGGAACCCAAACAACAACGATGAATAAATGGAGAGAAAAACCTTGGGAGAAACCAGACTCAGACAGGAGGGCCAAGTCTCCTCTGACGTGTTACAGCTGCACTCAATAACTTTGAGTCAAAGTTTTTGGTTATGTGATTATTTCGGTTAGTGAGGAGAGTTTAGGGACCAGAATTAATGTTTGAAGTGATTGTGACTTATTTGTGGATTGCTTGTTTAAGGCCTGCACGATTAATCGTTTTCAAACCGAAATCGCAATTTGAAGGGGTGCGATGTTCAAATCGCAAAAGCTGCGATTATTTCGATTAAGGGCTTTAAATATGATCAAATGCACCTACGTAGTATTTGACAGTTTGCTTCTGCAATTTTACGTTTAACCAAAGGGGGGCATTTTAACACTGCACGTGCTATTGAATTACCAAAGAACGTCATTTGCAAAAGATGAGCAGGAGCAGCAGTTCAAATTCGTAGCAAAGTAACGTTATGTCTGCTGAAGCGCAAAGTCCTGCAGCAGACGACTTGGTACCTAAAAGAAAAAGCAACGCTTATATTTGGAATTATTTTGGATTTCGATATTCTGATGTTCTTCAAAAGCAAGTGTTTTGTAAAACATGCCGAAAGTCTGTGTCAACCTCGCGAGGCAACACAACCAATCTCTATCAACACCTGCAGAGGTATCACAGACAACAACCAAAACTGGCATCCAAGCAAACTCGAATTGCTCACGCGTTTGAAAGTAGCACACCCTACGACAAATCTTCACTAAGGTACAGCGAAATAACAGACGCCATAATAAGGTACCTGGCTAAAGATATGGTGCCGATTAACGCGGTCACAAAAGATGGCTTTAGGAATCTTATCCTAACGCTCGATAAAAGATATCACATTCCCTCCCGTATGTTTTTTACTCAAGCTATCGAAAAAATTTACAATACGTGCAGTATTGAGCTAAAAGAAGTATATTACGCGACGACAACTAATTGTTTACAGAGTGTTTGGGATCTTTAAAGTTTAAGGTTTTGTTTATACTTGTTAATTAAACTATTTAAGATACTGTTGTTATTCTCTTAATTTGTCATGACATTTTTGCATGATAACTTTATTTAAAAAAATGACCACAGTGTTTAAGTGGTTTTAAATAAACAGTGGCAATGTTACAATAGTTTGTGGTTATGCTTTGTCTTTCTTTGATGCATGCTATTAAAACCAACACAACAAACCTAGGTCTTTTTAAAAATAGTTGTCAATCGCATTTTAAATTGCAAATTTTTGCAGACATATTGTTACTTTTCTGACTTTGGTCAGAAAAATTGCAATTAGATTTTTTCTTCAAATCGTGCAGCCCTAGCTTGTTTATTGGCTGGTCAGGCATTCAGTGCATTCTTGTATTTAAAAGTAAACAACAGTGGTGACATTTACAGGGAATTGTGGGAATGTATTGTGCAGTGCTCTGCTATGAGATCCATGATGTGCAGCACTGTTGAGTGATTGTGGCTCGTTTTTGTGCGTTAGCTCGCGCCCAGATATCTGATGCAGTCCACATGGTTGGATGAGACCATTAACGCTGTAGTGGCTGGTCTCAACACAGCCGTGTACGTGCGAGACCTCACTCCTCGTGCCAAATCCCGCCGGAGGAGGAAGACAGGTGGGACAAAGCTCTTTCGATTTTTATTAACCTGGACATTTTGTAAGTATAGTGAGGTGAAATTGTTCTGTTTCAAATGTGACTCTCATTGTGATCGATAGCTAAAAGAAGGAAAACCAGTGGCAAATCCGTGACAGCAGGAAAAACGAACCTGCGGGTTAAGAGGCGGAAACGCAAAGTGAGGAGGTCAAAATTGAGACGAAAACTGGTAAGTTGAGAGGATTTATACATTAAACATACAACATGCTTGGAAAGACGAGTGAAATCTGCTTATCTGATATGTGATGATACAGTCAAGGCTTTTAAGAATCGTCAGTTTTTGTCCACTACTGTTATTTTGTTGTCATGAAGTGCAGTGACAAAAAGCAGGTTTGAAGTTCTGAGCCCTGGCCCAAAAATATAATTTCAAAATTTTTGCAATTTCAGGTGTTAAAGAAGGAAACTAATTCCCGAGGTCGTATTGCACAGAGTTTAGGAATTAAAAAGGCTAGACGTGGTTCACTCATCCCTTCAGTTTATCGGCCGTCTGAGAACAGTTTAGGAAGCATGCGGGCAGAGATCGGAGCAGCCTCTCTCTCTGTGTATGGAGATCCTTTTGATCTGGACCCATTTGATGACAGGTACTGCTCGGCAAAGAATAATTTGCTATATTTTGTTTTTGGTGGATTGTCTTTTAATTAACCTGTGTGGCCACTCATGTTTATCCCACACATAGTATTTATTGTGACCTTGATAGGGAGGACGTGATTCAAGTTCCAACACCACCCTCTGTTTTGGATGCCAAACGCCGCGGCCTGTCCCGTTCTGCCCTGCGCTCCCATCAGCCTGTGGCCCGTCCTATTACTGCTGGCCTCTCCAGGTAAGACATACTGGACAATCTTTTGTTACAATCTGGACCTGCTGAGGTTAAAGTAAAACACAACTTGGTGGCACTCAAGCACAAAATGGTCTTGCCGAGCATGTCACTCAGCCTTTTGTTGTCGAGATGGCAATATCAGCTGCTTTGTTAAAAAAATGTAAACATCGAAGCTGAACTTGAACCTGAAGCATGTCAGTTATTATGAAGCATGTCAAACCATGAACTGTGTTTCTGGGAGAAAAGCATTTCTCAGTTAAAAAAACGTAAATTCTGAAATCAAATTTTAGGCCCTAGTATTATTCTAGGTCTTAAATCATTTTTTTAACAGGTCTTAATATTCCTAGCGCTACGTCTAATGCTAATTGAAATGCTTCCGTTTCATTCTTTGGTGTTTTAGTTATTTTTTCGACAAATAGGTGCATTTCAACGAGAATCACTTGATGTAAACAATTTTATTCATTTACTATTGTTGAAAGTAAAAGGGTTTTGAAAGGTAAATGAAAAGCAAAAGTTTTTCCCCTTAATTTTTGGCTGAACCAAAAATTATCAGAATCGTGACAGAAAATCTGTGATATGATCTGAACCGTGCATTTTGTGGTCATGGCTTGAAAGAACCGAGTTGAAGGCTTGGCTAAAGCCAGTTACTAACAATGTTCTTGAAGCCTACTGCTTCGTATGCAAGAAAGAAATGGATCTGGGAATGTGGGGTGTGCGATTGGGTATCTTAAATTTCATTCATAATTGTCTAAAAAAGGACTTAAAAGTGTTACATTTGACTTTGTGAAACCTGCAGAAACCCTGATTCCTACCATTTCAGTTATAGCAAGTTTCTGATTATTAATTATAGTATCATATTGTAAATTAATTTTTTATTTATTTGGTAAAGCATGTCCTTATCTGTAATAAATTGAGTCTTATGGTAAATAAGTATATTTTAGGAAATAAATCTATGATTTTAGAAAGGTTAGTGTTTGAAGTTTATTGTACACTAAAGTATGATTTGACACTGAATCCATAAGCATCTTCATTACCAATTACCAGTCCTGTCACCATAATTTTTTTGTAGTTAACAATATTCATTCATTTAAAATGGAAGTTGCAGTAACAGGGTTGATAAAGACACTGGTCAATTTATTTCTGTTTTTAAATGCAAGTCAACTATCATAGATATACATAGACAGAATGAATGCAATATTTCATTTTTGTTCTAGGCGTGGTGTGAGTATCCCACAAGCAGAAGAGGTTGCATCTGCAGGCCCTGTACCTGACCTGCTGGGGAGTATTCTCAGTGGTCAGAGCATGCTTCTCATGGACAGTTCTGATGTGGTCATCAACAGGGACGGCTCTCTCAAAGCTACCAAACCTGGTAATCCAGATTATAATCCTCAATACTGCTTTACAGTCACTACTCATGGTAGTACATTTTAAACCTGTAATTGTAATTTTTTGTAATGGCTGAAGAAAAGGACAAGGGTAAGGAGGTATGTTAGGCAAAAATATACTTAATATATTAAACAGTATGACATAGAGCTATGATTCTGAAAGGTGGCACAAAAATAAGTAATGTATTATTCGTCAAAGTCTTTTTTTTACTTTATTAAAAAAGCATATTGCTTACCAATATAACTTTCACAGTACCTTATGGTTCCTCAATTTCTCGTCTGGTGGTTAACCAGCTATCAGCTTGTGATCTTCTGTGTTCATTCTTTTGAATTACAGTGTGCCTGTCCTTGCCAAGGAGCACTACCCCTAACGGATCAAGCTCAGGGGAAGCAGCAAACCTGCCAAACTCAGAAACAAGTAGTGGTGGTCTTTCCTCTAGCCCCTTGAGGAGACCCCCATCAGACCACACCTCCCCAAGTCCCTGTTCCATACCACAAACTCTCACATCTCCTCATTTTCCTTACTCTCAGCCATCTTCAGCGGGGCATCCTCGCTTGAACCCAGGTCCTCTGTCTAGACCGGTTGCCTTAAACACGCAGAGGCTTGGAAATGGGATTAGATCATTAAACAGCCTTTCTGACCCTCAACATCAAGACAAGGGCAGCACCTGCCTACAGCCGCCTGTAAAAAAGCCCCCTCCCAAACCTGTATGGCTGGATGTTTCTATATTACCCAGGATACCAAAAATTAAAAAGGCAGGTGTATCCAGCACAAATAATAACAGAGGGTGTAATAACAACAGCTTGCCCGAGTCTTCTATGACCCTTTTAGCTGGTGATACTGGAAGGGAACATACTGTTGACCAACAAGGGACAATTAACACTCAGCCAAACAGAACAATGGATGCTAGAAGGCAAAGACCTGACAGAACTGGGTCTTCCTCTACGTTTTCTAACTCTTTCACCTCCACCACATCTTCCCTCGGTGCCTCGTCGAACTCGTGCCCATCCACCTCCTCCTCCGTCAGTTTCCGCATCAGTACCAGTGGAAACCCGTGGCACACTCGGCGACTTTCTGCATCAGGAGGGACTTCGCCTGGAAATAATGAAGGCAAGGTAAAGAAAAATGAGAAAAGTAAACAGATGCTGTCTTTAAAACCACCGTCTAAAGAGGTCAAAAGGGAGGTCTATGACCCCTTCGACCCTACGGGCTCTGATTCTTCTGATAGTGAACTTGAGAATAAGGGTTTTGACTTTAAAATTAAAAAAAACGAGTCTAAAATACCAGCAGGACCCAATGAGGATGCCTGTAATCAAATCAAATCTGAGCCAATGGATGTAGATCCAGAAAGAGGCTTTGAAATATGTCCTGTAGTGCTTCAATCAGACATGGCCCAAATTCAGACACCTTCATGTGATCATGTTGTGGATTCTAGCAGTTCAGAATCAAGGATGGATATCAATCACGGTGGCACACCAGAAAGACCGATTAAAAATTCAGACGATCTTTCAGAATCAAGTTTGACCTGCAGTGTTAAGACCGAAGTAAAGTCCGAGCCTGAAGATGGACCTCCAATTTTTAATCCACAGTCGACGTCTCCAAAAAAGGAGATACTAGTAAATCCACAGCAAGGGAACAGGGTTTGTAAAGAGCTCCCCGCAATCAGTGTTCCTCTAAATGCTACTAAAGTAGCGAAGGAGGAAAAAACATCTCACAAGTCACAATCCAGAAGGAGGTCGCCGTCCAGTTCCCAAAGTCCATTTAAAGACACGCAGGAAAAGAAACACTCAAGGTCCAAAGACAAACGCAGGTCACGCTCAAACTCAAGAGAACGGCTGCATTCCAAATCGAAAGAGAGACAAAGATCTCGCTCTAGATCCAGGGATAAGAAACCCCAGCGGTCGAGGGATGGGAGGAGCTCATCTAGCTCTAGCAGCAGAGAGAGGAAGCCAAGCAGGAAAAGCCTTGACAAGAGTGACCGCCAAGGGCGAGAGCGAAGAAAGAGGTCAAAAGAAAAATGGCAATCCCTATCGTTTTCTAGATCAAGATCAAGAGACAGGAGGAGGACGTCGAAAGATCGCGGTGAGAGGTCAAAGAGGCACAAGTCAAGATCAACGTCTAGAGAACGGCAGCGGGAGGATCAGTTGGAGAGTGATAGACGTAGAGAGAAGAGCAAGAACACATTGGAGGCTGGAGTTAACAAAACTGCAACCCCCTCGAAAAGAGAAAAAGATTCAAAAGCACACGATAGTAAAAATAAGATTTCATTACCATCAGTTAAACAAGAGTGGCAGACTGTAGAGAGACCAACCGCTGACCCAATCAGAACACATACTGAAAGCAAAAATTCACCCTACGTGTCGAATGAGCTTAAAATGTTTGGGCTTGAAGAAATTAAACAGGAGAAACTTTCATTCATTGATGAAGTGGAGTTAAAATATATCAAGAAAGAGGAGGAGATCAAGATGTGTGAAGAATCAGAATCAGATATTGTGAAACAAGAAACTTCTTTAGACGTATTCAATGAGAAATCTACAGAGCAAAGGAAAATTAATTTAGATGCTGTTGATTTTAGGAAAACCCAAGACGATGAAACAAAAGCAAAAGATACAAGCTTTGGGCCAAAAAACATGAAAATAGAGCAAATATGGCCTGACGAGGAGTATTCTCCGTGTTGCAGTGACAACCCTCTTGTCATCAGTTTGGAAATGCCTGACGTAGACTGTATGAAGGAGAACATGGACCTGTCTCCTTTAATGGACGAGATGGCGGTGACATCAGAAGACCCAATAAAACAGGAACCTGTTGATACGTCTGATGATGATATCAATGTCGACTACTTGATTGACAATTTGGATTTCATTAAGAAGGAGATGAGCGAGAGCTCTGCGGCCGACTCAACAGACGCTGTCGACCTCAAGTCTACTGCTGAAGAAGCTCAGTGTGAGAATAAGACGGTGATAGAATCTGTCACAGGTGGTGTGAAGTCCAAATCACAGGGAAAGAGAGTCACCTGGAATCTGCAAGAACCAGATGCACCCTCATCTGAAAAACAGAGCAGTGAGTAAATTACCTTTTAATGTCACGACCAGGACAAATGTGACCCTGGGCCACAAACCAGCCTTAAAGAATGTATTCGTCGCAAAAGTCAAAAGCACCGTTTTTACTTTTATGACAAAAATCATTAGGATATTACGTAAAGATAATTTCCTACCGTAAATTAAATTATGGTTTGGAATCTATGTAAAGCTTAGAATTTCCACTTCTGCGTTCATCTACTCTCCACAACGTCATTACAGCAGTGAGCCAATAGAGAGCGTTAAAACGAACCTGTCCTTTCCAAATATTTTCCTATCCTTACAAATCATACATCAATAGAATGTTTATTCAGCTCGTATGTTATGTATAAATCTAAATTTAATGGTTAATCCAAATGATTAAATGGTTAAAATTTACATTTACAAGGGTCCAGGGGTGTTTAGATGGGATTATATTTGTTTTTCAACATCAAACATTTATGTTTATTCAAGATAGACGCTTAATTCTTAAAGGTATGCAAAACATAGTTGCTGTTAACTTGACACGTTGGTGAATGTACACACCAGTCTGTTATTGTGGGGACATTTCCACACCACTATACATGACGTGGCACAAAACAAAACTTGATTGGTTGCTTTACCTGTACGTCACATGGTGTGTTGGGCGGGACTTGTCCAAAGTTCACAGACCTTCAGAATTAAGACTTAATATATGTCTGTCCACTGTGCGTATTCATTTTTTATTTATATACACATACACATACATGTATATATTTAAGATAAATATAAAATACAATTTAAATGTATTTATTTAATTTAAATATACATAAATATAAACATGCAAATGTATTCTTAATATTTACATGTATGTGTTTATAAATACAAAATATGCAATTGCTCATACAAATGCACAGTGCACAGATATTTATTATGTAAACACAAACTTGTATTCTGGATGAGACTAATCACAAATATTTTGATGAACATCATTCAAGGGTTAAGATTATAGTTATATTATAGTTAAAGAAACAATACATTTTTGTATTGTTTTGTACTTTACTTAAATTGTTCTTAGTTTGAAACGTTACCTTTCTGGTTCCTGAATCTTTTCTCTGCCTCTTTTAGAAATTGCGCTCTTCAAACTGAAACTGAAGCAGGACGGCTTTCGAAGGACCACCGTCGCCCAACAAACCTCCAGTCAGGTACAGACTCTTTCTACCCGTTTCGAATCACTCTTGAAGTAATCCTTTTTCAGGAACTGTTGTATTCTGTCTGTCTGAAATGTTGAAAATGGAGCAAATCTGACCCTTTATTGTTTCATAATTGTTTTTAATAGTGCACCCAAAATATGAAAGTCTGCTGATTTACTCACAAAAGCATGCTTCAGTTGAACACGAATCATTTCATATTTAATTTTATATTTAATATGAATATTTCTATATATTGCATTCAATGTCTTAAAGCTCCATAAGCACATACTTTATCCATAATAAAAGTGATCCAAATAACTTCCGTGGGTTAATAAGGTTTTATTGAGCAAGTAGGTTTGTGAAAAACAATGAAGAATCTTAATTTCAGAGTCCTCAGAATGTAGTTATTACAGACAAACGGTGGGGGGCGTTGCTGTACTGTTTTCTTGCACACATGGCAATTTGATCTCTGTGGGAGGTGAAAAAAATGCTGATGCAATACTGTCACTAACCATGAAGCTGAAACTGAAAGTTGGCCAGTAAGGCATCAGTTCATATGAAACGAAAGGAAACATTAGACTCTGAAAGGGTAACTCCCTTTCATAAGAAGTGTCCTGACAAAACCCTAAGATTCATAAAAGAAATTGATGCATTGCATGTCAGTGCATTCTTTAATGTGAATCATAAAAACTTAAACACTGCATCATACAATGTTATTAAAGAAAACAATTTTACAAATAAGTTTCCACTTAATAGCAATGGTCCTCAAAGGATTGCGATTCATTTTCCGCCCTGCATCCCTTTAGGGAAAAGCTGGAAAATTACACCAAGACTTACACACCTCATAAATCTTAAAAGCATTTATGTACATTCCATCCTAAACCTGAGTAAATTAATTGCATCATCCATTTACCTTTTCATCCAGTAATCCCAAATCTGTTTCGTTTTCAAGGATAAAGCTCAGACTGAACAGAAACTCATAGCAAATGTCTCCAGTCCGCTGTCGCAAGATGAATCCAGCAGGCAAATATCAAATAAGGAAAAGCTATTACAGGACCCCCATCAGAAAGAGGAGGTGAGCCTGCAGATGGTACTAAAGCACACATCGTTCACTCGAAATAGAAGTCAGCTTCTTGAATCTGTCACGCTTTGCAGTCCTATTCCACATTACCCTTGCGATCTTGATGAACGTTCGGTGTGGAGCTCAACATTGCTCATGTACTGGAAGTATGTTTCCCAAGCATTGCCTCAATAGATTAAAACGTTACAAGTCAAAAACTAAACGTCAATCAATATATTACATTGAAACTCGTTTAACTAAGAACCGCCCTCTTAAGCAGGAAGCGGGGACAGGATTAGCAAACAACCACAGTGTGTTGTTTAATGTGACCGTTAAGGCTGGGTATATCCAGATAAAATGCTACAATAGTTGCCGTCATGAAGGACAGATCCAGTGCTTTGTTTTTAATCTGAATATTAAAATAAACGCTCACAGAATTCAGCACAAACCTGCTTGCTGCCATTTCCATTTTCACTGTACCAGCAAGTGCTCCGATTGGTGGATTTCACTTCAGGATTATGGGTAGTGCAATACTGAGATTTTGATATGGTTTTTTCGTTACGTTCACCCATGACTTCTACTGAAGCATATATCATCCCAACCTCAGAATTCGTGGCAAGTCTTTCTTGAATGGTTTATGTGCTAAATGATGGCATTTCATTTATGAACGTTTTGATCATTTGTGTTTTTCTAGTACATTACGAAACTTCACATGCAGGAACGGGCCATAGAAGAGGTGAAACTGGCAATAAAACCCTTCTATCAGAAAAGAGACATTACTAAAGAAGAGTACAAGGATATCTTGCGTAAGGCCGTTCAGAAGGTGAGCATTTATTGAGTCATTTCCTCTTAAGACCTGGAGTAACTGCAGCTAACACCTGCATTGAGTTTCTGCAATACCCATAGCAGAACAATTGGATATAAATAGACATGCAGGTACTGTTTAGTTTCACATCCAGTGTGATTTTTCATGTTATTTTATGGAATAATCCCATACATTTCTCCCGTTTAAGGTGTGTCACAGCAAGAGCGGCGAGATTAACCCAGTGAAAGTCGCTAACCTGGTCAAAGCCTATGTGGATAAGTTTAAACACGCCAGAAAACACAAGAATAAGGACAGTTAACCGAGCCAACGCACAGACCCAATATACATGCAAATGTCAACGTGAGGATCCACGTCTGTACCAAATGGTGTCTTTAGCAAACAGCTCGGTGGCTGCAGGTTTAATGTGAATGTTTTTAAAAGGGGAATTTCTACAGTGAAACTGGAAATTTTAAGGGCTCAGTCTTGTTTTCAGGTGAATGCCTTTGATTGTTTGTATGTTTTTCTTTGATTGTCAAGATGATTCGGAAAGAAAGTGTCTTTTCAGTGTTGCAAGTGAGTCTGAAGTATAAAATATAGTCTATAATATTCTCAATTGTTTGAAAGCTCTGAAGGGTGTTGAGTTGAACATAAAAGTTCATTACACTTTAGGCTGTATGCGAAAAAAATCAGTGAAAGTGATGTACGCACATTTGAAACCTGTGGGGGGCGATAATAAAATACTGTAATTTGCTGATTTGTAAGTAGATTATCACATTTAGTTTTGGTACTTTCACAGACAAGTTTTTATGGTCGCCATCAACAATATGCCACACAGCTTAACCTCTGTTAGGATATAGCTTCTGTCCCACCAGTAACTTTGGAGAACTGTCAACTTTGAAAGATTATTTTTGAGGAATAATAATGATAATGAAAGAAAGTTATGTTGTTATATCAGACATTGTGTTGGGGAAATCATTACAAACGACTTCACGGGAAGTGATGCCTTGATAACAATGTGACGCATAAGGATGTTTGCAAAATATTATTTATTTGGATTATGATAAGAATACAGTTGCTGGTGTTCAGTCTTCATGAGACTACAAACAACTTGGTGTTTCAAGTAATGTAGTTTACTCATTTAACTGATGAACACGCAATAGAGTTACTCAGAAGAAGCTCCGGTGGCTTTATCTCATTCAGGTTATATCATAATATACAAGATTCTCCAATGGCACACATGAACTGTTCTTTTTTTCAGCTGAAATGTGGTCATGTATATGAGCTGTACTGAACTGTATAGCAGATTTTGTGGTTTGCCTTTTTCTGATCATTGTGAAAAAGATCTGAATGACATGCACAGGGCTTTCATATGAGGACTGTATGTTTAAAAATGAAAATGTACCATTTTCAGAGAGTGTAATTGTGGCACCTTCTAAACGGCAAGTTGACTCGAATGGTTCGCCTTTGAAATGAGATGTTTTGTAAAAGTACCTTTTCCCCATTCGTGGATTACTAAGAAAAAAGTCTGTTGCAACAAGTGTAATTCAAATGTTTTGTTTTCTATTGTTTTCCACTGATGATTTTAAATGTTTGAGAAGTGGATTGTAATATTTTGCAGGTGATATTTCTCCTTTGGTAACATCTCACGTTGAGAATGACTGGCCTGTTTTTCAGTGGCATATTGCATGGGGATGGAATTGTGAATTGAAGCATCCATGTTGCCGTTCTGTAAATAATTTTATTAAATACGTTATTTAATTAAAGAATCGGTTTCATTTTTAATGTTTTGTTGTTAAGAGATATTTTGAATAATAAAAGTCTATATGTACATCATATATACTAAATAGAATTGGGATGTACAATGAGTATTTTTCTAATCTCTGCTGTAGTCTTGTTTCAAAACTTAAAGGCCGATATATCAGCCAAGTGGATCAATAATGGTAATTGGCTGATCTTTTCCTTTTTTTAAGCTTGGCCAGTAACTGGGGAAGTTCCACATTTTTGTTTGTGTTTTACACATTGGCAAATGTCAAATTTTAGTGGTTTAAAGCACTTTTTTTGTGTTTTCCATAGTCAGGTAAGTGTCACATCCATAACCGAACTGTCACATCCATAAGAGTCCACATTTCGCATAAATGGACACACGGACATTAAATATAATAACTTTTATGTTCTATGAAGAGTCACACCTTCTCCATGTGTTGGGTATTATGGTTTCTAGTTTGTATATTGTAATTCCCACGAAGTATATCGTCTCGTAAAAGCAGCAACGTCTTTTTGTCACAACCATAACCCATCCATTTTTCTCTTTTGAAATTGAAAACATGCAAAGATGGATATTGTTCTAATTTCTGCACACGGCAGGGGTTTAGTAAAGTATAAACGGATGGTTCATAATACTGGTAATAAATAAATTCTCCAAGAATTTCAAGTTTTTACTGAAAATGTCACATCCATAACTTGCCCATTTCAAGTTTACTCATAGCCAGTGCCAGTGTGCTCTATTGAAGATACATACTATTTATTTAAAAAAAATATTTTAACATGATTCTTCACTAGAAGACAGAATATTAAAAGTGTAAATGTTGCCAAAGATACAAAGTTAATGCAAATGTGACAAATACAATCTCATTAGGATAGCAGAATTACCAGAATGTCTTTTGCAAGTCCTATAAAACAAAAAAGATCCCCTAAAAATGTCCCATGGAAATTCCTGCTGAAAGTGCTCTACATTTGGATTATGTTAAGAGTGCAACGTACATGTTTGTTACATACGCATCTAAAAAAAAGTATTGTCAGATGACAGGTTATATGGTGGTCAAATGTCCATGAAAGGCAGACCCAAAGAATTGATCAGGTCAAAAAGACTGTTTTGGGAGATCTGCAGGCTGACGTTATCGTTGTGAAGAGACGACGCTCCATCGCTCAGAGCTCTCTCGTGAAGTTGCTGGCATATCAGCGGCACAACCTGCGTTGAGTAAAAAGGATGCACTTATTACACTTGAACACTGCCAAACCAATTCGACGCATTTAGCGAATGTCCATTTTGTGATATTTACTTTGACCACGATAAGTTTCTTCTCCAGTGGCTTTCCGTCCGGAAGTTTCTCCCCAAAGCACAGGTAGATGGTGTAATCTGGCGACCCTCTTCTGTTCTCTGTGAATTCCTTCAGATCTGAAACGAACATTAAAGTTCATATCACAATCATCCAATGCAAATGAGAAAACCACAGCAGCATCATGTGTATTTCATACCGCTGATGTACTTGTCGAAGCTGAACAGTTGCTCTTTGATGTTCTGACGCAGTTTTTGGGGTTCTGGGTTTTGGATCTCAGAGGGATTGCTGGTGCAGACGAAGACGTTACACATGTCCTGACGGAAGCCGTAAATGCCCTGCTGGTTAACTTCAAGAAGCAGGCCTCTCTGAATGCTGTCAAGTAACCGTTGTGTGTAGACGATCTGTTTTTGGTCGATGAGTTTCTCGGTGGACGGGAAGCATATGGGATGTCCTTTCACCTCGGAGCGGTTGCACTGGTAGAAAAACTGTACGAGCTGTGAACTCTGTACAGTTTTAAAGACCTCGGTTCTTCTGTAGTTGATTGTGATCTCCAGGCTCCATAAAGGAGAATGGCCGATTTGAGATGCTAAAGAGAACAGATGTTAGCGTTACACCATGGGTCACCGGATGGTTATGATTTTTATAGCAGCTGTGAAGAGACAATCAGCTTGTGGGGTTACCTGTAGGGTATGGTTGTTGAACGGGAGAAGGCATGTTATTCTGTAAGCACTGCGCACCTGAGACAGGGGGCTCAATGTAGCCATTGGGTGGGCTCGGTAAGGTCTCCCATGTAAGGGGCTCTGTGAGATGGAGAGGATTATATTAATCTATTCTTCCCAACTTGGAAACCAACACTGCATTATTCTTTTACTAATATATATATATATATATATATATATATATATTAGTAAAAGCATTGCCTCTGCAAACATCATTATTAAGTAAATATTTTACCTGCAGGTTGTTGATTTATATGCATAATGTCCATCCGGTTGTGCAAGTCCTGCTGTATGAGAAGTACAATAATACGATGTTATAAACCTTATAATTGAATTATCCTGTATTTACATTAAACACATTTTTGTTTATATAAAACTAAGCTAAACATACGGCAAAGATTCCTGTCTTGTGTATGTATTAGGGCTTGCACAATAAAATAATAAGCTCAAGATTGTGACTACACAAGTAACATGACCAAAAGATTTCACAATAACAATATTCTCTTCATGCAAAATGAATGCTAATGGGTGCTGAATTATTACGATATTATCATATTTGTCTTGATGCACACTTCAAATAATCTCGCCAAAAAATGATCATTTCTGTCTTTGTAATTTGACAGGGTTTTTATACTGGTTTTTAAAAATTACATGAAAAAAAACAGTTAAATTCTATAAAATCACAGCTTCTACATTATACGTGAAAATTGTGTAATAAGATAACAATATAATTGTTTAAAAGTAAAATAAAAATTATGTTGCACTCTGCTAACAAAATAAAGAAAATCTCTAATATTACGGCAGCTGGGGTGCCAGGAAAAAACTGTAAAACATTTTGAAAATGTGCTGTTTATTTTTTTTAAAACCGTAAAATATCATTATATTTTTTTACATTCCAATATCAATAATAATTTTTTATATCACAGTTTTTGCCAATACTGGTATATTATGATACTCCTAGTCTGCAGTAAATCATACTTGAAATGGGAAAATTACCTCCATGTTCTGAGACATTTGATCAATGTACATCTGAGGAATAAATATCGTCTCTGCGTTCTGGGTTCCTTGAAATAAACACATCGATTTGATTTTCACACATGCTGCTCATTTATTTCAAGTGTAAGTATGCAAGCTTACACATAAATACATTTTCTTGGTGAGTATGTTCAACTGACCTTGTGGAGAGATGATGCCATAGACTTTATGGGGGTCATCATGGTCTTTGGAGTTGTCCGCCATCTTCTTAAACATTTTCTGGCCTTCAAGCGCACAACGAAAATTTGTCTTCCATTTTGCTTTGTTATTGGGGTTCTCTTTGATTTTTCCACTAACTATAGCCCATGCCTGTAACAGATCGACAGACTCTGATAACACAACCATATTTAAGCTATATAAAATGTTGACAATACTATCTAGTCATGACAAGAACAGATTCCGCAGACTAAGCAGAAGTTAACGCAACACAATCTATGGCTAAATGTTTTGTTTGAATTCATGTGAGCTCATCTGTATGGTTTCGTACAATCTGCTTTCACCACATTGATCATTTTGTTTTGGGGTCGGATCTTAATGCTTTCTTACGTTTTTGTGTGACTTAAATTCATACTGTGTACTGCCATAAAAAACAATGTGTTTGATGTGGTGAAGTACTGCACATCAGGTGTGCCACCGTGATGTGGTGCAGTACTGCACATCAGGTGTGCGCCCCCTTAAGGGAGTTCTAAGTGTTTTTTAACTGTGCAGACGCTGTGTTCAGTGTCACCAAAATAAAGACATCAATGCAGAAGTGAAACGACGTCGCCAATGTGACTGTGACAGAATAAGCTACCTTGAATATTTTCACATCCTCGTCCTCTAGGTTTCTGCATGCGTTGTGCTTCCAGGGGATCCTGAATGTGTCATTGGTGATCATGTATAACCCCTCATACTGTCCACTTTCCACTTGCTTTATAAGCCACGGGCCAAACTGAGGTTTAGCAACCGAGCTGCTGTAAAAAAACAGAAGATCAAAATCAGATCTCATAATGTGATTCCAAAAATGTATTTGCATACTTCAAACAATGTAAGAATAAAGGCATTTTGTAAGCTTCTATGTGACAGTAAACTAGGCTAGGCCTATACTTTGTAAGTATGTGTCCCACAATGCATATGTTCATTGTATTCTGTAGTATGTTGAATAAATACATACTGTGCAATCAATAAATAAATAGATAAGCCACAAACACGAATATGAATGCAAACACACAGTTTTTCCACAATTTGTGACAATTTCTTACTACTAAATTTTGCAAAGTTGACTAATAACTAACGTAAATAATAAGTAAACTTAATAAATCAGATTAATTTTCATTTCATTATTTTATTTATTTCACACAGTGAGCTGCTCGTGCACATCGACGCGATTTCCAACTAATACAACGCAATGAAAACATTCTTGGAAGAAGCCGAATAAAAATGAAACACTTGGCCAAAGGCCGAATACCGAACATGAACATGGCTTTCGCATTTGTTCCATTTATTTAAGAAATTGTTTCACTATTGCACAAACTGAATGGTCAAAGTGTGCTTTTCATATTTTGTCTTGCTTTTTAATATAATACAATATAATGCAAAATAAAATTGACCGCAAAAAGTAGTCTAAATTAAAACAAAAACATGGAGCCTTGAATAGACAAAATGAGTCCTATAATTGACTGCTGAAAGAACTGTACTCCGTAGCCATTCAACAAAACACTTCATTAAAAAGTGTCATTCAACATTATAAGCCAATAAACGAAAACTGTTGTACTTTACAGCCAACACTGCAAAATAATTCAAAGAAAACAAAACTTTCATTTTTAATGCTCTTTAACTGCTCCCACACACTGCCGACGTCATGTTCGGCAAATGTATTCGGCTGTAAAACATGCCGTGTTCGGTGAATACTTTCGGTTGCCGAACATTTATTAACAACTACACAAACGCGAAAGCGTTTATGACGCTGATTTACGTCGATTGTTACGATACACATTTTTTGCATAGCAGCTTTACAGGAAGTCCATTCATAGTTTATACGAAGCGTCGTTTACCGTCAGCTGTAGGAAGCGTTCTTCTTAATCGCGAGCTCTTGTATTTGTTGGAGTCTCATCCGAGTCAGACGCGTAAAGCGCAATATGAGCGTCGCGCGTCAAGTTCAAACGCGCGTACGGCTTCGTGTGATGACGCACCGTTCGTATTTAAAAGCATGTGTGCAGTCTTACCTCCACGTCGCAGTCATGTTTATATGTGTTGGCCAGTGTTCCACGCAGATTTATTAGCAGTGATTTGGACGTTTCCTTTGGTTTTTATACTCACAAGGTGTCATGCGGGACATCCCCAAGCTCGAGGAGGAGTCTGTCTCTTATCAGTGAAAGTGCAAAAAACAAGTGACGTTGTTATTTCCGGTGTGGGACATAATGTTGCCGATATGCGAGAGTTTACGATGAGAAATTCCTCATGATGTGACTTTAAAACTCATCTGCCGGACGATAATACGCATTTTTCAACCCAATGGTTTGCTTTCAGTCGAAATTACACAGAAAACCCTATTCGTGCGGAACAGTTGCTTAGCCAAAAGCTGTTTTAACATGCCCACGCACCTGCTTAATATTAGAGCTTATTATTTTGTCGTCACATCATTGACATTTATACATTTTTAATTTTGCTTTTGATATTTCAGTACTTCGTAGACTCACGAGATTGGAGGCTTGTTCTATAGTGTTTAAAAGTGAACATTTCATGCAGATCGAGCACTCGAATGAGTACACCGAATGGTCCATTGACTGTGCCATGTTTTGACTTGGAGGGACTCGAGTGGTGATCATAAAGCCTTAACAGACTTTCAATCAATAAAAAAATGTTACGGTACAGGTACGAAGTGCAAGGATTATGTTGACAGGCTTGACATATTGCCTAATGAGAAAGTCCGTAAGCATACGTAGGCTACATACACAATGGTGTTTACATCACAGACTTTACCAGGCCCATTTCCAAGCCATGAGGTCATTGTAATTTGCATGGTTATATGGGTTGGGCCTTGTTTCAAAATACCTTATGTGTAATGTTGTTGTATTGTAATATGTTATACTTATTTTCAAATATCATATATCGAACTATTTTGGTCAATTGTTGTCATGAGAGATGACACCACTTACATGACGATTTCACTTATATTTTTTATTTGAGTTGTCTCCTTACAGCGATACAGAATATTTCTCACATTTGGTTGCCTTTCTGTTCAAGAGGAACTATGACTGACATCATAAAATGAAATATTGCACGTTCACTGAAATATCAATTGAACCAAAGTAAGTGTGTTTGTGTTTATCAATGGAATAAGGAAACGAATCTGTCTTTAATGGGTGCACTTCCTCATACAGACTCTTTGGAAGAGCTTTCCTCCCGCAAGATGTTGTTGAACCAATTTAGCTGCGCCTGACTTAAATCAACTCAATGTGTTTTCATATCCCTTTTCTGGCTATTTCATGAAAAATAGAGAGAAAGCTTTTGTAGTTGTGGCTGCAGAGAAATAAAAACCTATTTGTTCCACATTTGAGCCCTTGTGCAATAAGAGACATGGACGAGAGAAATACAATTGCTGTGCTCAGCACTTCTGAACAACTCTTTCCTTTCAGTTTTATACGAAATGTTCAAAAGTTATATATGAAGACTTTGATTCCAAAATGAGAAAATCAAAAATCATGTTTTTTATTATGTTAACATGTTATTATTGTGTTAGTTAGCGGCATTTTTTTTTATTATGGCTCAAATCAAAACAAAACAACTGCAGTTTCATTTATATTAATTGAACCCCAAAATAAAAAGCTTTTTTGAATATGTAAATTATTTTTGGTTCTGAAGATTGTTCCAAGCATAGCCTTCACTAAACAAAGGCTATACTTTAGCCAATTCTGATGCCGTGGATAGTTTTAACCTGTCCTTTACTGCCCTCTTGCGAAAATAAACATTAAATGAAAAAGGAAGATTGAACTATGAAAGTTTTACTACTGTATAGCTGTGCATTATATATTCAGGTGATCATATACCCATCCCCTGCTTAGTAAATAATGTTTTAAATTATTGTAATTTAATTATTCACGTTTACAAAACGTTTATCAAATTGTACTGTAAAACCATATTTCAAACTCAAATCCACCATAACTCATTTAGCAAATGACACTTTTAAACATCTGTCAGTAAATATACATTATTATTGGATTAATGACGTGGAAAACATACACGTACAAATAATATAAACATACAAATATAAATAATACATTTTGTCAGGTTGAGATGCCACTATTAACCACCAGAGGGAACTGGATTCCCGCGACACGACCGATGCACTTGTTAACACTGGCTTGACTGTTTTGGCGTGGTGGATGTTTTACCGTAGGGCAAGCAAGCAAACACTCACAGCATTTGGAACCCGTGGGGTCTTTTTGAGGGACCCTGTAGTGATTGTGACTGTGGTTGCTAAACTAAATCAGAATGTGTCCCCTTCAGAATCTTTTCTGTGTCTCAATCCACACTTATGCTGTAAAGTCTACAGGTGCTGAAAAAGTGTACCTAAGTACAGTACCCAGGTAAATGTAATTCGTAACTGTCCACGTCTTATTGTTAGTCCTCATGCGTCATTTAAGAATCATTTTAATATCATGCTATTAGATTTCACTTAGATATTATGTACTGCATCACTTTGCATAATATATGTAAATATTATGCATATATATATACATATAAATATATGCATAATATTTCAAGGTGCTTCGAAGAAAGAATAAACAAATGAAAATGAAAAACACAATATTTATAAGCAATTTCAACGAATTAGATCCTGGACTTTTGTGTCCTTAAGCATAAATGTGGATGAATGCACGTAGCATACTTTTCAGCATAAATATCAGATATTTTTGTCGTAAAACACAGTGCTAACATGGTGTGTTTTGGCCTTTTTTTGTCAGAGGACGTACATTGGATTAAGCAGAGCAAAAAGAGAAGGGTGTGGAAAAGATAAATAGAATCTAAACGGAACTCTTGCAAAGACTCATTCAAAGGCATCCAAGCCTTTTATTCCGCACATTTTTTTTGTGCAAGTTTAAAAGCGTAAGAAACCACCAATCGGCTTTCAGTCTGGAGACATTGGGATGCAAATGAGCGCACAAGCGCGTGCTGGCGCGGTGAAAGCGTCCGATTGTTTATTGAGCTCGCGCAGCCACGCGCCCGGCTCGCGGAGCATCACCCCGCGAGGGCGGAGTCTCGCGCAAGAAGCGTGCGTCTTCAAAGGGAGGGGGGGGGGGGTTACGCGTGTTGAAAAAGCCGAGGGCTGCCAAAGTTTTTATCAGACCGACCACCGATACGAACAAGACTCGGACCACGCGAAGGGCACGAGAGTCGCGCGTTGCCAGTTTACTCGTTGCGTGACGGTGGATTTGTGCAGGTCGCGCACCTTTCCGAAAGGTTTACCGGGGAGATGGACACCGCAACGCAGCCGACGCAAGGTGCGTGCACCTTCGGAGACGCGGACCGGTGCGCGTTCGCGAGCGCTGACGCGAGTCAAACCAAGTCGAAGGTGCTGAAAAGACAGCGCTCCAGCTCGCCGGAGCTTCTGCGCTGCAAACGGAGACTCACGTTCAACGGGCTGGGATACTCCATCCCGCAACAGCAGCCCGTGGCGGTTGCGCGACGCAACGAGCGCGAGAGAAACCGCGTCAAACAGGTCAACATGGGCTTCCAGACATTGCGCCAGCACGTCCCCAACGGCGCGGCCAATAAGAAGATGAGCAAAGTGGAGACGCTCAGGTCGGCGGTGGAGTACATCCGTGCGTTACAGCAGCTGCTGGACGAGCACGACGCGATCTCGGCCGCGTTTCAGTGCGGCGTTCCGTCGCCGACGCTCTCCAAGGCGTACTCCGCTGAGCCAGAGTCACCTCATTCGTCTTACTCCTCGGATGATGGGAGTTACGAGCACCTGAGCTCTGAAGATCAAGAGCTACTGAACTTCACCACTTGGTTTGATCGGTACTGATCTGAGATCAGAGAACCAAGCTTTCCAAGGGACCGTTAGGTGCTTGTTTTAGAGCTTGGACTCTTCTTTATAAACTACACAAATGCTGCTTTGTTGACTCGGTGGGCAGCAGTTTTGGGTGCTTTGGCTTAGTGCTTAAAGATCTGGACTGGTTGTAGGTTCGAATCCCAGGGTGCTTGATGAAAGCCCTTACCTTAAAATATTGGACTTTGAATGAAAGTGTGTGCCAAATGATCACATGTGGATCAGAGTCCTGTCCTGAATCAAGCCAGTTCAAGGATTTTACTGTCATAACTGCTGGATGGACTAAATTTCATAAGTGCAATTTTGGGCATTGTGTGTGGCCGTTGCTTGATGTCCCTTACATGAAACCAACTTCTCCATGAATGTCAAGCTAAACGGAATATAGATTTTTTTACCTGCAACCAACCGTCTGGTCTTCCTGAAGACGTTTAATAACGTTTGATAATAACGTTTTGTGTTATGAAAGATGAAGATATATTTTTGTAAATGGAGCGCAAAACAGTCTGCCTCTTTGTGACAATGAACGCAGTTAGTTTATTGTAACAGTTTCCGTTTAGAAAAAGTTGCTGGAGAACATCTGATCTGTCGATCTGTATTTATCAAAATTATATTGTTTAGATGTAGTTCTTCCTGTGAAACTACAGATGCACTTGTTTGTTTTTAGTCGTGTATATAAATGATTTTAACAAATATATTTTGTGGGAAAAAAATGTTTTTTATAAATAAATTTGCTCTATTTATACACACACGAATGTTTCTGCGTGCTTTTAAAGAGAACTTGTTTTTCAGCGTTGAGTCCAGACTAGTCCTCAGACATTCCCTGCTTGACAGGTGATAAAACAATCATGTTGCTTTATTATCATCACAAACTGTCTTTTTGTCTCTTTACAAAGAACTCCAAAACACGTGGGCCACGTTCTATTAAAGCAATAGAAGCACAGGGTCAATTTGTGATGACAAAGATGGGTCAAAATTTGTATTATCCACCGGCGATCAGTCTAAATGAAGCCTTTTTTATTGTCGCCGTGTAACCCCAACTGTGTTTTTCAGGCCTGTCAAAACGCAATCAAAGAGGCCATCTCCCTATTGTGCCACCTTTTGTTGGGGCTTTTATGGGATGCATTATGAGTCTGCCTATTGATAATAATTGAAATAATGACTTTAATTTCACCTGCAGGCCTTTGCATTTCAAATGGAGACAATAAAAACACCGGGACCCCTTTAATGATCATTTAGCAGAGCGGGTATAAGTGGAGCTTCACACCGAAGCCCACGCATAAAAACTTCAGGATTAGTTTTACGCAAGCGCTCATAAAAGACCAGATAAAGATGAACTGTTTACACAAGGTTAAGGTGGTCCTCTTCGAAAGGATGGCTTTCGATGCCCCTTATTCACCTCAAAGCCCCCTCGGCCGACATAAAGAGTTCTTTTAAGCAGGTGTGAGCCACGTGCCTGTGTTTGTGATGGGCAGCTGCTCCACCCCATCGGCTCGCTGATGAACTCTCTCGGCTGGAGTTTCTGAAAATGAGCGGGTGATTTATGACGGCAATTATTCATCTCTTTATAGATTCTGCAATATCTTTTAGAGCCCTGAAAGAGAAAACTATACTCAGCATAAATCACCTACTGGTGGGCTATTGTTGAACGTCTGGAATATAGTTTGTCTTCATTGACCTTCCTGGGGCTCAAAATAACGTCACGGTGGTTAGTGCTGGGCTACTTCTATTTTTAAGATAATTGATCTTGTGAGAAGCGTGACTTATTTGATATCTTCAGTGCTAGACATGGGGAACTTAGATAAACACGCCTAAGACTGTATTATATATCTGGACATCAATGAGATGAAATGGAGAGGCAATGGAAACGTTTACATAAGTCTCCTCTGCGTCTTAGAAAAAGAGGCAGAAATCTCACAAATGTCTCCATTAGAATTTCAGAAGAGATCTCAATGTCTCAAACTGAGCTGCAAAATCAGGTCTTCATTAAAACATCAATATTATTGAGTATTTTACTATGAACTCAATAATTTCTCCACAAATTTACTCAACAATCTACATTCATTTTTTCACCTCCATACTCTTCACGTATCATTTGTGTCCATTTTTATTTCTCCTATAGACAGTTTTTCAGACGCACGCACCTTGTTTGAAGGACTTCCGGTCTGTGTTTGTTGATCAGTCTGGCTAGTGCTAATAATATAACTATTTATAATTAATTTAATTTATATGAATATTAACTTTTATTAAAAACATTTACATTTACATTTAGTCATTTAGCAGACGCTTTTATCCAAAGCGACTTACAGATGAGGAAACATTGGAAGCAATTATAACAACATAGGCAACAAAATACATAAGTGCATCAAACTAGTCCATTAAAGCTTAGCACAGTATACAAAGCTAAGAATAGTGAAGTTAGTAATTATTATTATTATTTTTTTAAAGAAGGAAAGGGAAGAGAATTAGGAAAAATTAATCAGCGACGTGTTGACGGAAGAGATGCGTTTTTAGGCGTTTTTTAAAGATGGCAACCGAGTCTGCCGATCTTGTAGCAGCTGGTAGATCATTCCACCAATGTGGAACAGATCCAGAGAAGGTTTTTGGGATGGTACCACTAGTCGTTGTTCCTTTGCAGACCGCAGTGATCTGGCAGGAACATAGAACCGTTCTTCTACTGGTAACCCAAAATAATAAAAACTTTAAACTTGATAGGTAATATACTTGTTATTTCCTTTGTTTGTTTTCAGAAATAATCTACAGGAACTCGATTCTTTGTGAACGTCTACTGGAAGGGACGTTTTTGCCTTGAATCCGTCTGTAAGCAATTTTAGGAGAAACAACTGAGAACTCCATCAAAACAAAACAAAACAAAAATCGTTGCACTTCATCATGTCATGGGTCACTGAAGTAACCTAAAAGTGACGATTTCTTTCAGAAATGATCATTAACTTAATGAAATGAATTAATCAATAATTTAAGTTTATGCTTAATTATCACTTTTCACACGAATAAATAGATTGACTTTTTTATTTTTTTAAGTAATATTTTAAACAACAACGAAACATTATTCAAATGCCTACATTTTACAATATAAAATCGCTGTGCATTATTGATTTAAGGACCAATCAGGGAGTGATGCTTTGAGCCACACCCTAAACCACCTGAGGGGTGGAGCCCAAAATGCTAAGGAGGATGCAAAAAAAACACGCAGAGGATACAAAAATATGCACGTTTTTAGGTGCATGACTCAGTTCAGATTTTAACATTGCTCATAAAAACAGATTGTCCCACCCACACTTACACCATTTGTCAATATTTCGCAACAGTTGGGATGTAAACAAACGCAAGCCATTTGCTTATTAGGATGCATCATTTTTATATAACTCGTAAAGCTGCACACAGATTCCTCTCTCTGTCAGAAAATAATCTTTATTCTCACATGCATAACATCAGGGGTTCAAACCTGCCATCCCACTTTAAAAGCTCTGACAAGCCTTAGGACAGCTGTAAATCCTAAAAAAATCTCTGATGTCGGTGAAGGGGGAAAAACTTGCTTTCCACTCAGAAATATAAAAAAAGAGTTTGGAAATGCAGAGCTGCACTCATTTAACTGACAGCACTATGCTGTCTTAACTTCAGACGACCTAACTGGGGGACGTGGGGTGGCAGGGTTGCTGTCATTTGCATGGACCATTGTGCTGCACAAGTTTGGCTTCTCTTTTTTTCTGATGAGAGCCTTTTGGCCATTTACTTCCACCCTGGCTGGCCGTTTGGAGCTCTGAATGGCCTTCACTCCAGGGCCACACAAAGAAGCCTTTGTGCCACGGCCGCACCATATTCATCATGTAATGCCTGGAAAACCAATCTGATTGGACGCTCTCATCACTTTGATGTGCCTTCAGGGGCGAACGCTTTGGCGATTTCACTTTCCCTACCACTCTCTCTCGGGCTAGGGCTGATATCGATTTTTGGACTGGGCGGTGTAGCTGTGTTTGTGTTGAGGAAGCAATTTAATGTCCAAAAACAAGAACCATACATAAACAGGTTGACTTGATTGACGTCACTTTGGCCCGAACAAAACCAAGATTTAAGCAGGGATGAATGTGCAGTGTGTCGACTCAATAGAGACTATTTTAATCCCGCCACACACTTCTCGGACCCTTTTCTCTCACTTTTTGTTGCTCTTTCCCACTTTTCAACTTTCTGTCCAGTTTCTTCTGTCCAGCATTCCTCCAGCGTGACTCCATTGAACCGCTAGTTTAGATTCCTTAAAGCAAAGTGTTCAAGTGATCTTTATATCTGTCTAGTTGCACTTTTGTTGGGTTTGCCGATCTCTCATTAGAACCAGAAACAGCGGTCGGCGTATCTGTATTTGCGAAGTACAATGACCGATGTACAATTATATATTACAAGTTATTTTGTTTACAAAATATGTGATTGGAGCATTCTCATGCATGACACTAGAACGCTGTCACCGATCAATGATATGGGCGAGGAAAACATGTTTATCTTCAATAAATACCAGTCTGAAAATGGGTACCACAGACCTGAACACCACACAAGGGTAAACAAGTGTTTTAATAAAGACTAAGATAGAAAAAAAGGGAAAACTAAAATAAATGAAAGTGCAGTCAGTGTTAATAAGTAATGTTGAGTCTTGTGGTTGGTTAACGTGACGCTGTGTGGTTGTTAGGGTGTTCTTGTGGTTGCTAGGGTGTTCATAGGTCTTCCTAGCAAGTTGAGGTTATCTGTTCTCTACGGCTTGTGTAAGTCTTTTGAATTTTCCCTGATCTATCTAGAAACGATTAATCTATTAGTAATAATGATGCTTTAAATATACTGTATCTAAACATGGTGCAGTGATGGTAAAAGTAAAGTCACTTTTCTGTAACAGTATGTACAAATAGCACGCTTTAATTCATCTGAATCTGTTTTATCACATGCAGCGATTTGTTGTGTTAAAGTATTTCTAACTAAACGTAAGTCAAGCTCATTTTACCTCTGATCATTTAAGTGTCACATAAAAACCTGTTAATACAGGTCTGTTCATGTATAATTCACCCGGGACCCAATTTATTAGTGTGGTCTATAAATGTCATAGATTTTTTTCAATGAGTCATGTACCCATGCATAAAAGTATGTATTTGTGTTTGATTGACACTTGCTCAAACTCAAAAGAGAATTGTTGGTGCATCAAAAGTTTTCCAGATTAATAAATCTGAGCATGTCTAAAGCTGCTTTTCATTGCATTCGTTTTATGTAATAGTTTGATTAGATTTGTATGTGTGTTGAAAAGTTTCTTCTGTTTATACATGCCAAAGCATATAGTATTGTGCTTTATTTACCATCACACAATTCAATCCATTCTGTATTTACCAGAGAAAACAACCGATGAAACCACATTAATGTCATTTTTAAATCAATTATTTGGAGAGTATTTTCACTGTAAACGAAAAACAATACATTTTCTACATAGATTTTCCACGTATTTTGTAAAAAAAACTTAATTTACTGTTTTAAATACAATCAACAAAATATTAAATCTTTTTTATATATTTATTGAAATACGGTCAAAAACCTTAAAATTACAGAAGAGGGCTGCAAGTTCACAAGAAAACAGAAAATATTTTTTTATATATATCCTTATATCCTGTAATTTTACAGGGAAAAATACTTTATGGTATATTTCATTTTTACAGAATTTTGTTTTCAGTGAATACTTCAAATTTGAAAGGAGCTTCACAGAAAATGCACATGATACAAACGTTCTTAATCTGGTTAAACATCAAAAGAATGACGTAAAGTTTGTTGACGTTTAAGGCTATATTTCATAAATATATTGAACATATTAAAATAAATTGGACCATATTCCTAAAATAACACGTCTTTAATGCCCCACATTGCTCTTTTCCTTCTCCATTCTTGCCTTTCTTGAACAATATCTCTGCAAATAGGATTAGCGAGAAGCATTTTGTGAAACTCTTTTCATAGGGTTAGCTTGTGACCTCTCTAGTTAATTATCTTGATCTGGCCAGAGACTGGGCATCCTTTACCCTGAGCCCTGATACACACGCGCACGCGCACACACACATGCACAATAGTTAACTCACTAAGGAGAAATGAATGAAAAGGCAAAAGAAGGAAGAGAAGTGTAAGAAGCAGGTTGTATTGACGAGTTTCTGAGATTTTTTCTCTTTTTTTTGGAAGGAAGTGAAATGACTTAAGCCTTTTGTTCAAATATGCAATTGTTGCAGAATGATGGAGTGCTCTTTCTGCGAAACGAAATGGCATTAAGCTGATTTGGGTGGAGTGAAAAGAATGAATAATACCTCTTTAAAAAAGACAGAATAACACCTGAATTAAGGAAGCTTTTTGGCCTTAAGCTACTTTTAGGCCTTTTAAGGTACTGCTTAAACTGAACCTTGATATACTGTGCCTGTGCAGTTGTGCATTTTTCTTAAGCGAACCACTCAAATACTTATAACTTAATATAAAAATAACTAAGTCCAAAAACAGTTTAGTATTAAAGTTTAAGCTTCATCAGTCTTCAGTTCAGTTTTCATCAACAGCTTAATAATACGTTTTAGTTTAAAGCTTAAAGGGTAATCTGTACAGTATATAAAGCAATTAAGTACATAAAACAATAAAAACTATATTCTTACCTTACCCCAATTCACAACAGTAATAACAAATATTCATTTAAAATAAAGAATGAATTATAATTGGAGCTGTCAGATACAGTTTGACTTCAACTAACCTACATAAGGTAACCTGCAATTTTATGTTTCAAACAGAGATGGTGATAGAGAGGCAAAAGTTACGGATTGTAGCTTTAAACTGTTGCTTTTGAACTGTGAGTAAATGTGAAGTTGCAAGGTTCCGATACGTTCAATCTATACGAAAGCCAATTACTTGCTGTTTGTTTTTACATGATGTCATAGCAGACCAATGGAAGTCTGGGCGTTCAAATATTACATATTGGCTTTAAAACTAAACAAAACTAATGAAAATATGATGTTTTGATTGTGTTTTATTGTGTTGTTAGCTGTATTTTTTAGTTATTATGACTTTAATCAAAACAAACCAACTGCAGTTTTCAATGAAACTCCTTTACTTTTCAATATATATATAAAATGACATAGAAATGACATAAATATACGTTCTTTAGTTACAGATGCTCATAATTCTGAACAATCCAACCGATGATTTGAATGTAGGATAAGCTTTAGCTTTAGTTCAACTTTACCGGGTCATAACCACCACTGACCACCCATTCACAGACAAACAAAGCGTAACATTTAATAACAAAAAATGATGTTCTGTTAAATTCTCTTGTGTAGGCGAAGGTGTAACTTATGAAACAAAACTTGAGGTTTTTGTTTGATTCTCAATCTGACATTGGTCTGTTTTCATCACACCTGATAATATCATCTCTCTCTCTCTCTCTCTCTCTCTCTCTCTCTCTCTTTTTTTCTCTCTCTCTCTTTTTCTCTCTCTGTTGTCTGCACCTGTCTCTCTTATACTACAGAATCCTATTTTATTTGTACAGTCTTACTGTATAATATTGAAAACAAAGGCAATCACATCTAGTCAGTTTTTTCTCTTTGTATTGCCCGAAATGTTCCTGGAGAAAAAAAAAAAAACTATAATTGTGTCCTTAATTTTTTTAGTATTTCCCCCTTTTCCCTTAAAGCCAGAATAGTTCAGTCTGTCTGGCTCTGCATGCAAAGAGAGTCGCCTTTTTGTTCCAGCCGTGGCTCTCGGCCAATGTCTTCAAACATACCCACTCGCCGCCCTCCACAAACCAACACGAAACAACCTCCGCCCCTCACCCCATCCAACTCGGACCACCTCGCTGAAAAAGTGCTTCAACTTAGGAGGTGATCATCATTTAAAAGCAGGTGTTTCGGCTTTTGAAGACATTTGGAAATGGACGTCTTTTCACCAGTGGGCTGGTGTTGGTTGAAGTAGCCAATCAGTCAGTCAATCAGCAGGATTTAACAATGGCACAAAACCTCTCTCTTCAGACAGACAGACGTGTGGGTCAGCCTCCTTACAGGCCTCAGAATTGTTCAACTGTACAACCAATCATTTATGAGAGGCTGAAGTATGCATATTTATTCCGCATATTGAGTGTCCCAGGATGAGGGTTCAAAACAATATTAACTCACCTACGTATTGTTTAAAGTCAGTTTATGTAATATGTAATACTGTAAACCTCAATCTCACCACCCCCACTATCAGAAACAATATTTTAGAGGTCCAGTGTGTCATTTTTTGGAGGATCTATTGACAGAAATGCAATCTAATATACATAACTATGTCTTCAGAGGTGTATAAAGACATAATGAAGCGTTATGCATAACTGAGAATGAGCTATTTCTATCTACATACACTGCAGTTTACCTTACATGGAATTCGCCATGTGATTTCTACAGTAGCCCTAAACGGAAGAATTGGTCTACAGAGCGTTTCGTAAATACATCTATTTATACATCGTAAATACATTATCTCCTCCGGCAAAGAAGTGAAAACGTGACGACATGTCAGTCCTGTGAGAGCCACCGTAGGGCTTCAAAAGGAAGGGGTGGATTGAGCCATTGGTTGCAATTCGCAACCTCACCACAAGATGACGCTAAATTTCATGCACTGGATCTATAAAATACTCCCTTTAATGTGTATAATTAAGACTTATGAAGCTTTTTAATCAAAGTCAAACACTTAAAAGTATATTTTAAAATATTTTTATATTTTTATTTAAAAAGTATTTTTTTTAAACTATGTTATGTCAGTGAGGCTGCCTTGTAAGTTTATAAAGCACCATTAAAGCCACTTTAGAGTTATTCAGATCATTCTTTTCCATCTTCACGGTAAAAAGGTCATATTTTGCTAAATTGGGCAACAGAAGAAATGTAAAATAACCTTTATGTAACCTATAAAAAAGTACATAAGGTTATAAAGTTACATCAGACACGTAACTTTACAGTCTATTTCTGTAATCAGAAAATATAGTACAATTCTGTAAAATAAAGATGTAAAATTAAGTTACAGTTTTATTTTGTTTTTATTTTGTCAATTTAGTTTTAATTATAAATGTATTTATTTCTTAATGTGTTGAATTGTCTTTCATTTTTATATTTTAAGTTTAAATTTTTTTTTGCCATTTTAAAATGCGCAATTTCATTTCACTATTTATTTGTTAACTTTTGTGTTGCTATGTGAATTTATTTAATTTATTTTCAGCTTAAGTTTTAAGTGTCTCAACTTATACACGCCACTTTTTGATTGTATGAACAGAAATGTTTGAATACTTTATTTTAGTAAAGTATAAAAACCTTGTTCCATACAATAGCTTTGTTCAAAATGCCTCGATTCACATGTAAGCCAACAGACCAATGAAGTATCCTATGATGCTTTGCAGTGTTACGTGGAAAAAAAGAGTCTGAATTGCTTTATCATTTGACTATATGAATATAGTTATTTCTTTCTTTTAATACATTGTGAAGTCACTGGCTGAGGCAGCAAATGCACAAGAATGCAGCCTTTATTGTTAGGATTAACATATTTCCTAATAAATCCAATAAATCTGTTTCCTTAGACAGTTACACAAGAAATATATAACCCCTGGAACATTGGGGTCAGTTTGAGCTTAACAGTGTTGTCAGTATCGAGACAAATATCTCCTTATTAATCTTTATATGAGATAACATGATGTTTGTGGGCTCCATACACAATCTATAACTTGCCATCTCTTTCCCCTGGTGTAACCATTAGCCAGGCTGTCTGCGAGCAGATAACTATCTGTGGATTAGCAAAATTCCTATAGGAGCTCATTTATCTCGGGTTTGAGTAGATTATTGGTGAGCTATTGTACGTCAACACTGAAGCAGGTGCTGTGCATTTTACAGCACGGCTAGAGCCCATCTTCAGGGGGTTTATGGGTAATAAAAGGCGAAACACTATTTTGCCTCTATAGTTTTCCTGTTCATTGCTCAATTCTGTGAATGATGTGGTGACAAATCAAATATCTGTCTTTTATTATTTATTCATCCTCATTTCATTCAAAACCTATATTTCTTGACTTTATCTCTAAACACAAATGAAGATATTTTAAGAAACGTCTCAGTGGTTTTGTTTTCATACAACGGAAGTCAATGGGATCCAATGTTGTTTGGTTATCAACATTCTTCAAAATATCTTCCTTTGTCTTCCACAGTTGAAAGAATGTCATACTGGTCTAAAATGACATTAAGGTGAATAAACAATGAAATAACATTCATTTAGGCTGAACTGTCCCTTCGGTACATAATTATAATAATAATAATTCAATATATACAGTAAATGCAATGATATTACCATCTTAAACCATTACTGTATCTGCATCCTGATGCATGCTTTATATATGAAATAACAGCGTTAGCCGATATTTACTCCAAACATCCACACCTTTCAACATCCAAGCCTCTGTCTCAGGAGGAATTCCATCCATTTCATTTTGGCTGGCGGTGGTGTGGTTTGTTGTCAGCAGCCATTTAACAATGAGCATTACAAGAAAATATCTGTTTAACACCCGTCCTAGAACCTCCCACTCACAATATCACAGTCATTTGTGAATTCTGAGACATCATCAATGAAATATAATAACAGGCGATGCTTTAGTTTCGCTTCAGCACATCAGACATGCGGCTAACAATTTACCACGGGACACTGTGGTATTACCACGATGTTTATACCAACCCCTCTGTCCGCCGGTGTGTTGTTGGTCAGTCTGTCCACACTTGCACACAAGTGGCAGCTCCGCACAAAGGATGCCTAATCTCATTTAAATTTGAGGAATGTTCGATTTGTCGCTCTCTTCTTCTAAGGTCCTGTTTGGGATTCCCGAGTGACAGATTTCAGAAAGTGTTGAAATGGTTACACAGCGTGAGAACGGATGCAGGCATTTGAAAACTGTACTCAGTCAAATGCTGTCACAGCGGGAACAAGCAGCTAAGCCAACAGAGTTTGTGTTTCTTATTAATGTCAGTGTGCTGTAATGAGGTTAGTGTGATTCATCAGCTCAGACCTGGATCTGTTCTTTGTGCTGTTAGACACCTTCCCCTTTAATAAGGATCCACGAATGAGACAGATCACATGAAAGCAAGAGACTTACTGTATATATTTACAGTTACATACTTAAAAAATATATTTTTGTTTAATAATATATTTAATATATAATAATATATGTCTTAATGAGGATTGTATTAAGGTTATGTTAATTTCAGAAAGCATCTGATTGTATATCTGTCTGTCTGTCTATATTCTTTAGTCAGTCATTCTGAAAGGGGGGGGGGGTACATTTTGTCTACTCAATTTATTTAAAATTATTATGTTTAAATTGGTAATTATTATGAAACAATTAATTTACTACACACATGATTGGTTTGGTTACTGACATTCTTCCAAATATCTTCATTTGTGTTTGGCAGATCAAAGAAATTGATGCAGGTTTTGAACAGTAAAAAATGAAAAATCTTTCGTCATTAACTCACCGCTTGCCATTGCAAACCTGTATGACTTCCTTCTTTCCGCAGAACACAAAAGTAGATTTTTGGTAAATGGACAGCACTGGACCCATGCAAGTGAATGGGGGCAAGTTAACAACATTCTTCAAAATATCTTCTTTTGTGCTAAAATGCATTACTATGAACTTAAGATAACTGCGTTTATGGTTCTACAACTGATCATTTGAGTTTTAAGCTGACTTGGCTCAAGCTGTTTTTTGTTAAAAGCACGATAACTATTACAGTCCTGATCATCACATATACCATCGGTCTGCACCCCTCCAACCCACCCCCACAATCTTCCTTTAAAACCTCATGCTGTTAAGTGAGGTTTGGTAACAGAGATGGTAAACTTGCGTCACACGTGTACCGGCGTGCACCGTGCGCGACACGTGCCCTGAGATAACACAGTGATTATTCACTTTGCGAGCGCTCCTTTATCTCCTGGCCTGATTTTCGTTGAGATAAATATCTCTCTGAGTTTTGGCAGGTTTTGTTTGCTGTATGTCTATAACAGGTGCTTTGTTTTATGTGGATGTATAGGCCTGTTTGTCCAGTGACCTGCTGTTTTCTACTTGTCTGTTGGCAGTCGGCAGGTGAGCAGCTGTGTGCCTTTTAATGTGTAGATGAATTCACCCGATGAACTTTGAGAAGTTGATGCTTTGAGAGAAATGGATGTAATGAGTTTAGATTTCTATGCATTTTATTTTTAAAGTTTTCTGTGCAACCAGAAGCACCAAACCAAATGACAAAATAACATTGGCAGTAGACTATATTCGATATTAAGAACAGGAAAACGCAAACTTTGGATATCGTAGACCGTAAAAGACATGTCCCGCATTAACCTTTTCGCATTTTTCTTACCAAAAAAAGTATTTATATGTCAAAAGCATTATAGTTAAAAATCAATTTCCAATACGGATCGGGTAGTGTCAAACAACAACAGTCAACAGAACACTACACAAGTGTTTTCAACCAGAAGCATTTTCGCACTTTGTGTTACAAATCGTGTTTCCGGTATGGCTCCGGAATTGACAAGTTACGTCTGAAATCGCTCACTTCTTCGCTCATTCACTATTCCCTATATAGCGAATGTTAAATAGTCCATTATATGGGGAACAAGTGAATGAAAATGAGTGAAAAATTTGGGACAATGACGTAATATCCTGCTTCTGACAGTACTGTCGCTGAGATTCGTCATAACGCTTATTTCACACCTGTGTTGCTTTATGGATTGTTTTGTAAAATGGTGAGGTTCTATTTTACATTATTTGTCGCGTTTCTGGTATCAATTTTTAATAAAGAGAACAAAACAATTTTTTTCCACGTTTATTTACTTTTACATTTATTACGTTTAATAAAATTACTTGATACATTTAAAATTAAACACTGCTATATATAACATTGATAACATCGGATGTACAGTGCACTCAAAATCAGAATGCATTGTGGGTAGAAAGTAGTGAACAAATGTAGGGACTGAGTTGTTTAGAATTCGGACAACACTATAAAATGGAGGACACCCGATATAGCGCACTGTCTAGGAGATGGGGGTGAAATCAGGCACAGCCACAGATACCTAAACCGTAGACAAAGCTGAGCTTGCTTTTCATTTTCACACCAATTACACTCACTATTGACTTCATAAAATATAAAGAAAGTCAAGTCTTAAGTCTGTGTGTCCACCAAAGAGGAACTTTTTAATTGTTTGCAATGGAAACGGCTTTAAGAAATTCCAACAGCTGACATTTCATGTAAGGGACACTCTCCTGTCCTCCATTATTTGGACAAACAGGTATTCCTTGCCCATGTCATTAGTTGAGCCAGAAATGAATGTCGGACCAAACAAACAGCAAGAAAAAATCTGTGACAAAAACAACCTACCACAGGCTTCCAAAAAAAGTCACACTTCATACTTGCATTTACTGTGCGTGAGAAATGTAGACGTTTTATTACGCCCTAACAGTACCATCGCCTCAAACGCTACCGAATAAATACATTTCCATAATCTTATCTTGATCATGCAAATAAGTATAACAGCAATCACAAATCTCTTTGTATGCTAATATTGACTGACTTTCTCCTCTCTGTCTTCGTGGAGTTATTTGCAGACTTCAGTTTAACTCAAACGCGTTATGCTCACACAAACCCCTGTTATGCAAACTTTAGACGCGCATGCACAAAATGACAAATATCGAAATTCATTTGAGTCCCGCAAATAAAACCGAACCCCGTGTATATTTCACTGCGCATTCAATTACCTGAGGTTTCGTTTATTTAGGTTTTCATAATTGAAATCACACTCTGGGAAGCTCTCGCCAAAGCAAATTATGCTAATAACTCTGACTGCATTGAATAAAGATCGTGGCCCAGAATTCATTAAGCGGCCATATTGCCCGTATGTGCGTGTTTGTGAAAAAGACATTCGCTCTTATGTGGATGGTGTGTTTGAGTGGCCGTGTGTGCAATGGGTTAGGGTTGTGTGTGTATGTGTGTAGTACTCTGAAAGGGACCATCTGCTCCGTGTGACAGTAATGAAGTGAAGGCTTTGTGGGACAATGGCTCCGTCTCTTTCAGTGAAGCAATGGGCGGCTGGGCATATTTCTGATTAGCTCGGGATAGCTTCACTCTGTGACACTGTGGTGGCATCCCAGCCACAGGTAATTATACACAAACACACACACGCGTGCACATTCCTGCACACACACACACTTCATAGACATACCCTGATACATATATGACATTTATAACATATATAAGAAAATATTTTAAGTTTTTACAGCGGCTAGAATGTTCAACCTGATCTCATGGGAATTTGTTACTATTTTACGAGGTGGCTCATTCGAATGAATTCGTACGTTGTGAGTCCTACAAAAACGTACAATTACTAGCAAAAAGCAATACTGAAGGCTCACCACGTGGGGTGAAATCCAGTGAAAGTTTTTCCCTTTTATTAAAAATAAGTTGATGATAGGTCAATGAAGTGATATTCTCCTACGCGCTGAAAAGAATCCCACTTAGAAGATATAAACGTTCAAAACTGACAGTCTGGCATGTGCGCTCAAAATTAGCAAAGTTCTCGTCCACCGACATTTTAATTTTTCTAAAAAAAATGTCTCTTTCTTTCTCTCTTGAAATGGGATGTATCACTGTTATATTGTGTTTGTGGCAATAAAAAAGTTCTCGTCCAATCAAATACGCTTTAGAAGCCGTTTGCATAGAGTCTATTTTTGCTGTACAGCACGGAGTGTTTTAAAGTGAAAGCACACATATCATGCCTAGAAGGAACAGGAATTGACACAGAAAGGCAGTGATTTCAGCAAGAATGGATATAAATAAAGTTTACGACATTTTTTATCCATGTTATTTGTTTAATTTAGCAATAAAAAACGATTAAAATGGTATGTAGTACAAATATTCAACAGTGTTTATATTGCGTGAGGAAGGTGTTTGACGCATTATGCACTAGATGGGAGACAGCGGATGATCCAGTCCAGACAGTGTAAACATTAACATTAAAGTCTTAGTGTGAAGCAACCGGTAGCACAGAGCTGATCATTTGAACATACGCGCAAATCCGCAGAGAGAAAATAACGTATCTAACCCATTTCAATTTACCAACGCCAGTGTGACTCACAAACGTAAATGACAAGCTGATCCCTGATCTTCCTATTCTTTTCAATAGACTTTAAACCACGACTTTAAATCACGCTTTAAAATGCTGCTTTGCCAGGCTGACTGTGTGCCGTAAACGAAACACGATTGGCTATTTTAAAAGGAGGCGGGGTCACTCAATACGTCTCACGCTTTTTTTTTTTTTTTTATTTTTTTTTTTTTTTTTTTTTTTAATATTACTTGTTTAATTCCATCATACTATAGCAACAACATGTAATTTACTTTTTTTTTTTTTTTTTTTTTTTTTTTTTTTTTTTTTTTTTTATTATATAGGGTTAAATTTACATATATTCAGTCATCTCAATCCAAAAAAAAATACAAATTATACAACATAATATATACAAACATTAAATTGTAAATATCAGGCATAAAAAAAACAGATTAATACCAATAAACATAATATAAAAAAGTATATATAAAATAAAATAAAAAAATAGAAAAATAAATATATAAACAGACTTATAAACATTAGTAATAATAATGATAATAGGATTTATTAATTAAAGAGATTGGAATAAATTCTAGTTATTAATAAAGCTTTCTTATTTTTAACTAATTTAAGAGACTCAATATATAAATCAATTTCAATTTGGAAAAAAATAAAATTTGGTTTGGAATTTACAATATTACATACACTTTTATCTTTACAATCAAAATAAGTGATAATCTGTTTTCCTTCAAGTGCAATTGTGTGTGTTATTTTAGAAGCCAAATAAATTTCAACATTTTTCCAGAATGTTATACAATATGAGCAACCATAAAAAAGATGAGTTACAGATTCTTGTTCTGTCTTACAGAAACCACAACATTTATCAATAGATGTGAATTTTGAGATAAATAAATTTGTGGGATATATATTGTGCAATATTTTCAAATGTAATTCTCTAACTTTGTTCGTAATGCAAAATCTAAAAGGAACAAGCCACGCCCCATGCCAATTAATCTCAGTAAACTGAGAGTTCCAGAAAAATTTCCCACGGGGTGTTATTTTCTTTAAATTTAAAAAACCTTTTCTGATATGCTTATTTGTACATTTGCTGCTCATTATATCTATACCATTTATATAAAGATTAAAACTAAAGTTTGGCATTCCACTTTGTCTTATATAACTTTTCATTAGTTCTAATATGCCATTAGGTATAAATTTGAAAACAGAGTTATATTCTTTGAATGTTATTGGGAATGCTTTCTCTCTAAGAAATGATTCATAGCTAAATAATTGGTTATTACAATCAAAAAGGTCTTTTACAAATATAATATCTCTATCAATCCATTTCTGCATATATAGTGACTTATTCCTTTTAGTAATACATTCATTATTCCATAAAATGGACTTGTGTGGAGAGAAGTTGTGGGAATGACATATCTTCCAGGCCAAAAGAGCTTGTTGATAAAATTGGGACAGTTTTAACGGTAATCTTGTAATATTGTAGCTACATTTCAATAAAAATGTTAAGCCTCCTACACTCCTAAAAATATTGTTGGGAATAAAGTACCATAAAGATTCCGGTGCTCTCAAACATTCCTTCAACCATTTCACCTTAAATGTGTAATTCATGTCCAAAAAGTCCAAAAGTTCAAATCCACCTTCCTCCTTTGAACCAGAGAGCACTGCTTTTTTAACATGATGGTGTCTGTTTTTCCACACAAAATTCGTAAATATGGTATTTATATCTTTACATGTTGAATCATTGACATCAAGAGATAGTGCAGGATAGACGAATCTTGAAATCCCTTCAGCTTTAGTCAAAAGAATCCTTCCTAAAATAGAGATGTCTCTTTGAAGCCATAAATTCAATATTATTTTAGTTTTCTTCAATTTAGTCGAAAAGTTAAGTTGTTGACGCTCTTTATGATCCTTGCAGATATGAATACCTAAATATTTTACACATGTCTTAACAGGCATATTAAACATTTTATCCTCTTCAGTCTGATACAAACACAAGATTTCACATTTAGATTTGTTAAGCGTTAAACCTGAGGCAGCTGAAAATTGGTCAATTAAGGTTATAGCATTATCAATCTGATGTTTGTCACTCAAAAAGAGAGCTGTATCATCCGCTAATTGAGTTATTCGAATTTCCCTATCAAAAATAGACACTCCTTTAATAACAGAACTATGTTTAACATGTAGTGACATTAATTCAACCACCAGCAGGAACAAAAACGGTGAAATAGGGCACCCCTGGCGAACTGATCTCAGCACAGGGAATCTGTTAGTAGTATTTGGATATAGTATCACAGAACTATCAATATTTTTATAAAGCATTTCAACTGCAGATATAAAAAAATTCCCAAAATTAAAAATCTGAAGTGCTTTAAGTAGAAAATAATGTTCAACCGTATCAAATGCTTTATAAAAATCAAGAAATACTATCAATGCATCAGTATTGATGTTCTCAGAGTAGTCTAGCAGGTCGAGAACAAGTCTTATATTAGAGCTAATGTGACGGTTAGACATAAAACCTGTTTGTGTTTCACTAATTATCTCATGAAGACCCCTTTTTAACCGTTTGGCAAAAATCAATGATAAAATTTTGTAGTCAATATTTAAAAGTGTAATAGGCCTCCAATTTTCTATCATTAAATGATCTTTATCAGGCTTAGGGAGAAGACATATTAAACCTTGCTTCATACTCGTGGACATTTCCTTTTTTAATGTACATTCTTTAAATAAATTAAATATAGGATTTTCAATAATTTCCCAAAAACGCAGATAAAATTCAACTGAAAGCCCATCATTACCTGGAGATTTCCTTTTTTTCAATGAGCTAACAGCCTCTGAGATCTCCACTTTAGTAATGGGACGATCACAATCCAATTTAAATTGTTCAGATATAGTTGGGGTAAATGCTTTAACTGATTCGATAAATCTATCACAATCATCGAATTGAATATTAGACTTATATATATTACTATAAAATGAACCAACATGTCTTGAAATGTCTAAAGGATTAGAAGTGATGTTATTATCAATTTTAAGAATAGTTAAATTATTTCTCTTGCGATTTCGTTTCTCTAAAGCAAAGAAATAACTCGAATTTCTTTCCCCTTGTTCCAACCATTTTGCTCGAGATCTTACAAAGGCCCCTTTAGCCATTTCAATATACATATTATCTATGTCTTCTTTTAATTTTTTCATTATTATTTCTTCTTCCTCTGAAAGATTATCTTTATTCATTAAAACATTTAATTTATCCATAATATTTATTTCTTTGGATATATTATTTTTTTTAATTACTTTACTTCGATTAATCGCTATTTCTCTAATTTTAAACTTGAAAAATTCCCATTTTTGTATGGGATTCATTTCGTTATCATCAAATATGCTTTTTGCTGTTTTTTGGACTAAAGCGCAAAATTCACCATCTTTTAGTAAATTATTGTTAAGTTTCCAATAACCACGTATATTACCATTTTGTTGTTTTGTTCCTGCTAAATGGATTGAAACCAATTTATGATCAGAAAAAGGAGCATAGCTATGTGATGATTCTGACACAAATTGCAGGCAAGAGGGAGATATGAGCCATAGATCAATTCTAGACTGTAAAGATCTGCTAACATTGCTCCATGTAAATTCCTTAACGTCAGGGTTTAAAAAACGCCAAACATCTATAATCGACAGTTGTTCACAAATATATGCAGTACTTTTGAATCTTGAATGTGGGATTAATCTCACAGGTACTCTATCTACAAGATCATCTGGAGCATCATTATAGTCACCTCCAATAATCAAATGAGCATCCTTGTATTTGTTTTTAAAGGCTTCAAGTTTCATAGTAAGTTGTAAAAACATTATTTTTGCTTGAGCTGTATTATTATAGTTATACAAATTGCACACTATAAATAAGGAATTATCTAATTTGAAAACCAAAATTATCCATCTGCCCTCCTTTGAAGTCACTGATTCAATTATATCTCCTTTAAATTTATTAAGAAGAATGGCGACACCTGCTGATTGTTGAGAGGCATGACAAAAATAACACATATCCCCCCACACGTCTCACGCTCTCTGCATTTTTCCGTCGAAATTACGTCAACACATTAAACAATGCAGCGCGTTGCGAGGCATTGCAATGGGGCTTTAAATGTTACTAAAAATTTCTATCAAGATCGTACGAATTCATTCGAATTAGCCAGAATTAGATCAAATTTGCCACATCGTAAAACAGTTATGTTTTTGCCGACTTTTTGAGACTTTCTTGGAATGTTACGTTTTTTTACCGTATTTTTTATTTATTTTTACCCAGATTTGCAATTTTATTTGATATTTGCAATTTTATTTGAAACCCTGATCACATTATAGTAAACTTCTTTACAACTTGAGCCGTGTTATGAGTTTAAAACAATAACATACTAATTTGACAGTAGTGTCATATCAAAAAATATTGTCAGTAGTGAAGGGGCAACTAACTTTCAGACACAGAACAAACACTATGGGCATCATTTCTGACAACAGAGGTGGTGAATGACACCTGCATTTACTATGGCAACCGGGGCCACAGCGAAACAAATAAGATCGCTGTGTCTTGAATGCAGACATAATCAGAGTGCATTAAAGTCAAATAAATGCCTTTCTGTGCCAAACCCACTGTGATAAACCACATTTACATAGAGATCTTATCTGCTTTATGTGTAATGACTTTCGGTTAGTTCACAAGAAAGGGGAACAATCATATTTGCCAGTAGTTAGTAAAAGTGGTTTGCATTAGTCACCACATTTCAGTTAAATCACGTAGACGTTTGCAAATATGCAAAGTGACAGTTATTTTTAATGAAGGGGTGCTTGAAAGTGAATGGAAATATGTTTACATATTTGAAAGATTTTTTAGCTCTTTCAGCATTTACTGTACACGTGCATTTATGTATTTGGACGACGCGTTCATGCAAAGTGACTGACAATGCATTCAAACTATACATTCTGTCAGTATGCATGTTAAAACCTGCATCCTTTGCACTGCTAACGCAATGCTTTTGAGCTTCACACTATTGTCTTTTATGTCTTTCTTAAATCTCCTTGTACAAATGAAATTAAACGAGAAACTGGTCATATTCGGTAACATAATAAAGACATGTTTTGGGTAGCATAGCTCAGATCACTTTGTTACTCATTTGTAAATTGCTTTGGATAAAAGTGTAGGCCAAATGTAAATGTAAACACACGTACAAAAGCATAGTATAGTATTTTATTATTGTAAAGTGTAATAACCTGCAATAATAGTAATCATGCTAGAGTGTAGTATAGTTATAACTTTGGTATCCTGTAGAATCTGTAGTATTAACTACATACATTTAATACACTTTGATTAATACTGTGGTATTTACTATAGTAAGGTTCATAAATAAAATTGTGTGCCAGAAAATGTATTATTACTGTGGTAACTTAAAGTGTTCTACAATATATTATAGTGATATTATTGTATAATTACCATAGCTTAACTATAGTAAGCAGTAATAAGTAAGGTAGTATACAATAGTGTTCACCGTAATAAGGTTCCTAACACTATAGTATTAAATAATTTTGAAACAAATTACTATTGTAAATAATATTGTTAAACTATACTGTTCACTATAGT
Source organism: Barbatula barbatula (assembly GCF_947034865.1). Classification (NCBI taxonomy): domain Eukaryota; kingdom Metazoa; phylum Chordata; class Actinopteri; order Cypriniformes; family Nemacheilidae; genus Barbatula; species Barbatula barbatula. The sequence goes on from NC_136788.1 coordinate 7,297,882, forward strand.
AAAAGCTGTGGTTCTATAATATTGTAACAACTCCACCGCTGTTAACCACACCCCCCGCATCAGCGCCTTCTCCCGGCCATTCCCTTTCACTGGACCTTTAATTTCACGGACTGCACCAAACCATGATTGCACCCGCACCTCATCCTCATTCACTGGACACTTCGCTAGTTTATATTGACCCGCGTGTATGTTACCTGTGTTTACTAACTGTGTATGTTACCTGTGTTAACCTGCCTGTGGATGTTACCCGTTTTGTTCTGCCCCTGTTGTTTCACCCCATTAAACCTCCTGTTACCTGCAATTCCTGTGTGTCATCGTCCATCAGTCTGGAAGTGTTACAAATGTATTTTAGTAATGGTATAGTATATTTACAATTGCATACTTAATTAACTATTGTAAATGATACACAATACTCTATTATGTGATCATATTTACAATAGTAAGCTTTATATAAACTTAAACACTATAGAAAACAGTATAGTATTGTAGTGAGGTAACTGGGACGAGAGCCGGGATTCGAGGCTGTACACACCTCGGCTGTCAGCTGTACGCGTACCGGTCCTGTATCACGGAGAGGATTGGGAGCATAAGAGGACGAGCGACCGGAGCGGCAGAGAGAGAGGACCAGGCCTGGACTTTATGTTATGGTTTGTGTTTGTCACCGGAAGTCGCCGTGAGGGGGCTGCCGACTGTCTATTTACGTTTGATTTTATTAAGTAAAAGTCTATTTTATCTTCGTCTGTTCCCGTCTCTTTCCTTTTATTGAACTGTGTTACAAGTATATTTGAAAAAATCATGTTTGACTCAATTTGAATATGCATTCCCTGTGATCTTGGGAAATCTGAGCACATTTCCAGACAGTATTGAGACACTAGATTACTAAATTGGATAAAATGACAATGATCTTTTTTATTAATAATAAAAACTCCATTTGTTCCTTATTTGTTTTGCGCTGGAGAATCGCTTGAGCTGTTAAAGAGATCTCAGTGTACCCGTCATGCCAAATGTGCATATAGTCAAATAACTCAAATCTAACTTAATCCAACAATTTAATCCTATTAAACTTTTCTACCTCTGCATTGGAATTTTGCTATTTAATACATTAGGTCAGTCCGACTCCAACAGACTCAATGCTTAACATTCTCACACATCTGCATCTTTAATCTCCCTGTGCGTCCATCGCTTTGTATCGTCGCTTTACCGTTTTCTCGCCCGGTTTGCTTCCATCGTCATGTAGACAACCACGCTGACCCGCACGTCATTTGCATTTTCCCTCTTTGCTTTTAAAGGCGCAGCCCTCCTCATGAGCTCTCCTCGCTTCCAAAGAGTCCTCTGAGATGTGAGACCGCGTCTCTCTTATAAACTGAAGGATAAGGCTTCTGTCATGCAAATTATGAGTCCTGCTACTAATAGGGTCTTTACACCAAAGATTTTAATTCCCTTTTTCAGTAAATGGCTGAAAGTAGAAGTTTTCTTTTTTCTTGAATGCCCAAACAGGATAAAAACATCAGCCTTTTGCGCTGAGAGAGAAAGTTTTCGGGGCGTGCTTTAGAACTCTTTTCAGTTTGTTTAGGGGGATGTTTTTTGGGGGGGCTTCAGCGTTTCGCGACAAAGACACAATGATCTTATTCATTCAAGGCTGTTTTTGACAAAAGACAAAATAGATGCCTAATATGATACAAGAAACATCTTGTCTATTTTAGGTAATAAATGCAGAATTGAAGGTACAAGATAAAGATTTGAGAAACCTTCCCAAAAAATATTTGAATAAGTATTTAAGGAATACCAACAATGGAAGATATTTTGCATATTTGCAATTTACATTGGACCCCACTGACTTCCACTGTATGAACACAAATGTTCCACATGAGTCTTATACAGGTTTTGAATGACATGAAAACATTTTATAACAGAATTTAGATTTTTAGGTGAACTGGTCCCGGTGGTAAAATAAAAAAAAAAAAAATCATTAGCAGTCAAAATAACTGAGCTAACTTAAAGCTATAAAATAAAGTTCACACGCATATAAATAACGTTGGTCTCTTCTCACTGGAGTCTGGGCATGTTGATGTGGCGGGCAGGTTTGTTCATGTTTATGCGTGGTATTAAAGTTGGTGGGGAGGTGTTTATGGGTCCTGCTTTTGTGACTTCAGGTAACTCGCCTTATCTTCCTTACATTTTTCTCTGTGATGTGTCGCAGGAGGGGAGAGTAAAATATTTTCATAGATCATTTTACCACATAAATATTTCAGATAAATGTTGTTGGTGTAAAACAATATGTAAATGTACATCTATCAGTTTCAAACTGAAGTCAGAATGCATGAAACACTGTTGCACCACCCCTTTAAGGTATTGGTTGTGGGTAAATCACCACCGATTACATACCGTGTTGCACTGTTTGCATGGCCGGGGGCTGCTTTAGATTGAATGTTTTTAGCGATACACCCCGGCGAACTCTTTTCTCAAGTAGAAATTTGTTCCCGCCATCCCTACTTAGCATCTCTGTATGATGCATTCTGACAACTTTGTCAAGCAAAAGGGAGCTCAGTGCGAGCCTTGCTGTCTTACTGTCACACCGTTGTGACAAATTGCTTAACAAAGCTTGGCAAACAGGGCTGATGTCTGAAAGGGGTTTGAAAAAAAACATTCAACCCTACTCATCTAATACCAATTGAACGACAAATTGTAAATAATAGCTGAAATTGTGGAACAGATTTCTGTTTTGAAGAGTTGTGTGCTTATTGAAGAGAATTGTGATGTGGCTCAGTTGGTAAAGCATGGCGCTTGCAACCCCAGGATGGGTACTCTTCCCAGGAAACAAATTGACTGATTAAATGTATATCCTGAATTTAGTAGCTTTAGGTTAGCATGTGCATGGAGGTACATACACAAGAAATGTAATATAGAAGACAAAAACAAAGGCAGAATATGGGAAAATAACCTGCCATACACGGTTTGTGCAGGATGTCTTGTGAAAAAACAAAAGGCACTTGAGGTCAAATGTGATGGAAATAAAACTAGCGCTAAAGGCTAAAGCTGTACCACCACTACACTCCACGCCCTTAGGCTACAACTGTACTCCACCTCCAAACTGTGGTAAATACCTCTGCTATTTTTTTCACATGGCTATAACTAATGAAAGTTAAGCAAGCCCATCACTCAGAATGTTTTCATTGTGTTTGTTATTTTAGGAAATACAATCTATAAAAATAATAATATGTACTATTTTTATCAGCAAAGTATGAATGTTTATTTTCATTATTGCATTTGTCTATTTAAGTCTGTGTATTTGTGATGTTTATCTATGTTTGAACTCAGAACCTTGAACTCCATATATACCTGTATCTCCTTCTATCTATACTCCTTTCAAACATACCTGAGGGTTGATGACTGTTTAACACTGACAGAACACCCCGTCTGTTATTTATTGCTACACACCACAAACTGAAGTGCGCCTCAGTGTGTGTGTGTGTGTTGTTGTTTTTGTTTAAGTAAACGCCTTGAGCTCCAGTTACTTAACACTGACATAACATTCTCTCCCAAGCCAAAGTTTATTTCATTCCAGGACTTCATAGATTACGTAGTACAACATAATATTACAACATAATTCTGTGTGTACAAATAGCTCTCCATTTATTTATCATCTTGAAAAAGAAAGAAGTAAGCAAAGAACTAAAGAGAAGAACAAATAATAAACCACATGAAACTAGATATATACATTATATTACATACAAATATGTCACCAAGATGATAATGGGTTCTGTGTGGTTGTCAGGGTGTTGCTATTCAGTTTATAGGGGGTTCTGGGTGGATTTTGACAGTTTTCACAAGCTTGTGAGGATGAACTTTCGTCCATGCTGAGATTTTTGGCAGGTAGAAAGTAGTATGTGGAACCAGTGTGAGATTATCTGTCTGACACAAGAGATGAATCTGTGTTTTGAGAAAGAAATGTGGCTGAGTGATCGCTCCCAGCATTGTGTATATGCAAAGAAGGGAGGGTACAGAGCACTGAGCCTTGAGGGACACCGGTGGGAAGATTATGTGAAATGTACACTGAAATGCTCCTTCAAGATATCCTGACAGAATTTATAAAAATTATTGATGTCCTAGCATACTGCTGCATAACACACCAAAGTTCAGCTTAATTTTAAGCAGCAGTAATAATGATGGTTACCTAATCAAACACCACTAATAATAAATAATATCAACAAATAAGCAGAAAACACACCTTCAAAAACTTTAAATGTTGAAAATTGGAAATACAACAAATTTACTGTAAATATAAAATGTGTAGCTTTCCTGTAGCTCAGTGGTAAGAGCATGGCGTTAACAACACCAAGATCGTGGGTTGGATTCTAGGGGATTGCACAACAAATGTATAGGAAAATGCAACGTTAGTCGCTTTGGAAAAAATATAAACAACAGAAAAAGGCACTTCTGTGGGATTACTTGTCAAAAGTTATTCTGTGCCATTTATGCAGATGGCATGCTTTTGGCATTCTTGTAGCTTGACAACCCCAGTCCCCCCGTCCACTTTTATTGAATAAAGTCATTGATGCATTCTGCAAAACAAATGAGTTGGTGATCCACTGAAGAAAGAAAATCATGCTGGGTTAGAAAGTAAAAAAGACAGATTATTTTGGAGGGGGTGGGGTTGGTGTAGCATTCCTTTAAGAAGCCTGTTTTTCATTAAAAAGTCAATCTCAGGCAAACAACAACTAGACTGAACTGGTTGGCAAGTGTAATTTTAGGCAATTTGCCCCAAATTGCCCAAGCACGCTTTGAACTGTTTTAAAGAATCTTGCCAATACACACATAACTTATCTCTTAATCAAAATACTCATGACAGTCAAAAATAGTCATTACATGCATAGTTCAAACATTGAGATTCGCTCCCAGATTCTTATTTGTCACCCTCAAGATGCGTCAAATTCCTCATTAGAGAAAAGATCAAATGCATTACCTTAGTTATGACACCCTGGGGTGTCTACTCATCTGTAGTTATCAATCTGTAACAGTATGTCAAAGAGAAATGGCTGTTGACTTATAACTTTCTTCTTCAATATTTCCTCTGTGAATGGTCATCTTGATGACATCCTATTGATGACATTTAAACCCAACATTACATTGCTTTGAAGTGCGGACAGTTTGATTTGTATATGACATTAAACAGCATAGGCAGAGGGTGAGAATGCAGGACGTTCATGAGAAAGTTGTAGGTTAAGGGCTACGTTGTGCAGCCTTGCTCATTAAATTCAACCCCTCTGGCCTTCCTCTGACAAACAGCCAGTTGGGTGGAGACACAGCGTACTAAATGTGTGTGTTTGAAAATCATGCTGTCCATTATACAGAATGTATTTTAATAGGTGTCTGTTATAATGAGGGACTTACTAGAGGCAAATACCTCAAAACAATTTGCATTTTTCAGGCGTGCACAGGATGACCTTTTATCACAATCACCTGCAGGGTCTTTCTGTCGTACCGTGTTATTTATTTCAACCTTAACATGATTTCTAGACTCGACTGTACAGTTTTTATGACATTTCGATTTGCTACACCTGGCAACAGGGTTGCAAAATCGCAAACCTCGTATAAAATAAAAAGTAAATCATTTTTTTAATTATAATTTCAAAATTTTATTTGGGCGATACCATGCGTTACGGATGTGACATCAAAACTTGAAATCACAATTGTCAGAGAATGTATTTATTGTTACTTATACATTGAATAGTCTGTTTATATTTAACTTAACCCCTGTTGATAGCAGCAGACATCATACAAATGTAAGTCTATGCACAACTTTTCTGTTTTAAAAGCGAATGCATTACGAAGGTGAAAAAAACTTTGTACTTTGAAGGATTTTTGTTAATTAAAACGTGAAAACCAAAATCAATAATACCCAAAAATGGAGAAGGGATGACTCTTCATAGAACATAAAATAGTTTTTATACTTTATTTTAACTTTCATGTGCCCATTTATGACGAATATGGACCGTTATGGATGTGACAATTCTGTTATGGATGTGACAATTCACTGAAAACTATGCTTAAACACACACACACACTCAAAATGTTTTAAAAACGTTAAGAGAAGGTTTTCACATGGGTATTAAACAGCCAAATACTGACATCAGTAACAGTTAAAACCTTGATTTTTTTATCTTAAGATTGAAATTCCCCACATGATCACCTTCTACAAATCATTCCTGCATCTACAATGTTCCTGCACACGACGCATCAGTCTTTTTTCGTTTGATGCCATAAAAGTAAGAATCCACTAAACACCCACTGAAACTTGCCTACAATTCCACAACTACTTCAATATGCACAGGACAATTTGTTTTGCATTATGTCACAGAAGGAACACATTGTGCGTGTCAGTAAGTGCTTTGTCAGTGATGGGCATTTGAGCGTAGTCAAAGCCGAGTAAGGTCATGCATGCAGCAGGGGGCGGAGCTGACTGTTGCTCCACCCCTTTGCTGTGGGTGGATGGATAGATGGTCCTGATGTGGAATGTTGGACAGATGGGCTTGGCAGAAAGACAACTGACCTCTCTCCACACCCCTTCTGGCCTGTTGTGTGCATGGGAAGAACAGATCTAAAGTTTGCCTCCATTAAATGTCGATTACGGGAGTCAGACTGCGCGTATGGCAGCTTGTAACAAATGCTCCCTTGACCTCTGAAGGTCAAGCTCAAGAGAGGGGAAAACAAAGCCATTAGAAATGAAAAGCAAGATATGGGTTTAGAAAAAATGTAAAGGCGATTAGTTCTTGCGTTGTTAGTCAGTTTACGGGTCTAATGCATAGCCGTGTTTATAAGAAAATGTTTTCTTCGAAATGAAAATATGGTCAATATTTACTATTCACCACAAAACCATGTGCTAGAATTTCTTCACTAAAATACAATGACAGTTCACGCTGCCTCACGCCAACAGTTTAGCACATTTGGACAAGTGTATTATTTATCATCCATATAGCGAGACATGTTCACATGTGTGTGGGTAGGGTTGTAGCTGAGCATGTGTGTGCATCTGTATCATTACGTGTGTAACAGATGGTCTAAAACATAGAGGAATCCCCTCCTGTTGAGTTCCTATTGATCCTTATGGAATATTAACATTCAGCCAGACCGTGTTAACGCTCATGTGTTAACACAAATTTCGTGTATTTCTGAAATGCGGTAAAAATTTTACAATTAAAAATGGTAAAAATTACAAACATAAACTGCATATTTACAACATAGGTAAAATAACATGAAAAACATAATTTGACTGTAGAAAAACTATTTAGTTCCAGCTGCCAGAAATGTACAGTTTTTTTACAGTGCATTATTAAAGATACTATGCTGGACTCTAAGTGGTTGATTTTATTCATTATGAGATGCAAACTATCCATTTCAAAGACATTAAAAAAGTGGTTTTTCGAAAGAATTTATTAATTTGTTGGCACAATTATATTTTTTCTAGAAATGAAACAAACACATTTCAAACATTGTAACATTCACATTGAGAATAAAATATTTTTAAGATCATGAGAAACCCGTTCTGACCTTTTTGACCCGTACTGTATTGATCTATACATTTTTGCACAATAAATCTTTGAAACACACTGTAAGAATGGTTATAACCAAGATCTGCGCTTCTGTTAAATGGGCATGGTTAAAATGACCAATGAAAATGACCTCAAGATCTCCAATTCATGTTTTGAATGGGAGGCAACAGCAAGTTTGTAGAGGTGCATAATTTCCAGTCAGAATAAGACTTTGGGTTGTGTATGTAGAGCAAAGCTCATGGGATGTGGGGTAAGAGAAATGGAGAGTGTTAAGAATGTAAGAATTGGTGTCTTCAAATTCACAGTATGCTGAAGTTAGTATACGCCAAAGTTGCCAAGGTTATTCAGGCTAGTTTTTCTTTTTAGACTAATATTTCCCACAATCCCTTGCAAAAGAAACTAAAATGTAAAACTAAATCCCGTTTGGTGTTGGAAAAACAGTGCTCAGGAAAACTTATTCAGCAAAAAGTTTCCACAGGACAGTTTTAAGCCGAAATGTTGATACAAAGCAAAGTAAAATGTATCCATGTATATCTCGTGTCCAGGGACGTGCACAGGGGGGTTGCTCAGGTTGCCCAGGCAACTGCCCATATGCCCTTCTCGACTCACGTTGCCCTTCCAAGGTGTAAAATAAATAAATAAATCATACAATGGATGCAGAATTTCACATACGTCTAGATAAAAAAAACGCGAAAAGCCTCATTCACGTCCGTATTCGGGCAACAAAAGTAAAAGTCAACAAAACATTTGTCTGGTAAATTGTATGACATTTAAAATAGGAAGACATTTACTGTCTGACCCTGCCACTTTTTTATGACTGGGAATTCTTCTTGGACTCAGAACAACATTTCTTGAATTTTTGGCCCTAATTTTGTGTTTATGAATTATTAGTAAAATTCAGTTTTAGTTTTTTAGGGTGCTTTACTATTCCAAGTGCCTCCAAGGGCAAACTCTGTTTACATGATTGCAGCGCTGCACGCGACCGGCACCTTAATAACGTAAACAAGCCTCCACGACGTGGAAGTGGAGTCCACATGCCGACTTCGTCACATCATAACGGTAACTTGCTGAAACGGACAAAAGAGCACAACTTTATATAAAAAAACAGTAGAGACACGTTTCATGGATGTCGATGTTAAGTGGACGTTTTTAGTCAAGGGACCCGCGACATGCCAGCACAGAAAAACAAAAGTAACCGACGAGCTGCAGGTACATCTTCCCTTAGGCTTAGGTCAAATATTCATTGCCAGACAATAAAAAAAAAACCGAGTAGACTGTTTCAGAATCACTGTATCGTGATACCATCGATATGATGCACAAAACTGTATTGTAGTTGCGAGTACACCAGAGTCCTATGCTATTATTCTTGCCTCACTTTTTGGTGTTATGGAAATGGCCACCCTAACGTTGTCAGAAAAGGTGAGTTTGTGATGTATAACAAACGATCATCATCAAGTTTTATGAAATGAATTAAAATCTTCAAAAATCCAGGCGGAGTTTGCCACGTTTAGCCTAAATAATTAGACAGAAAGCAGCCTAGGCTACTATTTTTTTTGGTAGGTAGGCATTAGGCAAACTAAGCTACTGTCATGGTTCTCGTGGTGAGACACGGACAGAGGACCCAGGTGCAGACAGCGGGTAACAAGGGGTTGCACGTCCCTGCTCGTGTCGATTGTATATTTTTCTTAAATTACATTGTAGATACTTCATTTTTTTTATTTTATTACTTGAAAACAACTGAGAACTCTCTTTTGGGCTACAACGGAACAACAACCCAGCAATACAAACTTCCTCCGGTCTATTATACTACGGATGTTATAAACAGCCATAAGTTCCAAGCCGTGTCCCATTCAACCATCTGTTGGCTGCATATGGCCAGAGTCTAGATATGCGTATGTGTGTGTGTACATGCATTATGTGCCAACTGAAGTGAAAAAAATCAAGTTCAGTATGTGGACAAGCATTCAACTCCTCCACCCTCGCCTGTTGCCCTCCGAACCCCAATCTCTGGAAGATCTTCTGCCAAGAGATTGAGACAGTCGGGATGGTTCCCGGCCAAGCATCGCCCCCGAGGGCCCTCCCAGTGGACCCCTTTAGGTTACATCAATTGTTCGGCCCCATTGATCCCTGACTGGCCATATTGTGACTCTGTGGGATGTCACAAACACAAAGGTGGCAAACCGCTTTCTCTCACACTCCAAATGAAGAAGTTTTTCGGAAAGCAGAAATCTGAATTGAGGATGTCAGAGGTCATACTGAGGATGTATGTGTATTTTTGACTAGGCGTGTGGGGATACAATTAATGAGAAATGTCACGAGTGGATAGCCAAATCTGGAAAAACTTTATTTTAGGGATGCTGTGAAAGGAAAAAAATAAAGCATGTGACCTGATATGATTTTGCTTAATGGAAGTCAAAAGGAAGGAAGTGTTCATTTAAATGGCTCGGTGTGCGTTTGCAAGGAAAAGAGGAAAAACGTTCTAGAAAGGTAAAACAATGAGTTTGAAAATACAGTAATCTGTAAATCAAATAAAAAGAGATTTGGCATTGTATTAGTATGTCAAGAAAGCCTCAATCTCCATATTGAATTGAGAAATTAAGTAAGTGTTTATTTAGCAAACAAAGAATGCTGTTTCGATGACAGTCCCAGACTGTGAAAATCAGCACAATCAGCTTGAATCCACAAATTGTTAATTCAGTAAACTTTGCTTTAATGAGAGTTTAAAACAGCTTGGCCAATATCTGCACTGCATAAACACATCTGGGAAATAAGAATGAGCGTGCCAATGTGTACTTCCACCACAAATCCATAATCTTTCAACCAAACCACTTCAGATGCAAAACATTTTCTATGCTGTTTTTATCCCCTTTTAGACAAGAGTGTCTTTTATAATCCCATCCCCTGTCGACTTGTTTGGAATTATATGTACAGCATAGTTTAATTGTAATAAAATTAACTTGAAATAAACCCAGATTAATAGTTATATAATGCTAAATATGTTTTGGAGAAACAAACATTTTCCTTTTTTGTTAGTGTGTTAAATCACACACAATACTATACTTTCATATTTCACATATTTTTGATAAACTAAGGAGATCCTATAGGTTTTCTTTTACACTTATCTTATGTTTATATTGTCCGCCATCACTTTCAAAATAAATGTCTAGATGAATCAACAACGACCTATGTTTGTCTCTACCACGTCCAGTCATCTTTTACAGTAAAAAAAGGACTTTGATAAGAAGCAATGCTCATATGAAGCATACTTTTAAGTGCCCTAAAGAGCAACAACAAAAAAAGATAACGCAACAGTGAATGTAAATAATGTACAGTCAGCAGCACAGTTATCATTTGTGCATTGGGGCTTCCATAAGAATCGGGAGTTTTGGATATCTCCGGCCATTTTCTGTACAATATTCCAAATATTACGCTGTTACATACGAAATAAATAAATAATTGGAAAAGTAGAAAAGAGGCTACAGAATAATTTGAGTGGAAGGAAGCTAAACCACAGTTATGCAGGAGATTGGAGACCCCACCTCCATCTTAAAAAAATGTTTTATTGAATTTTACTGTTTTACTTTGCAGTCTAATTTATAAAATAAATACGTGAAAATTATGTAAAGTCAGTTGTAAAATAACATTACACATCTCATTTTACTTTACACCATAGTTCTTTCTACAGTATTATTTAGCTATTTTTTACAGTATTCTCCATCTATATTTTACAGTGTACCGTTTAGTGATATCTGACTGCAAAATGCTTAAATTGGTCAGAATTGGAATCAAAGAGACCTATCAGTTTGTATTGTCCACCTAAATCTTTTAGAATTTCCAATGTTCCTCTAAATTAGATGTAAATCCCCAACAAGCAAAGAGTTAAAACCCATATTTTCCCTAGTAACGCCCATCCGAAGCTACCTTGAGTTCACCTCACGCTGGAATTTTCCAAACACACGCACACACGGACGCAGCCTTGAAAAGCACATACTGATTAATCTCTTTGCCCTTAAATATCCAAGCAATGAGTCTTTTATGATTTATGTTATTACTCTTTACAAAGGCACTAATAAAAGTGCAGTTGGAAAGTATCCACGATGAAATAAAAAAACTTTGGCTGAAGGGGTTCAGGTGGGATCTAAGGAGCTAATGGTATATCTCCATATCAGTTTACACTTCGACGTCTACGACTAGCCTAGGGTTGAGTAATTATGTTTGAGCACAATATGGAAGATATAAAGGAAGAAACTTTTCTGCTTGTGACAGATAACTGGCAGCTGAAAGCTCATTAGCTCAGAAATGAGGCGGCTGTATCCCTAAGCTGCATGTTAGCTACATAGCTGTCACAAACCACATGTGTTTATAAGAAAATATTGTTTTTTGGTTTGACATGTAATTTTAGATTAGGGCTGTCACAATATCAGAGACTCCCTACGCGGTTTCAGCAACAATATTAAAGAACTTACGTTTGCTAGGCTAGGCTAATGTGTTCTTGGTGATTGCTGGGTGGTTGTAAGAGGGTCTGATGGTTCTTGGGCATTTGTCAGGTTGATGTTATAGGGGCCCTTACGAAAAGGAAGTTTATTCAAGTGTGCAAAGTTTTCAAGTTATTTTAGTGTACTTTTTATACAACTAAAACCACAAAGTATTATTTTAGTCTATTTTTATGTACTTCTCAGATATTGCCACGATCACGGGGGTGAGACACGGACAGAGGACCCAGGTGCAGACAGCAGGTAAGGGGTTAACAGACACTTTAATAATAAATACAAAACAAACACCCACGAGGGGGTAACATAACAAAACACGGGAAAATAATTACATGACAAGACTGGACTTAGACTAACTACACTTAAACAAGACTAAAATGAACTTTAAACATGAACTACAAAACTGCCCTAGACCGACCGACCGTCCGACCGACTGACTAACTAGCTAACCCAACCACCACAATGAACCAGCACAAGACAGAAGACACAAGGGCATTAAATAAGGGACCAAATCAAGAGGGGAATATGTGTAGGGCATTAATCAATAACGCGGAAACGAGAGGATGGGAACAGAGGCCCTGTCCCAAATGGCGCACTCCGGTCTTGTGGACCTCCTCCGAGTCCACACTTGGTGATGTCAGGAACAGCAGACCTACAGGGCACTAGGCACGAGTCCACAAGGGTACATGGTTGTGCATTTTGGGACAGACTTGAATTCATCATACCGGAAAGAGGAAGCGGTGCTTTCTAACTTTGTTGTCATTTGCTGATCAGTCTGCGCAGCGCCGTGTGAAGTCGACCACACTTGTTGTCCCATTGTAGTTATTCGGGACTGGAGCTGCAGGTTTATATTGTACTGTATTTCATATGTTGATATGCCACCCGTGGATTATGCAATATATACTTATTTTTGTAATGCATTCATTTGTCACGACGCAAATACAACTGCTTATGTATATTTATTTATTTGAATAAACTTCTTAATTTGCATATATTTTGTTATTTAATATTTCTTTATAATACATAATCTGTGTTGTTCAGCTTTACAGAGCCCAGAGACAACTATATATAAATCTACAATAATACATGGCTTATTACCTTAAGTAATGAAATGCACTGCATTAAAAGGTTTTATTCTTGAATAGCTGGCTTAATAGATAATAATTAAGAAATAATGTGAATAAGTAACTAATTAATCAATTCATTTAGAATTTTATCAAAACATACATTTTAAAATGTATCGTCATGTTTACGTAAATGTCTGACATCCACTACACTCCTCCCATCCGTTCTGTGATTGGGCGTTCGCAAGGATTCCTGGGTACTTAAAGTGTGCAGAGCCTGCATCTATGCGGGCTTCGCGGAAGACCGCTTCAAGGGTATAAAGGGGGCGCTGCTGAGCACACTTCAGGGCGTTAAAATGCTGAATGGGATGGCCTACGGACTCGTAGACTCGGCGAGCACGCGCAATTTTGTCATGATTCCGCTATCATGTCATGTTTATTCTTGGTCTTGCAGCGGAGTCATGGCATAGCCTTAGGTTTTGTGTGAGAAAGACATGGCTTTGTTTTGATTCTGACTTGCCATGTGCTTTCTCGTGTCTCCTCGGTGTTTCCCGCCCTTTTGTCTCGTTAACCTTCCCTGAGTGTTTCAGTACCGCCAGGGAGACTCCTATATTTGGGACTTCGCCGATCACTTCTTGGAGACTGCCAAGCGAGGCTGCTTCTCCGAGGAGGAGTTGAAGGCGATATTCAACCGGTGCCTCGCAGAGCCGCTCTCCTGGTCGGAGATGAGGAGGCTGAGATCCCTGGGCTTCACGGATCTAGTCAGTTGGGTTTGCGATCGGGATTCGCCCAGGGTCTCAGTCCATCTCAACTCCACGGCTCTCTTGGCCGCGATCCCCGAGGGCCGTACCCTGAGAATCGGGGCTGTGGGCCTCTCCTCACCCTCTTTACCCTTCGACTCCCCACCGCTTCTCCGCAGTCGGCCACACCTACCGTGCAGAGGAAGCCGAGGAGGGGGTTGTTGTCCAGCCCGAAGCTCCAGCCGGAAGAGAACACAGGGACTCAGCCCAAATATTTTTTTGGGGGGCGGCATACGGGCAGGAGGTCCCGATTGTCCAGCGGGCCTCCTTATGTCCTAAGTCCGGGGGTCCTGTCAAGTCCGGGGGTCCCAAGTCCGGTGGTCCCTCCTGCGTCAAGTCCTGCCCAGGCGTCCACTCAAGTGTCAAGTCCTGCCCAGGCGTCCACTCAAGTGTCAAGTCCTGCCCAGGCGTCCACTCAAGTGTCAAGTCCTGCCCAGGCGTCCACTCAAGTGTCAAGTCCTGCCCAGGCGTCCACTCAAGTGTCAAGTCCTGCCCAGGTGTCCACTCAAGTGTCAAGTCCTGCCCAGGCGTCCACTAAAGGGTCAAGTCCTGCCCAGTCATCCACTCAAGGGTCAAGTCCTGCCCAGGCGTCCACTCAAGGGTCAAGTCCTGCCCAAAGCGTCCTTCCAGCCGGTGTCAAGTCCTGCACCCAGTCCTGCCCAGCCGGCCTTCCAGCCGGTGTCAAGTCCTGCCCCCAGTCCTGCCCAGCCGGCCTTCCAGCCGGTGTCAAGTCCTGCACCCAGTCCTGCCCAGCCGGTGGCTCAGCCGGCCTTCCAGCCGGTGCCCAGTCCGGCAGTTATGCCGGGAACAAGACTAGTTCCCCCCAGGACTTCTCCCATCAAGTCCCCGGGGACTCCACGCTCGCGAGCGCCCCCGGGAACTAAGACTGTTCCACCCTATCCCTACCCTATTGGATATCCCCCCATGAACTCTGTTGTTCCTCCTCCCCCCCTCCCTTGTTTGTTATTTTTATTATCACCCCAACCCTGTTGTAATGTATTCTTGTCTGCCCCTAATCTTGTTAACCATGTTTTGCTTTGTCTTGTCGTTGTCCCAGTCTGCCTTGTCTTGTCAGTCTACCCCTTGATGAACACCTGGAGGTGTTCATTTAAGGGGGGGCTTATGTCACGATTCCGCTATCATGTCATGTTTATTCTTGGTCTTGCTTAAGTTTTGTGTGAGAAAGACATGGCTTTGTTTTGATTCTGACTTGCCATGTGCTTTCTCGTGTCTCGTCAGTGTTTCCCGCCCTTTTGTCTCGTTAACCTTCCCTGAGTGTTTCAGTACCCGCACCTGACCCTTAATTATCCTTTGTCTGTCTCCCTTTAAAACATCTTCGTGTTCATTGTCCTGTGCTCGTTCATTGTATTTTGTATGTTGTACGCTGTATGCTTTGTATGTCTTGGATTATATTGCATCGTGTCGCTAGTTCTTGTTACATCATGTTTTGGTGAGTTAGTGTAGTCTTGTCCTTAGTGTTTATGTTCCTAGTTTAGTTAGTCTGTGTCCTGTTTGTAACTATTGTTTATCTTGTCCTGTTTTACTCCCTCGTGGGTTTTTGTTTTGTGTTTATTATTAAAATCTTATTGTTACCCAGTCATCTCCGTGTCTGCCTGCACTTGGGTTCTTCCCTACACAGTTCATGACACAATTTAAGCCCACAAGACCGAAAGTCCACATGAAAAGCTCCATTTGGGACAGGGCCAGAGACGAGACCAGAGAGAGCATATGGCAAGCCAAATAAACAATAGTCGCCTCTCTCCACATTAAACATGAGTTTCTGCCATCATGCCGAATCATGACAGATATATACCTTGAAATTACACATTTGATTTATACTTACAAAAGAGTCTGGATTTTTTGCCTGCACTTGTACTCATTTATACATTTAAGTGTATCTCAATCAAAAGATTAAGTGTATTTATACACTGTTATATATACTAGAATATCTGTATGAAAAGCACTCAATGAATACAATTGAATTGAGTTTTTTTCTGAAATGTGAGAACCTCAAGGAAGTATTCAGTGGAAAAATGTTACGCACCCGAAATCCTGGCCAGGACATGTCCCGGAAAAAGCACGTATGGTCATCCTACAACTAGCACGTTAATGTTAGTATACTTACTTAATAAAGTATACTTAAAAGATATACTTGAACTGCTTAGGTACACTTTATAAAATAAACATATGTATACTTATGAATACTTATGTACATATTTTTATACAGGTATCTTTTTTTCTAAGAATGAGCCTAATGGCCCACTCACACCAATGACGATAACTTTGAATAAAGATTTTTAAAAGTTTACTGTAACAACGTTAAATAAAGGAATTATGTTTTTTCGTTAAAGTATGACAATGTAAAAATAGATTGCAATGCGATTTCTTATTTTCATTACATGAATAAAGTATTTTCTAGCCTAATTATATGATCATTTAAATGCTTGAAATAACAAGGTTAACGGCTGCTTTGGTGTACAAAGAAAATGCAAGGTTAGATCCCGTTTAGAAATATGCATCTGTCTCCTCCACCACAGACCATTAAAATAAAAAACATTTACACATCTAATACACATTTGATTGCATAGTTCTTTAAGACTGAAGTCAGATTAATTTAGTTTCAAATGAAATGCATTATTCAACCAAGTTCGGTTTGCTGTTGCCCGCAGCCAAAGCCGATCCTAGAAGTCTGGGGGAAACCTTTGTGGGGGCCCTTGTCATAGTTAAATTTAAATAAACAAAACTGTAAACTATGAGAAATAAAAATGTAAAAATAAAATAAAATGTTTTTTGTCCGCTACAGACAGATAGCTCTTTTATGGCCATGGCCATATGTAAACATGCATCATCACGTGTGACACATGTCATCATCTGCTGCCCACTATACGATGTCCGAGACCTATTATGTAATTAAATAAATGAAGTATTAATATCAAGTATTAATCCACAAGTTATAAAGGTAGCGTTTTGTTTACATTATAGTGTTTTTGATTCGGTACTCAAGGGGCCCCCTGGTGGTGCAGAGGCCCTGCGCAACCTGTGTAGTCTGTATATAGGCAGGATCGGCTCTGCCCGCAGCAGTGATCTGAACTGTTTTTCAATTCTTCTGATTTCCCTTTTCAAGGTTAAAGTTTACGTATCTAAATTGTAAAAGTTCCTCTTTTTGGCCGGATTACGTTTCTCCATGTTGCAAAATCTAGGGGCGAGGCATCTACACCCTGAATTTATATGGGCGTGATAGTTAAATTACGACCGATTTCATTCGCCGCATTTATCAAGGTACGATCATGCGTACGATGAAATTGGCAACATACAAATGTTTGATGAATCACAAGTGAACCCTGTCGTAAAATGATTTTTTGCGCATTGATCTGAGCTCATTTCTGATAAATGAGGCCCATTATGTTGTGGGTCTCTTCTTTAATGTAAGTCTATGGGCTCTTTATTTTAGTTTTATTGTCCATCAGTTAAAAAACACATTTTTAAATCAAAAGAGGAAGCACACCTTACTGCAATAAACAACACAACAATTCAATAATACTAGTACTAAACAAAATACAACAAAGCAAATATATCTCACTAAAAATTGATTTAAAACAAATGTTTCCTTATTCAATGCTCTCTGCATTTTAAATAACCAACAGTTGCTGTGCTTGTTTACATGAAAGATCTCTGAGGCTGTGACAGTTAGACCTTGACCTCAGTGTCTTTGCACAGGCAAGCTGGACTAATGCCTTGCATCACAATACACGCCACAGAAAAGACAGAGTGTTCCCCAAAAAGAGTAAGTCTTGTCAAACAAAGTGCTGCATTATCTGCCTAAACTCTCCAACACATATGCATAATGCCAGCGTTATAAAACCCCAACAATCGCTGCCCGTCTCTGTAGTTAAGAATTCCCTTATCTTGCCCATTCAGTCGTGCGGAACAGAAAAGAAGTGCCTGTGCTTTTTGTGTGCGTCCCATAGTGGGACACTATGGTTTTTGTGGATCGCCTGACACCCCCTCTCTCGCCCCACGCCAATCCTTAAGTTTTCCACCCAGTATTGTTCTCGCCATCTTTTATTCCCTAACCAGATTCGTCATGTATGTTTTGGGGTTTGGGGGAGGTTGTTTGGCATTTAGACAAGGTTTGCTGTGTTCAGGTGGACCAATAGCATCGCAGCATTCAAACCATATGCCATATGGAGCTGCCGTCCAATCGAATTACTCTCTACGTTTTTGCTTCATTTCCTCCAAACACATTAGCTAGAATAAATAATGGTGACCTGGTAAAATTTGCACTTTAAGGGATCTTGGGGTGACCAGATTATCTAATTTCTCTAATTAACTAACGCAATTATGAGACGGGCTTCTGCCTCATCCATCTTGCTGCTGCCCTGTTGGGGTGTCTGAGACTTAGATGGAAGATAGTTGCAGCTTTTGTTCCTGGTTTAATCTAATCAAATAAATAAAACATTTGATTGAAAACTTTTCCAAACAGAAGAAAATCTAAGACCACCAACCACCCATCATCATCTAAGCTTGTTGCATTGCAGTTTTCTGCTGTGCTGTTCTAGATGTGCTGTTCTAGATGCTTGGCTGGTTTCCAGGATGTTGCTTAGCACCCGCTAGGGTAACCAGAGTGCTTTTAGCATGCTGCTGTGTAGTTGCTAGGGTATTCTGCGTGTTTGCTAAGGGGTTCTGGGTAGTTGCTAAGGCATTTTTAAGGTTTCTTGGGTGATTTTGGGGTTGCTGTCACATTTTAGTCGTTGCTGGGGTGATCTGTAGGGTTGCTAAGGCATTTCTAGGCGGTTTCTATGACTATCCAGGGTTGCTAAGGCATTTCTAGGTGGTTGCTAGGATTATCCAGGGTTGCTAAGGCATTTCTAGGTGTTGTTAAAGGTGTTGCTAGCTGGTTTCTTATACTGGCTTAAATATAAAGAACTTACGGATAAGTTATTGCTTTCTCTATGTGGTTCTGATCCCTTCTTTAATGTATATACTGCATATGGGATTCCTTCACCACTCATCCTATAAAGAAAATATTAAGTCAGATTTGAATAAAATACAGACATTTTTTGTTATAAAACCTTAGGCAAATTACAGCACTAGGCTTATTTTGATGGTAATAAAATGCATGAATTACATAATATTTGGAAAATGCTTCTATGTTAAAGTCGTATTTGCTAAGACATCATTGGATCACTTCATTTATTCATAGCCCTAATAAAAAAGGACATTTAAAAGCCAATCAAAAGAAGTCTTTCTGCCACCCTTGTTTTTGTTCTAAGGTCTTTGGCATCTCTCCATGGTAACTCTGGTATCTGTCAGTATAAAGGCCGGACATTGCGAGAGAGTTACTGTTGGCAAAAGAAAGACATCCACGTGTGTGAAAAAGAAAGAATTGGGTAAATCCTGGGTGGCCAATTATTTTTAGGAGAAATACCTTTACATCATTAAGAGATAAACACAGTGAAAGGCAGTCATTTTATTGTCTTCTCGCTTTCATTGTGCTTTTGTGCTGTCTGTCAGCATTATGTAATGTTACACTCAAGTTCCCCGAAAGTCTAGATTTTAGACTTTTGGACATATTTTCAGTAAGCCTATAAATAATTTTTTACCCATGCAACTCAAAAGATGCTGCCCAGCTACTTCGTTATTAGCCCATACAGGTTGGTTTAAATAAGGTTATGGCTACTGTGAATTTTGTTCTTGGTGTCCCACCCGAGGGCTTAGCTTGTCTCTAATTAATAAACCTGTGACGGCTTGTGCAGTTCTAGGGCACCGCAGGGTTGAGAGGAGAGGATTAGATCTGCCCTGACAACAAACACACAAAACTTTTTTGACAAAACAAGCTTTCTTGTGGCTCAGTAGTTTGAGCATGGTGCTAGCAACGCCAAGGTCATTAGTTTGATGCCAGGGTATTGCACATAGTCACAAACAAATGTATAGTACAAAGCAAATAAATGGGTCTGCCAAATGCATAAATGTAAATGTAAACAGTGCAGACACTCATATGCTAAAAAACACAATTAAGATGCCACGTACTACAAAAGTTCAAAGGTTAATGTTTCAGGCTTTTTAATTTATTTAAATGTAACACACCTATGACTTTAAATAGATTTTTTTCATTTAAATGAAAGAAAGTGACCTATTTGTCAGATATGGTGACCCATATCCGAAATGTGACCTCTGCATTTAACCCATCCAGAGAGTAGTGAACACACGCACAGCAAGCCGTGAACACACGTACACCCGGAGCAGTGGGCAGCTATCACTGCAGTGCCCGGGGAAAACTTGTCGCTCCAGTAATGGTCACACAATGATCTTGAGATATATCTAATAAATCCTAAGAAATTAGATTTTTTTCTAGGATGTATAACTAACTTTCCCTATGGATTATGGGATGCAACATCAGTTATAAGCGTTGCCATAACCAACTCTTATGATGGCGTTCGGCGCTGGCAGTTGGGGAGCATGTGCAGTCATTTTAAATGAGCGAGGGGCCTCTTCTTCGTCAGCGGTGGAATTGTGCCCGACTAATTTGTGCGTGGAGGGATGTGCTCTGCACTGGGCTGCGTGCGCGAAGGATCTTTGTGTCTGAGGCAGAGGTCGCCCTTGCGGGGCTCAGCTAGGGGCTGGAACAAAAGCCACGCCAGGATAATCCACCCTGGGACAAAGTGTGTGATTACCATGAGAAAGAGACTCGGTTTGGCACCGCTGCCTTGGGCGGAGAGCGAGAGGAGTGGTGGTCTACGAGCGTTTGAGGCGAGAGACTTTGGAGATCAATGCACCAGTATGCAAACAAAAAAGCCTGGAAGGTGGATCTGTTGATCTAAGATGTCGTCGGTGGTCAGCGGAAAGATTTCGCAGCGGTTAAATGTGGTTCAGTATCACCGAGGGATAAGTATTAAGAGGATCCATAACAAATCCACAGTACTGCTGTGATGACTAAACTGATCCATTGAGCTGCCGCTATCCTAAGCCCCCAGCATGTAGATTTCCTCCTTTTCATAAACTTTCTTGCTCCTGCAAATTAAGAGGATGAGCTGGGCAGAGCTATGTAAACCCCCTCTACCTCCTGGCTCTCTGGTTTAGAGAGACACAAGTAGCATTTGTTTTGTCTGGGTTATAGGAATGCTCTCTGAAGAACGGTATTAGATGATCTAGCAGATGCTACAAATACTTCTTATCTCTATCCAGATATCTGTGGGGTTACAATGCAAACCACAGACACATCTACGAAAGACAGATCATTTTCTACTATTGGAACTGAAAATGCAAGGATAAATATTGCCACTGCATACCCAAAAGCATTATATATAGTTGGTTTAAAACTACACATTTAGCCATCTATTGTGACAACTCAGTTACTGATGCCAAATCTGACAAGTGACTGATCATCGGTTGCCATGTCATATAATGGATTTGATGAATTTTATTTTCAATATTTATTCAACATTAAATCACTCATCTTTGCTATCTGAGAGGCGTTCCACCAGGTTAGCTAATAGGACCGAGCAAGTTTTTGTGCTCAGAAACATTTGTCAAGATAAAATAATGATTGCAAGTTAAACTTCAACTTCTACTTAAAGGGTTACTTAGCATTTCCTTACCATTGACGTTTTACTGTAGAGGGTGCTGTTACAAATCTTCTGAAAGCATCTACAGATCCAAAGACAAGCAAATAGCTATACATATATATATATATATATAGAGAGAGAGAGAGAAATATATGTCTAGGCTGAATCCCTCCAGGTTCTGAACAGTTTTGAGATATTCAGCTCCAAAGATGTGTTTGATTTTGTAGAAAAATCCTTTTTCAGTTTTCTAAACGATTCCCGAAATGTCCACAATGTAAGGAAACAGTTATTTATATATCTCATAATACAGGAGTGTCCAAGGTCGGTCCTGGAGGGCTAGAGATTAGCTTCGGCTTGGCTCAACACACCTGTCTGGAAGTTGTTCATTTGTGTTTTGATTAGGGTTGAAGCTAAACTCTGCAAATCGCAGACTTTCAATCTTTAATCTGAAATGTTGTATGTGCATATATACTATATATATATTATTCGGTCCTAACCTGGTGGAAAGCCTCTAGCAAAAATAATTGATTTATTGTTTAGCATTTTGGAAAGGATCAAAATTGGCAACTATTTAAATACTGACGAGAAAAGTGGTAACCATAATTTTCAACATCAATTCACATTTTTAAAATGCCCTCAAAAGATTATTTCACCTAGGCAACTTATTTTAAAAGAATTATGACTACCACTAACACTTGCTGTTTCATACAGAAAGTATGCGATTTGCTACACAGGACAATCTGTGTGTCTTCGTTACTCGTCAGTAACGCACAGATAATCTCCAAATTGTTCTGCAATTGCGACATCTGGGTTATCAATGAGGTGAAAAGTTCAACGTACTGCCGCTCTGACTGGCAATATTTACAGATGCTTTTGTGTCTGGGCTTGCTGCTTTGTTTTGGTCTGTATATGAGTGTGTGTGGGTGCATGTGTATAACCCTGTGATATTTTACGACTCCATTGTGTTCTTCCTTGTGTCTGTAAGTAGTGTCTCTTCCTCTTTGGGGTAGAAGGCAGGTCAAAGCTTGAGCAAGACATCTTGGTTAAGTGATGCATTGTTCTGCCTTTGTCAGTAGGAAATAGCTGCACGAATCTCTATAGCAACCTGTGCTTGAAGTACAGTTACAGGAAGGCAACCGAATTCAGAGTGACAAAGAACCGTCGGGCAAGGCAACAAAGGTTGGTTGAACTTTATATATCACAAAAGATGACGGCTAACTCGACTAACTTTAAAAAAGAAGGTATTTCAGGGTTTGACTCTTTGTTGACCACTACACCACAGCTCCAGAATGAATTAATGAATTAATAAATGAATGAATGAATGAATATCCCTTTTACTGAGAGACAGTGGCGGCTGGTCAATAGAGGGCGCAGGGGTGCCCCCCCACCAAATTATCCAGAGAAGAAGACTCGCTGTTAAACATAAGCTCAACATATATTATAAATTGCAAAACAATTTTGAAAACAGATTTTTTCAAACTATATTCACCTGGAAGTTATGTTAGCATTCATTAAAAGTATTTGGTTCATTTCTTTGACAATACATACTGTATATTTTCTACGTTCGGGGCGCCGAACAAAGGAGGGTTTATGTAGGAACACAAACTTTTGGCAGGCAGTTTGGCAAGTTTATAAGTATAGACTGCATGAATGTGATTTACAAATTTACCGCAACAGTGATACAAGGAAGAGCTTTATTCGCCCTAAGTATAAAGTGTTTACACTGCACGCGATATATGCGACAAAAGCAGAGAACCCACTATAACCAGTGATGCTATTTGCACTGGATGCTGTGTGCTGTGTAAGCTGTGTATCCTTGTTATTGTTTTTTATGTTTGCTCTGTGTAATACTTTAGTACACTTCTTGGTTTTTACACTAGTAAACTGTAGTAAGTTGATAGGTGCTGTTATATTTTATAGCTATGTATAGATTTTATAAAAGTTTTCAGTAGTACTAACTATAGATGTTGTACTTGTATAGCTTAACACAAATAAATGCAGATACAACTGATGAACTATTATTATTCTTTACTGAACTACAGTTATCTGAAAGGCTACTCAAAAGTGAATTGATAGAAAATTCTGTATTATACCTTACTATGGTACGGTTCAAAAACACTGTAGCATCTCGGAATTTTACTATTATAAATGAAAAAGTATCGAGCAATATTTTCTTATTTGGACTGGCACCTTATTAATGTTAATAAACACCATTAAAAGTTTGATTGTTAAACCTATTTTTAGCTAAGTAGTGATGATACGTTTACATCACCGCCGCTGCTGAGATATTAAAAGATGACTTCCCGTGGCTATGAACCAGAGATAAGGCCTATAGGCTAAAAATATCCAACCTGCGTGGTTCTCCTTTCTCAACCCTTTCTCCTCTGAGTGCATATTCATCCTCATACCTGTGGGAAAGAGGAGGCAGAATAGATGATTTATTAACCATGGAAGAGTATATACTTCATTTGGGGGGAACGGAACAAAGTTTGGGTCATATATCATGATTCAGCAACAAATGTGAAATTAGGCAGTCAGCATTCAAGTTATAAGACTCTAGTGCAAACCGGCAAGTTAATCTCTTCAATGTCATCGGAGGACACAAATTCTAGGGTGATTTTTATATATTTCGAATTACGAATGTATTAAATATGAACAATGCTTAATAAATATGATATAATATTATATAAGTAAATGTATACATTTTCGCTTATTATAAATATCCTGTATATAAGAAATGTAAATGTCTTAATGTCATCAGACGTGCTGCATATTAGTTGACGTTGTTCAGAGTTATTATAGATTTGATTTTAGTTTTATTAATATCTTAAATTGCTTTTTTTATTAAATTTTTAGATTTCAGTCTAGTTTAGTTTTCATTTCAATCTTAGTTTAAGTTTTAGTGCTTTTGTCATTTTAAAATTTATTTGTTTATTTTTTATGTTGCTAAATAAGATTAATTTTGATTAAGATTAGTTTTTGTTTATTATTATAAATTTTAGTGCTTTAAAGTTATTAAAATTTTTCATTTAGCTTATGTTTTTCCAATCATTTTAAGATCAATCGTTTTTTATTTACAAAAACAGAAACGTTTTCAAAGTTATAATTTTATTTAACTATAAATACCTTTGTATGGGTTTTAATAGCTCACTTTCATAACTATACCAAAAGTATTTGTTGGTAATTACAAATATTCCGATCTGTAAATAGTCATTCTTGACCCTTGACCTTTTTGGGTGCGGCCCCCCTGGACCCGTTGGCCCCTATGGTTCCCATCTTCCACCCCATCAGCTCATTCATTTCATCAAAGATGTAGAAAACACACAAACACAGAAGGGCCTCTCATAGTGGCAATGTTATGAGGTGATGGATGTTACCTGTGAAATACAGAATGAACCACGTTGGTTTGCTCACACTTTAGAAACAAACCAAAGGGTCGACATCACATCCTGTTATACGTTTTGCCCCTTTTCCTGTGATTTCTATTTGATAACATCAAAGATCAGGATACATTTAGCAAACAAAAGCCGAATGGGAACACACTCAGACATCATTTGTGTTTACAGTAATGCACTTACAGTGGAAGTCTACGGGGCAAAGCGCTGCACCAGTATAAACAATACACGCTATTTCACATGAGCTAACGTGAGACCGGCATGATTTCATTTTTGATGTTGTTTGTGCCAATATTTCAACTCTTATCACAGTCATACAAAGCCATATAAACAAATACAAATCCCTTGAGATGTGTAGTATCAGAGGTTTGTCGGGCTTCGACAGCAGTCACATAATTTAAAGAACATTTCACCCATTTTGCTGATAATATGACACACATTTGTGTAAAGAATGAGACATATAAGTGCTTTAAATGAAATGTCAGTGGCACGTTATTTACTTTAATTCTATTACGCATTATTTCTTCATTTTAGTCATTCCTGGCTTGAAAATGAAATTGCTGTTATATTTATAAACACATTTTAAACAAAGTTGAAAAAAGTTTAAGCATTTGTTTTAATTATATTCCGTGCTGTATTTTGGTGAATTTCTTCAGCTTTGTCGATGATAATGTGAGCGTTCTAGTTTTGTCACGCGGTGTCAGTCGCGGTGTAGACACAGTGGTGGAGTGATGGCTGAGTTCAGGGGTGGGTCCCTCCGGCCCCTTTGACAGGCACGAACACAGACAGTTGCTGGTGACCAGAGCGCTCTGGGGGTGTGGAGATGCGGGGGGTGTTCACAGAGGTAAAGGAGAGCCACGCCTACCGCTCAATAGCTCTCCATTCGGAGCTGTTGTCCTGCTGAAGGGGAGGCTGTCCTGGGCAGAGGCCGGGCTTGAACGGGGAACAAAAGCCAAACTCAAAACCACATCACGACTCTTAACAGCTACTTTCGGCCCTTTATTCTCAATATTCCTTTGTGTGTGTTTTTCTGACCTAGATATACTTTTACTAGGCATACTTACAGAATAATGTACACAAAAACTGAAGGATGTCTAGTAGAGAGTGGAGTTCATAATTTTGCTAAATTTTGTCTTTTCATTTTAGTTTTTTTGGTGAATTTGCTGACATTTTGAGGCCAATGGTTAATCGTTAACTAATAATGATAATAATAATTGCCATCATCATTTAAAAAGCTAAATAGACATACAAAATGAAAATTGTGTGTGTACCCACAGTATGTTTTATTATATATATATATACATACAATGGATTTATAATTATATTTTGGGGACAAATTTGTTTTGTCTTTTAGGGTCACGGGTCAAGTGTGGGTTAAGAAGTGTTTATAACAAGCAGTGTATAAAAACATTAGTATCAACTTGCTTGCACTCCTGTTTTAGACTTTATAATGTGCTGGTCCATCTGAGACCTTAGGAATATTTATAAGAGACTAACACCTTGTAATATGCTGATAAGGCGAAGTGTTTTTGATAAATGCGTGTGAGCGTTCCTTGCGAGTGCGCACGCAGCACGCCACATTTATTACTCGTAGGGAAACTCATACATCATAAACCGACAACAACAGTATCTTTATAAAGTAACGCTGGTCATTTGAGACCACACACATACTGATTTTACAGCCAACAGCTATACACTGCATTATTTTTACTAGTGTAATGTGCTTTGGTTTTGTGCTGTACAATAAGCCACGTTGACCTTAAACCAATATCCTCACTGCCCTCTATTGTACCAGCACAGACAACAGCATCGTTTTCATCTGTTTCGCTTGGTTTCCACCTTGCGAGCTGGAATGTACAAGACAAAAGTCACATTCCTCTTGGGTTGCTTTCTCATAGGTCTGTGATATCTTGGATTAGTTGAACCGAGCAGCATCTGCCACACGAAATCAGCTGGTGAGGTTTGATGCATCGTGACAGCAAAATGAAATGTATACATTTTTGGTTTTTGTTGGTACGTGTGATTTGGTTGTATTACGTCAGTGCACAAAGAAATGATTTATTTATAGAAGGAATTAGACATTGTGTGTGATAAACACAGGGAAGGATTTTTTTATGTAAAAATAATACAATAATTCTTTCAGGACCTTCAAGTAGGCGAGAATGACGTGAATATAGATTTATGATGTCCGAAGAACCTTTTCTAGAAATTAGTTGATTTCTGGATCATTAAAACAGCAGCACATAGATGTTTTATATGTAAGTAAAGAATGGAAAGGTTCTCCATGGATTTGATAAAGGATCTTATAAGGATATAAATTTTCTATGTATAATTTTTAAACACCACTGAATGACCCAAAAATATGAATATAGGTGAATAAATGCAAAAGTAGAGTTTCTTGACTGAAATGATTCTCATGGTCTTCCAAATCTTTTTATCAAAAAATAATAACATATAATATATAAACATATAGTTTATTCTAGGCAAAATTCATTTAATTGTGAATATTTAAATGATTGAAGTATTTAAAATACTTTCATTTTTGATAATTCAGGGCAAAGGGTGACTCCACTGAAGATGGTCAAATATAACAATATAACATGTGTTATTTTATAGTTTTGATAAATTGCTATTGTTCTAAAATGTGAAAAAATTATTAACCCCAACTATTGAGCAGAAGTGTATACATTCAACCTCATAAGTTTCCCAACAACATTATTTAAAATAAGACGCCAAACGATGTGGGTCGACCAAAAGAATTACCAATGCAAACACTATGCACAAGTGAGATAACGCAAGACTGCAGAGAGCAACGTTTTCTTATTCAAAGTCTCCTCGTCTGAGTATTTCTTTCTGTGCGCATTCGCTGTCTGTGTGTGCATTCCACAAGCTGGCTGCTTTCTGATAATACCACAAAAGAGGATTTCTATGTTTGTAGATGTCTTAGTCCGCAAGTTCCCACCCTGCTCAGAGTGTCTGCTCTCTGTGTTTAGGGTTCGCACGTGGGATGCTGCAAGCTGTTCTATTCTGTTGGACTTGTGTCTGACACAGGGCCTGCGCAGAATCAGATAAGATCCTGGAGACCGTAAGAATGGTCCGCAGAACCCCTCTGAGCCACTCTGTGAAAACAATACACCACACTCACCACTGCCTGGGCATCATTTACATTTGAAAACAACACAGCGTCTTATCCTAAGTATAGTGAAGCTCCATTTTCTTGTGTGTGGCTATGTGTGCTGCTTAACAGGTAGACCTGCAATGACAGACATTTAGCTAATAAAACAAAACATTATGTATATAAAATTATGTATATGTCATTTTGTAAATTGATTTCTTTTGTTAGAATGTATACGACAAAGTTAAGCTTAGAGGTCCCAGAATTTGTCACCATTGGAGCTTTCAGTACTCACGTAGTATTAAAATGAATAAAAAATATTGCTAAGAAACTTTTAGGAACATTTAAAAGAATCAACTTGTTTTCCCCTGCGGAAAAAAAACAATAGAAATTCTAATGGTTTCCATTATTTTACCATTACGAACCATGTTTATCATTTAAACCATTACAAAATTCCATTACTGATGTAGTGTTTTGGGTTTTTTCCCATCCGTCTGATAATATCTCGACAATATATTCTGACACATTTTCAATATAGACCCAAAAAGACCACATGGACCCAAAGACACTATACTTTATAAGCACATTTCCATTTTAACCGTTAAATCCAATAGAATTTCTGTGATGGTGTCTATTGTTTTTTACAGCAGGGCTGTTAGTTTTTTACTTAGAAAGCTCAAAGATAAAAATCACATAAATAGTACAAATAAATATATAAATATATATATATATATATATATATATATATATATGGGAAAAATAAGTGTGGGGATGCTTCAGGGTTTATAATGTGGATTCGTGCTGCCCCCCACTGGACGCAATATGAAAGCACGATTAGTTTTACAGCACATCTTGTACATTTGATCAATACAATTGCAACAAGTTTTTTAGCATTGAGCTACAGTAAGTTTTTTATGAACAGTTGCAAAGGTCACCAACAGGTGTTTCCCTTTAAGTGACGGTTACACGTATGATGTGAGGTCAGTTGTCGGAGGTGAGGGTGCGAGCTGGCTGTTGTATGTGTCTGTTTATCAAATCCACATGGTGTCAGAACTCTTAGGGAAGACAAAATGGTCCAGGGACTTTGCCGTATAGATCCAATGGTTTTTGATGACAACGTTGCCGATAACCGGAGAACGTTTGAGAAGGAATGGCGCATCAGTTAAATAAGCTTATACGTTGTTAAATCTAGCCAGTCCCAAAGCAGTTGATAAAGCTGACACATTTGTGTATGCGGACGGGGAAGATCACGAAGATCCTGAGGTACCTTTACATAAGTTCTCTGAATTGTGAAAACAAAATTCAAGTTTAATACCGCTGTTCAAAAACCTGTAGAATCTGAACAAGCCTAAGTCTCCATGCTGAAAATTCAGATCTCTACAAGATGAACCCATTAGAGGCCGCATAGTTTGCGGTATAGAAAACGACACAAAAAAAGTCACCCTGGACCTGGAAATAAACATGTGTTTCCTGCATGAACAGTCGGAGAAGAGCATGAGAGAGCTGAGAAAAGACACAGGTGTGTGTCATGGCAGACGAGGAGACATACTCAAGCCGTGGTACAGAAAAGTCCACTTGGCAGTCTGAACTGGCAAAATAGTGCAACGGTCAGACACAAGAAACATAGAGAAACCTAACGATAGGGAAGGGCCTGCGGGTGCGAGTATAATGGAAAATAAGGGCGATAGTGACTGGGGAAATAATCTAGAGGTGAAAGAGTGATGAAAAACCAGGGAGAGGGAAAGCTTGACTGGGAAACACGAGGACGGGGTGAATGACGCAGACACTGAGCACATTGTCATGCTTCTGCCACGTCTTGTCAGGTTTTTCTAGTCTTGGGGCAGGATCATGACATCACCACGTGTTTTGTGTGGAGAGAAACACGTTATTGTCGGTCTCAACTTTGGCCTCGCCCCCTAGTTTCCTTATTTAGCTTCCCGCCTGTGTCATTACCCAGACCTGCCCATTGTTATCTTCCTTGTTAGGTCCCTTATTTAATGCCCTGGTGTTTTCTCTCGTGTGCGGTTTGTATCGCCTATTACCTTGTTCTTGTTTTGCAGTGAGTCTAGTGTAGTAGTGTAGTATTGTAGCCTTGTCTAATTGTTGTCTTTGTCAGTCTAGTCATTGTTTTTGTTCTCTGACAAGCTTAATTTTTGTATTGTGGTTTTCCCCCTCGTGGGTTTTGTCTTTTGTTAATCCTTTCACTGTCCTCACCTGGGCTCTGTCCATATATCGTGACACACATGGCGAGCTGTCAAAACAACGCATTGATATTTAAACTGAACTATCTCATTGTGAACCCTGGAATGCATTCAAACCTCATCAGGTGAAAGAACCACTGCGACTGCATGACCTCCCGGACCTTCCCTAGTCCTTCACCGATGCTGACCTTTTTGACTGGCATGGAAAAACGCATTTAGTCCTTATAGATTCCTTCCTTGTAGATTTGATGTCTGCATGCTAGGAATCCGTGTATGAGGCCATCCAACCGATTGAGTAGCTGGCAGTTCTCAACTGAGAAGGTGGACATATTTGATTTATACTTATATACTGCTTCTTTTGTTCAAATGGAGTTGAAGCACTTCACCTCTTAATCCTAATAATATAATACGAAGATGAAAGAAAATGATGAGGGCACACATTTTCAAAAGAGACGGACCCACACGGATAAGCTATTTACAACAAAAACTGCAATATTTCCTGAAAAAATAGGAATTTAAATAGGCTAATTCAAAATAGGACACTGGTGAGATCTAAGATTAGCATCCCATCTAAAACTCTTTCCACAACCGTGGCACGTTTAGGAATTCTCTTCAGGGTGAGTTCTCATGTGTTTCTTAAGGTTACATTGGGATGCAAAACCCTGTCCACACTCTTGGCATTGGAAAGGTTCGTTTTACATTTAAAAATACCCTGGAGTTGCACATACGAACCTTTCCAATGTAAAACTCTTTCCACACTGTTGGCATTTGAATGATTTCTCTCTGGTGTGAATTCACATGTGTCTATGGAGGTGACTTGTTCTCGAAAAACTCTTTTCACACTGAAGGCATGCAATCGGTTTCTCTCCGGTGTGAATTCTCATGTGTTTCATAAGTTCTAATGCACATTTAAAACTCTTTTCACAATGATGGCAAGCGAATGGTTTCTCGCCGGTGCGAGTCCTCATGAACCTTAAGGTAACTTGGCTTTACAAAACTCTGTCCACTCTGTTGGCATGTAAAAGGTCTCTCTCTGGTGTGAATTCTCATGTGTCTCTTAAGGTGACTTTGATTCTCCGAAACTCGTACCACACTGTTGACATGCAAATTCTTTCTCTCCACGTGTTCTTTAAGGGCACTCATATATACCGATAAAGCTCTTTTCACACTTTCGAAATGTTCTCTTTTCCATGCTTTCCACGTCTCCTGTTCACCGAGCTCCTTTTCGTGAAACATTCTGGGATTTTTGTGCGTGCTGCGTTTCTTAGCATCAGCATTTTGTACCTTACCTTGACTCCCCTTATTCACTTCCATTATATCTGAAATGAACAAAACCAACTGTTAAAAAAGTTTTACAATCGTGCAAAACAACAGCACAAGCCAAGATCATTTCCAGGGAACACAGTCATTGAATGCATTGGGTTTTTTTCTTCTCGTTGGTTTCTGGCATTTATTGGTGGATTGCTGTGGGAGGAGCTTTACTGAAGGCGTGGATCACTGTTGAGGTGAACTGTCGGTGTGAACGGTGATTTTACATGAAACAATTTACACTCAAAAATGTATATACATTTTAAAGCGGTTAAATCAATGAAATATACAGTTTAAATTGTATAAATGTAAGTTAAAATGTACAAAAAGAACATTCATCCTCCACAATCTGTAGTGAATTGTACACCATAAATTCCCACATATACAGGTGCATCTCAATGAATAAGAATGTCGTGAAAAAGGTCAATATTTGTTACTCATTTCAGTAAACCCAATATATTATATAGATTCATTACACATGTTTCAAGCCTGTGTATTCTGAAGTCCACAGTCAACGTAGCCATCTACCATGACTTTTTACACACTTCATGCTTCCTTCTGCTGACAAGATTTACGGAGATGCTGATTTTATTTTCCAGCAGGACTCCAGCCAAAGTTACCAAAAGCTGGTTCAACACCCGTGGTGTTACTGTGCTTGTTTGGCCAGCAAACCCACCTGACCTGAACCCCACAGAGAATCTATGAGGTATTGTTAAGAGGAAGATGAGAGACACCTGCACCCAACAATGCAGATGTCCTGAAGACCGCTATCAAAGCAACCTGAGCAGTGCCACAGATCGAATGCTTCCATGCCACGCCGCATTGATGCAGTAATTCATACAAAAGGAGGCCCAACAGAGTATTGAGTGCATATAAATGAACATACTTTTCAGAAGCCTGACATTTCTGTTTAAAATATCCTTTTTTATTGATCTTATGTAATATTCAAATTTTCATTATATGTAAGCCATAATCATCTAAATTTCAAGAAATGTCACTCTCTGTGTAATGAATCTATATAATATATTGGTTTTACTTTCTGAAATGTGACAAAAAATATTGACCTTATCCACGATATTCTTATTCATTAAGATGCACCTTATTATGTATTACATAAACATACAAACAAAAATAAAATCAAAGAATAAAAAAGAAGTCCATCAACAAAGAATATACATATTTAGATTTTGTACTATTCACCTCTTTCAAACAATTAATAAAGAAAAAAGAAAATTCCTCTTGAAAAACAATAAACCCAACCTGCGACTGCTTGTAAACACAGAGTTGCGCTTCAGGGTTGTCAGTCAGAACGGAGTCTGCCCCGAAGTGCTCTCGTGAACACGCACCATAGACCGACAAGAGTCTATTTATGATGGATTCATGTTCAACTGCTTATTCTTTACAGTGTTATTTCTCATTTAAAGTCTCATTATATGCAGACTGACTGACTGACTGTCTGCACGCAGAGCACATACAAATGCATATCAATACTTTCCACACAGAATTGAATAAAAAAGTATATTCTCTGTTTACATTTTTTACATTGCATATTAAGATGGTTGGTTATTTTTTGTTTATTTATTCAATTGTTAGACGACTTGAAAGTATTTTTTTTACAGTGACACATTACTGCAGAGCAATCAGGGGTAAGGTGCCTTGTTCAAGGGCACTTCAGTCATGACCTGCTGGCACTGAGATTCCAACCGGCAACCTTCTGATCACAAGACCTGACCCCACCTTGGGTTATTTAACTATCATTCGATTTTTGTATTTTATATTTTTGTAATATTATTTTTGTAATAAGTTATAAATACAAAAAACTTCTGAAAAACTATATTGTTTGGCGGTATAATGTTACTATTATAGTAACATTGTGCAATTCAAATAGTATAAATAAATACAATAAATCAGAATTATTGATCAGCAATCATTTTTATTTCATGTCATAACCGAGAACAACATTGTGTACAATACACAGGACCTTAAATTCTTCAAAGAGTGTGCTTTGGTTTTAACAAACAGCTTGCAAATACTTAAGTATCTGTATTTTCAGAACAAGGTACTTGACGTTTCTCGAAAGCATCTGAAAACCACATCAAACCATATACATACACACAAACTGCAAGTGGTAGAAGGAGCTGCCGAAAGCTTCTGAAGGCTCGTTGGGTTTGTTGTCGGGAATATTGAAGCACATTTAAACAAACACAGACAAATACAGGTGCAACAAACATCGGTTAATGGCGCTTTATTGTTCAAAACGTTTATTGAGTGGGACGTGGGTCCCTAAAATGTTCCCTGAGGTTTGTAAAGGTTGTGTTGTCACAGTTTTGAAGTTCAGTTTCAAGTCCCATTAAGTATTAAAAAGTTCCTGAATATTCTAGAATTTAATGATTTACAGACAGTGTAAAAAAAATGATAAAAACAAAAGATGAAAAGAAACCACACAAATTTAAAATGACCCTTTAACAAATTAAAAAATCTTAAGATAGTTGATGTACCCTTTTGATATTTACCATAATAGGCAAAAGCTAAAAAAACCATTAATACAGCCTCAAATGCAAGTATTGTTTAGAGACCCCTCCAGCATGCAAAACGTGGGTACAACGTACAAAAGACCCAACCAGAGGTAGTTTAAAATAAACATCTTGTAGAGAAATTAAAACACGCTAAGAAAAGGATTTCCATATCTAAACAAGTGAAAGTATCAGCAATATATCAATTGATATCAGTTACATTAAAAATATTTACAGCAGGTATCGCTTTAACGCTTTTGGTCTCATATCAACACTAAATGCATGAATGCTAAATCGAACGTTTTCATTTTATAAGGACAATGCACATGCCACATCGGTAAAGCAAATACGCACGACATGCTATATAAATAAAGCCATTGGTTGAAGCATTGAAATGAAATTAAACTAAAAAACCCCGAAAGAAAGAAGACTCAAATATAAACCTGAATCGAAAGAAGCATAAATTAAACTTAAATATTTAGCAAGAATATAGATTTGGTTATAGTTTTACAGTATTTCTTAAGCATTTCAACATTCAATATCTCTTTGGAACTGTACATGAAAACAACCTTGATGCTTGAGCGATAACGCATCACTAGCTCGAATCGCAACTCTACAGTGAAGTATTAGCTTTCCCCCTGACAAGTGTATATTAAAACAGGCAGTGTGTTTCCTCTGTCCTGGATGTCAGGTTAAACTTGCGATGTCAAAATCCTGACTGAAACGTGGAAGATAGCGAGCAGTTCTTATCTAACATGTAGTCTTACATAATCTCATACAGGCTAGTCAGAGGGTTTGGTTTAATCTGAGGTAGCAAGTTTGTGTATTCAAGTAAACAATCCTAATAGCTCTTATTACAGAGGTCTGTTTCTGAAGCATAAACTAAATTAATTGTTCATTACATTCGAGAGGTATAGCAAGTCACTGCTGTAAAAAACTCAAATAAAAAGCCTGTATCGCCAGGAACATTCGTTGAATTCTTAGAGGATCTGAGGTACTACATTTCTAAGTGGATAAACGTTATGTTTTAACTACACACTAACAACAACGATAATTCATGCACAAGAATATTAAAGAACGTAATAAAGACAAGAGGTATAACAGCAGGAGTTGGTATTTTGGAGAATGGCATCACCACTCTTCTCCGAAGATCTGGAGGAATCTTCACAGCATTCATTTGAGGGTGAAACGGAGATTCGCTCCACCCACACCAACGCAATATAAAGATATGACTTGAGGTATCGTTGAAGTTTCTAAGATGGCGAGGTATGCATCCGCATGTGACTGATGAGGTTTCTCTGTTGCGTAAACTTGCCCCCGCACACCTGGCACTTGTACGGTTTCTCCCCCGAATGGACCCGCATGTGCTCGGTGAGCCGGTACTGCCTGGTGAAGCGCATGCCGCACTCCTCGCACGCGAACGGCTTGAGGCCGAGGTGGCTGCGCATGTGGCGCGTCATCGTCCCGCGCTGTGTGAACATCTTGCCGCAGATGTTGCAGGGAAATGGGCGCAAGGTGTCGACATCTTTTTGGGACTTTGGTGGACTTCGCTCCACGTTCTCAGGAGCTTCTTGCGAGGCTCTGGTGACTCCGGGGTCTCCGTCACCTTCGTCCTCCTCGTCCTCAACCTTCACATCCATGTCTTCATCCATATGGGTCTCGACGTGGGATTTGAGGCTTTCGGAAGATGGGAAGCCCTTTTCGCACGGTATGCAAACGTAAGGGTTATCTCCCTCTTCTTTTATAAACGTCTCCTTTTGATAAACGAAATGAGCGCTGCCGTTGTTTGGCTTTTGGCTTTCGTCTTGTGTTTTTTCTTTTTCTTTCTTTACAGACAGCTGGACAGTGAACGTGTGATTCTGACTTAGCTGATTTCCTCTGCTAATAGGAATGTAGCCATTGACCTTGGATTTCCGGCGGGAACCCTCCCGTTTTCTTTCCTGAGCTCCGTCTAAGGGAATTATCCACTTTTCTTCTTTTGGAATACACTTTCCGTTTATTCCTAACTGGATGTTGTTGGAGACCGTTCTGGATACAAAAACCTCATTCACGTTGGTCTCGAAATTAGACGTCTTCTTGGACAAATCCAAGCCCAAGTCTTGCTTTTTCCTTGAAATGTACCTGCTTTCGGCATGATGCCTCTTTTTGGGAGGGGTCATGTACGTTTCAGTGTCCGACGAGTGCTCCTCAATCCCCCTGTCGTGCAATTTCTTTGAGGTAGGAGAAGAATACCTCGGCACACGCAAGGAACTCCCACGAGCTAGGTTACAGAAGGATCCACTTTGGTTGATCTTAGCGGAGCACAGGTTGGCGAGGTCATTGAGCTGGAGATAGTTAGCCGTGGTGAGCAGAGAACTCAAATCCAGACCCTCAAGGGTCTCGTCTGGGAATCGGCCAGTGTAAATGAAGTCCAGGATCTGTTGAAAAACAATAGGGTCCACCATATCGGGGTCAAGGTGGATGAGGTTGTCGTGAAGAACAAGAGATTTGAAGTAGTGGCTGGTGGCGGCAAGGACGCTTTTGTGGGCGCGGAATAGCGTGTTTTCCACCATGATGATGACGTCGCACAGGAAGCCCTTGGAACGCTGTTGGTTGAGCTGGAGAAGCAGTTGACTGGCGTAGTTGGGGAGCTCCATCGCCTACCCTTGATGTCTTGCATTGGTGTCACTGTAAAGCAGAAGGACGTGGATATTTTGGCTTATCACAGACGGTTTGAGTCAACATGTATAGCGTATTTTTTAATATGTCAACAAAAGTTACATAAGTGTTACTGCAGTCTAAGATCTGAAGAAAAATCGATTACTAAATAAAACTAAGTATTCACACCAACAGAAGATAAAATGAAATTTATTGTTAGTTAATTTGGTTCAGTAAGTTCTTTAAATTCAAATGTATTTTGATCAAAGGAGGTCAATGTTTTATTGTTTACCCTGCTGAGAAAAAGCCACTCTGAAATCATTTCACCAGTTTTCAGCAAAATAACATTCGTCACTTAAGTAATTGCTACCACATTAAAAAGTGGGGTACGAATATTTTAGCACCGATACAAAAAATAAGTTAAGAGATGAGCAATTCTGTGAAAATGTCAACCTTACCATTTTTACCAAAGGTTTTTACTACACTAACAGCACAGATATTAGCATTTGGTGGTTGAAATACCATTTTATTTGTACAAGTTTAGTTGTAATGCATGATTTTTCATAGTCAGATAAGTGCAATTTTCAGTTTTGTTACATTTACAACGGTACATATTCCTCCTTAATTGACATATAAAAATAGTCACTATTCTACACTACACTAGTCACTACTTTGAAGAGGCATCCCTTCTCTAATAGTTGAGCATTATTGCTTCGGGTTTGTCTCCTAAAACCGTGTTCATTTCCCTTTTTAAATCGAAACCTTGCGCATAGACTGAACATTTTCTGAGGGTTAAACTCTATTGAAAATGGTTTAGTAAAATATAGCCAAATGGTTCAGTACATTGGTAACAGATACATTCCTTGAGATAAATATGTCACATGCATACTGGAATGGCCCAGATCATGAATGCTTTTTATATTGTATATGATTGTATAGTATCGATAATTACAGTAAATATCATTCATATTTTTCGCCATCATAGTTTTAAATGATGTTAGGCTAAAATTAGGCAGCAAGTTAACAAATACCCATGTTAGAATCTTACGTTTTCCTCTAGCGCTTCGCTTTAATATGCATTAAATATACATTTAAAGAACTGAAGATCATGCGGCAACACATTACAGTAAGTTTTCATTTACAAACATTAGTCAATGCATTAGCTAACACGAACTTGCAATGAGACTCATCATTTACAGCATGTATTGTATTAGCCTTTGTGTTAGTTACCAAT
Source organism: Barbatula barbatula (assembly GCF_947034865.1). Lineage (NCBI taxonomy): Eukaryota > Metazoa > Chordata > Actinopteri > Cypriniformes > Nemacheilidae > Barbatula > Barbatula barbatula. The sequence goes on from NC_136788.1 coordinate 7,335,754, forward strand.
AGCAGTAAGTTCATGAAACAATGTCAACTACTATTTTCATTTTGAAAACCATCCAACCACATTCGCAGTAAAAAAAAATCAGACTTACCACAAACTAACCATAGTCTAACTACAGCAACCACCGTTTAAAACCCCGGTCGGTCTAATGTACCAAAAACATGGTTACACTATAATAAAACCATCTCTAACTTTCCTCAAATTAATAAATGGCTCATGGTTAGGTCGTGCTAACTAATATATTGAACTAATGCTAACAGCAGAAACATTCGCGGGAAGTGTTACTGATCACGGCGTATTGATCATAAACCATACACGGTAAAAAGCAAGAAACTGCGCATGTGCTAATTAACTACGACGCATCGCCGATAAACCGCGATATGACCGCGATAAACCGCGGTGTTTAATATGCTTTGTTACGATAAACATCAAACTATGCTCGTCGGGACGACACCGCAAGCCCGGGCTTGTGAAAACACTCGGGGGTAAAGCACACGTATCCGCGTCTCAATAAACGCGGAACTAAGAGCGGACGCACAGATAACGCGTTTACCTGTGCATGCTATACGTCAAATAAACCGTTTTATCCGGTCTTTTGCATTTCAACGTGATGTCTTCGATCATTTCGAAGATTTTAACGATTTAAAGATCGTATTAGGCAACAACAGGAAGCGATACGTTACCTTGCCAGGCTGGTAAGGTTAGGCAAGCTGGGCAGAAACGATCCGACGCATTTAATGCCCGTTCTGCTACACGAATACGTCCCAACGACGAGCATTTCGTGCATCGAACACACTTCCGATGTTTAAATCGTATATATGCGAAAACAAACGTGAATGTGTACGTTAGAAATACCTTTTAAACAAGGGCAGGGGTCCTCACTTCTCCCGTCGTCATCAAAACGCCATCTTAGGAGCCTGTGACGTCGCCAGCATGACCCCTGACCCAGTTGAGATCGGTCTCACCCCCCTTACCTGTCCTGCTCGAGGTATTACCAGGGCTTTACCCTCTCAGAAAAACACACGAGGCATCGTAATCCTCCAAATGTTTGCACACATGCATGTTTTTTTTTTTGTAAATAAGAATTGATATTTTTAATATATTTCGGTTAAATTCAATTTTTTTATATTTGCGAATACGGCTGTAAAAGAGCAAGGTGAAAATTGTTTTATGAAAATACATTTATTGAGTATAATGAAGAATCGAGATCGAATGCATCATTTAGTTTTTAAATACTAAATCTGTGGCTATAAACAAACAGAACAGCATGATAAAAAGTTTAAGAGTAGTGAAATATTAAATAACTAAACATGTAAAATCATTTTAACCACAACAATCATTGCAAAAGGACAACCGATGCTGCGAGACACATGACAGCATCCCATGACAATCATGAGATAACTTTAATAAGGGGCTCGGGGGCTTCGGTCTGATGCTTATGGACGCGTCACTTTTCTGGGAAATTTACAGCACAGCAGCTTCCTGAAAAGCTTCAATCCACCTATGAGGACAAAAAGCATATGAAATAATGTTTATTGCATATTAATGTGTGATGATGATGAATGGGTATTTTTGGGTTAACCAACAGCTTGAGTGTGTGTCATCTCTCTACAATATATTTTGAATATGCAGAAATGTACCTTTGAAAGGTCTTTCTGTCGTTCGCCCTGAACATGTAGTAAAGAGTTTTTTTGTGGTAAACTTGAAATTGCAACGACGACTCAGAATTCTCTGGCTTGAGAGAGAATCCCAGAAGCGGTTGACTTTCCAAAGCAGCTACATCCTGGAGAAAAATGGGGGGAAAGCCAGTGTAAATTATTACACTGTAAAAAAATCAGTAAAAACTAAATACTGTATTAATATCAAGGATTTGTGTGTATTAAGTTTTACAGTTGTTTTACCTGTATTTACAAAAATTCACTGCATTGTGTTGTTTTTTAACATTAACGGAAATGTCCATTAAATAAACTAATAAAGTACTGGCAGAAAATGACCAGTACAATTTCCAGTATTTTTTTTCCGGTGTAGATTTTCTATTTGTTTAAAACAAACAAATCTCAAACATAAAATAAAAAAAAATACTTAAAATCCATCATTTCTGTAAATACTTGACAAATGAAAACAAAAGAACCCTCTCTCTTTCTCTCAACAGGTAGTGGTCTGGCTTTTATTGAAACTAGTAACTTTGAATTAGCACGTATTGTATTATTTCTCCTGTATGACATATCACTTTATTGCTCCCCGAAGTCTTAGGATAAAAGCGTCTGCTAAATGACTGAATGTAAATAAAATGATTATAAGAGGCAAACGTCATCACCTCATAAAATGATTCAGTGACAAAATAACACAACATTCTGAATTGGTATGCCACAGACAGTGTCTTAAATAATTCAAGAGTTGTATCATAAAAACTCAGAAGATTATAAAAAACTAAATATTATTGTACTTTGAAACTCAAATCTCCCTGTGTAACAAAATACTACTGAAACCTACAGAAAACAAGTCATTCTGACATCATGAAAAACATTTACACATGACTGGTTGCATTTACATGTCAATCACCTTCAACGTTCAGAAACTCGGCCTGCCCAGTCACAGGAAAGTAATGTGGAAAAATGGGATCCCTTACAAAACTGAATGTTTCTTAATACCTGAACTACTCCAGCATTAAGTGCCAAAGTTTTGACTTAAAGTTAAACTTAACATATACATTTATCTCATTTATTCCTAACACGAATCTGTGCACGGGTCAGTGCATGTTGTTCTAACGTTTAAACCCCTCCCATACAAAAAACGGTCAAATACAGACCAACTCCTTACAGATATATTTTAGGAATAACCCAGATTATCAAGTAAAGTGGGTTGAGAACACTTTGAAGGTGACTTTGAACAGTGTGAAGCAATTTCAATTTGGTTTATGTATTCAAAAATATATATCAGGACTGTATTGGGCCCAAAAAGTGAATCTCTCTGTTAAACAAAAAATGTCAAGACCTCTTTAAATTGCTGCATTTATAAACTATTACCTCACTGGCAGCATATGTGTACAACACCTTGTTCAAGATGACAAACCAGAATCTTCTCCATTGTTTCTTATTGCCTTTCGTCCTCTCTAGGTAGCCGCTCATTGAGGATGCGTCTGTGCTAGCCGAAACCTAAAATCAAAAAGCAGACTACAATGACTGACACGGAATGAGGAATGCAGTCAGATCACGCCTCGGATGGCCCCGCCCACTCTGTTTTGATCGTCTTATTCATACCGTGTACAAAACTGTGAGCCGCTTACGGTATAAAAAACTCCAATCTTTATTTCTAAATGAGAAATAAACGTGTTTTGAAAAAAAAAAAACCACTGGTTTGTTGTATTAAAGGAATAGTTCTCAGAAATATGAACATTCTGTCACCCTCATGTTATCCGAAATGTATACATCTTCGCATTTTCCTGCTGCAAAACGATGCGTTTGTGAGAGAAAATCAATTATATTTAAAGTCCCTGCGAATCAGTTGCGATTGAAATAAAATTTTGAATGAGAAAAGTAGTGGGCGTGGCTTTCTCTGCGATTTGATTGGATGTGTAAAAACACCATTGCATTTTGAAATGGAACTGTCAGCAGACTGACAGTTGAAGGGGAGGAGTTAACGGATGCTCCGCCTGAATCTGAATGTTGTCCACATGCAAGTTGAAAAGACAAGTGCCGATCAGCGTGTCCTGATCCAGAGGTAGTCGAGGACGTATAGTGATAGGATCTCAGTGTAATGTAAACGCAATTAAGCCAGTTTATCATCTACATTTACCGGTACAACTTTAAAGAAAACCCCGCCCGCTATCATTATTCTCTCGTAGAATTTGGTGCTTCTGTATAGTAAGATAACATGACGGCATTTTAATATAAAATATTTGTTTGTGTTCAAGTGAAGAAACAAAGTCACATACGGCATGAGGCGTGTAAATTCGAAGATCATTTTTATATTTCAGTAAACTACTCCTTGAAACCATAGAGTTTAAGCTAAGTAGATGCTGTATTCATAAGCAGAATCGTATATTCTGCTTTAGGTTTTGGATTGTGAACTACTCGATACGTTTGGTCAGACCGGATTCAGATCCTGACATCTAACCCAAACTCATTGGCCTGACTGTCCACTCTGTTTTTCTTTAAGTGATGAAAATAGATATGTAATAGTTGCAATAGTAATGATGTGTAAGTGTCAAGAGACCATCAGTAGACTTTCTCATAATACAACTGCAAATAGAAAGAAAGGACAGAAAACTCAAACAACCCTTCGATCTCAAACCCCATATGAATTTGAGTGAGATATGCAAAACACATTTGACTTAAAGCCCAGATGGGTAGTTCTTTCCGTGAATAAAATATGTTGTATTGTCACCTCTTTGAGTGCTGATGGTATTTTCTTGGCTCTTTTATGTGAAGCACCAGGAGATTTGCCAGTAGGTGACAGAGATGTATTACTGTTTCCATGTTCACCTAATATTATTAAAGAAAGGCATATTTGTTTAGTATCTTTGTGAGGACTTGCCTTAGACTTACATTGTTTTTATACTAACCTTTTTGTTCCCCTCCCACCCAACCACTCCCCAAACCCCAAACTCACAGAAAGCTTTGTGCAATTTATTATTTTTAATAAGCATCATCTAGTATATCAGAATGCCTCATGGGAACCGCTGGCTTCTTCCCACAATATGATTTCAGACAGAGAAACAACAACAATCACATGTAATACCTGTATTTAGATACACACTGATCCAGCTGTCAGCTTTAAGCCTACGTTTGTGTTGCTTTGTACTAAATAGGCACAGGATGAGAGAATATATGTGTGTGTGAGTGAGTTATGAACCTGAACAGATCTTCTGCAGGACATGGAAACACAGATCACACACTCGTGCCAGCTGATTCTTCAGATATTTTAGTGGATATTTGTTATTTGAGCAAGCCTGACACACAACCTGGACGGCAAGAGAAAATCATGGATATGTGTACAAAGCTCACCCAAACCACGTGGTAAACAATTATTATGCAAAACAGATTACAACCTATTAAACCTATTAAAAATATATTTCATTACAAAATTAAAACCTGCCTTATTAACTGACCAATTTGTAATAAAGATAGTTAATAGTGACCAGTAGGCTGTTAAGCACCAAAAGTCTGTGTTCATTCAAAGTTTTGCAATTCTCTGCGACAACCAATGCGCAAGACACTCTTGAATTCTTTACACCTGTTTTTAGCACTGTGCATTTGTGATCACATTAAAGGAATTTTTCACTTTTAACATACATTTTCATGATAATTTACTAACCCCTGTTGTCATCCAAGAATTTCTTTAATCGAAAAGAAATTAAGGTTTTTGATGAGAACATTTCAAGGACTATTCTCCATATAGTGGACTTCAATGGACTCCAAACGGTTGAAGGTCAAAATTACAGTTTCAGTGCAGCTTCAAATGGTTTTAAACGATGCCAGACGATGAATGCAAAACAATCGGTCATTTAAAAAAATATTATATGCTTTATAATCACAAATGCTTGCCATGCTCTGTTCTGCAAAGCACACTCACGACTTCACGTAATAATGTTGAAAAGGTCATGCTTGATGTAGTGGGAAGTATGACGGCGAGTCAGTGTTTACAAGTTGAACGTGCAAATACTAAGTCAAACGCCGTTTACAAAAAAAAGGGAGTTAAAAGGCAAGATGGAGATGTATTTTTTCGTCCTGCCCTACCAACGTGACCTTTTCAACTTAATTACGTAAAGTTGTGAGCGCGCTTTGCAGAACAGAGCAAGGCGAGAAATTTCTGTTTGTAAAGCATATTATTATTATTTTTTAAATAATGGCTGATCGTATCGCTAGAAAAGACTCTTATTCATTGTCTGGTATCGTTTAAAGCTGCACTGAAACTGTAATTTTGACCTTCAACCGTTTGGAGTCCATTGAAGTACAATATATGGAGAATAATCCTGGAATGTTTTCATCTTTTCATTTCTATTCGACTAAGTAAAAAAATACATAAACATCTTGGCTGGCAACTGGGTGAGTAAATTATCATGAACATGTATGTTTAAAGTGAACAATTCCTTTAACAAGGTTGAAGTAATTTAAATGTAAATTTTTTTTACAAAACTTTAATAACCCCAGAATATTTTGGTTCTGTGAATATATGAACATACAATTTTATTCTATCTTCAGTTGACATTTTTATGATAATCAAAACATGCTGTAGATGCTGTACGCTTTCAGTAGATGCTTAGCAGCGCCCCCTACTGTATAACTGAACAAATGGATTGCCGAAAATTCCTGTCAATTTAGTAAGTGTAAATGACTAAATACCAAAAGATGTTCTCACCTTTCCACATGCTCTGCAGTGATGACGTCTCCAGGTGAGGGTGAACTCACAGGTGCAGACCATACACATAGTGGCCCTGTGGTCTGGGATCCATATTGGGGCTTTGGTTCCCAGTTGAGCGTCATTATCTGTTTCATCTTGAGTTACCTGAAAATGAGTCATTAAAAAAGCGTTCACCCCCAAAAAAGCTCTTAAATATTTTATTTCACCCTCATGTCATCCCAGAAATATAAGACTTTCTTGCAAATGCAAGTGCTGAATTTAAATAAGGTGACCTCAAAGTGTCTCATTTTGAAATGTCATTTTGGGACCTACTGTATGTATATCATTAAAAACATGTTCAGCTTAATACATTTGGGATAGCATGAGAGTCATTTTTTTTGTTTTTATGAAAGTTTAAACATTATCATTTGTTAAGTACAGCCTTTAAGCGCATCTGTGGCATGCCGTTTATCATCACAGAAAATCTTGTTTTAATAGTTCTTTTGAGGTAGGGCTATGTTTTAGGGGAATTAATGCAATATTTTACCAACAAAATAAAGTTTGCATCCTAAATAAAATGCTTTGCGAAGTAAAAAGATGCATTACAAACTCATACATTTAAAATTATGATCATATGATGTCTATAGGCACATAAAGCAATTCTATCAGATTCATGCTAAATGCAACTAAATGTTTAAGAATGATCATTAAAATATTGTTTAACATACTGAAAATGATTCTCTATATAAACAGCAGGTTCCCGAAGCGTAATTTTTCCTTTGTGATTTAAACTACATTAATGGTCATTTGAATCGGTTGTTTTACCGTCTCAGAGTTTCTAATTGAAGTCTTGTTGTAATCTTCAATCGCTGTGGAAATCGCCTGCAGCCACTCATCTCGACATGTGGCAGAACTTTGAGGAAAAAAAAGAGTTTGGGTATTATATGTTTTACTACGAGATGTTTCGATACAGTTCCAAGGCACTTAAAAATGAACAGAATTATAAAATAAATCCTCGTTGACTAATATGTGAGTTTATCAGGACAAGTATTTTATACATTAGCAGCATCTGCTAAATACATATTTGGAAAATGCTTAATAATGTTAAATAAAGAATGAATTCTTACCTAGCAGACAGAATGAAAGATCGTTCAGTACTCTCAATGTTCAGCTCGTGATAGCCCTCCTGATAACGTTTACTGGCCTGAAGAAAACACAGATAATAACGTAAAAAATATTACACTAGTTTAAAATTACACCAAATGTTTCACCAAACACTACATGTAATTCTGATGATAGCAAACATAAGAAAAATCGAATTTATTTAAGAAAACAATACATCTTGAAAAAACTGTTCAGCTTGTTAAAGACCCCATAAAAATCTAAACTTTGGAAAGATGAGTCATCTTGCACTTAGGGGTGGGCCCTCTTCCCCTTTTCATGATCTTCATTTACATTGATGAATTTGGCGACTAACATTGCGTTATACTATATATTTCATAACAATCCTGCCTATAGACGGTTTCATCTTAAGAACATAAACAAACGTTACTGCGCATGCGCACTTTTGTGACCCCATTTTTACCTGTATATTATTTCTGATAACAATCTAAAGAAACCGAAAAAGTACCGTTACTTGGCTAAACCGCTAGATGTCAATGAACCATACGGTTTGTTTATATGCGACCGACCTACAGGACCCATTCAAGAAATTGTTTATTTAATAAAATTAACAAATACAACAAAATTCAACAAATCGTTTATTTAATACAATTATTATACAGTAAATAGTTATATTATGTGACACTACCCAATCACAGACCGGAAGTTAACTGGGGGTCAGGGGCGCATGCGTCCGATGAAACGGTCTATCAACTTTTCTATTTGCCAAAATATTGCATTAAATAATCAGTTGTCAAGTAAAACTTTATTTATACTTTATCCTGAAATTATAGAATATTATATAATCTTATATAAACATTGACTTTTTCAAACAGGCCTACAAAAATGTGTTTAATAGGAAATTTTGCCAACTATTTTATTTACACTTTAACAGATTTTGAAAGTATCAGAAAATATAATATAGCTGTAACAGAGCTACTCAATGATGATTTGATGATCGATGAAGTAGAAATAAGTGTGGAATTAAAATGTAATGCCAAATATCAGTCATTTTCATTTTTATTGCTGAAATAACTTTACTATGCCATCTCAAATAAAACATTTGATCCAGGCATGTAACCATTCCTAAACATGTAAACATTATGACAACTAAAGTGCGTATTAGTCTCCAATAAACTGCGCTGTTCACTTCTTCAGTTTAACTTTCAGTCTGCGTGGAGCACAATCCTTATGTTTTGTACTTCAAAAGAGATCACAATCGCTACGATTCGCTTATAAAGTAGATTGTAGATGTCCTCAAGATTAAAATTGTCAGATCTTTTGAAACTTGAAACCAACTGACAAATAGAAATTCATGACTGCGGTGAAATTAAAGCCTGTTGGTTATTAAAAAAAAGCGTCTTTTCAGTCTTTAAGGGATGTAACTTTTACCTTCATCCCAGCCAACGAGAGCATGTTGTTCACTCTGAAATTTCCTGATGGTAATGGTGTGCTATACAGAAGACCGTCATTAAACTGTTGATAAATACAAATGTAGCATTTTAGAGCACTAATGATTTTAAAGTTTTAATAAAACACAGTTTAATGAAAATCACATAAGAGATTGCAGCTCTAAAAGATGAATGAGTCGTAGGACAAAGTATTAAACATGTCGGTTTACGTTGAAGTGAATTGACTGTCACTTACTAAAAAAAACATTCGATGCTGCATCACTTTCCTTGAGGACTTCATCAGGATTCCTTCTTTCAACAAAATCTAAACACAAATACGTCAGGATTACTTACTTACTTTATTAAATCACTCAACTTGCATATAAAGCCAAAGATGCTTGTAGAATTGTCTGATTTGTGAGTTTCCGCTCACTTTATGACAAATCCATGAATTGTAAAATGATGTGAATCTTAAATCTTTAAGATTATGTGACATTTAAGGTGAATTATTATGAACATACTCTTCCAGGCTGGACAATCACATAGTGTCCAATGAGACGGCACTGAACCTCATAGAGCTTCTGGAAGTTATCCTGTTTAAAAATAACATGTCACATTTCAACCAATAGAAGACATGAATAGTGCAGAATGAACGCTTTTGTTGTTAATTCCTTTTTACCTCTTGTCTCACGATTTCATTTGCATGGTTAGCCACCTCCTTTACTATCACCAAAGCAGCTGTTAAGACGAAGAAATATATTTCAAATAAAACATTTAGGCTGTTGTATACATTTACACGATTATAATACAGTTCATGTGGGAATGATTCATTTACCTTCAGCATCTTTGTAGTCCGGAGAACTTTCATCAATATTGTTTAGATAAGCTGGAGATAAAACAATTATTTGAAAAGACAACAACTTGCATGTTTCATAAACATTTTAACATAACCACAAAAACAGAAAACAAATTCTTAACTCAACATGCCGACCACAAATCAGATTTCATCTTTCATTTCGTAAATCTGATTATATGGTAGCTGTGCTAATGTGCAAATGCAAACACATCTCTAGGCACTTGCTTATGTGGACACATATGATTTTAAAAATCAAATAATCTGGACCATTGGGGAGATTTGTATTATGTCAAAAAAAAACTAACCGGACAATAAAATGACTAAGACAAAATCTGACCAATTTAAATTAAAGGTGGGACACAGAACATCCCATCACCAATTTAACTGCAATGCCCTGACATCTCTCCACAGCCCTACTCACACTCTCTTGAAACATAAAAAATGTATTTCAATTGTAAAAACGCTCACCAGTCAAAAGGAGCTGATACTGCGGTATTCTCTGAATTGGCTTTAACATGTAATGCTTCACTGCCAGATTCGCACAGCGCGGGTCGCTCTGTATCAAAAAGTCAAAAAGATGCCCGAAGGGAATTTTTGTCAGCACTTAAAGAATGCAAAAAGCAAACAAACAAAGAAACTATGCAACTCTTTACAATGCTTATCATCCACACAAACGAAACTGAAAAAACAGGTCGGAGTGGTTTTATTAGGCTACCTCGAATTCACGCACGACTTTGGAAAACGCTGGGTTCTTCCGGCAGTGCTCTTCCAGAAGGGCAACATTCTTGTCGAACTCGCGTATATACGTAGAGTACATTTTGAGATACGGTCCTTTTTTCACAAAGATGTCCGCTACGGCACGATGCTCGTCCCTGTTTGGACAATATAAAAAATGAAAGGTGATTGGTCAGATTTCATCCCTATGTTTCTAGAAGCTTCTAAACTAAAAATGACATATCAATATTGCTATGTGTGGCCTGATCGTCTACATACTGTACATTTGGGGCCATTGTACGTGTTAAGCACGTTGTTGTTCATCAAATCACTGACCTACATATACACAGTTCTGCGAGACTGACTTTCCATTGTTGTCATTAAAAGGGAAGGTAAGGATGCAATTGCTTTACCAGTGAGCGACTCGTTCTTCCAGCTCGTTCAACAGGTCACAATTTAGCTCGTAAAGCTGCGGCAAGGAACACAAGATCTGGTTCACGACTCGCTCGTCAATCACGGCTTTACCCGCCTGACAGGATGTTTTCAGTACTGCTTCACGAAAGTCCTGCGGCGTACAGGTTAAGAAAACTATGAGCAAGCAACACAAAATCATGAAGCCATAATGGTTGCAGATATTTACAAGATATGAAAGAGGAAATGCTGTCATCTTTTTCTCACCATGCTTGACTTTTTGCATTTTGATGAATACCAATGTCACTTTTCTAATATAATGAAAAGCGAATGCAAGCTATGCCTGTCAAGCCGATGCTAAAATGATGACAACCCATCATAAAAGTGGGTCTGTAAGTCTTCTAAAGCTATACAGTAGTGCTGTGCAAGAAACACTCTTCCCTTAAACGTGTGAGACATGATTCGCTCAATAGCACTAGGTGTTATAATCCCACTATTTCAGCACAGTTAAATTGCCCTATAGAACATTTCCCACGCCTTATGCATCACAGGGGAGCGGTCAAGAGGAATAGAGGAAAGTATATCAGCATCGTTGACGCACAATAATGCAAATTTCAGTCGTGCCCACACACAAAGCTGTATTATATTTTCTAAAAAGACGTTTTATTCTGCTTTCTTGTCGTTGTCATCTTGAATCAGACTCCATTCAGCTATATGAACTCTTAAACTACTCTTTCCTCGTAGCTTGTGATATTCTACTACATTGCTACTAAGCTACATTATTTATAGCTGTCATTCTTAACTTCTGCTTCGCCATCACCATCTGCGTTTGAAACATAACATTACTTTACGTACTTATCCTTACAAGTGGCGTCAAACTGACATTTCTTGTGAAATTGTATCCGACTGCTATAAGCTTCCAGTTATGAATCTACAGATTTTAATAAAAAAACAGAGCTACGCATTGTAGCTTTTAAGAACAGGAAAATGTAGCTAAAAGTAACCGCTTTGTCACTTGTGGTGATTCCATTTTAACGCTTAATGAAGAGCGTCCGAAGAAATTATGAATGGCAGAACTTTTTTGTGCTGCATGTGAAGCAAGTGAAGCATAAGTAGCAGATTTAGAAAGCTCATGTGACTGTGATTTACTCATATTTCAGTAAACAGGCGCATAAACCGGTCTTTACGTAGGACATTATGTAACATTTGGTAATGTGACTGAAGGTAAATCAGTTAAACAAGATGTGAGGGACACTTACAATATGCAGCAGCTTCAGGACGTTCACAAATCTGCAAACAAATATACAGATCAAACATTTAAAGAGGTTACAGATTACAGAAATAGTCAAAACCAACGAATTCTGTTATAATTTACAGCGGTTGTAATTCATCCATATCACCAAACCCATATGCTGCTACCTTTACAACCCCATTGAGTATATGGCATCATTTGACATATCATAATAATTGATTTTATAATGCACAAGTCATAAAGACTTATTTTATCAAATGTGATCAAAGATTCATCAAAACTCTCCTTTTGTGTTTCACAGGAAGAAAGCATACAAGTTTGGAATGACTGATGAGAATATTTTGTGTGAAGTGTTACTTACATTTTCTCTGAAGACAGTATTTCATTGACAATGTGCGCAGCCTTGGTCTTCTCAGACAAAATCTGAAGAGATTCAAACATTAACATATATTTCTTTGTTTTTACACATTGAAAGTATAACAATTTTGAAAAATAGTTCATGGGATGCACAGACATGGTCAAAAGTGATGTCCAACTTTGGAAAGCCTTTGTATTTTATTCAAATAGAAAGTTGTTTTAATAACTTTGTATTGATGCTGCATTATTGCAGGGAGAATGGGGAATGTTTTTAGTGGAAAGACAACATTCTTATATGTTAAACCCACTTCTGTCAACTACCCACCCACATTGCTGTAACATGCACATGTATGATAATATACGTACAATTTATACTTGAACAGACAAAGTCAAATGTTTTCACTGACCCGCAACATTCTATAAGGTCATTTTGCATTTTTCTAATGTGAGTCTTTAAAAGGTTAAACTGGCAAAAATTATTTTATATGCCAAAATATTTTTTTATGAAAATCAAGACAGAAATGTTTACTTGTGTGCACTTCTCTGAACTGTGTGAAAAATTACAATTAAATAGCATATTTCCAATCAGCGATTAAACCTGATATGGATTGTAGAAAAACGTTGGTTTGCGAAGCTTAAATTGCACTAAAGACCACCTTTTGTTAAGTAGCTTCAGCTTCTGCGCATGTGTACAGGCTGCCAAGCGCCTCACAGGAACCCCGGCCCAAAGAATTGTCTGTTTTTATCGACTGACAATTGGATCTTTCATTGAAAGGCAGGACTTTCTTGCTAGAGCGGCCATATTGAGAGTTGCATTCCTCTCCATTCATTATAGTGGCGTGTCTTGTTAATATTATCTTTGGTTAAATTGACTGTAAAAACTAAACTGAAAAAACATGTTTTTAAGCAATGAGTAACAAACCATATTTATTATTTATAATAATAACTATAATAATAATAATAATAATGAGCACCCTTTGATCTATCAATAAGCTTTTATAAAATAACTATTTATGGGTGTCTTTAGAAGCTACATGCAAAATTCAGTCCAAACCAGACAGCTTTTGTAGAAGTTTGAAGAAGTATGTTTCTTATATACTTAAATATGGCAGACTGGAAGTATGGTGGAAAATACAACTTTCATATCAATGATCTCAGCTTGAGCCAACAAATATACTAATGTGAATCGAATAACATTGTCGATTTCTTCGTATGTTATAGGCTACTCATATGTTTACATTTACATCTAGTCATTTAGCAGACGCTTTTCTCCAAAGCGATTTACAGAGAGTTCAGGGAGCAATAAGCGATATGTCATACAGGAGCAATAATACAATAGTTTGTCAGATTATCACATTTTAAAAACCAAGTTTAAGAACACAGGAAAGACAGTTAGTGCACAAGAAATTGCTTAACGCTGTAATAAAATGTCTATGGGGCAAACAAGATGATGATGATACGTACAAACTTTTTTTTCAAGTTTTGCGGTGTCAAATTTGATTTATTTTGCACTAAATCACACCACAGGCCAAACCGTAATGTGAAACCTGCCATCTTTTTTGTATATTTGTGTTGCATGGATAACATTTTTGTACGCAAAAAACGTAAGCGAGTTAGCATTTTAGCTAACTTTAAACATCATCACGCATAAAATTCTCCCAATTAAGGCAACATAGGCACACGTCTCTAAAACGTGGATATTATAAGCTAATATTGTCCAAATATTTCCTCTGGCCATCACTTTTTTGCCCACTACTGAACAATATTAAATATAAACACAACACCCGTCTCTCTGTATTGTTGGTGTTATCTTCATCTTCCTCCCAGCTGCTTTCATCTTCATCTGAATGTGTGTCGCTGTGCATATCTTCAAGCAAATTTCTGAAATTGCAAACTCAATAATCAATGATTCAGATGGTAATTTAATCTAATTAGAGAGAGAGAGAGAGAGAGAGAGAGAGAGAGAGAGAGAGAGACAGAGAGAGAGAGACCGACAGAGAGAGAGAGAGAGAGAGAGAGAGAGAGAGAGAGAGAGAGAGAGAGAGAGAGAGAGAGAGAGAGAGAGAGAGAGAGAGAGAGAGAGAGAGAGAGAGAGAGAGAGAGAGAGACTGACAGAGATAGAGAGAGAGACCGACAGAGAGAGAGAGAGAGAGACTGACAGAGAGAGAGAGAGAGAGAGACCGACAGAGAGAGAGACCGAAAAATTTCTGAATGAAAGCGTCTTTACTGGTGGAACTTGTGTACTTCAGACTGGAGTGGACGTCTGACAGTGTCCTCGCCGCATTCGACATCCACAAACAAAAGTTATAGGCCTAATTTAGGCTATTCACTCAATTTTTGGTTTTAATTTAGCCTACTTGTATTGCTCAATTTTATTTAAAATCATATTGTATTATGAACACCTTTTGACCATTCAGTTTATGCAACATAGAAAACATTGGCTAAATTAAATAGAAGAAATACGAAAAGCCATGTTCGGTGTCCCTACATCCTTTTTTCAGAATGCTTTCAATTCTTTGTCAAATGGGTGTGTCGCAAAGTAGAATAATGTTTTTACTCAGGCTCTGATCCAGTGTTTTCTCTGGGCTTCTAATAATAAGCCTGGATGGATGTTTATAACAAGTGGGGTTAAACCAACAATGTGAACAAAACAACAGCCATACAACATATTTCACAGAAATCACTACAGTCTCAGCTTAAAACACTATTTGCATATTTAAGTCACATTTACTAATCATTTCACTGCGTTCGAGAACAAAATATAATGTTTAGGTAATATTTAGTGATAGAAAGTAGAAAGTGTCCAAAATGTTTCAATGGTTCACTTAAAAATGAAATTTATTTTATTTTGATTCACCCTCATGTCGTTCAAAACCTGTATGACTTTCTTCTGCAGAACACAAGAAATACACTTTGAAGAACGTTGGTAACCAAACACCTTTGACCCCCATTGACTTCCATTGTAGGAACACAATACCACAGAGACATTTCTCAAAATATCTTATGTATGTGTTTCACTGAAGAGTCATATACAAGTTTTGAATGACATGAGGGTGAATAAATAAGGTTTGGAGCATAAGGGTGAAATCCAAATCTACCTCAAACACTTGTTTACTTCCTTGATATAAACTATAAAGTACCTTTGAAGAATCTCCCGATGCTCTTTAGCGTTTGTGGGGTTTTCGATGTACGCTTCTGGATATTCATACAGACCGTCGTCCTCATAGATGAACGGCTGGTTTTGAAAATGTTTGGCAACCTCTACGTTTGAAGTGCTGAGAGGAGGCAGGTTTTCATATTCTACAATATTTTCATATACATGATCATAAACATGTCCAGTATCAATCTCAAGGTCGTCTCCGTCAACACTTTGCTCAATTCCAATGTTTTTAATCATTACTCGGTCAATGTGACCGTTGTGCAGCGATGTTAGTCCTTCAGAGCAGAGCTGATTTTGAGTTTCTTCCAAATAACACTCATTGTCCACCGACTGTTCGTTCTTAGCTCCGGTCAAATCAAGGTGCCCATTTTGGACTAGCTGGGGCAATTGTTTAACACTAACGTCAAGGTCCATGATCCGTAGCAAGTAGGGTTTCTTCAGACCGTCTGGTCCACGCATGTCAACCGAGGATAAAGACCTGGATTTGGGTTTGAGATTCGAGACGGCCTTCCTGTTCGGTTGACTCTGTTTGGCAAGTTGGAGTTTTTCCTCTGGATCTGTTATGTCAACGCAATCTTCATTTTTGATTTCACACAAAGGAGATCTAAACATCTTTGTCTTTTTAAGACGTACATCTACTGAAACTTCCGTAGTTCCACCTTGTCTTGAGATTTCAGGTGCGGGTTTTAGGGCTATCCTCCTCCATACTGGATATTGAGAGTATGTTGAGTTCGCAGAATCATCGTCACATGAATCGAGATTTTGTGATTTTATTTCAGTCTCCCGTGCTTCTATGCTTTGGCACGTGTCCTGGTTTTTATTTTGTTGTATCCGAGGGATCTTCTTTCGTAGGGTGGGTACAGGGGTCACCCGGATGTCGTTTTGCGTACCGTTGATGGCCCTAGAATCAGCAGCAGTGTTAATGTTTAACTTGTTGGTATTTTCTCTTATAAACATATCTGAATTGTTAACATCCACAGATAGGACAGTAAGCTCAGTTCTGGTAAGTCCCGTTGACTCCTGAAGGACAACGTTGGGTTTTTCGGTCTTAACTTTATGCTGCATGGCTTCAGGTGCGTTTTTCCTTTGAGGCTTGCTGACGGCATGGATTTTGTCTGGAAATGGACTACTGTGTACAACATTACTTGGGATTTGCTGACATTCTGTGTGTTCTGGTGTCGGCATACTATCAACAGATGAAATAATACTGGAAACAAAGTTTTTCTGATGTATGGAGGGGGTTTGCGTCTCAGAGCTAGGAATGCTGTGATCCCACTCCGGCTTGTTGTTGCCCGCGTGCGCTCCATTCCTGAAATTCTGAAGTCCAACGTTCCGGTTGGGCTTTTGTTGAAAGGGAGCTTGGTGCTCAAGCTTGGATGTGGTGTTAAAAGCACGAGGGGGAATTTTGGAGAGGCACGGCTTGGGTGCCACAGTAGGCTTCAATTTATTCTCGACAGCCGTTGAGGAATGCTGATAAAGGAACAATCTTGAAGCAAGACCTGTTTGCACCGATGCCGGCTTTATGCTTGGCTTTGTGGCCAGAGGTGGTTTCTGAACGCTCGCTAGGAGACAAAAAGCACGTCGAGAGATAAGAAGAAAAATAGGAAGCTGGACACAGGAACATTTGTATTTAAAATAATGTAACAATTAAAACTATACGCCAACTTCCCTTTACTGTGGGAATCCGATGCTATTATTAAAGTTGTTAAATGCATTTCATAAAAGTACTTTTCATGTGTATTTGCTGTATTTTATCTTTTCTGAAAGCCATGTTGTCGCTGTTTGGGATGAATATGAACCCCACAGAAACACATTTTCAAAAAAAAGGGGTTTTCTCTTCATCAAAGACTTCCAAGAGAGCACATTTCACTTTCAATATCGAATTGTAAATACACAAATGCACGTAAAGTCCAGCATTTAAGAAAACAAAACAACACATCACTAAACCAAAACCAATCCAATATGTCCGTTCTGATTCAAATACGTATTTGCATATCAGACATGCACGACACTGAGCTTCAA
This sequence comes from Barbatula barbatula, assembly GCF_947034865.1. Lineage (NCBI taxonomy): Eukaryota > Metazoa > Chordata > Actinopteri > Cypriniformes > Nemacheilidae > Barbatula > Barbatula barbatula. The sequence goes on from NC_136788.1 coordinate 7,353,417, forward strand.
AAATGACAACTGATAACAAAATAAAGTGCTTTTTTTATCTGAAGATATTGACACAAATTTCACTAAAATCACATTTGAAATAAAAACCATGTTATATAAGTTACAGATTAGACTGAGAGGTTGTAGGTGGTTATAAAATCACTCACCAGTTCTCTTCATCGTCCCTGATGTTCACTTATTCACAAGGCATACGGGACCACTTCGTTCTTTTTTTCCAGTTCATGTTTTCTGAAGTTTAAAGTCATTATTCAGCTGATATTTCCAGTGCGGTTTAATAAGGGAAGGTTGTGATCAAACTTCTTTCCAGACTCGGACAGGGCGGGTTATACCGAAACGCGCACACGCACACACACACCCACACTCGTTACAGTAACAAGCACTGCCTGCTTACAGTAATCTCGCATGCGTGTGGATCAGAGCTCAATGAAAAGCATATTTAGTTGAAAACATTATAGTTAATAGAGAACAATATTTCAACTCATGCACTCGACTGTATGCGTGTAGGTAAACAAACCAAACCAAACCAAACCACACGTTAAATCTAGTTTCAAATGAAACTATATTTCGATCGCTCTCATTATTTGACTGAAGGCTTTTTATTTAAATTAACTTGATTTTATGAAGCAGGAAACGCAAACTCGGTTACACGCTTGCGCTGATATTGCGTGGCCATAAATGTGGATCAACTGCGCCCTCGTGTGTAGAAAAGAAGAAAGACATTCCGTAATAATGAGCTTATTCGAGAATGTTCCTCGATATTTGAAATGTCAAGCTATTTGACAGTACTGGAAATACAAATTTAACAAGTTAAAATAGTTATACATAGCGAGAGAGAGAGAGAGATTCTTTAAAAAATATGTGATCCTTGTCCTATCGGGAACAATGTTTAGTTTTATATTATATTGGAATTCTATAAACTTTTGACATAGAAAATGCTATTTTTTGTTGATAAATTCATCCAGATGAGAAAAATTTCATTTAATTAATATTATTTGATTTATTATACCTTTAATAAAAGCCCCAGCAAGCTGTCCTTTGAGAGCTTTTGCATAAAAAGTCCTTTTGAATATTCGAAAGCTTTACAAAGTAATAACTTAAAAAATTATTTAGACCATTTTCTTTGCATTTATTAAAGAAAAGAGAATATATTTGCAGACATACACCTTTGATAAACGCTTCCTACAGGCTTGACGTTGCTGAATCACCTGAAATATATCAAAGATTATAGACTAACAAGACGCCGCACTTCCGCTGCTACGAATTGGGAATGACGCGAGAGAAATCCCGCCTTCAAGTTTAAAGAGCCAATCAAAAATCGCCAAAGACTAACACGCGAACAGTTGCACATGCGCAGTAGTAGCAGCGACGCTAAAAATGACTTTTTGCAGCTGAATTTAAGAAACAAAACTGTGTAACACTTCCTGTCACGTTTTAAGTTCAATTAAAAAATATGTTGTTTCCGTCAATTTAGCAAAATGTTTAGCCATATCGTTCTTCCCCATTCAAGTGAATAGGACTTTAGCTCCCGTGTAACGGAAATAGGTGCCGAGAAACGTCACAATTTTGTCCACCGAGTGGAATGACTTCCCTTAAAGGGACTTTCACCGTATCTGCGGAAGTTTGGTGTCGTTAATGCTTAGTTGAGATTGAGGACCTTCCACATCTCACCGCTGTCACGCTGTTTTTAAACCCAGATCATGGACTTAAACACCGAATCCGTTAAGAAGATACTCACCAAGGTTGGTTTCTGAATTTTGATCACGTTTTAACAATGATTCAGTCTTATATCGTTATGATGGTCAGGCGTCGACACTGGTTAAACCCGTTTGAACGCTTCAGTCGTTGCATGAGAAACGATGACACTGATCAACTTTAACTTAAAACGTCTTTCTTTGCTTTACCACGTTGCTTGTCTAGTATAAATTTCGTGATGTCGCCATTGAAGAGCTTCAGAAAGTGTCTCGCCTTCACCCTGATGTTAAAGTTAAACACGGGACATACAGTGAGTCATTCTCATACAAATTCTGTATCATTCATTTGAATGTATTTAACTTCATTCATTTGATCAAATAAAATCACATACACGTGCATCTGCTGATTCATTACTGCATCTGTTTCAGCCTTTAGTGACAGTTCACAGAAGGATCTGCTCAAGCTTATTGGAAACATCCCAGTCAGATACCAAGGTGAGAATACAGCTCGGTTTCACTCGCCAGTCCATACTGCATGTCGATTTAAACAATGTTGATGATATTGTATTTACAGGGCGCTTATACAACCTGCCCATCCTGCTTTGGCTGGTGGATTCTTTTCCCTTCACGCCGCCCATCTGCTTCCTGCGACCGACCTCCAGCATGGTCATACGTGAGGGTAAACATGTCGATTCGAAGGGAAGAATACACCTGCCGGGTCTGCACAGCTGGGATCACGTAAGAGAACTTCAAATTCAGTCAATGGCTTCGTTTCAAGGAAGATATGTTAGGCTGCAAAGTTTGGAGATAAAGGGGCGATCTTTAATGATCAAAATGAATGTCACCGTAGCCCAAGTCATCCGTCAATGGGCTTCTAGCGGAGATGATCGCTAAATTCGAAGAGGAACCTCCATTGGCCTCCAAATCCTCTGGACACGGTGAAAATCCCAATGATCTACTGGCCTATGTGTCGAATCTCACAGTTAATGAAGGTTCGGCTGGGATGCTCAGTTGTTTAAAAGCAAAACAAGTACATTTGTATTATTTTATTGTAACGTATGACCTATTCTTACAGGTGGGCAGCAATCTGATCAAGCGGTTAAAGTCTCTGTGATCGGTGGGGGAGATTTAGGAGTAGCCGCCGTGTTGAGTATTATGGCAAAAGTAAGTATTTGTTTGTTCGAATAGCAAAAAAAGCTTTTAAGTGACCACATTTTTAAACTAAGCTGTTATGTCATATTTTCCATCATAGTGCAGTGTGGACAAACTGGTCTTGATTGACGTCTCTGAGGGTTCTACCAAGGGTGGCACGACCGATTTAGAGATTTTCAGTTTACCAAAGGTTGAGGTTTCAAAAGGTGCCTTTCATTATTACATTCATTAACACCTCAATAAATGATACCCCAGATGCTGACTGTGTGTGCGTGCGGTTCCTCTTTCGTAGACCTGTCGGCCTCGGCGGGTTCAAAGGTGGTTATCGTCACAGCAAACGCCTGGAGTGATGATCAGTCGTATGTGAGTGTGGTTCAGACTAATGTGGACATGTATCGGGGGATGATCTCTCGGCTCGCCCAGCTGAGTCCAAATGGTGTGCTGCTCGTTGCCTCTCAACCAGGTCAGCAAATAAAAAGTAGCATTGAGCGGTCACTAGGGCTTTAAGGGAAGTGTGATTTCTGTACCACAGTTTTTGTTGAAGTTCTGCTCTGCTCTAATAAAAGCAAAGGGAGAGTTCAACCACAAATAAAAATGTCGTCATTTATTCTCCATCATGGTTCAAAACCTGTAAATGAATTTGTGATCGTACAATGGAAATAAATGGGGGTCAAAATGATCCATATATTTTGACCATATGATGATAATAATCGTCTTATTTTGCTGCCCGATGGCTGTTAACAGTGGACATTATGACACACGTGGCATGGAGACAGAGTCATCTGCTGCCAAGTCAAGTCATCGGGGTGGGCTGTAATCTCGACTCAAAACGTCTGTCTCAAATCATCAACATTTCGCTGTTGGCCAACAACACAGAGCGGCAGGCCTGGGTCATCGGAGAGCTTTCAGAGAACAAAGGTGAGTCTATCAACACATGCCTGACGTCATTTACAATTTATAAGTCTGTGGATTAAATGGGTAGTAATCGTAAATAACTAGTTAATAATTTACATATATACATTCATTGAATTCTGTTTACATGCACTTTTTGGTGTTTTGTCAAATACACATTTTATGAATTCTGCAATCCTTACTTACCATTTGGTTTTCAATAATACCTCTATTATTGTCTGTTGTGTATCAGTGGCCATGTGGGGTAATGTGGGTCCAGGGACTGACCAGCTGCAAACACTAACCCCAGTGTCCAACTCCACCAAACCCTTGATGGACAGGTATTCATATGCATACATATTTATGATGCTGTACCGTTTATCCAATACTGTTACATTTAGCTCACAATTATGAAGTGTTTATATTATGTTCACAGGGCGTTAGAGATGTTGAAGGGCCGAGGTCAGAGGTCATGGTCAGTCGGGTTGTCCATTGCTGACATCACTCACAGCATCACGACAGACCAGAAGAAAATACACTCCGTCACGACACTGGCCGAGGTTTGCTGCTTAGATTGTCTACTTAGTCAATTTTAAAACAATTGCAATTTGACAAGGGCTTTAAATATTTGAGCATTTCTGAAATGCAAACATGTTGACCGAAATGTTAACACAAACACCTTCACAGTAGCATGTTTCCTTATCAAATCAATCTGCATTCATTCAGGGATGGGGTGGAATCGGGTCCAAGGTGTTCCTCAGCTTGCCATGCCTCCTCGGAGAAAATGGCTCAACCAGATTAGCAGGCGTGGCTTTGAGTTCAGAGGACGAATCCACGCTGAGGGAGAGCGTGGCGTCTCAGATCAACCTCTTTATGCAGCTCACATTGTAGGTTCAGGACCAGATAAGACTGGAAATTCACCTCCACAAGTGCTTGCCATGTTCTTTGCAGGCTTGCCGCTCGAGGATATACCCTTTTTTTGTTACATTTAGAGGGGTGGCGTATTGAAGGTAAATATCATCATTCTTGCACTGACCCTTCATCTTCAGCGACTACTGTGAAGTGAAATTCCTCCACTCGACAGCAATAGCACTTTCTGTATATGTGTACACTGATATAATGTGACCTGTCCTGGCACATATGTTTGTATATTATATGCTGTTCTATGTATCGTCAAGCAATATGCAATTAATTGTTATGCAACGGTTTAAAGATATTGTTTATAAACTATGCAAATTCAGTCATGTCTCTAATATAGTTTATTGACGATTTTCTTTACTGCTTCATGATTTAATCCACATGACCTGTTTGCCTGATAAATAGTAATATTGAATGAGCACCTAAAGGACACGTGTGCTGTTTTGACAATTGAATGTACATTGTGATTTCTAAAGCAATACCTCAAATCAATACATCACCGTGACTTATTTTATGTGCAGGAAATTGCAATAATGTAAATATTAAAGTGAACATGCCACTTTGCGTGTTGCTTCTTGTGACTCTGCAATGATGAGGAAACATGTTTTCTTTAAGCAGGTGTTATTGAAATAAAATAATTTCTCAAATAAGCATCAAAGTTAAAAACTTGGTATAAACAACACCCTTCTTAATAACAAACCTGAGGACAATATAAAAGCAATTAAATAATATTGTCTCTTAATACAAACAGCAGTGCAAAACAGACCTATTTACAATCACACTATAAAGCTCTAAAAACAACTTCAATATACATTTTCTTCACTTTTTTTAAATTCACTGCTATGTGGCAAGTCACCTTTCCAGGAAAATTGTTGACCATGCTGTGCTTTACATTTTCCACAAGGTGGCAATAGATCACAAAATGTACCACAAGATGAGGGTGTTTCTTCTGGAGCAACTCTTGGACCCCTGAAAATAGGTCTTGGGACAGCTTGTCTATGCACAAGTTCCCAAATGTGGTACAACAAAGCATCTCTTTCACACATTTTACAAAGGATGTTCGTTCACTTCAAACAAGTTTAAAAATAACATTGACAGCATCTACAAGCAAACTTGAATCTATTTTGAAGTCATTTCCAGTTGCTCAACATTTGAAACAAATCATAGGTTCATGTTGGTCTTCTGACATGTGTGACACAGTGAGGAACCATAACCATTAACCAACATTCAGTCCCTTTAGTAACATTTAAAATAGCGATGATCACAGCATGTGAAGACTTGTGTTGAAAAAACGTAAATGCAACAAATTTGCCTGAGATGCACTCAAACACATTCAAGCTCCACTTCAATACATGACCTAAAGTTTACAAAAACATCCCACAAGCTCGACTATTCTTATGTGCAAACTGTACAGAATGACTAACTTGACAAATATCCATAAAAGAAACGTGTCCTTTGGTTCAATGCAACATTACAAAAGAGTCAATCCATCAGCTAGTGACTTGGGACGTGTATTCTGTAAAAATCTGATTCAGAGTGTCCTTGAGAAAGCATGGTGGGTATTTTTTTAGGAGGTAGTCTCATGGGGCGTGAATGTCCGCTTTCCACCTGATTGGAGTGAATTGAAGGTATGAGAAAGGGTCTCTCTGCAAAGCTGGCCGGGGGCTGCGGGACAACATGGTCTGGAGTGACCCAACTGTCTGAGTCTTCAATGCACGGAGGAGGAGGTTGAATGGGAGAAGAGTCCGGTGTGTAGAAGAACATTGACGGAGGCAGTAGAGGAAGAGACAAAGCGTCTTCTGGAAGACGTTGAAGGGTAGGGTTCTTAAGACCCAAGTCTTGTGGCAATGGAGTGACCGTCTCCAACATCCTCTCCACAGTATGATCCTCTTCATCCCAGATGTTTTCGTAATGCGAGGTGTTGGAGGGTCGCCGGTCACCCGAGGGTGGAGGAACGTAGAGGTTTACTGGAAACTTACTAAGCTGCCGGTGAGATCTGTATGATGAGGGTGACGCTGATGGATCTTCTAAAATGAGATTAAGAGGTTGGCCGATTTGCGGCAGCGGTTGGGGAAGGCAGAATTGGATTTCTTCATCTAGAGGTAAAAACCGGAGCGCTTCTTCAGTGCAGGGTGGAGGTGGTGGAGGCAAGTCCGGAAGGTTCAGGGAGTGGACACTGGAAGAGTCTGTCATGGGTGGTTGGTACGGAGGGGGCCACTCATCAGACACCGCCGACAGAGGCCTTCTGATACATACATTCTTCCCACATGCTTCAATGTCCCTTGAAGGTGCTGCTTTTGGGAGCTGAAGAATTGCTCTTCGTTCCAGGACGTTGTCTTTGTTCTTCATGTTGTCCACTGAGTCCTCAGGTGTAGCTTGAGAGGGTAAAGGGTTGAAAGAGGATTGCGTGTGTCCCGGTTCAGGAGATGGTGAGGTTATGGAGGGAATGGGTTCATCATTGCTTTGGTTGTGGGAGGAGGTGTCATCTGTGTGTGGTTTGGTTGAGATTTGGTTGTTGTGTGTGGCTGCTGGTATAGTTTGGTTTACTGGACACAGGATTATGGGACGCTCCTCACCCAGCGTGATCTTTGGGAACTCATCTCCTTTAGCTAGGATACATAGACATTGATGTTATATTCTAGTTTACTCACACTTTACCTACCAAATGTATGAAATAAAAAATATAAGAACAAACGTTTTGATTTGTGTGTATATATATACAGGTCTTTACATTCTTAAAGAAAACTTTGCATCTTTCAAGCTCCAGTTCCAGAAGACATGGGAACATATATATATATGATACAATAATAGTTAACATTGTTAGTGATTTAATTTTTAAGACTTAACGTTTAAAAATACAATCAGTATACTTTTCAGTAAATATCAAAGTTTGTTTAAAGTCAATTTGACACCCCAAACAAAACAAGAAGGTTAAAGCTGCAATACATAACGTATACCTCTGTACTTGCATAAAAGGCAAAGTCCTATCATTTTTGGAGGATCTATTGAAAGAAATGCATGTACCACAAGCCCCTTTGCATGAAATTTGCCATGTTGTTTCTACAGTAGCCCAAACTGCAGTTTTCTAAACACGTTATCTCCTTCGGTAAAACATGATGACATCTTTGTCCTGTGTCAGCCACCGTAGTGCTTCGAAAGGGAGGGGTGAGTGGTGGGATATTGGTTGCAATTTCACAACATCACCCCTAGATGCCGCTAAAATCTCCAAATTGCTTCTTTAATCACTGATTTTTATTTTTAACAAAAAAGTTATGGATCGCAGCTTTAAGATGCATCTTTCTTATGGCATAAAGCTGTAAAAGCTTGTAATTTGAATTTTAAGAGTGTACTCGAGTTTCTGAATGTCTAAATTTGCACAAAGTACACTCATCAACAACAAAAGCAACCCAAGTGTGAATGTGAATAACAACAGTATATTACATCACATATGATATCTAATGTACCTGGAGGAGGAAGGTCGAGCTTCATTCTGCGGAGTTCTGACATGGATGACTGTAGGTGCTCTATGACTACATCATCGCTCATGTCGAAGGATGAAGAAATCTTCTCCTGAAGAAGCTCCCTCAGGTCCTCCAAAGACATCTTGAGAAGATTCTCTGATAGGGGTACAATGGAAAATGACTCGTATGAATACCTTAATCAAGCCCTTGGATCGACCCTTGTAGGATCTGAACCCTCAAATGCTCAGCTACCAACTACATCACATCACAATATCACTTACTTTTGTGCAGTTTGAGGAGAGTGTAGGCCATGGCAGTGAGAACTTTCTCTCCCTCTAATATGTAGATGTCCCATAGACGCAGGGTAAGTGTGAAGGGTGTCTATGTAGTAGATATACAAAAGACTTAATAAATATTGCAGACATCAAATGCAAGCAGCTCAAGGAGGGCACTGACATCAATAAAACATCGCTATGACATTCTCCTTGGAGTTCCGCCCAGACATTACATTTTCAAATGGACGAAAATGTGCTAGAGGGGAATGATGTAATCCTCTGCCCTGAAAACTGGAATTTTACATTTACATTTAGCAAGAAAGAAAGGGATAGTTCAGCCTAAAATAAAAATTCTGACATCATTATTTTCCCTTCATGTAGTTCCAAACCTGTAGGACTTTCTTCTCCAGGACACAAAAGAAGATATTTTTAAGAACATTGGTGACCAAACAACATTGTCCCCATTGACTTCTATTGTATGAACACAAAACCACTAATCTCTCAAAATACATTTTGTGTTCCACAGAAAAAAGTCAGTCATAACATGATTTATTGTTCGTAGAAAAGATGAGTCTTGAGAACTCACCCTGTCGATAAAACACTGGAGGAACCATTTCGTTGAGTAGAAACTAGTGGACATCTGCTCTTTATCCTGTGGTGAGGATGACATTTCCAGACTGAGAAAATATGTGCTTACTTTACATTACTAGAAAACCAGCTGAGGTTAAAAACACAAACTCACAAAGTGTTTCTTTAGTTTTGGGAGGAGCTTGGAAAGTATTTGGTCGTGATGATTCTGAAAACGGTGCAGTTTGGGCAGCCCAGGGATGAAGAACCCTGTTCCAGACAAAATGGGGAAATATCATAGATGTTTCATAAACTTACAAGCATGTCAAAGATCACGCACGTTATGAGGCATACCGTGCATGGCGTGTTTCCGATTGGTTAACAGCTGTGATAATGCCCAGAATGCATCTTCCTCATTCATGTACATGAGCAGAATGGCCGCGATCTGGCTCATGCCCTGACAGTAGCTCACTTCCTACACAAACCACATAAACCAAAAGCTCAAAATGAGTGGTTGATTAACACACTAGTCACCATGCAATTCAGACAATGTAGACAATGCGGTAATCGACTCAAAAACTAAAACAGGCTGAATTGTCACCCGTCCTTATAACTTCTCTGTAAAAATAACTGTTAGTCATACAACAAAGACAGTTTCTGGTTAAAGGAGCACAGTGACGATTTAAGGGGCATCTAACCAACAGCTCGCTCCACCCCCCTTCCTTACGAATCATTACAGCGGTTGACACCGGACTAAGATGTCATCACGCTTTTGCTTCTTTGCATATTTACGAAACGCGCTCTGTAGAGCAGTTTGTCCGTTTAGGGCTACTGTAGAAACAACATGGTAAACTCCATGTAAGTGGACCCGTGGTGTATGTAGATAGAAATAGCTCATTCTAAGGTAATGCATAACGCTTCATTATGTCTTTATACACCTCTGAAGACATTATATTGGATTTCTGTCATTAGATCTTACAAAAATCTACACACTGGTCCCAGAGGATGCGCTAGACTTTTTAATTGTCCGTCATTTTGACAGACAGGCTCGTAAAACATCGGTCATGATCTTATATAACCCGTCTTGGTAATAAGCATGTTCATGACGTCATCGCGTTGTAGCGTTTACTCTCGGAACTTTCTGTATTTTAATACAACTGAATGACCAATAAAGCCGTTGTTGTATGTACTCATCGATATATTTAATGTTTCTGGTGTCGGAAATAAAATAATTACAGACAAATGTTTATTTTCATATGACCAGTCAGTAACAATGAAAGGTGCTTGTAAATGGTGTTTTTTATTCACTCACTCACTCACTCACTCCCTCGCTCGCTGTGTATCTTCACATTTCTGCACTGAAGTTGTTCAAAACAGTGCTAAACACTTTCTCATGTATCTGTATATATGAACATAACCGTCTCTGCCCACAGTTTCTTTTTCTTGCGTTTCTGCAATCGTCCTCATAGCTCAGGTCAAGTTTTCTATCTCCCTGTTGTAACGCGAAAATGACCAACAAAAGCTGTTATACTTCCCTGCACCGTCACAGTAATCAGCATACATGCGTCAGCATTAATACAACTGAATGCCCAATAAAGCCGTTGGGAAACACATGTCCCTTCGGGGCAGGGGTAACGTTAGTAGCCTACGATCACGCTCTAATGAAATGACAAAACAGGGAGTTACAAATTGCCCGTATAGAAATACGTCAAAATGACAGACGGCCTTCAGATTTTTTCGTCACTGGGAAAGAAAATCCGCCAATGACGGAGATAACGCGACCTCTGACTGGACCTTTAAATATAGTGCATATGGCAAAACTAAGGTCGGTTTGCATCTCTATTTTTTTTCCTCTCTTCTTGTCCATTTGACCCACTTTCTGCTGGACACGACAGGAAGGAAACTATGGCACTATTTCCGATCTCGGTGGGACTGACATGCTTCTCTTTAGAGCAACCAATGAGACTTGTGCATTTATGTTCAAACCCGTCAAAAACGTACGCATAAAAACATTCGCTGACCATTCTCTACATGTGTTTGATTTAAATATATCTGGATATCTGGCAAAGCATCTAAAGACTCATTTAAGAGCATGTCATCTCCTTTTCATCCATCAAACAGCCTGTTATGGTCATAAGACCCCGGGCCACTCATAGCCGATGGGCAGAACCACAGAATCACTGTATCTGGACCTGTGCGTCTCCAAAGCACATTCTGGTCTCATTTCAATCTAGTCCTTGTGAACAATAGGGTTATACCTTATGTGTATCTGACCGAACTATACACTTTGAGGAAAAAACATCCCTTAAAAATGAAGTATTAACACTATAATAACAATCCTGGTGATTATCATCACGGTTATTTTCAATACTGCTAAATAATATTGTGACACCGCTAATGCAGGCCGTATAAGAATTGGCAAGCAGCCATGTCCTTATTCATTTGAACAAATGCCAGTTTTGCATCTGACTTAATCTATACAGTAGGCATTATATTTAGCTTCACTAAACAACAATAGAAGTCAAAAGGAAATCTCAGTTTGGATAGCGCTACATTCATGCTTGTTTGTGTCTGTAGTGTTCACAGGGTGGGACACCATCTGACGTCTCCCCCCCCCCATCCTGATTCATCCAGCACATGTTGTACCGAGTTATAACACGTTGACACAACATTGAGAGTGTGTTGCTTACTCACCGTGTTGTAGACGGAATAAGCGGCAAGCACATGGAACAGGGCCTGCTGTCTGTAAAGAGAAATAAACAGAGGTCAAAAACAGCTGTCCAACACAGGACGTCAATTACAAATGTGATTTTCTTTTCATTTCCACTGTTATAGTGAGCTTTAACATTCTGACTCTTGATATGTTCAAGTTTTTGTGATGCAAAATCAAAACCATAATAAGTTACAAAAAAGTTGAATTGAAAGGCTGAATTTCGTAAGCTGTCTTCTAGATCATAGTCATTGTGGTATAACCAACACGAAGGCAACCATTTTGTCGTCATGTCACATTAGAAATACATAACGGGAAGAAAAACCACAAAGATAACATCAGATGACCTTCCAGACTGTGTGTCAATGTGAGTATCTCTTCAAAAAAAATCATTTTATAGATACACAAGCATGTTAGTTCAGCTGAAAAAGATGATTCCAAAATTTAAATAATGATACATGAATGTATGAAACCAACGCATATACAAAAGCACAACATTTCATAAGCATCGTCCTTATAACCTTATTCGATTGGCCCAACTATATTTTAAGCTTATAAAAAGAAATACAGAAGAAAGACTTAAAAAATACTGGCTACTTATGCATTAGCAACCACATCCAGAGGAGATGTGCATTAATAATTCAAAGTGTCTGCAAATTTGGAAGGATTTAGCATCACGCAGTACTGCGAGTATGCTGTGTACCAGCAGTTGTGAATAGCGCGTGTTGTAGAAACGCTAACAAGTAACACAAACAAACAGCAGATGTGTCAAAGCACACCTCCACCCCACATCCTCTTATTGGTCGATCAGCCCTAATAAAAATGTCACAACCCGGATATTCCATCCACTGGGTAAGCCTGAAGAAAGAACTGGCGTAGGTGCCTGATCTACATCATCGATTGTGGGTGTGCCGCCAATGCAAACCACATTAGCATGATGCCTCTCTGTGCACTCTGGTCCACTTTCGTGAACGATGGTGAAGTCTGAAGACTATTTCAGTTTGAATCCTCTGCTGTAGTGGAACGATGGGTATTTCTAAAAACTAGAAGTGAACCTGCACTAGGCTTCTGCAAAGTGCCATGACAGTTTCCTAGCTGACCAAAAAAGGCAAGAAAATTTTGTTTTTGACAGTTGTCCATTCTTGAGAGGATATAAGATCCCAAGTGGGACTTAACAATTGTCCGGCTTAAAGGAAACGTTCACTGTTGCTGAGCTTCAGCTGTCGTGCATAACATCAAAGTATATACTTATTCTGGGCATAATTGTAAAGAGTAACCGGCTCTGTCACTTCCTGTGAGACCAAGCACAGCAACAGGAAGTCAAACAAAAATGACAAAGGGGAAGTAACTCTTGTTTTGGCCTTGCAAGGTCTGTGCATCTCAGTCCAGATCTATTGCAACAAGCGTTTACTTAATGTTGAAAAAACCCCAAATGAGTAAAACTGAGATATGATGCTTACTTGACGCCAAAACGCTCCATGAACATGATATGGTTCCTAAATGTCCGGTTGACATCAAGATCTATCTGCTTGATTTCTGTTGAGTAGTTTTTGGCTTGTTCCTTCATTGTCTGTACAAACACAACAAGCAAACAAAAAAGAAAGGCGTTGAGAGTAAAAAAAACACTATTACCATACGGCATTTATTTGATAGCATCTGTTTGTACACCAACATAATATATGCTAATACCAGCTTAAAAAACTTTTTTATGCAATAAAACATGTTTACAAGCAAAAGGGCAGATTGGAGACAAAACACGTCTGGCTAATCACACAGGACAAACCAAAACCCAAACAAAAAAGCCTTTGAATGGCTCCACATCAATCAGTGACTTAATCACAAGGACCTACTGAAACCCAAACACAGCTCACAAAGACTATCCCTACCTCATACTTCTTGTAGTTGGCCTGTTTCACCATGTCCACCTCCAGCAGAAGAGCCCAGGCTTGACCACGCAGCTGCAAGGGAATCCCCTTGTACACGCGCTTCATCATCTGCAAAACACGCACGGGAAGAGGAAACAAACAGAGGATGGGAATTATTTGTTTTTGATACTGTTGCGTTACATCCTTTTACTGAACTTGGTCAATTACTGACTTTAGATTAGACTTTAGATTATTTGAAGAATTAGGATTGCAGCTTTAAAGGCGCAGTAAGTGTCAAAATGTAAACATCTAAAGGAACAATTTTGTGATATTTGCTAGGATCTGCAAGACTTTCAGCAGAGAGACTTGTGTTTCCTTGGCGTAGTACTGTGTTTGTTTGGTTGTACAGCAGATTTCAAAATCAGCTTACGGCACATTTAATACAGAATTTAAATGATGTGCAAACATGAGTCATACTAATATTTGAGGTTACTACCTTTTCGCTGCTGTGGTACTTATCCCACTTTTTCACCATCTTCAACCATTTCTCCACTCTTTCAAGCTCCTGGAGTTTAAACTAAAGAAAGAGCATATTGAGATTTTGGTCTGTAATAACTTTTTCATGCTTTGGTTAGTAATAAAAATATAAAATGTTGTAAATTTTTTATTAAATGAGTGTCATAGACACAAACACAATTGAATGTGATTTATTTTGGTAACAATCAGTATGGTTGTATTAGTATATGCATTAACTAACATTAACTATCCAATATCGTTTTTTTAGCATTTATTAATCTTTGTTAATCTTATTGTAATTAGCTAATGTTAAGTTAACAGATACAACGTTTAATTTTAAAGAGGACATGCAACGGTGCTACTTGCATTCTGACTTATTTACAATGTAAAACGTGCCATCTTCTCATGCTTGACATGGTCAACTTGGTGATATTACGTAGTTTTTCTGAGTATAGAAAAAGTGTAGGTTTCATAAAGTTTTTTTCGAACATAAAAAAATTTGTACCTAGTTTTCTCAGTCCCTTATTGGGCAATTCTCCTTGTTTGTTCACTTTATTTCAGTGATGGAAGTTATATAAATGGGGATTATAATGCTGGATTTGGCGATCGTTTGAAGTTGATAGCTGACGCGAAGTGAGAATGAGTCTTATGTCTGTGTTTTGTTGGCAATGTGCTCTAGTTCCAATCTCCCCCGCAAGCCTCGTATGTTGTCGGAAATAATCATACAGCTGTACCAGTCTTTTATAAATGATGATAAATGGGTGCGATACTATTCTGTAAGGACTCAAGATTAACATGAAATATGCAGAAACTGTCTGAGTTATGGCCACTTTAATAATGTATTGTATAAGTAATTCTGAAATTAAAGTACACAAAAATAAACTGAACTAAAGATTAATAAATGCTGTTAAAGTATTGTTCATTGTTAGTTCATGTCTGTTTATAAATAATAAATAATTATCAATTAAAGTGTAACTGTTTTTTTACAGCAGGCATTTATATTTATTCAAGATTAAAATGTTTTTCAACACATTATAGATGTATTCATTTATATATTGTTTTAAAAACCATTATAGATTTGACAGGGTTATTGTAATATCACCTTCTCTTCCACTGCAGTTGGTGTTGGCAGCTCCTCTTCACTGCAAAGACAGTAACCAAATAAGTCTGATTTGTACACAGTACACAAATTAAAAGCATAAATAAATATTTTCTGAAATATTATTGTGTTCTTGTGAAATACAGCCCTGATAACACTGTTTTGGAGGTCACAGTTACTGCTGTGTGTATGTCCGTTCTTCATGGCTGACGACAAAGTAAGTCCAAGCAACTCCCTCGACATGGGTCAGAGGTCATTATTCTGCTATGGTAAACACTAAATACTATGTTGTAAAATAGCCCTGTAGAGGTTATGGAACAGAAGAAAAACACAGCATGACTTACTGCAGGAAACCGAAGCGGTCCATGACCTTGCAGATGCTGTAGTCGCCATCCTCCCAGGACTTGATTTTAACTCCCTCCTGCCTGCCCTGTAAGCAGCCCAACAAACAACATGAGCAACTGGAGCAAAGGCAATGGACCACAGTCAACCCAAGAAATGATGTGTACTTTGATTTTAAAGGAAGAGTTCATACAAATTTCAATGAGAAATTATCAAAGAAAACAATCCTGATCTCCAAAACAAACGTTATATATACACACGGGGAGTGTCTTTACATATAAATATATATTTATGTCATTGTCTATTCTAAACACCTTATCTCTAGACGCTCAACAAACTAATCTCAAGATATTTGAAGAGCGCTGAGAATTCCCATCATGCAGTCAATGTCCGTTTAGCAGCAATATGTGCGAGACGTCCAGCTGTGGTCTGTCTAAACACTTCACTGAACCCTGACAGGCGTATTTTTTGGAATCATGCTGAGACAGCATTACTTCCATAACACACAGCTCTTTTCTAGATCTATCCGGAAAGCCGTTTCATGCCAAAAATGTACACCCCGTTTTGGGGTAGTGTGGCCTTGAGGTTAAATATCCGGGACTATGTTCAAAAGGTTGTTGGTTTCAACCCTAAAAAGGTCAAACCACAAGCAATCAATATTGTTCATCCATACACAACAATACGTCACTTTGGTTTCCATCAGTGTTACTGGAAGATCCCAAACAGTACACATTTGACCTTACCTAACACTACTATTTTTCATCTTTGTGTCTTCTTATAATCCAAGTCAAGTGTGCTTGGTTTGAGGGATAACCAAACTATTGGGGTCCCATAGGAACAGGGTCAGGAATTACTGCTGTAGAGGTCTAATTAGGACACTTTAACGGCGTGTCATGGGTTATCAATCTTATCTAGTTTCCTCTTGTCTGAGCATTGACCATTAAACCAAAGATCACAATTTAGATAGCAATAGCTTTAAAAAAAAAGTAGATGGTACCAAAGTGAATTTGAAAGGATGCGACTTGCCTTCTCATATTTAGAGAGGATCTCAGTCCGTTCTTCAGATATAAGGGTGTTAACGTCCTTCTTCATTTCAAAATCTGCAAAAGAAACAAAAAAGAATGAGCTGCTGGTCTGCCTGGTGAAAAAACACAATGTTTGTGGCATTTACTTTTCGACATTCAAATATTTTTATAAAATTCATCCATTCTGTCTGAGCGTTACTACAGACTTCCAGCCATGAGGTTGCAAATTCATCATAGTAGTCACAACCATGTGCGGTTACGTCGGCTAATACTTAAGTAAAACCAAGAAAAGATCAAGGTCCTCCCAGTAGTTTTGGGAATAAAGGCATTTTAAACGGGAACAATATCACACAGCCATGTGAATAACATCATTTAAACAACAACATTTGGGGTAACACCAGAAATAGTCTTTGCAGGACTGCTGCAGTTAATGCTGTTGGCATGTGTTAAAAACTGAAGACGTCTGTAGTTTACATTGACTGTCGACAGGTGCAGAACACAAGAGTCGACAGTTCAGCAGACAACTGCTCAGCTGAGAAGCATGTCCACTGTTTACCCATCTGTCCAACTGAAAACACTTGAGCCCAAGTTTCCCTTTCAAACTGGTTGAGGTAAAAGTTGACATTGCAAAAACGTTTGGAATATTATTGAAATAAAAAGGCTTGAAGTGGTTTCAAAATGGGAAAAGTAACTGAAGATAACATCCTTTGAAATGTGAAGGGATGTCTGAAGTTTAAGTCTCTAAACTGTAGTCAATTCCGGGTGTTACTCCAAATTTAGAGTGACCAACAGAAACAGGTTTTCTTTAAGGTGTGTAGTTTCAAACCACAAAAATATGCACAGAGAGAGAAAGAGAGAGAGAGAGACATGCTAGATGGAAGTGCCTTTACCAGTCCGTAACTCGTGTGGTCTGGAGAGGAGGGGGCTCGGTTTTTTGTTTTGTTCAATTTTATTTCAGGTTATATTGTATTATATTAAAAAGCAAGACAAAATATAATTTTTCAGTTTATGCAATAGTAAAAAAAATTGGCTAAATTGAAGAAATGCGCAAAGCTACGTTGTGTTCGGCCAAGTGTTTCATTTTTATTCGGCTTCGGCCAAGAATTTTCATTTCGGTGCATACTTATTATGCAAGCGAACTTTATAACCAGAAACAAAACTTTGCCTTAAACCAAAGGTGGCAAAAATATCTGGATCCACAATTTGGTTTTTTTATTTGTATTGCAACATCATTACTTTTGCTCACACAGTAGAAGACACGTTGTTTGCTTACAAAATAAAAGGTGACGGCTAAAAAAAAACAACTACACTGTTCTTCATCCTTACCAAGACAAACAGCTTTGTCAAGGACAATGTAGTGTGATATACATGCCTCATCACTGTACAAATAAAGGTTGGCTTCAAATTTTCTCACGATACACTAAACATATAGGTCAACCGCAGTTCTAAACTAAAGAGCAATACAGCCATTCGTCTTTTACCCAAGACCTGTGGTACAATTTTCAGCAAACCAACCAGAGAAGCTATTTATTTCACATTACATAAGTAGATACAAAGCTTCAAAGTATGCTTTTATTTTGTGAATTCAAATGAAACTATAAAAAACATGAAAAAATATACAACCAACATAATGGTTTACATGCATTCAATTGTTGATCTACCACATTCAAGTGCCTTTTCTCTCTGCTATCTGAATCGAAAAAAATATAACTATATACAGTTTAAGGTTAAAGCATTAAAATCATTCAATTATCGCAAACCATTGTGAAATGCACAGCTGCAATATTTTGACAATACTGATATATTGTGCACAAATACATCAACAACGTCAAAACCATAATAAAAGTACTGCCAATGCTACAGCGATGAATCCGGCAGAAAATACCCTGTTACGTTGAGTCAGAGGAATACAGGTGTGCCATACACCACAGGCTGTTGTTTGCAGGGTGCTTGGATATGAAAAGGTGCTGATGGAGAGAGACCTTTAAAAACTGATCTGTGGTCAGTTCAACTGTTATCTCTGGCAATGGCTGATAACCAGAACAGCGGGCAATACACACAGCGAAGGAGTATTCGAGTATAAATTGAAAAGCAAATATTCGCTTCAGCTTTGGGTTCAATAAAATCACCTAAAGGTTTCCTTTCATTTAAATCCAGTTTTGAGTACAGCGCACTGAAATGATCAGTCGTCATGTGTCTTATATACATTAATTCAATAGCCTTTTTGCTACTGATTAAAAGCTGATATGAAGAAAATAAATGACAGAAGTCTCTAAGTTTCACACCGGGCTTGTA
This sequence comes from Barbatula barbatula, assembly GCF_947034865.1. Lineage (NCBI taxonomy): Eukaryota > Metazoa > Chordata > Actinopteri > Cypriniformes > Nemacheilidae > Barbatula > Barbatula barbatula. Next base: position 7,372,224 of record NC_136788.1, read on the forward strand.
CTTCCTTTTGCACGAAGAGAACTCTGACCGTGTTTGTGAAATCTCTGAAAGCTCACCTTCAAGTTGTTACACAACTGATAGATAAAAGAAGAATCTGATACAAGTAAACAAACATAATATTAGAAACACATATATGAAAGAAAATATGAGCGATGTTCATATGGTTACTAGGACAGTTGCTAAGGCTGATTCTGAGTGCCTGCTATGTTGCTATAAGGTCATTGCCAAATTGCTAACGGTCAAGTAAAAAGCCCTAAATTCTCTTTGACGTTCTGTACTCATACGGTTTAGGGTTTCTCGAGTGCAAGTTCACTATTCCAATTGTTTAGAAAAGCACATATTTGCTCAACAAGCTGCACAAGTTGGCTTGAAGTTATATCATTACACTTGCATCATTGTGTGTCTTACAATTCCGAAACCATACTACTTCCCCGGCGAATTTCCCCAAGTGTTCATGACTGTTGTGTTCATCCACCCCAAAGCTAATACTAACAATGCAAACAAGGTGTTGTTCTCTGTGGTACCAAGACTTCAGTCCATCTCACCTGATGCTTCGTGCTTTGTTATGGGTGATTTTAATCACAGTAACTGTAGTAAAACACTTAACCATTTACATCAGTACATCGCTTGCCACACTCATGGAAAAAAGACCCTTGTCTTATGTAGGGCCCTATGATTTCCGCGATGCAGAAAACACGGACGGAATCGATGTGTGTTATGGTTGATGAAACGACTAACATTCGAGATCGCAGCGTTTTAAACATGTTATAGGCAAGTCAGTAATAATTGGGGATTATAAGAAGTATAATAACAAAAGTAATCATCTAAAACTATATACAATACATTTTTAGTACTAATTTCACTTCTGGTATTTAAAATTGAATACATAGAGGCAGATTGTTGCTGCTGGGAGAAATAAGTAGAAAATGTAATACTAGGTATAACCATTAGATGTAGTATAGACCCATATAAACAGCAACTTGTGAATTTACAATCCTGTGTAGGAGAATTAAAACGGAAAAAAATGAATTTGGGAAAAAAGATCCATCCATTCCTGAGCCTCCACTAGGTTCTTCTGTGTGGTTCACCTGGTCCCAACATATAAGACTGTGCTGCACAGCACAGAGACACGGAAGGTACAAGTGTGGAATGAGGATGGTATTTTGTCTCTTCAAGGATGCTTTGAGTGTACAGACTGGTCTGTTCTTTAAGTATCAGTATTAATGACTTGACTGGTGTGGTGTGCAGTTATATTACATTCTGTGTTGACAATGTGATTGATACCAAAGTGATTATTTGCCATTCCAACAATAAGCCTTGGTTTAATGTGGAACTGAAAAGGAAAAAAGGGAAGTTTTGATAAAGTTGCTTACTCTATTATTAAGAAGGAAGTAAGAGCAGGCATTGCAAAGGCAAAGTATAATTACAAGGACAAAATTGAATCTAAATTTTTAAGTTCTGATCAAATGGCGGTGTGGGATGGCATGAGACTAATGACAGGTCTACAGGAAAGTAACAATACTATTGTAACTTTAACAGGCTTCTAGCATGTGCCTAGCTAATTTTAGCTGAGATTTAATGTGGATGCTGATAATGGCGAATATGATTCTTCACATGTACTTAATATTGATGCTCCAACAGTGGCTAGGTTTTTAAAAGGTCAAAAGAAAAGAAAAGCCCGGGACCAGATAACACCAGTGGCAAGGTGTTGGAAGCCTATAGTCTACAATTAAGTGGTACATTTACACATATTTTTAATATGTCTCTTAAATTGAAGACAGTCCCACTTGGAAACATGAGAAAATTGTATCTTAAGCAGGTAGTAGAAAACAAACTAGATCTCTTCAAGTTAGCGTATAGAGCAGGGAGGGGTAGAGGCATAACTACTCTTGTGCATCTAGTAGCGCAACATGTGGAGACTCCTAAAGCAAGGGCACGACTGGCTTTTATTGATTTCTCATCTGCTTTTAATACAATTAGGCCACATGTGCTGGCAGAACTAATTCAATTGTTGAACTTGGATTTTTATTTGGCTAGATGGATAGTTGATTTTCTATGGAATAGGACCTAGTGTGTAAGAGTTAACAGCTTGTTATCCTCCAAGTTATGTTCTTCTATGGGTTCTCCTCAGGGGTGTGTTATTCCACCCTGCTTTTTATTTTAAATACCAATGATTGTAAGAGTACATTCGATGATAGGTATTTACTGAAGTTTTCCAACTTTACGGATATTGTGGGCCTACTAATCAATGAAGAGACATCTCATGGACCTTTTTTGGGAGATTTTGTCTCCTGGTGTGCAAAGTGTAATCTAAACTTAGACATAGCTAAAACCAAAGACTACATTTTGGCCGATAGCGATATATTGGCAGAAATACAGTATCTAGATTTGAATATAACAATTCCTATAACTGAAACAAAAGGCAAAAAGTGGACAACTGCTTATATATGAAAACATTCACTGCAGAAAAAAAGGTAACCGCTAGTTCTTTTCCCCCCCCTGAAAATCATGTAACAAGCATGAACCAAGAATGTACTTTACATTCAAACAATATGCTTTTGTTCCTATAATTTACACATTCATAAATACTGTATCTACATACTGTACCTACAACAACAACGTTTTGCTAATAGCACCAAGTGAATGATCATGACAGAAAGACAGTACCTTAAAGTATGTTAACTGTGTGCAGCATGCAGCTGAAGAAGTTTAACCAGAGGAAATTATTTATTTATCTATAACATATCGGCATATTTTGTATTATCGGCCGATAACATTAAAAATGACCATGGCCGATCATTCATTGTGCATCCCTACCACAGACACGATTATAGACTTTGTAAAATCTTTCAATTCAATGCAATCTCTCCTACTGATATCCATGGAAGAGATATTGAGCTGGTGGATGAGTAAAAATACATGGGAACCGTGATTCATAAGAAATAAAATTTTGATGCTAATACCGATGCCATTTGAAAAATGGTCCAACAATGTTTGTTTTTCCTGGGGAAAATGTATTATTTTAAGGAATGCCCAGTGTTAATAACACTGTTTTATTGGAGTTTTATTGAAGTGTTATGGAATCTGTTATTTCTTATTGTGTCATTGTATGGTTTGGTTCCATTAGCTTGTCGGTTAGAAACACAACGACTAAGCTGATTAAGACTGCATCCAAGGTGATTGGAGTTCAATTGATATCGCTTCAAGACATTTTTAAAGAAAGGGTAATTATAAAAAGCCTATGCTATTATCAATTGTGCATCTCATCAGGGGAAGTTTGTTGTTCTCTCATCGGGTCGGAGATACAGAGCAATTGGAGGAAGAACCAGATGGTTTACAAATTCATTCAAACCAACAATTTCTATGTTAAATCAGTGGTAGGCATGGGATATTTGCTGATCACTTAATGTATGGTTATTGAATGTATATGTGTGTGAGTTTGTTAATGTGATGTGCGGCATCTGTGTAAACCAAATTTCCCAAGGGATGAATTAACTACTACTACAAGGCATCATTGACGTCTTTAACGCCATCTGGGCAATACAATTATGATACAATCATAATTCCGTTGTGGCGGGATTTAAACGTACTTCATTGATAAGCTACGCATAAGAAATGCAGGATACATCATCGGAGCCCTACGAAAAGCCTTTCCAAAAGAATCTACACAAAAAAAGATGTAAATTATTGTGATTCAACTATATGTCAACTAGGCGGTAAAAACAGCGGGTAACCTGGTCATTGTTTCTTGCCTAATTCGAGCAAATCAACAAGAATAGTAATAGTGTCTTAATTTGGCACAGCCCATTTCCTATGAACCCAATGTTCTTCTGGACATTTCCCAGGGGAAATCTCAAATGCACTTTTGAGATACTAACGGAGAGGACGGAGGTGTTTTTACAGGTTTTAAAGGCTTTTAATGTCACAACCTTTTAACAACGTTATCATCATCTGCACTTAAATGAACGCTGGCAGCTTTCCAGAATGTTTTCCATCAAACTTGCAAGGATGTTTTAGGAATATGGAAGGAACAACTGACCCAAAAAAAGAGGATCTTGTTGTACTTGCGTTATTGAAATCCTATGATACTACTTTGACTTTTAAAAACAGAAATTTAGAATCAACAGTCGTCATTGTTATTATTTGCTGATGAGCTGTTTACTAGAGCGCCATCGAAAATAAATAATGTTGGTTCTAGTGAGTTTAAAAACCGGACTGAACAGACCCGTTACGTTTTTGAGATGAGAATGATCTTGGATGGAAAGAAATAAAGTTTATGCTTCTGATGTCAATATAGGTTTTATTGTAACACAATTAATGCTGTGTTTTTGTCCATAACACATGCTGAATAGAAAAGAGCGATAAAATAATGCTTCAAGTCACTTTTGGTGGTTCATTAATATACATCGACATACATTTTTGGGGTAAAACATTGCCTCAACATTAAACGGTTGCAAATATCGGATTATATAGGTGTTAACTTGAATCATTCAAAATAGATAAGGCAAAACGTAAAAAAGAGACGAACACCACAACCACACTGCTCTAGAAACAACTACTACATAAACATATTATTAGATGACAAGCAACAACATGACAGTGTCTTCGTGGACGATTAAACAGAGTATTACACATACTGAGTGCAAATATCAGACACATCCAATCCTCTATCCATATCATATTTATATTTAGTTTAAATATATTATTCAAGATTTATTTAAAACTTTGCAATCGTGCTGCACAGCTGTGTAACTGTAGTTGAAATGTAAAATGAAGCTCAGCTTAAGAAAGAATTTAAGGAGGCTTGGAAAAAATGCACATACAACACAAGAGCAAAACTCATTGAGTGAAGGCCCGGTTGAATGGCTACCGAATATTGCAAAAGATACTCATTTTTCTGTATGCTTACAATCTTTCTATGCTTTTAAGTTCCTTCAAAGATCTATTTTGTATCACACAGCTCATAATCAAACCAAAAAGGGCATTCAAAACAAATAATGTACAAATAACCTCCAGGACATGGCTTTTGGTCGTACAGACCAGTCCAACAATAAGCCTATCAATGTGTCTGCTTCGACTGAGAGCACACGTGTGTAGCAGCTGGTGGTTCATCTGAAGGGTTTCACAAAGCACATGCATTCCACTGGTCCACTTCCCCAGTTAAATGCATTTTCCTCGATTCTCAAAACTTCAATCTGATCCACCGACACATCAGATATGAGCCTTTGAGAGGCGCGGTGGTGTTTGATATAACACAAAAACACAAGCAGCTGAAGTGGAAAGCATTGTGGGCCACACCCCGGTCTCTGAAACAAGGTGAGGAAGTAGATGGGTCACCACACTGCATCCTGTACAGCTCCTTCTCAAGTTCAAGGTTTCAACGCAAAATGCCGTCTCATGAGAACGAACAGTCAGATATCACATTTAAAGCTTCAGTCTAGCAGAAGTGACACGAGCATTTATGTGATCAGAAACCAGCAGATATGCTAATGTTGTATTGGTTTATATGGAAACTAACGTAACAGTGTAATGGTCTCCATCAATGTGTCAGGGTCTAGCATACTGTAGTATTCTACTATACTAAAGTTTAGACACACACACACACACACACACACACACACACACACACACACACACACACACACACACACACACACACACACACACACGCGCGGTTTACAATAGCAAACACTTTGGAACATACTATCGTTATATATATTCTTCCAATATAAATCTTAACAATGAAATTAACATAAATATCAATCTTACACAAAATCTGATGTTCAAGTACAAGTAGCCTATTTAAAGAAACCGTCTGTTTTAGTGCCATCGCGTTTAACAACTTCACAAAGTCAAATCACGTGTGTTTGATATCAACCTTTAAGTCTAAACTTCTATCCGGTTGAATGTGAAATCAAATCCTGATCTTTTAAAGCGAGCTATTTCACTTAAACTGCGACTTTGTGTTTTGAGAAAGATCACGTTATCTTCCGAGACGCTTTAAAGCACGCGCGCCACTGTAACATCAACGAGCGGCCAAACACGACACTAATAAACAAAACAACAATAAACAAGATAAAACAAGATAAATAGAGCTCACCTGTCCAAACGGCACGGGCTGTTAGTAAACAATGTCTGTGTTCATGCTTATTGACAAACAGGACTTCAGCTCAACCTCGCGCTGACTGACGAGCACGCTCGGGTACGTTTGATGATTGACGTGCAGCCGCGGTGCGGTTCAGACCGAGCGACTGCAATACCGCAATTCCAGGACATGCACTTCTGGGACCCCAGTTTTACGTGACAGCGCCACCTACCGAATCGGAGTTCGGAGAACCGCAGTACCAAGGATCCATATGGACCGAACAAAGCGCACAAGAGAGTATTTCTACCCAACACTAACTACTTTGATGGCTTATTGTTGAGTAATTATTGTGACTAACTAGCTAAATATAATAACACATTAAGTGAAACAAGGAATCGTGGTATAGCCTTTTCAGTCACAATAATCACATCTCAAGTACAGAGTGACACAACAATGCCTCGGGGTAGATTTAAGATTGAACGTGTATACTTTATAAAATAACAAATTAAAAGTTGAACACACGCAACAGAAATGTTAAAATGGACCACATGCACCAACAACTTCATTGAGGACGTTTTCATTGACACTTAAGAGAGATAAAAGCATTGAGAGAAAGAGAAGTGAAAGAAATAATGAACATTCGAGTGAGATCTTATCAACTAAACGACAGAAAATATGATTCACACTTGATACTCTTTGTCGTGAAGAAGCAGATGCACTCGATTCACTCGTCGCTTCCGTTGTGATAAAGCCAATGGTCCTAAATGCGTCCCCAGAAATGCGGTCCTGAAAGTGCAGCCTCTGGGTTTGCAGAGAGAAGCTACTCGGTGAAGGGCTGTCTAAACTTTAGATTCTAATGTGTGCTGTAACATGCGCAGTGTTTCTCACAAAACGATTGTATAAATGCATGTGTTTTATGATGTAAAAAGAGATATGCATGAATATATTTCTTAAAGCAAAATACGCATTTCGTTTTAATGTAAATGTCCGTCATTTACGACTACGTTTTATGTATGCATCGCGAGACTTATATCAGCAACAGATTCAGAAGATTTTACAAAAAATCTTAAAGCAAATTTCTGACGCCTCTCTCTTGGAAATCATAATAACGTTGTTGTCACAACAAAACAAAACAACTTTTTTTCCAGCCACTTGGTTTCACATCTAACCATTTATTTTGTGTTATAACTTCCGATGTAAACGTCACGGTTGTGAATGGTCGTGTTGCGCACTCTAGCGGTCATGCCCGCGCCTCTTTCCGTGTACAGTAACACTCTTTGTTTTGAAAACTTTACTCACAAATCCAAGATTTGCACACACGAAGCACTACGTTAAAAATATCAAAAACACATTTCAAAAGCAAACATTTGTCTTCTGTCGCAAAGGCCTTTACCATAATGTTATATTTTTTGATATATCATATACACACAGTTATTCGAAACCTAAATCTCATCTTTCATGAGCTCCTCTGAAAGTAAGCGGCAGAAAGATGTTGAAAATTTACGGCAAAAGCAAGATTAAAACCAAACTTTTGATTTACTGCATTTTTTCATGTTTTTTTCTGTAAAGCATTTGTGGTTGTGAATACAGTGTAACTGTTCACAGTACGGAAGTAAAAAAATGATACAAAAATACACTGCATGTTTGAAAAAAGTGATTGTTCCAAAGGAATGGTGTGTGTGTTGCGATGGTTGGGTGTATCTAGGCTCCATCTCTCCTCCGAGCTGGGTCCGGCCACAATACTTCATCCACGTCACATGCTATGTTCTCTCTTGCCAGACACCGTGGAAAGAACCTCCTTGTATGGTGTATCCAACGTTGGATAGAGGCAGCGTCAATGTTTCCACATGCCTCCTCCATTGTCTGGAGAAGTGTCATGTTGACACTGGGACGACGATCAAACACTATCCGGCGACATGTAGAGAAAAATGAATCAATAGGGTTCAGAAATGGTGAATATGGAGGCAGGTAGACAACAGAAATATGGCACGATGAAAGCTGACATTATCCCAGATGATGACATATCTTGCCTGGTATTCATTCTGCAGACCCTGAACAAGCATATCATGAATAGCATTCAGAGAATGTATGATGCGATCAGTGTTATAGGGGCCAAGTGTGGCATGATGGTGCAGGACACCATTCTGTGTCGCCTGACTTGGTAGGTGAAAGTCTGATATACATACACATGCAGACAACAGCAGGTTATAGAATACATTGTGACTTTCCTCAACGTAGGTCTGAGTAAGTTGATGCTGGGGTTTTTCACCCTGAAACAATGGCACAAATGTGTACATCAAACAATAAATAAATTAAGCAATAATCGAAAATAATAAACATCTGGCTATCTAAACACAGCTGTGTGATTATTTTACTAATCCCTTGTTTCTGGATAATTATTGAATTAAGTCTTTCGATTGATTGAAGATTGTTTTCTTTTAAAGACGACCTCAGAAGACAAAAACAATGCTTATCCATCGCCGGGTTAAAAAACTCCTGGTTCAGTTGTTTTTAACACCAAACGTTTGCATATTTGCAGAACATAACCGAATCATTATGTTAAAGAAATATCTTTTAATTATATATGTAAGATTTCAAAATAAAGTAAATAAAAATGAAACTTGAAGTGCTTGTGGATCAGTTGACAGAGGGGTCTATAAATGGCAATGATAATCTATATATCTGGTAAATGTTTCCAGCTGAGATATAACTGTTGTCGATTATTGTTGACTAAACCACTGCCTGAAATGTCAATTTTAATAATTTTTCAGGAGATTTTTTATCTGACAGTATGGCTTTCTATTTCTGACAAATGTGGATGTTTATTTCAAAACAGTCCTGCATTCATCTACTTGGAATAAACACAGTTATACTGTTCAAAAAGGTTGTAGCTTACATAAAAAAATAGCTAAAACACACACTTGTAGTTTATTTTGCTTTGAGAAAATCTCATAATAACAAAAAATAAAAAAGCGAAATTAGACAAGTTATAAGATCTTCCGTATTCCAAAGCAACTCAGTATTACACTTCAGAATGATGATGATTATGAGTTGCAGTTAGACTAAGCTGCTGTGTTCTTTCTCTCTTTTGCTTGTCAGACAGAGGCCCCGCCCAGCCGTGGACAGGAAGTGACACGCTCTGTATCCTTGGGGTAGAATGTAGCATCTCTGCCTGCTGGTATCAGACACACAGTGACATTTTGTAACAGTCACCAGCTGGAGTGCCATTGAGGACCACCAGAGGGCACTCCACATCAGACTATCATCACTCACTCACAAACTACATTTCCCATAACTCACTGCCCGGACTCATCATCACTGATTACATTCATCTGTGTCTCACCCTATTATTCACACCCTATATATACCATATACCCGGTCGGTCGGTCGGTCGGTCGGTCGGTCGGTCGGTCGGTCGGTCGGTCGGTCGGTCGGTCGGTCGGTCGGTCGGTCGGTCGGTCGGTCGGTCGGTCGGTCGGTCGGTCGGTCGGTCGGTCGGTCGGTCGGTCGGTCGGTCGGTCGGTCGGTGGGTCGGTCGGTCGGTCGGTCGGTCGGTCGGTGGGTCGGTCGGTGGGTGGGTGGGTCGGTCGGTGGGTGGGTGGGTCGGTCGGTGGGTGGGTGGGTGGGTGGGTCGGTCGGTCGGTGGGTGGGTCGGTGGGTGGGTCGGTCGGTCGGTCGGTGGGTCGGTCGGTGGGTCGGTCGGTGGGTCGGTCGGTCGGTGGGTCGGTGGGTCGGTGGGTCGGTGGGTCGGTGGGTCGGTCGGTGATGTTGGATATTCCCTAACATACCTTAGGCTGTTTTTGATCGCTGCCTGTTTGACCATTCTCCTAATAAACACTGCAAATGGATCCACAGCCTCCTGGTGCTTCATTACACATTATTTTTATGTTAAAACTAAATTTTTGGTAATTTGGTTGTTTTAGTTTACAACAAACAAAACATTTTCTAGATACTGATTTCATTTCCCCCCATTTTCTTTCTATTTTCAAAGGAACTGTGATAGAATACAAAGCAAACTTAAAATGTGATTGATAAAAATTGAAATTAAATTTTATAGAAATAGTAACGTATAATAGTAATATTTGTAGTTCAGTACTATTACATTGTTTTTTACCAGTTTACTATAGCAGTACTTACTCATCATTTCATTTACATGTTGTGTGTCTGAAGTGATAAACTGCATTTCCTACAATGATACACAGAATGGCACACATGAGCCATCACCGTTGTCATTATTACCTCCTCAACGTCACAATAAAAGAGCATAGTAGATCAAGCACTATTGCATTAAAACGCAGATGATTCAAATGATAATGCCACATTTCTATCTCTTTTTGACATGACCATCCATAAAACCTTCAGTGGTACATGTCCTCCTTGCAGCTCATCACTGACAGAGGATCCATTCCCACAGAAACAAGCTCGGAAGGCTGTAATTTCCAAGCAAGATGGCATGATTTGCGTGGTGTTTGGCAGTCATACAATAGAAGACACCTGCAACAGGCAATGGGCCCTTTAGTAAGGCAGACGGTGGCGGAGCCCACATCACTCTGTGTGTCTTTCCTGTGCCCCCTGCACCACACGTGGCCGAGCACGCCATGTGGCAAACATCTGCTTGATCAGACATTAGCAAAACGCATAATTTGTGTGAAAAGACACATTTTAGTTTTTTGCCCGAAACGTGTGCCGATGCTTAATAACAGCCCTTAGCATCTTAATTTGTCCCCCAGCAGGAGGTTGAGCAGCCGGTATCAGCTTTTACTATTTAGCCTTTGACTGGTGCAAATCAAATAAATGCAAGAGAGAAAAACAATTGCAGTGCGGTACGTAAACATTACGACAGAGCTATTGTTATCGGTTGTAATTTGATGGTAAACATTCACATACTTTAAAAAAAAAATTCACTGAATTATTTTTTTACTGAGCCTCATGCTATATCAGCTGAAAGCAAATACCATTTTTTTGCATATGCAACAATATTTTGAGCATATTAAACAGAAACCAAACCATAATCAATAATACAACAGTTCTTTCTGGTTCTCAAATCGTATTCGGGCACCGCTTCGGAGTATGAGTAGAATCTGGTTCTGGTTGAAAAATGAAAACATTCTAGGAGGGGTGGCCAGGACTGAGGTTGAAAAACACTCTTGTTATCAATTTCTGCATTTAAAATTGAACAGACATCTACGGCATCAGCATAATATCTGATGATATAGTCTTCCTAAACCAAAGAAGCAACTATTATTCAGCTTAACACTAACAAATTGTCTATCTCCATCTAACGAATTCATTAACCTTGCTTTTAAACTGACTAAAATGACACTTACATTTAAATTTAGTCATTTAGCAGACGCTTTTATCCAAAGCGACTTACAAAGAGTTCGTGGAGCAATAAGCGATATGACATTCAATGAGCAATAGTACAATAGTACAATAGAACAGGGGACATTACAAAGATATTTCTTTAATGTTTTTTTTTTATGTATTTCTATAACTGTAATATGTGGTATTATTTGAAAGCTTAGTTCTCTAAGTTCTGGAGAAGTGCACCATTTTGGCATTTATCGTACATAAAATAACTTATTAAGGCTGAAATTCCTCATGTCCCCAAGACATAGCCCCTTTAAAATAATGAATGTTTATTATAATGAACATTTTTCATTTTTCAAATATATCCAGCATGTTCAAGTTATATATCAAATGAAAGCTCTTACTCTACAGAATATAGAGCAAGTCGAATGAATTATGATGATTAAAATGTATATTTGTAAACAAACAACACATACATCGAATATCTAAGCTAATAACTGCATCCCACCATTACACAAATGCTGCATAATCTTTTTTGAGTAGTTGTTTTCTACAAAATAAGTCCATTCCTCCTTTTCATTTTTTTTAAAGTTAAATATCCGCTTCCAATGTCTCCTATCAACGTGCTGCGTCAGCAACGTGACATAAAAGCTTGGAAAGTAAAAGAAAAAAAATCCTATCCAAAAAGATATATATAAAACGGGAGCTCAGACTTTGACCTCTATGTAGAACCCTCATTTGTCCAAAAATGCGAATCAGAAGCTGAGATATGGCAATGCGCACCAAAACACCATGAGCAACTCATGGAACGCAACATCAAGTTTCCTCTGTTACATGCACTTTCAGCTGTGTTACATGCACTTCTTTTTAGCTGTGTTACATGCACTTCTTTTTAGCTGTGTTACATGCGATTTTGAGAGGTTTACTGTGAAATTACACAAAAATATATATTTTTTTATACCACTGTATATGGTTATGGTGTCTGTTTAGGATAGGGCGGAATTACGGTGTCTGCAGGTTCCTGGGCCCTTCAGGTTCCGAGGAATACACTTTCAAAAACATTTAGAAAAAACACGTTTAGAAAAAAAAGCATCTTTATTTTAGTGTCTTTTTCATAGGACTGACAACACATATAATAATGTTTATCCCTTGCAGCAGTGTTTAATGAAATTCAGAGGGGTTCACTGGAATATGACACCAAAATTTTGTATTTACACCACTGTATCTGGATATGGTGTGCATTTAAAATTGGGTATGCCAAATTCAGGCTGAAATCCCCCAAATTTGACCCAGAGTTCCATTTATTAAACTGTACACGTGAAACAAAACTAGTCTGTATGTTAATTCGCATATGTGTACGATTTACATTGTGTAACATGCAGGATGTTCTATAAAATGGCAGGTTACTAGTGTCAGGTCAGGAGGTTCGCAGTGCGGCTCTCAGATCACATAAATACATTTGGCTCCATTGACTCCTTGATACGATAAAGGCTGCAAACGCCCTGCAGCACTGATGTCTGCGTGACCCTCATCTTTATTGGTCAGAGATGAGACTTAGATAGCGCCGGGCACACGTGTGTCCAAACACACCCACTATCCTCCAATTCTCTGTGCATAAACAAATGGAAGGGGGGCAGTGACTGCCTGCTCAATTGATGTTTTCTCAACTGAAATTGACGGATGTGAAAATAAAAGCAGTCTGACAATCATCCCCCGCCCTGTATATTCACTTTTTTTACATCTAATGGTGGAATTGAGTCAGACTGAAGTGGTCCAACATGAGCGGCCATTTTATTGACACACACAGACCGTCTGTCCGCGCATCCCCTGGTCTCCATTAGGTCCTCTTTACCCTAACTCTGCCATAATGGCTTGTCCGGTAGACTTGATGAGCGGCCGAGACACTTGTGTGAGTTTAAGGGGCTGTCCTTGACTTGTGCCACAGCTGTGCTCATTATCAAGAGGAAGTGGACGTCGCCAATGAGCACGACAGCGCACATCGCTCCCGCGTCACAGCCGCGGCCTCCTATATTTACCGAAATGGCATCGATCCGGCCTTATGATGCCGTCAGCTCCCTGGTCACGCAGAGTTTCAAAGGCAATTTACTCGCATCTGCTCCGCTAAGCAATTTCAGACATAACGTCTTATTTGTGTTGCTTTGTTTCACACATTCCATGACAGAAAAGCCTTTTATCAGCACATGTAAACACCACTCTGCCAAAGAATTGATCTTTCTTGCCTTGTCATTTCTCACAATTTCTCAGTCACTCAAAAATGTTCTAATGCAAAATAGGGCAGAGCCCATGTTACCTTGAAGACCTAGTGTCCTTTAAGTATATGTATGAGCTGAAGTCTGATCAACATTTCTGATGTGTTACTTGTTATTGATACATGCTGAAGAGACTGTTTTGATGCTAAAAGCTGCAGTTCATACATTTTGGGGTTAAAAAGGAACCAGAAAAGCGTGACCGTTTCAAAGTAATTACGTATGCAAAGTCGTGATCGCGCTTTGCAGAACAGAGCAAGGCGAGGATTTGTGTTTATTAAGCATGTATATATATTTTTTTTCGCTAGATATGACCCATATTCATCGTCTGATATTGTTTAAAGCCCTTTGAAGCTGCACTGAAACTTTAATTTTGACCTTCCATTGAAGTACAATAAATGGAGAATAATCCTGGAATGTTTTCATCAAAAACCTTAATTTCTTTTTCGACTAAAGAAAAAAACACATAAACATCTTGGATGACAACAGGGGTGTGTAAACTATCATGAAAATGTATGTTTAAAGTGAACAATTCCTTTAAACAGAGATGGTGATATAGAGGCAAAAAGTTTGCATTGCAGCTTTGATGCTTAACTTGATATCGTGACTATACTGTATAAGATGGTGGGCTAAACTGACCTACGGTAAAAACTTTTTTTTTTTTTTATATTTTTTCAACATAGTTTTCATCAAATTCTGTAGTATTTCTCATTATAGTAATTCTGTAATGTGACTTTTTCGTCAGATTTAAAAAATATTTGAAAATACAGATTTTTTTCAGTGTGAGCATATATGCAGTGACCTATCAACCTGGAAAGCTCAGTTCAACTATTAGATCATTCATTCTGGTGTGAGACTCGATTGAATCATGCAGAATTAAATTGAACTATAACTCACGTCCATATTCTAGCACACATGTGCATTATCGTTTGTTTTTGCTCGGTTGTTTGTTGTGAAGGGATGCGACTGACGATCTATTTTGTGCATATACTACAAAATTAGGTTTTCACAGTGCCTTAATCTTCAGCTGGAAAAACAAACATTGTTTGAAGGGTAAAAATGTGTAGTTTCAGCTAATGCCTGTCAATTCATGACTCGGGGGTGAAACTCAACCGTAAAATTGATTCTGTCTTGTGTCTGTGAACGATCAAACATTAATACGGCTCGCGGAAATGTAGAAAGGGTATTACGAAACGCTTTTGGTAGTCATAAAGGACGATTTTGAGTACCAGGAGCAAAAGGAAGGAGATAAGGGAAAGGAAAACGCTGGCAGGAAAATGTCAGAGTTTAATTAGGAGGTGCGTCTGTGGGGTAAGAGCTTTCGTAATTATCACATCCAGCTTTGTCATAGCCTGCGGCTGGGGCTACACATGGTGCCATTACGAAAGGTAAATTCAATAATTCGCTCAAACTCGGAGAAGGTTTTGGACTAATAGGGGGGATAGAGCTGCTGTCCCAAAATATGCCCTAAGGTGAGAGCTTCGGTTACAACATGACTACTACCAAAAGCAAAACAAGGTTTACACACTGAATGGGTTAAGACAAGTCACAGCTTTGATTGAGCGATGACAACAACGTTTTTTTTATTCTCCAAAAAGGTTCAATGATTTCATGGAGTGATGTCAAACCATTAGAAAACATTTAGACACAATTTTCTGTTTTCAAGAACAACCCACCGTCATTGTCATAGTACAAAGTATTAAAAATAGCAGATGCATTTTGCTTAATAAATTACCTGTTTTCCTTATAGACAGAAGGGCAGTATGTTGTTCAGTTTATCTTTTAAAGTTTAATTCAAAGGGATTTTCTTTTTGCCTGCAGTGTTTTCTGTATTTGTCACTGCTTATCCGTCTGGTGTCTTCGTGCATTTACGAGACACCTCAAAGTGAACAGTTGCGAGACACCTCTGACTACCATTTAAATATTTCCTATAATGGTCAATAGTGCCTCAGTTTCTAACATTCATGCAAATATATTTCTTTGTGTTTAACCGAACAAAGAAATGCACACGGAATGACACAGATTAAATTTTTGGGTGAAGTATCACTTTAATGAGGGATGGTACATTTATTTTAAAACGTTTTTATACCCCCCTCTCAAGTCTTCTCAAATATAATCTTCAAAACTGTCTGTGAACAGACGGGCAGCAATTGACTAACAAAAATAGAAACATGTACAACTGTAATTGAGGTTTAAATGGAAAGGTTTCGGAGAATTACACACTACAGATTACTATATACCACGTTTTTAGAAGGATTGAGTTTCTACTTCGATGTGGTTAACAGCTTTATATGCCACTTAAAAAAGTATTAGCATGTGTCTTTTTTATTTTCCAAAGACACAAACTAATGTCTTCCCTGCATGACACTTGCTTTTTTCCTTAAATTAAAGTTGTCATTTATTGACAATCTGCAGCTTTAGTGAGCTGGCAACTTTTGAGACTTTACTGACCTTTATTGATTTGCGAAACAAGAATCTCAAAACCAGATCAGCCCCATTTTGTGACCTAAACATTCAGACTAGTTCCTTGTAAAAAACTGGAATCAGAAAACCTTTTCCTTAAGTGTTCCACAAATGATTAGAATGTCTTACATGTTTGCAACAACATGTGGAGTGATTCATTACACAATGAACTCAACAGATCATTCAAGGTCACGAGACGGTCACGACACAAGCACATTCACGGCTCAAACCATCTTTGAGAAATGACACGTGCAATAAGTGACGGAGGTGCACTTTAAATGATTTGCCATTTTGCTCGCCAGCTGTACACACTAAAGCGCAATTACGCCAGAGCGTAATAACATGCACACTACAACAGGCAAAAGCGATAAGCGGAACACAAGGTACAGGTACGGCTTATTTCATCAGATGTGGGATAAAATGGAAAGTATTTTACAAATTAATATTTATATAAATATGCACTCACCAAACATGTTGAAATATGCAACAATGTCACACACCTGTTATATTGCCCATGCATGTTGTATAGTGAGTTACTGGGAGCTTGGAATTTACATCTTCACTTTTTTCTCATTGTGAGACTTTCGGGTAAAGTGTAAAAGCCTCTCTATATTCATCTCTTAATATTTTTTAAATACAATAGCCAAATTTTGCATGCACAATAACATTCTTTAACATGTTATTTTGTGTGTGCTTTCATTTAAACATCCTCAGATGAACAGATTAACAATAAAAATCCTATTAAACATAAAACACCTTTTGGGTTCATCCAAACGTAGTAATAGAGAAAAATGCATTATGGATGTGACCATGGATGCACGTTTTTTTTTAGGATTTCTGTGAATTAAAATGTGCAATCCAGAATCAAAAATATCCAACAAATGGAGAAGAGATTGCTTTTCACAGACAACAAATGATATATTTTAATTTAATGTGCTCATTTAAGAGCACTGTGGATTTTTATAGATGTGACAATTCTGTTATGGATGTGACAATTCACTTACCTGACTATGGAAACACATGCTTTAAAACCAAAACCAAACAAACAAAAACTTGACATGGGTTTTTAAACCCCCTAATATTGATATCGGACCTATCGGTACAAAAACTAGATATGAATTTCTCTTCATTCCAAAATATTCCTATATTTTGTCATCTCTAAAAACACCGGTTTTAGGTTAAACATTGCCATAAATCAATAAAGGCAAAATGAATGATGCTATATGACTGATCAGTTTGCAATAGACATCTCCGTAGTGTATAGAAGAACGAATGAATACCAACAGCAACCATCAAATTGATATTTTTCACATTTGTACATTTCTGCTTCCTCATGGAACAAGACAAATCCACCACACTACAGTATGTCGCATCTGGGTCTCACCGAGCTGATATACAACCCCAAACGTGTCACATTCGTACGCTATTGTTTCAGCATTACATTAAAAACATTCATTGTCATGGTCATTAAGCAATATAGTTGATTCCATTTAATGCAATATTTATTTGCTGTTGCTCTCAATTTGTGCATCTAATGACCCGTGTCGAGATGAAAGGTAACATTCAATGAAGAAAATGGGTGAAAGCAGGAAAGAATAAAGAATTGTGGGGGACGAAGAATAATCGGCCAGCTGTGATCGTGCCGCAATTACTCTGTCTGAAGTCTAACAATTATGCCTCGGGTCCCTACGGGAGGAGGCTACCGCCCAATCAATACGTAATTGTGATAATTGTTGTCCTCGTGCCGGTGTGGGTTTCTCGGTAACTTACAGAAAAGGGAGAGAAACGTACAAACAGAGTGCGATGAGTAACCCAACGATGCCATCTAGTTCGGCGACGACATTTAGAACAAAAACGCTCAGTTCGTGGTGTGGAGAAACAGGCGGTGCATGATGAGTCAGAGCATCAGGTGGTTCACGAGCAACCATTGATTCTGACATTTTTGCTTGATACATGGAAATAATTATCATTCATGTCCAATTGTTTTCTTTGAGGTGCATTTTGCTTTTATTGTACATCCACCTTGGCATTTAAAATATACATGAATCATCGAATCAATTTAACTTGAGAAGAAAAGCATACAATTGTTTTAAAACCCATTTTGAGAAAAGTGTCGGTGGAGTTCATACACTGTCAATTGGGGGGGGGGGGTCAATGTTGTTTGGTAACCAACATTCTTTAGAATATCTTTAGTTTCTTGCAGAAGTAAAAAAGTAATACAGGTTTTGACATGAGGGTGACTAAATAATGAAAGAATGTTCCTTTCTGGGTGAATTATCCCTCTAATGCATACAATAATCCAGTTCCAGAGAAACCACAGGTTCAGTCAGATTTCATCTGCATCGTAAATGACAAATACTATGCTTTATGTCAGATTGTTTTATCTTTTGCTGTCGTCTGCCCCTCCCTGTGACAGACACTATTTCACCGCACAGCCCTGAGGG
The DNA here is from genome assembly GCF_947034865.1 of Barbatula barbatula. Classification (NCBI taxonomy): domain Eukaryota; kingdom Metazoa; phylum Chordata; class Actinopteri; order Cypriniformes; family Nemacheilidae; genus Barbatula; species Barbatula barbatula. Next base: position 7,390,793 of record NC_136788.1, read on the forward strand.
TACGCAATCACCCCTTAGCATTTCCACCAAGCCAACTTGAGATGCAACCCCTCTGTCCCCGACCAGTTGTACATGCTAAGATTGCTGGTAATCTTTTTTTAACATCCATGACCCCTCAGACATCTTGCGTTTGACTTTAATTCTCTTAAACATCAAACTGTTTACGGCTGGAGGGAACATTTGATGCTCAGGTGGGGATTTGAAAGCAATTCAGTTCTAAACAAAACGATAAGGGGTTTATGTGCAAGCCAATGAAGAGACTCAATTTTTCACAGCTGACTTAAGTTTGAAATAAAAACATTTTATTAAGCTCTGAGCATATTGCATAATTTTGGCATGAAGATGTTACCTTTTGAAATGTCTTCAGTTCCGATGCCAATTTTGGTGTCATTATGTACCAGCGAGCTCTAGAATTGAAAAATTGGACTGCATTAAATAATTGATATTTGATAAAAATGTATATTAAAATTAATTACCAATAATGATGTGGAAATGCTCATAATGTTGTTAGCAGTGTTATGGATGAATCGTGCCAGTTCTGAATGCTGATTGTTCTATGCAGCATTCAAAATGATCAATGGGTATAGATGATGTAAAAAAGCTATGATGTAAAACACCTGTTCAGCCACCTATCACTATAGAGACCATCTGTGTCCTGTCAGTTTAACAACTTAAAAAATCAACTATATCAATGACAATATCAATAAACAAATCAAGGAACATTAAGGAACCTGATTTGTACTTATAATATGAAAATTTGGGGGAAAAACTGTTAGTTGTTGAAAAACATATAAAAGTGATCAAATGTTAGAGAATTATTACGAATCTCTGATTCTAGATGAATCTTTGAGAAGGAATTACTGTTTGGATTGTGAGTTTCTTTATGATAAACAAAACATTCACGAAGCAAACTCACACAACACTGTATTTATTGCTAAATAAATTGTATCCAACTTTAGTTCACCCAAGAATTTTAATTCTGTCATCATTTACTCACCTTCAAGTTGTTCCAAATCGACATCACCTGCATTTATTTGTTCTGGTGAAGGATATTTGGAAGAATGATTATAACCAAACAGTTCTATGACCCCATTAACTGTAACAATGACCATATATATATATATATATATATATATATATATATATATATATATATTATTTTGTTCTGTTGAAAACAAAATAAGATATTTTGAAGAATGCAGTACAGCAAACAGTTCTGAGCACATTTGACTGTCATTGACATTTTTTTCTCCTATGGTTGTCAGTGGGGTCCAAGAACTGTTTGGTATCTTTGTGCTCAAACAAACAAAGACCTTTAGACAGGTTTGGAACAACTAGAGATTGAATAATTAATGACAGAATTGTCATTGTTGTGAACTATCACTAACTCACCTCTTTGATGTCACATAACATGTAAGACCCTGGGGGGGGGGGGGTCAGGTGATGTTTATGGGGTTGCTAAAGCAAAAGTCAGAGGTTCCATCCTATATGGGATGACTCAATATTCTGCTCTTTCATCATGACCACAGGGCACAATAGAGACACTTTTGATTACTGTATTATAAATCACTTTGGATTAAACAACTCCGCTGAAATTCCCCTGAAAAGGGAAAATGAGGCAACGATCTCATAAGGGCGTTTTATAAATTAACTATGGTTTTATTATAAGCAAACCACACATTTTCTCAATGTAATCTATCTAAGATATTTGTAGTAAAGCTATGGTAATACAACTATCTATCACATTTACTAGTTAACTGCTAAATGTTTTATTTGCATGTATCTTTGAGATTGCTTTTTAGAGCAAAACATCCAAAAAAGTATTATACTAACAACAATGAACCTTTGATTTCTTTATATTACATCTTCTTTTGAAAGTTATTTTTTTGCCAGGGACGTGTCATTTACGCAAAAGCAAATAAACTGTGTAGCTGACAAACAGGAGGCAAGTGGCCAGACGCACGCATTTTAAATGTGAACAGACAGTTACGCAGCGAGAACTGAATCAAATTATGAACGAATGCGGCGCGAGAGGCTTCAAGACGTTTGACGGTGGAAAGGAGGGGATCGGGTTGACGTCAGTAAAGAGACGGTGTCTGTATAAATAACAGAGAAAGAACACTAGAGATGGAAGAAATTGGCTCGGAATCCCAAGAGACCAAAAGAGACTTTAGACTGTGATTATTATCTGAACATGCAGAACTCAAGCAGCTCCACATCATCCACAAAGAGCCTCAGAAGAGCCGCGTCTGAACTCGAGCGCTCCGACTCCATCACGGTAAGATTTGTATTCTCATATCTATAACTTTTCAGGAGAGATAATGATTTAAAGAGGCACCCGCGGCATTTTGAAAGCATGGTATGATAATTCGAAATGTTTTAATGATTTTGTTTGGATTGAGATTAATTTAGAGTTTGGATAGCATGAAATATACAAATGTGCCAAAACAGTGCTTAGATATTGTTTTTGGAAACTTTAGCGACTCTTTATTTTTTATATTGAATATTTAAAAATCATTGAATGCATTGGATTTGTTTTACAAAAAACACCACGTGCAGCTTAATAGACATAAACTCAGTTAGGTTTAAAACAATAATGCAATTGATACGTATACTACAATACATGATACAAACTGGACACTTTGTCAATTTTACAGATCCATATTGCAATTTGATAAATAAAACGTGTACATAAGAACTTAAGGGTAACTTAAACCCCCAACTCAAATCACCTAGACACACAAACTTTTTACAAAAAACGGCCCAGAAAAGTCTTAAGTGGTCTTAAGTCCTTAACTTATTTGCTCATGCCACTTGATGTGAGAAACATACTTAATATTCACACGTGTTTATTTAAGATTATAGCCCTTGAAGTCACAAGTTTGGGCGAGGGGAAAATACAGGAAACCATTAAAAGCGAAGTGAAAGTGAAAAGGTAAAATTAACCTTTTTGTCAGACAAAGGGATACCGAAATGTGACTCTGCATTTAACCCATCCAGAGAACGGAACGGTGAACACACGTACACCCGGAGCAATGGATTGGATAGGTGCATGCACGACACCATTAAAAATGTATCAAACCATATAGTATAACATTCTCAGTGTCATTTGAGGGAATAATGTAACTAATAAAATATTTATACCAGAATTGTTTGGTACATTGTGTCGTCTGCAAGCCGCGGAACACGTAATTCCCGTTTTACGCACAGCGTTACGCACTGCTTGGAACCCAAACGCAAAAAAAGCACGCAGAAAGCGTCCGCACACCAGTTCATATGATTAACTCTACGCTATACGACAGGTTTACATAGACTGCGTTGACGTTCTTATGCGCTTTTGGAGATGTAATTCACGTCCACCCGATGTCCAAAAGGTAAGCAGGGCTAAGTTATTACCTAACATCGTGCAACACACACCTGGTCAAACTACGCGTACTCTTGTTTTATACTTCTGCAGTCACAAAAGTTTGTGGGAAGACGACAGAGTTTGATAGAGGATGCGCGTAAAGAGCGTGAGGCGGCGGTCGCAGCTGCGGAGGCGGCGGGACTCAGCGAGCAGATAGTGTTTGAGGAGAGCGATGGAAAGGCTTTGCTCAGTCTCTTCTTTTCTTTGAGGAGCTCAAAGAGTCCAGCGCTGTCCCGCACTCTGAAGGTTTTCGAGGTAAGCCAGTCATGATTTGTTTCATGTAAAAATATACTTTATATCTTCTAGAATTGTTATTTCAATATTTACTGCATTAACAATTACATACATATAGCCTACTAAGTAAAAGGTATTTGAAGTTGTTGCATGAGTTACAAATCGTTTGTATGTATTTAATTTAAAATACTAAATTATTTATGTAACTGAAGGTTAAATACATTTTACATGAAGGTTCACAAAAAATGATGATAGAAGCATTACTTGTACTTCACTTTCTAATGTCATTGATATGTGCATTGCATAAAAACATTGCAACTCTTGCAACAAAGTTATTAGTTTGAACTAAAAGGATCTGACAGATAACAATACATCGATTTATGAGTTCATGTTAATGTTATATTTATAATCAAATGTTGTATCTGTCAACATTAATTTACGCACAATGAACTAACAAGAATGAACAATGAACCACAATATATTACTATACAACATAATAAATAAAACATACATAATTATATAATTAATATTATTTTTTTCAACCATACTTTTCAAGATTTTTTATTTTTATTCACCGCAGACCTTTGAAGCCAAGATCCACCATTTTGAGACAAGACCCAGTCGAAAGCCAAAGGACGGATTAGAGGAGCTGGAATATTATGTTCAATGTGAAGTGCATCTGTCAGATGTCAGTACGCTGGTCAGCTCCCTAAAGAAAAGCGCAGCGGACGTCAAAACCACCAAAGAAGTTAAATGTACAGCTGTGGAGCCATTGGACTATTTTATAAGTCTCCATTTCTGTTTGAAGAGTAACTTACAGTATGCTGTGTTTCATTCCTTTTTCTTTCTTCAGTTCACTGGTTTCCCAGAAAAATTGCTGAACTGGATAGATGCCATCACCTTGTCACCAAATTCGACCCTGATTTGGATCAGGATCATCCGGTAAGGGAATAAGCTGCTTCCTTGGAAGAATACTAAAATATCTTAATTGTTCTTGGTGAAATTGCATTCTGTCATAAAGGCACTTATTATTTAGCCCCAAACCAAAAAGACTTAAAGGCTCGGAGGCTCAGATGTTGATAATCGAAAAGGTTCAACAAGGTTTTTAATTTTTTTAAATATTTTTTTTGCAGGGGTTTACTGACCCTGTTTACAGAAAACGGCGGAAGATAATTGTAGACATTGCCTTCAAATACAAACAGTATGTTTACAACCAGACAATTTGCATTTCTGGACATTTGATATACCTGTTGAAATTTGATTGACACCTGTCTCTTCCCAGCGGAGATCCGATACCTAGAGTTGAATATATAGAAGAAGAAATCGGGACATGGTGAGTTTAGTTCTAATATAGACAACGTATACATTACTATAATGTTATCAGACCTCACCTGTACTGAAATGTGTGTCCATTCAGGCGTGAGGTTTACTCCACCCTCAGAGATCTGTACACGACCCACGCCTGTGTTGAACATTTAGAGGCTTTCCATTTACTAGAGAAACACTGTGGCTACAGCCCCGATAACATCCCTCAGCTTGAGGATGTGTCCCGCTTCTTAAAAGGTATGAATCAGATTATATCATCAGCGGAACCTTAAACCTGTAGCTCGACTGATAGAACATTATATGTGAGGAGTGCAAAAGATGATGGTGTTAATTCCCAGGGAACATATATATATATCAAATTTATAGATTGTACATCGTAAATCACTTTGGATATAGCATTGGCCAGATGAATGAATGTACTGTAATGCAAATGTATCTTATTCAACATGTGATTTGAATGGATTGAATCGGGATAAAACCGCATCAGTGTAACGTATCCTGTATTTATTATAGACAATGGGGGAGGGCCAGTAAACAGCTGCATAGCAACACCCTAGAAACCACCTAGCAATGCTCTATAAGTTACCCAGCGTACACTAGCAACAGTCATAAAATAGTTTCACATCTGGTGCATAAGACACACAAAACTTTAAAAAAGGTGTGTGTCGTTTTCTTTAGCACTCTGCCTGTGATTGGTTGCTTTTTAACCTCAGTCCGATGGCCTCAATGAAGGCTACTGTGGAATCCAGACCTTCTGCCAAAAATCATTAGGATATTAAGCAAAGATCATGTTCCATGAAGATTTGTAAATTTCCTTCCGTAAATATATAAAAACTTTATTTTTGTGAGTAATATGCTATGCTAAGGACTTTATTTGGACAACTTTAAAGGCAGTTTCTTAATATTTAGATTTTTTGCACCCTCAGATTCCAGATTTTCAAATAGTTGTATCTCGGTCAAATATCGTCCTTTACAAACAAACCATACTTCAATGGAAAGCTTATTGATTCGGCTTTCAGATGATAAAAATCTCCCTTAAGACTGGTTTTGTGGTCCGGTGTCACATATAATAAAATGGTAAAGATTTTCAATGAACATATTGATTCGGTAATAAATGTTCGGATTGTTGTATTTTGTTAAAAAAAATGTGTGGTTAAAAACATGAAACAGGAAGTTGTTCTGCAACATCGTTGGTACAATGCTAACAACTATTTAGAGCCCATTAGTACTGTGCAAACGGCACACATTTGTAAAGTAATACAGACTTATATATTATAGATATAATTTATATTAATTTATTATCATAAAACAACCCCAGACAGATGAAAAATGTTGTCTTGAGCAACCTGACACAGCTGGAAAATTATTTTGAAGTTCCAGTGTAGTCCACAGGAGGGCAGTTTACAAATCCAATAAGAAGGAGACCTAACATTTTATCTGATGTTGCATTGTCCTGTGTACAGCATGTCTATCAATCCAATTAATCTATCAATTAATAGAGATAAATTCATTGGACATACATGAGGAAATAAAATAAGTGTCCCAAATAAGCGGTCATTTGATCGCTGAATGCCACGACTGACCACCATATTACAGTAAAAAAAGGTCTAATAAAGCTGAATGGTGTCTTATATACATCACTTTACTCTCTCTCTCTCTCTCTCTCTCCCTCTCTCTCTCTCTCTCTCTCTCTCTCTCTCTCTCTCTCTCTCTCTCTCTCCCTCTCTCTCTCTCTCTCTCTCTCTCTCTCTCTCTCTCTTTCTCATTCATGCAGAGCGCACTGGATTTCAGCTGAGACCGGTGGCAGGTCTTCTCTCTGCGCGAGACTTTCTGGCTAGTCTGGCCTTCCGTGTGTTTCAGTGTACGCAGTACATACGGCATGCCTCCTCGCCCATGCACTCGCCTGAACCGTAAGAAACTTCTAACTCGATTGGCAGAAATAGAGCAAACCACTCCTCCTTTATTGCTGTTTATACTGTCACAAACAAAAGTGTGATGTCAAGACACCTATTTCAGTGACTTTCATTGTGAATTTGATTGTATTCAAAACACAATTTAGGCTTAATTGTTTCCTTTTTTAGCTTATTAAAAATATAAAAAATAATGTTGTGCAAAAGTAGCATTTATTCATTATCATGTGCAAAATATTTGACCAGCAGACCATAGTGTTGCAAATAACACGTCACATTTTATCGTGATTCATGTGTTTCTCTTCACAGAGATTGTGTCCATGAACTTCTTGGCCACGTACCCATACTAGCGGATAAAACTTTTGCACAGTTTTCCCAGGTAAAAGATTTGCCATAATCAATGTTAATTTCCTCCACATTTTATTCCACACCTTAAGTCTTGAAATCTTCCTGCTGCTTCTCAGAATATTGGTCTGGCATCACTTGGAGCCTCTGATGAAGATATTGAAAAACTGTCAACAGTAAGTACAAAGCATCTCGTGCTTTTCACACTAATTCTGCAGCCGAGCTAAATAACACTGAAAGACTTTCTCTCTGTTTGTTTTTAAGCTGTATTGGTTCACGGTGGAGTTTGGACTGTGTAAGCAGGGAGGAACAATCAAAGCGTATGGAGCAGGCTTGCTCTCTTCTTACGGGGAGCTGGTGGTAGGTGCCCAAAGTTTATTTAAGTGGATATATATCCGCTGCTTTAAATTTGACCTCCAGTCTGTAATAAAGTTTTGATTATGATAATGATATTAATGCTGTATGTCGCCCTAGCATTCCCTCTCAGACGAGCCAGAGAGACGAGAGTTCGATCCGGACATTGTAGCTGTTCAGCCATACCAAGACCAAAATTACCAACCCGTCTATTTTGTGTCTGAGAGCTTCTCTGACGCCACAGAGAAACTGAGGTTAGTTGCTATTAGGTTTGACAGCTGGTTATGTATAAGTAAATATAATAGTTACGTAAACAAATAAACAAACGATATAGATTTTGTATTATTTAAAGTTTATTTAAATAAAGTTTATTTAAACTAAAATGTAGATGTAAACTCTCTGCTGTTAAATAATAAGAGCTATTGCAGTTCTATTGTTGTTAAGTACTAATTTGTAATTTGTATTTTGAATTAGTTTTTATTTTATTATGTAGAGCTTTTGTAATTTTTCTTTTTTAAATTGTTATCATATTATTATGTCTTTATTATATCTTTGTTGTTTGCCTTGTACATTTATTTAAACTTAAGTTTAGTAGTTTTGATTTATCTCAAGTTTATACTTTTGCAAGAAATAATCATTTTATTAACACGTAAATAGTTTTAATAAATAGTTGAGCTTAATATAAACGTGTTCATTAAGGTTGTTTTAAATATTAATTTAGGTTGCTTTTTATTTTGTATACTAATATTTAAATACTTTTCATTCAGGTTTTTTTTCAAATAGTATTTAGGATGATATTTTATTTCAGTCAATTCAAATGTTTTAATGGTTTTAGTAAACTATAAAAACCATCATTTGTATTACAATAAGTAGAAACGAAAATAACACGTGTGTTTGTTAAACAGAACTTATGTGACCCGCATCAGGAGGCCGTTTTCCGTGCGGTTTGACCCGTACACCAACAGTATAGAGGTGCTGGATAACCCCCTGAAGGTCAAGCTGGGTCTGGAGACCATCAAAGATGAGCTGAAGGTCCTCACGGATGCCCTGAATGTGTTGGCTTGATTCAGTCACAATGAGCCAATCGGCTTTCTTCTGTTTCTCTGAGCTACATATGTGACGGTCTCATGCTTTGTGTCTGTGTTTACATCTGCTGCTACAGAAGTCATGTGTCAACCTCAAAACCACACCGTGACTGCAAAAACTATATCAAGTCACTCACCAGAAAGTCTGTCAATATTAAAATTGTATGATAGTGTAAAGTGATTCAAGTTATAAAAGTTGAATGAATGAGATGTAGCCAGATGAAGTAGCTCACTGAATTACATATATATGTACAGAATATAATTCAACATATAATCAGAAAAAAAATCAGAATGTATTAGAATCTCAACTATATTGATGAAATAAGGTGATATAATGTGATGTATAATATTCTCCAACAGATTTGAAATATTTTATTATAATTTATTACTTCTGAACGTCGTTGCGTAAAAACTGGCCTACTGATCGGTGCCTGTTTACATTCATGTTTCCTTAGAAAACATGAAATATACAATATGAATGTCTGAATAGGCCAAATCTTAGCAAACAGTCACTTAATTGTTGAAATATAATTTCTACAACCCCAAATAAAGCTCAAACAGAGAAGACTGCATATTGGACACTGCATATGATATGTTATTAGAAAGACGTCAAGAATCCACAAGTTTGACAGTCTGCTCTTTCTCTAAGAAGAAAAAAATAAAAATAAAGGTTTTTCAATGACTAGTTTGACTCATTGACCAGGTCAAGTCGTCTGAAATGAGCCTTTTATCAAATTGACCACCAGATGGTAGTATAAGCATACGAGTAGTATATGGGACGCTAAGTGTCCTACCTACGCAAACGTTTATTGAGTGATAGCCATAGACAGCACAATGACTGGTCTTTTGCTGTGATGATGTCATTAGGTTATGGTTAGAATTTTGAGAAGAAAAAAAAACTTCCTGAATACTCAAGAAACCACTAAGCACATCAGACAAAGGTGGAGATCCATTCCACAAGGATAGACCCTATCATACACTAAATGAGTAGGCGTCTAAAATATCATTGTAGTGACACATTTAAACAACTATGAAAGCAAATTCAGGTGTTTAAATGCAGCGCGAAAGCTATCTGTGCATTTGCTTATTGCATTTGTCATTTAAGTGGAAGAAGATATTGTTGATTGTCCGCATCGCCCTAACACTTTTCTTGGCATATTAACCTCACCTGACCCCTTTATTGATGCCACAGGCAGAGACTGACCTGCACGGTGCCTCTGAAAGTGGATAATGATTTGTGCCGGACAGGCTGGTCCTATATCTATTATTCTGCATGCATGTGACTAGATGAAAATGGTCCTTGCTGCATGGATGAGTGATTTATTGCAGCCCCCAACAGATCTTTTGGGTTTCCTGCTTCCCTCATCTGATGGATAATAGGAGACAGAGGAAGAGAGGTTTAATGTCTTTATAATGGTGCTTCCAGTAACAGAGTGCATTGATAATTCATGCCAGTAGGCCTTTTTTTCATTTAGCGTCATTTCTTTTTACATCAGCAGGGGCGCCCTTTCACAGCCTTTTTTCATCTAGTTTGGGGAAGTTAAGGTAACGTCCAATACCTTCCAAATAAAACCTATTAAACTACGAACATTTCCCTATATTTAATGTCAATTTAATTCGCCTAATTGTCGAATGTTTTTTCTCTAATTGCCATGAAAACCAGAATCATGTGTCATATAGGGATGCACGTGTGCGTGTTACTTCATATAAAATGTTATAAACGTTTTAAAAGGTGTTTTAGTAAGAGACGAGCAGACTTTTTGGCCCTGCGTGTCAGATATAGGTGGAGACTGGTGCCCATGAAAAATAACATCTGCATCAAATAATGGCCCGTATTGCTTGCCAGGTGATGGATGACATTTCCAAGTAATTCAATCAAAGCGATTTAAGTTCAATTCAAGTGCAGCTAATTGTTCAATATCCTCTCAGTGCTCTGAATGGCTCAGCCTGCAAAGTGAATTATCATCATTACAGCCACTACCATGCGCGTGAGGATCGATAAGGCAGGTGCACAGAGGAGGAAATGCCGCCATAAAGCGTTTCATGTTCGCTCCTCGTCATCCGGGCACTTTCCATCGTAAACTTTTACGCATCGCCTATCCTCCCGCGGTCCCCGGTACCGGTAGCGAAATATTGTGACATTGATGACGTCAGCCTTTTCTGTATCGATAAACACCGGTTCGTGCATGGATGCATGTATGCAAGCTGGTTTTATATTCAAATAACATATCATATATATTCAAATAATGGTTGATAAATAAGAATTATTTAATAAGCAAATAACAACACGAGCGTATGTATAATACTGTTATTGTTATTCAAAGAACATATACATATAAGAAAAATATCTATCGAGATTTATTATCAGTATTAATTAATTTAATTGATTAATAATTTTTTTTGATCCCCCCAAATGTTATTATTAATGTTGCGTATGTTGCAAAAGTTTAAACGTGACGTAAGCTGCAATATAAATTTTTAATTGTGTTTTCTCTGTTGTTTTGTAAAACAGCAGTTCTGCTGCGTTTAGAATAAGGGTACATAACAAAACCAGCACCGGTCGAGCTGCCGCCGGTGATTCTCTGACCACTTCTACCTCTTCACACAGACATGCGCACTAGAGGGCCAGCAGGGGGGTGACTGGGGGGGGGGTGTTAAGGGGCGGGTTTGGGTATATAATACTTCTCTCAGAGAACTTTTGCCTGTCGCCTGGTTTTTGGGACAGCTCCACACAACATCCTAACACCGACTGGAGAAACTAATCTGCACTAATCCAAGCGGCAATTTCTCAACCAAATACAACAGCACAGTATTCTTTTCTAAACATTACAGCAACTGTCATGGAGGACCAACTAAAACAATCTTTTTGCCACACCTGCTTGAGAACAGACAGTTTCATTAATAAGGTAAAATGCTTTTTGGGATGTTTTTATTGTCAGACTTGAACAGAATGCATTTGTTAAGGCATGCATGGGGAAATGTTTCACAGATGTAGACTTGGGAAATTAGACACGGATGGAAAACGGATAGAGAGTTTTAGATCACACATCATGCGGTCTTGTCTTGCACGACCAGTTGGGATAACGCAAGTGAGATGTTTTTTGACACTTCGCTCTTGGCTGAAGCGCACAGGAGAGAACTTGCGCAAGGGGGCGACAGCACTTTAAACGAGTGGGATTTAAGGGGAAATATATGCTGAGTTAAGAGGAGTGAGATAGCGGAGTCTTGCAACTTGTTGGACGTTGTGTAAGAGTAGGACACAGCAGATAAAAGCTTTTTTTCGTCATGAATAAGCATGTGCGCCTTACGTTAAGCATATATAAGTCCGTGCATGCAACACAATAACAGAGACACTTTACTGGTGAATGCACGGCTTTTGAGATGTGTTGATAAACAGATTTTTAGTAATGATGTCTTGTAAAAACAAAATGCATAAACAAAATATGTTTTTATTTTGGCATTGGTCATTTGAAGATTCAAAAAGTATTATTTTATTTATTTAAAATGTACGTTTTCGCCAGTAACGATGTGTTCATACTATATAATTTGACATGTTATTAAACAGATATTTATGGATGCCTATAATGCACTTGTGCTCTAGACAGTGTGAATGTAATGCATTTTAGAAAGTAAGGTTTCAAACTTCCCACGTAAAAAGTTTACATGCACATGTTTGAGTTTAACAGATCTTTTGATCCAAAGAAATTTGCTGTCCATTTACAGTATACATTTAAACAGAAGGCGTGGGCTTATGGATCAATATCTCTCGAGAGCATAAAGCATAGTTTGAAAATAATAATAATTCAAACATCCTCATTGTCTGCTATCTATTATGCACTAAAACGCATGTTCTCATCTCCTCAGGTCCTAAAGATGTACTGGTCCATACGGATGCCCATATGCATCTTGTTTTTAACCCTGTCTGCCTTCGAGGTGGCTTCAGCTGAAACATTATGTGGTGGAGAGCTGGTGGACACCTTACAGTTTGTCTGCGAAGACAGAGGCTTCTATTTCAGTATGTACATTTCCATATCTCTGTATTTTCTTTGCTGTGGCATGCCCACCTGTTCAGCTACGTATTGCTTTGAGGATGTTGATGTACGTGGTGAAGTCACACATTACCATGCTCGGCCAATTGTGCTGACTGTGCGCATTCTGTCGCTATATCTGCAATTACATTTGAAAAGGATGCTAGCCGAGCCACAATGGCCTGGTTGTTTACTTGCACATTCCTCCAGTGAAATTAATAGTACCCAAGTGGCATTCCATTCACCTCCCCAGAAATGTTCCCAGGCTACACTCAATTGAAAAAAGTTGTTTACACGGCTGGATGGATTGAGACAGCTTCATTACCAGTTTAGCGTCACCAATATTTCAATGCAGAGGTTGTGTATACTTAATTGTAGTATTGCACATAGATGCGACTGTTGGATGTGCACCTACTGGATGAATTTTGGGGTCAAAAACACAACTTTTAAAATATTTGCCGTCTTCGTCACGCCAGCACTGACAAACAGACAGGTCCTTTGTGCTCTTTTGGCCGCAGAAGCCTAACTGCCCAGAACGATCATTATCCAATTTGGGCCAGCACAGATTTTCCTCCCTCCATCCACCAGATCTACTCCGGTTTAATGTTAACCATCCTACAATCAGGAACCTTCTTTTTAGATCAACACAGCTGTGAAAAGTTTGAACCGCCCACATAATATTTGACTTAAAATCAATCGTTCCTTCCTTTTTTCAGTGTGTGTCCGGTATCTTCCATCCCATCTTTGCTGAGCTGGCAAAGGACAAGGTCAAAGGATATGCACCCTTTTTAACTCATCCACTCAAACAAACAAACAGACGCAAAGAGTTTAGCTGATCTTCAGTTCCTGGTGAATTCTTCGAAACTAACGTTCGCACGGCTCTATTTGGCTCTATTAGACGGCATAACAATGTCAGCTCAGATGAGAAAACACAAGACTCCATTTTGTGCCACCAATGTTGGCATCATTTTACTCTGCAGATGTACCCCGGTCCAAAAACAATGAATTGATAATCAAATCTCGCTTTGACAATGGAATCAAGGCAGTGTAGCTTGATTTACATTGACTTGTTTGTTGGTTTTGCTAAATAGGTTTGCTTGGTCGATGGCAACTCCCTGCTGGAAAAGCCAGTTTAGGATATAACATGCTAGATGATTTCTGTCTTGTCTAAAGTAGTTATTAGATACTCAAAGTTGGTCAGTTGCTGGTCGACCACTTGGTCTGTTTTTTTCCATGATGGTCTACCATCTTGGACCACCAACAATCAGCTACCAGGTTTCAGCTTTGGATAGATTTCCCAGCAGGTCTGCGTGAAAATGCTAAATCTCTTTAAGTATACATCCAAATCGATTTACAAATAAGAAAACATCAACCACATTTGTCATACAAGCCATCAATGAACCAAGTTTACAACACCTCGTTTAGTATACATGTGGGATAAACACACAAGCTAGAGCACAAACATCTCTAACCCGTTCGTCTTGGTTTGTTTAACATGTCACATAAGCAATGTTTGTTGTATTACAACAGAGCGCCCCATTTATCCGGAAGGTAATTAAAGCCATGTCGTCCATAGACTACTCATGACATTCATTATTGTGCGTGCAGGTCAACCAAGCAGGTCGAACAACCGCCATGCACCACGCCGTGGGATTGTGGAGGAGTGTTGTTTTAGCAGCTGCAACCTTGCTCTGCTACAACAGTACTGCGCCAAACCAGCCAAGTCGGAGAGGGATGTTTCAGCATCGTCTCCACAGGTCATCTCAGTGATGCCAGCATCAAAACAGGTATATCAGCTGTGGGAAACAAACAATGGCTTTCCAGCACTTTATCAAGCTCAACATCTTGAACATCTTGTACAGTTTCTGCTGAACGCACGCATCTCAGTATGCGGGTTTAACAAAAACAGACAAAATTATGTTGGATGTATTAAGCAAGTATCGCTCCAAAACTGCTGATCAAGTGGAAAATGATTCGAGCGAGAGGTCATCTGATGGTTTCAAATTTTACTGTAGGTTTAAAGCATGCACTTGGGTTACACAATCAGAAAGTTCTTCCAGAAAGACCTGGATGTTGATTATGTAATTGGACACTTGGTTCTTTATCTTCTTTTTGGTTGTTATCTATTTTGTTGTCATTGTGCTCTCCCAAAGTTTAAGATCATATCATATCTTCTTTTCAAATATATGACCTTGCAAAGCTACTAAATAATTGGAATTGTTTGACCTCATTGAGCCTTGTTGATCTTGCAACTTCCAAGGGAGGCGAGCAAGATGAGCAGGTGCCAGTCTATTTGAAGATATATCTTTGAGAGTTCACAGTCTTGACCTATTTTCTGACCTTATTGTTCATTTTCTTTCAACAGGAGGTCCCAAGAAAGCACGTGACCGTCAAATATTCCAAATACGATGTATGGCAACGGAAGGCCGCTCAGAGGCTACGGCGGGGAATCCCGGCCATCCTTCGAGCCAAGAAGTTCAGGCGGCAAGCGGAGAGGATCAGGGCCCAGGAGCAACTCCACCACCACAGGCCTCTCATCACGCTTCCCAGCAAGCTGCCACCCATCTTGCTTCCCACAGAAAACTATGTCAGCCACAAGTGAAACCAGAAGCAGTTGCACATAGTTGATAAAAAAAAGACATGGGGATCAAAGCTTTTTGTCTCTGACGTCATTTCTGTGGCAGTCCTCTACAACCCATCTTCCTTCCCAACCAGACATGCTCACATGCTCTTCCAATTTCTATTCTTGCTGTTTCATTCACCAATGAAAAGACACATCGAAAAGCAGAGGAAAAACGCTGAACGCGATTCGGACAACGAAGCGAAAGAAAGACGTGGACGTTTCGCCGGTGCCGACAGTTCGGAGGACATCGGAACTTGAGGAACCGCTAGCATGAAAGAACCCATTCCACTGCATTCTCCTGAGATGAAAGTATCTCTCTTTTAGTCATTTTACACATTAGTTTGCACCTCTAACTATAAAGGGACATCCACACTGTAAGGAATTGTTGTAAAATTAGATTCCTGTTCCAGCACCTTGTAATCACAGATGAAATGCAGAGGAGAGTCTGCGAATTGCACATCGCCACGGATTACGTCAAAGTTCTTGTTAAGTAAATAAAAAAGGCACTATTTTTTTATGGACTTTGAACGTGTAGCTCAAAAAAATGTCATGGTGCTAGCTTTGGGAACGGACTTAGAGGAGAAGGGGTTGAAAAGCAAGTTTTCTTTTCTTAAAAAAATGATTAAACTTTCCGTTTTAAGGAAAGTGTGACTTTTGAACATGAACACAAGAGCATTTTGGCTGCAGAGGATATCGCTGCATGCAGCTGTGTCTGTTGTTGCAGAAGACATGAGATGAGGTATGGCCTTTGGTCCCATTGCTGCTGTCGCAATTGAAGGAAGGAGCGGCGTAGGGACGAGAACATGTTGAAATGCACGGAGACGTGGAGACGTTCTCTCCTCTCTAGCGTGGCTGCACAGAACCCCTGCGTTGCACTGCAGGAAGCGGGACGTTATGATTCGGAAAAAGTGGGATGTTTGTATTTTCTATGTTCTTTTTTCGCTTCGAGGAAAAAAGGCCGGCGTTCAGTGTCTGGTACCGTGACATTCTCGTTGTTGCAAAATAGGATTTGTGTTTTTGTAACGTTATTTACAGTTCTGAAGAAAGGCACAAATTTCAATTCAAAGGGAAAAAACGCAATAATGTCAACTAACATATATTTTTAACGTTTATCCGTAGTATTCACATGCTTTTGCCTGAAAACAAATACTTGAATATATATATAAATATATATGTATATATATTAAATAAATATGAATATATTATAATTAGTTTCCAGGGACATCATGTAATATTCTTTTAGTCTGAGCTGTATCTTGCATAATGAGCCGCCAAGCTTCTCTTTTATTTGTTTAAGTACAAATATGGGCACTGTATAAAGGCATTATTTATTTTGTTATAAAATTATATATTAAAATCGGTCCAAATACAGTAATATACATAGCACTGATGCTCAACTGACGAACTTTATTTTGTACGCTCTCTCTTTATACCCATTTGACATGGTAATGCTTTTGTAGACGCTTTGTACCAAAAAATATTTGCTTTTTTTGGTTCGCCACAGGGCTATTTTCAAATCAATATTTTAACAGCAGCTGTAGCCTGGATCGCTTAGGCATGTCGTAACACAAAAATAGGCACAAACATGGAAGGTTTTTTCTCCCTCCAGCATGGCTTTTTAATCTGCCAAACGGTTTTATTTTATCGCAAGTATTCGCATACATGTGGTTTTATATATGATCGTTATACACAAGCCACTACAGTTTAAAGCCACTTATTTGTTTTATATCATAAATGTTGTTTCTCTGAAGTATAGCACTGGGCTTTTGGGGGTTAAGATGAGACGAGGACCCTGCAGGAGGTGTTGTCCCTGGTTCAACGTTTCCTCTTGTCGCTGAGAAATTAAACCGCATCCCCAGGGCAGATTTAGAAACGATCCACAAGGTCTCAAACTGTTTATTAAAGGGGAAATATCTATATACTTTCTAAACGATCTTACCATCTTACGATAGCATGTTTGAAATCCTCTTATTTCCGTTCAGTGGGTGTCTTTTCAAGTCCTCGATGTATCTCCATCACAACTGATGAAGGGCTACTGTAGTAAACCATACTTCAAATACCCTAATACTCAGGAAATATAAGGGGATAAAGCGTTTGATTCAACAGTTGCTTCACATATTGCGGGTTTGGGACCACCGCAAACTAAAACAAGGCCATTTTTGTAGATTCTCAGCAACAAGCCGATGTGTTGTATGTGCCCCATTACATGGTGATGACAATGAACCCATAGCATTGCTATGCAGTGCCTGCAGTCTACCCGTCTGCCTTGATAATCAAATATTTATCCAATTTTTCATATTGGTCGTGCAAATCAGTGCAATTATTGTAGTTATCATTATCATTGTTGTTATTACTCATACATCCCATATTTCTGGATACATTTTGTTATCACATTATAACTGCAAGGACTGCATTCTCTGTCGTTTCCTTTCGAAACGGTTGCTTCCAGTGTGAATGGCACGAGGGAATTTGACTTTTTGCGCAAAAATGAAGGGATCCTTTTCACCTGCAACAGTTTAATATCAGTAGCTCACGCAGCCTGTGTGTGTTTTAATTGATTTAACCCTCTGCACGCTAGAATGTCCGAAATGCACAATTCATGTACATTCTTTTTAATATCAATAAAAACCATTTTATCAAACGTTTCAGTCATGTGTAACGTGTGTAACAGCATGTTTTTTGCTGACGTGCTCTGTAAATACTTTAGTGGACGGAATTCCTTGATGCTTTTAGCATGTTTTCTGCAGTGGGTGAATGTGTTCCAACTACAGTACGCGGAAGTACTAAAATTGTGACCAAACATTAAGTAACGGACATGGGAGCGAATGCTCGACAGCTGTGCACACTTGGATTCATCTACAAGATCATTCAGATTAAGTCTGGCACGTTTTAACATTGGGATTTATAAAACACTGTCAATTTCATCTCCATCGTTCACATACAAATATAAATGTGGTCATCATTTATTCGCACTCATGTGGTTTCAAACCTGTATATGACTCTTTACGATGTGTAACACAAAAGGAGATATTTTGAGAAATGTCTTGGTGGTTTTGTGTTCACGCAATGGAAGTCAATCTGGGCCAAAGTTGTTTGGCTATCCACCTTCTTCAAAATATCTTCGTTGTGTTTTCCGCACAAGGAATAAAGTCATAGAGATTTTAAATCATCATATTTCAGGTTAAAAGTAGGACAAGACGTTTTGCAACATAATGAGGGTTGCTAGCGATCCAGACATCGATTATCATTCAATGTTTTTGAATGTACGTTAATATAATTTTAAGATTGTACTTTATGCATCATTGTTTTTTATTGTCATGTGGAGTTTTAAGTGAGTAAACCTTTGGTTTTAAGGGCATTATTCCTTTAAGATGAATCAGCTTTTGTCCCTGTAATTCAGCAGTCTGTTTGAGACCTGCGCAGCGGTTTTCCTTTAACTGTCAAGAACAGCTGACTAAGGACTATGAACACTTCCTTGAAGCCTTTTAGACTCCTTTTAACTATCAAAGCGCAAGGCTGCACATGTACAAGTAGAGCACTAGTTTGTGACATCAGGTAGTGAACCACACTGCAGGCAACCTGTGTGTGTGTGTGTGTGTGTGTGTATGAGCTAGCACATGTGTCTGTAACACACTATAATGATGAAAGCATTGCTCTGAAAACTCCACGTGAATAGCATTACAAGGCAAGAGGAAACCTTCAATGTGAAAAGATGTTGACCTGCATTGCGGCGGTTTAAATATTAATAAGCTGCTTCTTTAAAATTCCATTTTCCAGCGACAGATTTCAATCAGGGAACAGTTTCTTTTCAACACGGATGATTATTTCATCATGTAAATTGTCGTTCACCTAACCGTGTACTAACTGACATTTTCCCTGAGGAGAAAATAGATGACATACACACTTAAAAATAAAGATTGCTACTTTGTCAGGATGTGTGGTTTAAGAAGAACCTTTAACATCCATAGAACTTTTTGTTGAAAAAAGGTTCTTTGTAGTGGAAAAAGGGTTTTCATACTATAAAAAGGTAAGAAAGAACAACACAATCTCGAGGCAATTTGTTATTTTACAAAGTAGTCATTCGTATGAATTCATACAATCGAATTCTTAAGTTTTATCACTGCCTGCTTTTGCACCACTGACAGTTACGTTTATGAGGAAAAAATGTGAAATGTTGTAAAATAAGAAAGTAAAATTCCTTAAAATAACAGTTTTTTACAGTGTAGGGTCTCTGGAGGGTTCCCTGCACGAACCGTTACAGGTTTGTAGTGTGTTTTTGTATAGGTTGTTAAGGCATTACTAGGCGGTTACTAGGGTGTTCTGTTGAAAAAAACACATATGGTGTGTTTGTTATATTTTGACACACCAGCACATGACCAGCTTAAACCAGCACAAACCAGCATCAAAACATACCTAACCCAGCATATACAGTTTTTTTCAACAGGGTGGCTTTATTCAATTCCATAACCCATGCGTCGTAGCAAACGCAACTAGTAATTGCATTCTAAGTAGACGCTTTGTTCCCAGTCTTTTATATGAACCATCATGAACCTATTGTATCCTTTACAAGGCCATGACCCAATAAACATAAGGGCCGCTCAGTATATGTCACCCCCTATAGCTCTCAAACATAATTCCACCCCATAACAAAATGTGCAGCTATTATTTACAAGTCAGAAACCATGGTAACACAATTAGAAAGCCTTCCCCGCAATACCGGTTGATTAAGAACTGACAATTGGATCACTTGTGGAGCAGTGAAGAAATCTCGCCTTTATGCGGCGGTCCTGCTATAACAAACACAGCCTTGGCTGAGATGTGGAGTGAAACTAATTTCATTATGAAATCAGGCCCTTTGAAACAAGAAATGAAAAGCGAAATTTAGCTAGTTTTAATCTTCAAACAAAGCCAAATAACATAAAAACATTTCCATTCGGGGAGTTTGCCGGGTTCAATGCTAGCCTCCAAAATGACCCCGTTTTGCTTCTTTTGAGCATGGAGCAATTATAGGAACTTGAGAAATGCCTGGCCACGCTCGACCCAAAAAAACTGCTGTTAGCCTCTATGGTCAGGCCAAAACCTGTCGACCGCTGCCAATCCACTTTCAATAGTTGGCTGGGACTCCAACGCATCCCGTGCCTCCGACCAACCACAAGTAAAGCTTGTGCACTTTGGCCAAGTCTTATCAGGGCCTCTGTGCCCTGGCTTTCTAGCTGACAGGAATTGTGAGCGGCGAGGCCGCCCGCATGTATTCATTAGCAGTCGGTTCTGTTGTTACGGTTTGTTTTTTCATACAGGCAACTTTCCAACTTTTGCGAACAACTGAAACTTTTGGTCGCTTTGGGAACATGTCACTTTCACAGGTACTGTACCAGTGTGCACCTGTGATAAACAGGTGTGGAACACTGCTAGTAACATAATCAGCAGTTTTAAGTCTAAATGTGCTGTGAGGTGCAGCCAGAAGGAACATGCTGAGCTGGCGTGACCTATGAATCCGTTTTCGATTGGTGATAGGTTTGTGAAAGATGTTGTGATAAGAAATTAAAATGCAGGCGAACATTTTGAACACGGTTGGAACTTGAAGTAAACAGATTCGGCTATAAATACGAACACATGTGGTTATTTCAGTTGCTATGAGAATTTACCCCGGGCCACGATCAAAGTATTAGCAATGGATTAGAATATATTTCATGGATTGTGGAAAAAGAAAAGAGAAAAGGTGAGGTTGTTTACCACCCTTTTGAAACTTTTTGCTGGCCTAATGGTGCATGATGATGTGGTTGGTTGCATTTTATTATACGCTGGAGCGACGTGGTATACTGGTCTCCAGATAACCTGGACACTGGTCATTTGATTAATGAATCTGGTCATTTCTATTTATTTTGTTATTATATGGAAAATGTATGAATACAGTAAATTTTAACCACGTGCTTGTTTGATCTTTAGGACGTTCTCATCACGTCCCAGAAACGTCGCTGCACCAAAATGGTACGTGTCTCCAGGAAGTAATCACCTCGTCCAAGCAATGTCCAATGTTACGTCGTCACGGCGAATATAACATCACTTAAGAAATATCTTTGAGTTTCTAATAAGTTTCTAATAAATTATATTAAAGGCCTATCTGTAGGTACTCTCATTGCTTTCTTGGAGAAACAACTAAAGTATTATTCAGATTGTATTGGTCTTTTTTGTTTTTCCTGTGGAACTGATGAGTTAGCTTGCTATCAAAGCACCTGCCAGCTGCTGTTATGCCCCTGGTTTGATTTCACAAATTCTAAACTAATCTAGATTGAAATGGATTGAATATCACATGCCTCTTGACCGGTGGAGGGTACCACAATGAAGGCTACAATATAAGTTCTCAGTCAGTTGGCAAGAAACCTTCTCATTAAGTTAACAAAACAATGTAAGGTAGTCTAAGTGTTATCATGCTACAGGACCGCAGAGTATCCAGATGCAGGTATATAGAATTGCCAAAACTTTGATAAAGGTCTCTCTTCACAATCAAAATCATAATGGCATTGCAGATATTATTCTTCTAACATTGTAATTTTCAAATGGCTAGATTTCCAAGTTTAAGAGTTATTTGATAAATAATAAAAGTTATTTGTTAGCTGACAAAATGAACAACTCTTTCTGTAAAATCTTTCATGGCTTTATTCAGGAAGAACATTCATGAAAACAACAAACTAAATGATTACGGCTGTGTCTTCAACTTTGACAGCATAGAGTTATAAAATGGTATTTTAAAATGTTTTAGTCCTCTTTAAATGTTCAGACTCAAACTGATGTGGTCACTGGGTGAGTCATTACTAATATTAAACCGAAAACTTTAAATATCTCACACTTCGCTTGAACAGAACTGTTCCAGGTTCTTCCAAGGTCTCTTGACGTTTAATATATTTTATTAACCATTTCATGATTTATGGCTTCATACTATGGAATGGAAAATCCATAAGTAATGGGTTTTGGACTTCAGTGCTGTACAGTTTGAGGGAACTGCTTTGTTGTTTTTTTAAAGTTGTTCTAAACCGAAATGTCAAATAATTCCATTTCCACTATTTGCATGAGGATGTACCCTTTTCATACACTCAAAACTAACCAAAATCTAGTTTTGGTTACACACGCCCATCGGCAGACAGAAACAACACTGTTGTATGGGAGCATTTGACAAGATTGGTAGAAGACATTCAATGATGCCATTGTGACCTTCCATCAAAACAAAAATCTGATAGGTCGAATTCATGCAGCTAACTGACTGGTCACTTTTTGGAGTGAACATTTCCTCCACCATATGCCGTTCGCCGACAACTGTCAATTTATTTTTAATGCTTCACTCCAGAGTTGGTCTTTCAGTGTCAGAGCTTCTGCATATCACAAATACAACAACTTTTCTGTTTGTGAAACTTTGTCACTAATGAGTGGCAGTCTGGTATGTTTTTAGAATGAGAAACTCAGCAGCCAACTGCAAGAGAGGTTTATGAAAATACACGAGCAAACCCATTACAGTAGATAAAAATTGGGCAGTGTGTTGTGTGTTTACCCCCGAATTTAGACAGTGACACAAAATAATTTTCTCAGATATATTTATTATAAACCTTTATTAAAAGTTGTGTGAATCAGGATAATGTATGACATTGATGCTGCCCTTCTGAAACCTTGTTCGCTGTTTTTCAGAAAATGGAAAAAAACTTGTACTTTTTAAATGATTAAATATTGTGTTGTCAAACTAAGTTGAAAAGCACTTTTTAATACTTTTTATTTGCTATATAACCTAGTAACAAACATAACGAGCGACCAATAATAATGATTTATAAAATATGGATAAATGTGGTTTCAGTACACTGTAAAAACCCTGTAATTTTACAGAATTTTCCATATAAAATGAATTGTATAGTTTTTACAGACTTTTTAGGTGTTTTTGAAATACGGTCAAAAAACATAAAATTAAAGAAAAAAACAAATTTACAAAAAAAAACATAATTTTATTTCTGTTTATCGAAATACGGCCATAGACTGTGAAATACGGCCAAAAAATCATGTAATTTGAGGAGAAAACAACTTATTTTACAGTATATTTCTGTCACTCCAGTTGACAGAACAGATTTTTTTACAGTCAAGGACAGCAGCGATGTACTATATAATATACTTCCTCAAAAACTAAAAGTTACGGATTGCACCTTTAAATTCTATACACAGAAAACGTTTAAATATCTATTGTGAGATATCCACGGAAAAGTCATGCAGCTTGAAAAGCTACAGTTCTTTCACTGAAATGTTAAATGATGTCACACTTTCTGGTAAAGTAATGTCCTTATGACTTCACCACATTTTTCCCAGTTGTGGAAAAAAGCAGGGCAACAGATCTTCATAATAGAGATGTACAGTGTTGGCACAGCAATACATCAATGTTCATATTAACCGTTTTGTGTGAACACACAGTAAAAAAGACTGTCTTTGTGTTTCACTTTAAATTATGAATCATTAAAGACGTTGCAGAGAAGAGGTTCGAAATGGAGAGGTATGGAGAGGTTAGAATACCAATACCTCCTTTAAAGTCACAAACCTTTCATAAAGAGGCCAAAAAGTTTTTTGTATTTGCACAGAGAAATAACAATGTTTTTTTCCTCTGAAATGTGCCACACAGCACTTTCACCCTATTGATTGTAATTACAGAAACTAAAGGCAGTTATTATGTTAGTAAGTCAATCAATCAGTGAGTGACTTTCAGGTCAGGTAAACACTGGGCTGGGTATTATTTCCTGAAAAGCAGACAGACTGTGCGTGTGTGCAGTTTATGTGGCGTATAATTTTGGGCCTTAAGTGAAGTTTACTCCTCTCCACTAAACCTACGCTGTGTTATTTATTCGGAGCAGGTCGCCCAGTGTCGTCCTTGATAGTAGTAAATGTGAATGAAACCCAGACAGTGGAAAGCTGCCAAATCTGACGTCAGTCCCAGAATGCTGCAATCAGTCAGTCAGGGGACAAAGGACAGATGAATCACGGTGACCGTTTCCTACTTTTTTGGAAAACTTGGTGCTCTGTATTGCTTCATCTCGTGACATTTTAAACATAGTTTAGCAATTTTATCTTTCTTGACCAAGTATAGATGCTCTCACATTATTCATATTTTTCTTTCATTGACTTACAGGTCAAACTGTTAAAGAATACATTTGAAATTGGACGGTTGTCCGATAGCAGCAAAAAAAGCAATTGCAAAAATAACTAATAATTATTCTAATTCAAATCTGGATAAATTACTTTGTTCTGCTGAACATAAAGGAAGATGTTTTGAAGAATGTATCGTTTTTCAATTTCTTTCACATCATTGGCTACCAGAGTAGGAAAATTGAAATGGTAGTCAAAGGAATTTTCATTTCTGGAATCTCATCTAACAAACACTAAGGAGTGATTGTACTTGTTACACAATGATAATTTAAATAAAGTCATTCAAATTTTTTCAGTGGAATTCAACTCCTTTCCATATACCGTAAATAGGGCTTACCATCATTTATTCGTCATAAATTCTCACTTATGTGTATATGAGGCAATAATTTAAAAAGGGCAACCCATAAATGCTTGACGTGACAGGTCATTATTGGCATCACAATGACATAAAACGTAAAAAATAACACCTCCCATAAATTTTTATTGTGGGCCTGTCAACAATCTCATCTGTAATCCATGACCACGATGTGCAATGGTGCTGTTTTAGTCATTATAAATTCTACTGTACCTTTAAAATCCATCAGTAAAGAGTCGAAAGAGTGAAAGTGGAGCAACTGAAAGTGCAAGGACAATTTTTATAGGTTTACTTTGTAAAACATTTATGTAATGGCAGATATCTGCTACAGATTCGTTTTCTGAGAAAAACAGGGAGAGTGTTGATTTCGGCTCCAATAATAAAGAATGTTTAATCATGCATGAAATGAAGTTTACCCCACACAAACTATTGTTGAGAACAAGTAAAAGCCAAACACAACTTGAAACTATTTTTAAAACACCTATTCACTTTAACTAAAGCCAACAAAATAAATAATATCAGCCATGTAAAAAAATGTTGGCCCTTCTGCGAAAACAATCAGCGATAGCCAAGAAGAAAAACATATTACTCAGCGAATGTGTTCCCATTCTCAGGAGTGCTATCAGTTTCCATGTTTTCCTTTCTGAGAGCTCACGGATAAGGGTGACTTGCGCATCACTTTCTCGAAGCGCTCGGCTCCGCATTCCTGACCGGCAGAAGATCCAGTAATGCAAGCGTCAGGCACCGTTTCGAAATCTGGATTTATGAATATCGTCCATGATACCTAGCAGATTCTAACGATTATGTTAATGATATTTGACCTTGTGCTTAAATGATAATGTGTTTTTTATGCTTTTAACGTAAAGGGTAACTGTGTTTGGTGAAACTTGCCAAGAGGAACACGTTAGGTGGAACAGATGAACTCCACAGATATCTCTATTGGCATAAAGCTAGTGCTAGGAGTCTATAATACTCATCATTCATATTTTATAGTGGCTCATAAACTTCATATAAGGATAAATGTTTAGGAGTTCATATTTCCACAGGGAACACGTTTAAGATGGTCTTCAGGTCATCATCACAGGTAAATCAACACGATTTCACAGATATTCTATTTTATAAATAGTTACAAACATTCAAACGTTTAACTTCAATTTGTTTTAGCGCCAGCGATGTTGGGTTTAGGGGAGGGGCTTAAGTATTGTTTTTTCTAACAATCGTGTGTTTTTGTGCGATTCAAGTTTCTACGAATTCATGCAAAATAGTCACTTCATCAAGTAGTTATGAATTCCAGTGAGATCGCGTTGGTTAAATTCATTCTTGGATTTATTCATACTTTGATTTATTTTTGCTACTGTTTTTTTACAGTAACATACTGGCAGCAGTACTGTTGCCAGCTAGTTACTTTAGGTGTTCAGAAAGTAAATTACTGGAAGGACTATTTAAAGATATACCTTTAAACATGCATTGCAGTAGTTTACTGTAAGAAGACCTATGACATTAAAGCCACACTATAGGACTTTTGCTCAGGGTTCCCCATGTGGTTGATAAGCGCAACTGTCTGTTACCAGTGTTGTATATAATGTCGCTGTATAAGCTTCCCTTTGGCAGTGCAATACACATGTATTTGTTAACTAAGCTGATGGAAACGGCGAATGCCGAAGCTTTGTTTGGAAACCATGTCGCACTGTTCCGATCTTCCAATGGTTGTAGCCACTATGAGGCTCCTCAAGTAGCAGCATCAGTAGAATTCATCAAGTTACCACTGAAATAATTTTATAGACATTTAAAGTTTGTTAAACTATCAGCACAATATGCAAGATTTTTGCATTAAAATATAAAAAACTTCTAGGACAGTGCTTACTCTGTGAACTTACACTGTAAAAAAACTGTTATTTTTATTTTACAGGATTTTCATGTAGTTTTAACAGGTGGTTAAAAATGTTGGTTGTAAAATAAGATGTATTAGATCAAAGAATCATGACAGCATTTTCAAAGCAGTACTGTTGAGTCGCTGCCATACGCAGATCGATCTATGCAGTCACATAAAGTCAAACCCACATGCAAAACAATCTAGTTGTAGCGTGTAGCATGTGACTTTGTTGGCCTACATTGTAACAAAACAGTTATAGAACTTGCATTTCTCTATATTTAACTGGGCAGCCATGTTGACTTAAACCAATGGCACGACAACCAACGGTGTTTCAGATCATTGCAGTGCAATATTTGGACGTCTGGACTTGGGATTTGAGAGCTGCAGTGTTGGATAATATCTCAGCAAACACTGACTTAAATTTCTGTAGGTTCCTCACGTGGCTTCAGAAGATTTGCGATGCACGAGTCAGCTTCAGAGAGAATTTTATGGAGGATTGAGTTGTTTTTGGAGGCAGCAACTGAATTGTAATGTCTGTGTAAAACAACACATGATGTTCTCTAAAATATTTTTCAATAAAGTGTAATTTAGGCTTTTTGCGCTATTATTCTAGGAACACAACCGCAGACACCCCTCCCACATACACACACAGCAATTAAAGCGCCATTAACCCTGTTAAGAGGTCACAATTCACTCACAAAGTGTTGCACAACCTTGCCAGTTTTAGCTCTTGCCAAGCGTGACAGTGGATAGTCTGCACAACAAAGAAAGCCCTGTGCCACTCAAATCAGGAGATAAGATAAAAAAGATAGATTGAAAGTCATTTTTGGCCCAAACTGCACTTAGGAAGATAATGAAGTCATTATATAATGTCTCTTCACTTTCTCTCCTTCCCCCCCAATCCTACTTTCAATAATGAGTCAGCAACCTGCTATCAAACAGAGGACTGGCCCGCTTCACTGGAATGTGACCTATGACATCAGCCGGTCTGATCCAGAGAGGGCAAAGTCTATGGTGGGCTCTCCAAATCCTTATTTTCTCCTTTAAATAGGAAGGCATGCTTTGAAGGCGCTAGTTTCCTAAATAAGTGACCTCTGACCGCTTTCTCTTTACCATTTCATTGTCCAGCAGCTGAAAAGGACACAAAGGATGGAGGAAAGAGAAAATACAGAAGAACAAAAAAGACTAAGTAATCATGTCTTTAGTCCCGGTTTCTTTCTCCTGGACCAGGTTTAGGAATTTTACCTTTAAAATGAGACCACAAGATGCTTTCATGTGCCATTTTTATCTTGCTTAATGAAAATAAGGCCTATTATTAGGAACAAACACATCATTACAGTAACACAAAAAATGATACGACAAATTAAGAAAAATCCCGTTATTTTAATTGCAAAGAAACGAAACACCTTTAGTATTTGTTGCATTTTACAGATGCAGATTTTATTTAAAATATAACTGTATTAAATGTAAAAATACAGTAATACAGTAACAAAAATATGTCATTAATGCCAATTGTAGGAATTACTGTTTAAAGCTGCAATCCCTTTTGCCTCTATATCGCCATCTCTGTTTGAAACCTTAAATTTAAGGTTACATTACGTAATTTTGTTGCTCAAATTAAAAATTAAAACAGAAGTTACTGCTTAAAGTTGCATATTTTAAGGTCCAATGTGTCATTTTTCAGAGGATCTATTGAAAGAAACGCAATATAATACACATAACTGTGTCTTGAGAGGTGTATAAAGACCTTACATAATGAAGCGTTATGTTTTATTACCTTAGAATGAGCTATTTCTATCTACACACACAGCGGGTCCCCTTGCATGGAATTCACCATTTTGTTTCTACAGAAGCTCTAAACGGACAAACTGCTCTACAGAGCTCGTTTCATAAATACGATATGTCCTTCGGCAAAGAAGCGTAAACATGACGCCATTTTAGTTCTGAGAAGCCACCGTAGTGCATATCAAAATATGTCATAATCCCAAAAAATCTTAAAGGTTTTGATTTTATTAATGCTGAATATAATTTTCTATGTTTTGTCTTTAGAATTCCAAGTGACCTTGACATGTTTTCGTGAGATTCACTGAATTTACATAACCCCAAATGTACATTTCCTTGGACTTATAAATGAGACGCTGCATGTCTCTGAGGATACAGTCATCTCCAGTCACAAATTCTTGTTTGGTTATGTGCAGGTTCCTTCCCAGGAGTAAATTGAATCATCTTATGGTGACTTTGTTTTAACTTGAGGAATGAAAAACAAAAGATATTGTTCTTAGCACATGGCACGCCAATGTTTTTGTTGGTGAACGCAAACCATAGTTAATGAATGGTAATACATTTTCCAGTTCATGTGGTTGTTTACAGGAAATAGAATTTTCATGTCATGTAGGGTTTCCAATAAAAAACATCACACTGTTGTTTTTCAGTTTGCACACCATTTGTGCTATAATAAAAACGTTCCCTTATTATTTAAGTGTTATTTTAAAAGGTTTATGATGATCTATTCTGGTGCATAAAGCTTATCTGACCCAACAGACCCAAAAAATGCCTTTTCCACAGGTGGCATCGCTAAATGCTTTGACACGTAAGTAAACTCATTCTTTGTCGAGAAATTACGTCACTTTTTGAGCCAACCTCAGCTGGGGTTGGAAACATGAAGGAATGTTTTCTCTCATTCTCCAGAGGGCAGCGAAAGGGGAAATGAGAAGGAAATTGTTGGAGTGTTTGCCACAATGTAAACAGCAGATCACAGGGGCCTAACCCGAGCTTATCGGGAATGAAATGGGTAAATTTTCTCTTTTTTCGCTTTGTTTGGATGTCTTGGCATGAAGGAGACTTCCCAAGCATCATTTCGTGGCGTCCCCATTGTTCTTACTCATTTGTGTTGTAAACGTGACAGACGGTATGGCGGCTGTTTCCAGGCAGAATAAACGAACGTGTTTGGCTGCAGTGAAGAATACAAATACAGTTTAGGACCCTGCTTTGTTATTCAAGTTAGTCGAGAACACATTATTTGGCCTTGTTAGTTAAGACAACAAGCGGACGTGTTAGCGCAGTGTTGGTAAATATTCCCAGGTGTGGGAAACCGGAGAATTCTGTGTTGTGCGTCACTGCAAGAATGGTTTTAATTAGGACTTGTGTTGCTTCCCAGCAGTGATATCCAATAATTTTTGAAACAATGCACACATCTACTGTTTGTGTAATGTAAAATAACATATAATATATATAAAAACATTTATACAAACATCTCATTCATAGCTTATTTTAATAAAAATAAAACACAACAAACATTTTTACTTTAATTTATATATAATATTCATATAAACACATATTTATAAATATAAATATTTATTTACAAATTTATAAATACATATTATTTTAAAATAAATCAATCAATATTTTCATATTCACTTTAAAAAAATAATTACACTGACAATATGCCAGATGCTTTCATCAAAAGTAACCTACAGTGCTTTTAATCTATACTATCGTGTTCCCTGGGATTAAACCTCTGACCAATACTCTCCAAAGTCAACTACGAAGAAAAAAATAAATTCACTATATTTTTTACTACAAAAGCCAACGTCCTTATAATTATTTTTATTGTTGCTGCGTTTTCCACATACTTGTCAAGTGTTCTCGTGTCATGACCCTTCCCAAGAGAAGGCGTCTTGAAAACATCTCCCTCAAAGACTGCGAATGGTTTGTGATTAGCCCCCTCCTTTATTTTCCAGTGATCAGAGAGTCTGAGCTCTGACAGACGTTGTGGATCCAGAAAGAAGGTCCCGTTGGGAACACTGTGACAGAGGCCCTTGTGTTTTGATCCATAACGTGGGCTTGATGTTATTGAAGGTGCGTTGACGTGTGGCGTACTGTCATCGTCGTCTGAGCTAATAAAGATGAACAATGTCATTCATTTCTTCAACACTGTCATAATTCATGCAGCGGCTGGCATGTTATAGAGTGCAGATGTTCAGAAGTAATGAACCCAGTGCCGGTCTTTGCTCGCAGCTCCCGCACAAAGAGCTGCAAT
This sequence comes from Barbatula barbatula, assembly GCF_947034865.1. Classification (NCBI taxonomy): domain Eukaryota; kingdom Metazoa; phylum Chordata; class Actinopteri; order Cypriniformes; family Nemacheilidae; genus Barbatula; species Barbatula barbatula. Next base: position 7,421,539 of record NC_136788.1, read on the forward strand.
GTGAAGTGGGTCGAATAAAATGAGAAAACTGTGCTCTCTGAACCAGTTAGAGATATGGGGAAAAGTTGCAGGTGCGAATTTGCTTGTATCTGTAGAGAAGTGGCACCTGTGTGGTTTCAGTAGGTTGCTGTGTCATGTCTCATCTATGACATGAGGAGCTGGTGGATAAATTTAAGACTTTTTAAAGAAAAACCTTCATTAAGTTTGAATTGAATGTCAGGTTTTAATACTGTTACTTTATTAGTTTTTTATTTGATATTATGATAAGCATCTGCTTAGCTAGCTGGCAGCTATTGTCTCAATAATAATAGCTGCAGGTATTTATTTATCAAATTATAATAAGTTATAATAGTATTAAAGATATTATTTTACTCATTTAAAAGATAAAACAATAATAGATATATTACTTTGATTTATTTCGTTCTGTGAAAAAGGACAACTGAAGTAAACAAACTAGTCCTTTGGAAAAGTTGTGCAATAGAAATCCACCCTTCTTTAAACATAAGCAAGCACTTTCATTTCCCTTTGAGCAAGCTAAATGTAGTCCTGACTAAATGTAAGTGTGTTGAAATTCAGAGCGGGCACTTTTTGGAAAGTAATGTTCGTGGAATAACAAATTTTGTGACAAAGTTCGACGCTAAATGCTTTAACCCAACAGATCAAAGCGGAAGTGCAGTCGTCCTAAACTGCAATCTCTTACTTGCCTCTCTATCACCATCTCTGTTTTGACACAATTTTTATGTGAGTTGCCAAATGGTGTAAAAGGAATAGTTCACCCAAAAATGAAAGTTCTATCATCATGTACTCAGCCTCTTGTCATTCAAACTTAACAATACTTATTGACTTGCATTGGTTTTGTGTCTACAATAGATGTGAATAGATATGGACGTTGTGTGGTTACCATATATATCAAAATATCTTCTTTTGTGTTCTGCGGAAGAAAGAAAGTCATACAGGTTTCAAATGACATGACAGTGATGACGTCATTTTAATTTCGGGGTGAACTTTCCTTTAACTTTATGTGGGTTGTTAAATGCCATCAACCGGACTTTTCATACATAACAGCATCTAAATCATTATTTAATCGTAATTTTTTTTCCATCAAAAAGTTACACATTGAGTCTTTAAGCACACTTTGGATTAGAGTTCGGTGCGATTGTGTTTTGGAGAGCCCGTCCTGTTTCAAGCGGCCTGTCTGTAGGTGTGGATGGAAGGTCGAAATGTAAGGAATGTTGTTACACATCAGCAGAGAAAGATGTATGTCTGATGTCAGCCGGGTTCTGCTCTGTGTTCTTCACACTTTCCTGTTGGTTCCTGATTTCTCCTCTCACATACTTTAAGACTGTCAAGGGCACTCAAAGAACATCATTTTTTCTCCATTATCCACTATCTTAAAACTTCAAAACCTCAATGAAAAATGTGCGGTTATGACAACATGAGTGTGTTATTGCTGTATGTTAATCGCAAAGTGCTACCATAAGCCACGTTTGTAGTTTTATACAACAGTTCAACAAACACCAGAAGTTGCTAAATAAGTATAAGTGTAATATATGTTTGTATGGATTTGCTTTTGATAACGCTACAAGTTTGAACATCAAAATATGAGTATGGTACAAAATGGAGCAAACGTTAAACTTTCGGTGTAATTTACTTGAAAAAGGTCAAACTGCAGAACATCAGGGAATACAGGCTTATTCTTACGTGGATTTTTTTTTTGAAGAAAACAAAAAGCTCACAAAAATTAAGCATACAGTAATGATGAGAGTTAATGCTGTCATGATTCTGCTGCATCATGTCATGTTTCTCTTAGTGTAGTGGCAGGATCATGACAGAACCTCATGTTTAATGTAGAGAGAGGCAATTATTATGGTCTTACAGACACTCTCTCTGGTCTCATCTTTGTTCCCATCCTCTCGTTACCCTCGTTATTGATTAATGCCCTACACCTGTTTCCCTCTTGATTTGCTCCCTTACTTAATGCCCTTGTGTCTTCTGTCTTGTGCTGGTTCATTGTGATTTGGTTGGTGAGTTCATGTCTTGTCAGTTTAGTTACTTGTAGTTCATGTCAAAAGTTAATTTAAGTCTTGTTTAAGTGGAGTTAGTTTTAGTCCAGTCACTTTATTGTATCCCTGTTTTGTTCTGTTACCCCCACGTGGGTCTATGTTTTATTATTTATTAAAATGTTAACCCCTTACCCGCTGTTTGCACCTGGGTCCTCTCTCTGTGTCTCACCACGAGAATTCATGACAAATGCGTTTAAATTTTTTGGTTGGTGTCATACATGTATTAGTCACTGTAGTAAAGAGATATAACTATGAAAAATAAAGACACTGAATGCGTCATATTATAACACATGGCGTTATTGGAGTTTTTCCTCAATCCGATGTAGTTTCATAAGTGGTAGTCGGACATTTCTATTCATAGTACTGGTAAGCACTGCGTATAGCCTTTTAACTAAGTTCTTCCAAAGTTGCTTCAACTGGCCTGATCTTCAGAGTGCAAAGGATTTTGGGACATTATTACCATGGAAACGGTCAAACCCGTGACAGACAGTTCTAGTGTATCCTTCAGCAGTCAAACTAATGTGCGCTGTCCGTGGTTCTGAACAACTCTTTACAAAATTCCCGCCTGGGCTGCCTTGCTGTCATGTTTGTACAGTGTGTCTTTAAAAAACATCGTGCCGATGTTTATGGTTAGTGTTCTCAGGAGAAGCTGTGCATCAGTCACACACTTTTTTCTTTTGATAATTCAGAGCTGAAAGATCAGCTTGCAAAAGTGTCCTCTTTGACCCTTGTGTTGCCCCACGGGGACTGACATCCTGTTGGTTTGCGGTAGGTCGGGCAGTAAGGCACAGACATCAGATATGTTTGCATAATGCTCTACAGAAAGGGATCTGTTGAGTGGATTACGCACTAGGAAGTCAACGGCATCTTTGATGACCCCTTGAAAATCAATTCAAACGGCCTTGATCATTTATCTTGAGAACATCATGCACATAGTCATTGTAAAGATTGGCTGTTAACTGTCCATGATTGCGTCAAAATGTTGTAATTGTCATTTAATGTGTGTTGACTTGCTCTTTAAAGTGCAAAGCAAACTTTATCTTTTTGTTTGTTTGTAGAAAAAAATCGGAACGGAACTTGAACTCGGGACACCCATGACACCATTTATCAGGGCATTGCTCCCAAAACTCATCTTAATCCAAAAATGAATAATTGTATTGCATTAGTTGCATTTTATTTTCTATATAACCACATAAATGCAGAACACATTGCTAAATCAAAACATAAACTCGATATACGATAAGACAATTAGGTGTACAACAAATCTTATATATTTTACTCAAATTCTAGGTTTTGGCCATTACCTCATTTTGACAGTTTATAGGCAATGTTTGTGGTTATTATGAATATGAGGCTACTTCATAAGCAACCGTTTCTCTGTTCAGGTTTTAACTATAATATTTTAGCTCATCAGAGATAAAACCGACAGAAAGATCACAGATAAGCGCTCAACTCAAATAACCACTCTTTCCTTTTGAAATATTGACCATCCTTGGCGCCACAAAGATGCCTTGATCTTACTTGAACTTATATGACACTACAGTTCAGTATGTAGACATGGATTAGACTTGTATTTATATTTAAATGAAGACAACTTTTAAGAACTTTTTATTTGAAATGGTACAAACACAAAACACATTGGGGCCAAGTAGTGGTAAAAAACGTATTTAAAACATTCGGCATACGATTTGGAAAGGTTGAAATTCATGTAACATTATGTCTACACATTTAATACATATAATGTAAATACAATTTAAAGTGACAATATCTAATGATAAAAATCTTAAGTCAAGCATTATTGGTTAAATCTGTGTTCACAGTAAAATAGATTCACGGGACAGCAAACATCTCCCAAAATGGAGCAGGTTTATTTGATCAGATCAGATAAAAATAGTACACCATTCGGTTTAAGGTGACTCCAAAATAAATCAGCTGGGTGCTTGCCAGGTGGAGCACAAGGTCTGTACCGTGCACCTTCATAAGTTTAACAACAGTTTATTTTTAGAATCATTTTTCATCTTCAACATCAACTAAAAGCGTCTCTACACGAGCTTGTTTTCTTTGTGTTGATCACATCTGTGAATATAACTGGAAATAAAGTTTATAATTTTCTTCTGCTGTAAACAACATATTTCTTTAAACATATGTTCTGTATTCTGTTTCCGTGAGACGACTCAAGTTAATTCAGTCTCAATACTCTTACTTAAGAGATCATCATTGCATTTCCATCAGTTACTTTGTTTAATAAAGATATTTAGCTGTTTGCTTGCATTATTTAGTGGATACTGTTTATTTTGTGATTGCAGCAGTCTATACTTACTTACAGATGTTTATTTACTTTTTTTACTTTATTGCATTACAATAGTATGTAGAACATTTTCTCAGACACCCAATTTTATTCGCACAGATGTTTACCTCACTGTAAAATCGTCCACATAATCATTCATAAACTCAATGAACTAAAACGCATGGTCATCTTGACAGCTATGAAGGTCGACATGTTCAAACTGAAAGAAATTTGTGTTTTGAAAATCGACATGTTTAACTAAATATTTGCAGAAATCAACTAAACCGTTAGGCAATACACTTGGCCAAGGACTGATAATTGCACTGAAATAACCATTGCACACGTTTAGCATATTTATTCTTTACGATAAAAAATAACTCAGTGGATACATTATATTGGATCATTATTCTTGCATAATGATAAATCTTTTTAATCTCAGTAAGTAAAGTATGATGTAGATATGTAAAGGCCATGCTACAAACGAATCACATATTACAAATGCACTGAATGTCACTGTCAATCCAACTTTGGATAAAAGCCTCAGCAAATGTCTATATAAAAGATAAAACAAAATGTAAAACTTAAAACAGTGAAATATGTGTTTGTTTTAATATTCATAAGATTGAGTCTATGATAAAGATTGAGTTATGGGGATAAGGAAAATATATGAATGTCTGCAGAATGCTGATCTGATCTGCTTTCACTTAGTTATTCGCTGAGGTTTAAATTGAGTAATGTGCTGCCACCTGCAGTAATTGGAATAGTAGCATTATATTCATACATCAGTTAAAAGTTGAGGTCTTAAAATATGATCAGTTTACGTTATAAAAATACTGAAACTAAAGTGGTTATTCACTCTCAAATCACAAATAATTCAGTCCCATTATTGTTGACCTTTTAGTCTATAGATTATACAAAATGATCAGATTGCTTTAAAATATTTATCACTCACATCATGTGGTTTACACATGTGGGTTGCTTCGTGTCCAACTCAACATTGGCCCGTATTCAATACAATCACATGAACAAAACATCTCAGATATTCTTTATAGTCATTTTTAGATTAAAGGGATATTTCATAGGCAAGACAACGTTTCCCCATGTTTTACTCACCCTCAAGACATCCTGACTGAATATTACTTTTTTCATGAAGATTAATGCAGTTGAAGTTATAATACCACATATCATTTCACTTCCAAGGGGAAGAATGGGAGTCAAGGGGTGTCGACTTTTTGAAGCTCCAAGAAGTGCATCCATCGATCAAAGAACTGCTCAACGAGGCTCTGTGGTCTTAACAAAGCTCTTCTGAAACGAAACAATGTGTTTTTTTAAGAGATATATCCATATTGACAGCAGGGGGATAACGGAAGCTAGACATCAATGTTAATAGCGCTGTCAATATGGATATTTTTTTAAACAAATGCATCAAGACCTTTGTTGAGACCACAGAGCTGTGTAGAGCAGTTCCTTGAACCATTATATGCACTTTTTGGAGCTTCAAAACGTAGACGCCCATTCACTCCCATTCCACCGTTTGGAAGTATGTACAAGGATTCGTGGTATTATAACTTCGACTGCCTTATTCTTCAAGAAGTAAGTAATATTCTTAAAACATGGGGAAATTTTGTTTTGCCTCTGAAATATCGCTTTAACTTTATCTTTACAAATCCTTAGAAACAGCACATCACTGCAATGTCATAAATTATTTGAAAAGAAATGATAGCCAAGCCAAATCTCAGAGACAACTAACAATGTTGGATTCACTCTACAGTATTATCCAATATCCCCTCGACAAAAACAAAAAGATACAGTAAATATTAAAGAAATTCTGTGGTTTCCCAGCTTGTTTACGGGCACAGCAAATCCAGGTTATCCCTGACTATAATCATAATATTATCCTGAAGAATGCCACATGTCTGCAACTTGTTTACACTTTGCTTCAGTTGACCATACTTGCTTTGTCTTGCATTAAAAAAATGTGTTCCATGAAGAAGCTTGTTTGACTGTTCCTTGTTTTCAGAGAATTCATAATCTCCTGCTTGGTAATTGTGGGCGACGTAAACAGTTGTAGTCAGGATCATAAATTCCCGTCTTCGTTTTCTGTTAGTTTTTAAGACCAGACTTGTGGTTAAATTTTGTGCAGCTGAAATAACAGTTTTTCTTTGACGAATGTAAAATAAAATAAAAATCCTGTTTATGGAGTATTTTGACATTATAAGACACTTAGACCCGGTTTCACAGACAAGTCTTAAGGCTAGTCCCAGACTAAAATAGTGGTCTTAACTGAAAATAACTCTAAGACATCTCTTGCCAGTTGGCATACAGGTAGCATTGTGTCATTGAAGTGACAGAGAACCCAGATGCAGACAGCAAATGAAACAAAATACTTTTAAGAAATAACCGAAAATAAAGACTAAAATGAAAATAAACAAGGCTCACTTCTTTGGGTGGACAAGGCAGGAACTAGGCGGACAAGGATTCGTCCAATGCACATCAAGTTTGAAATTTGCGTTGTTAAAAAATTAATACAACCTCATGTTGTGTCAATTACATTTACACACTGCCTCCGATATTTTGTCCGTCATAAAAACATTTGGACTGGGTAAGGGAAAGAATATGCTCTCATGTAATACACGGCCACGATGGCTGATGTTATTGATGTAAGGATGAATGATGTGTTTTGATATACGTATCAATTTCACTGTAAAGAGAAATGGTACAGTTTTAACAGAAATGCACAGTGAAATGACAAAATTCTGAGATGGTCTCTGTGTGATTAAAACGTGTGCCATGAATGACTGTATAAATGAATGAATGAATGAGGTACACCACTTGCGCTTTAAAAAGAGGGAGGAGATCAAAAGAAACTCTGAGTTTACCAAAGAAAACCTGCTCGAGACCAGGTTAGGTTCATAGAGTAAGTTACTATGGTTACGAGCATGAATTACCTCTGTAATGAAGTTGATGACTGGCAGGTAGGTGAGGGTGATGGCTGACAAGGGTCTGGTGAGGGAGAATGGAGGCTCATGGGAATTGGAGTCCTTGGGGTAAACACGGGAGAAACAGGCAGTGGATGACACGGAAGCAGACAGGACTGTGACAGCAATTACCCAATTCAGTAAACCAGACTAAGGATTATTGGCGGGGGTGTTTACACGCTGGAACAGATAATCCTCCTTCCCAAACATGAATTCTCTAGGATGTCATTGTATGCCGTAACATTAAGATTTGTCTTGGTTGGATTTAAGAGGCCTAGCCAAACCCGTCAATTAAAGGGGCCATCGGCATACTTTTCGTTATGTTGCGTATGTGATGTATCACAAAGGATTGTTATTCGAAATGTTATTTATTCAAAGCATGATGCCAAGTAAGTCAACAGCTTAACTGCAGTTGATTCATTCGTTTAATCAGCGGTGAAATATCGTTGAATCTTTCGACACTTGTGTGATTACAAGACTGTGAACCATTTGGATGTTATTTGCTACCAACCAGCCTAAAAACAAATAACTTTGACTTCTTCCGCCAGTGCGATCTGTACTCTGAAGTTTTGTTGTGATTATTTCTTATGAACTTCTTTAATCTCGTTGCATCTGGCCACATATCATTTTTGCCTAAGTGGACCCAAATGTTGCTTAAGTGCTTGCCAGAAAACGTTTCCAGTAAATCAGATATACATAAAGAATTATCACCCGAATAAAAGACAAATGAATACACTTGTAAATGAGAGCATGACTGCGCCCTCGCATGTTGGTGAGAAGCGGGACCTATGAGTAAATATAATTTACAACTGATAAAATATTTTCTAGGCTGTGACTCTTTAACAATAAAAACATTTATAGCCTATGAGGATCGTCGGATTTCAATTACACATACGCACTCACCTTCAAAGAGCTCCAATGAATCATGTCAGACTGAAGGATAAATTGTCTCATGGGAAACAAGACAATGAGCGCGACAACACGTAGCTAAGAATGAGGAGAGAGACAAATGTTTTTGTTTCATGTGGCGTTTGATAATTTTGTGGTTTTGTCAGACGCGACTCAGACGAGGGAAAGTTAAGTGTTCTTCCGGGTTGACTGGTTTTTGACTGGTTGCCAACCCAAAGACATTGCTTCAACTCACGAATGGGGCTAAACGTTCTTTTCACACTGTGTGCGTCGTTCAAAAATGGATAGATGTTCTTGTGTGGTTGCGGGTGAGTCATCCAGTCAACATCCGGACTCTGGTTTATATCTGAGAAAGCTGGGCTGTGTCAGATAAACGAGGAACTGACCACCAGTACCTTAACAATGTTGAGCAAAGTATCCCGTGCCAGCAAACTCGTTTTCACACAGCAGATGCATACTCAAGGTTTAAAAAGTTTGTTGAACTAATCCCGAGACTTGCATAGCAACGAAAAAGATCTTCAGCAAGGTCCTTGAGTACATACAATTTAATGCTGGAATCCACACTTTTTGCCTCTGTTTGAAACATTAAATTGCAGTTTCGTACCCTTTATGTGGATTGAAATCATATGATGTCAAACTGACATTTCCTATAAAATCGTTCGGACAGCTCAATTATCAAAACTAATTTATGGTTTCTTTTGTGGAATGGAGGGGAAGATAACTTGTTCGACATAGAATTTATAAAATTTTAATTTAAAGCAAAAAAAATCAATATTGAAGAAATAGCCTTCAAATGTACATGTCGAAAGTGAAATAACATGAAAAAGGGGTTGTTGCATCCGGCTGACAATTAAAATAATGAAATAAATATAATTATTATTATAATTAATATTTTTATAAAATAATTAGTAAATATTATTTGTATTATTTATTAAAAAATGATATGTCAATTTACAGTAATTATGGAAACATTTTAAAATGATGCCTGCAATGATCTTTGATCATATATTTGCCCAACCCCCTAGTCGAGCCAGCCTAGTACCGGACCTGAGATCAAATAGAATTGCAATAATTTTAGTCAACATCCATTTTGTTTAATTTCCTAGATAGAAAAAAATTAAGAATCTTTTCACTTGTACATAAATGAATAAAGATTCATTCATCAAAATTGTATAATTAAATCCTTTTTAGCTGACATTACCCACAGTCCGTTTATTTGTTTCATAGACTGCTCAATGTGTGAATATTTCTATAAAATATTTTATAACAATGCCCTTTATGAAAAGCACTATACACAAAAAACTGAACTGCATTTCACTCTTAACCCATGAAAACTTCTGAGGGAGATTAGTCCTACTATTGATGTAAATGTCCACCCTTCACAACACTCAATCCCCAATGTATGCAAATAATTATTCTTCCAGAGAATTCTTAAACCACTTGCAAATAAGTGGTAACACCATAAACTGACATTCTAAACTGCTTAAACAAACACAGCAATGATTTGAAAGCACCACAGAGGGAAAGTCCATTATTAGGACGTCCACCCATTATTGTCTTACTCAACATTAAGGTATGACATTAAAATGACATTCAAGAGTAGAAAAGGGATGGAAGACGCAACCAATCAGTAATTTAAATTTGAAACATAATCCGTAGGAGTAACTGTAAGTGTTTTATGGATTTTTGTTCCTCCTTATTGATCACAAGGGAACAACACCTCCTTCGCAGTATGATTTATCTCAATGTAGCCATGTGGTTACAAGCTTTAAATGACCATTGCAGGAGCCCTACGCATGTGTGTGAACTGCCACAGATTTGGCCCACCCACTCAGGCTCTCAGTTAGTTTTTTTGAACGGGGGGCAAATGTTAAACCCATCAGTGACCTGGACAGTCTGTTCTCTAGGATGTAGGTCCACCCCAAAGCTGCTAAATAACTTAATGAAAATAGCTTTCGCCAGTCCTTCCTAATCTGCTTACTGACATAAAATATTTTAATTTCTCATGTAGAAATTCTGAGGTATGAAACGCTCCATAGATTACATGCACCCAAGTGGAGGATTATTGGTATGTTATAATGGAGCCAATTGTGAAAAGGCCTCCAATGTACACTCCCAGTAACAGGCCTAGGCTTTTTCCTCCTGTGTCCTTGCGATAGAGTCACGGTGCAAAACTATTGCCTAGATGTTCAACCTGAGATGTTTAATTCGACTAAAAGTATTAAGATTCTTTACACTGTTTGTGACTCAGTCAGCGTTTGGATTACCTGCGCCTTAGACCTACTGTAGTAACTTGGAAAATAAACCTTGGAAAAGATCTAGAGGCCGAAGTAAAAACAAAGTCATTACCTGCAATGCTCAAATTATGACATTTGGCTACTTCTCTAACCCCTAATCATGCCTAGAAAATCGGGGTGTGGGCAGGTTTCCTTTGTTTTTGCTAAGACATAAATTGACGCATTCAAACTCTGGACCTCGAGTGATTTATCTCCTAAGTTTCCAAAGATCTTAAGATCTCATAGCAAAGTACTTTTGTTTTCCAGTGAAATCCACCTTGACGTGATTATAGGAGATTTGGCATTCTAAGACGCAGGTAATGCCACAAAACAGATGATAAACACAGAAAAACTGAAAATCCAGTTAAACCTTGCCCGGAGGAGATCTCAGACTCTCTTGGAAGATGCTTCTCTTCTGATGCCTCAGAGAGTTCACGCTCACAGCATGAGCCGCAAGTGGCCACGTCCCAAGCAAGGGACAAAAGATCAAACTAAGAGAACCTGCACACGAACCGAGGAAAACAACAGCGTCGTTGTGCATTCACCGTCCTTATAGGGACGCTCTCTCATTTTCTATTTCCTCTTTTCTTTGTATCCCCCACTCTGCGTGTTTTTCATGTGGTAACAAATATATAAGGAACCGACAGTCTGAGAGATTCTTTAGTCAGAAAAAAAGAGCCGATTTGAAGCTTTGTAATTGAAAACACACATTGAGTCAGAGAAGCTAAGCTACCAGGGGAGGGCAGAGAAAGCCCCAATGAACAAAGGTTTGAATTGCGAAAGAGACGAACTAGACCCTGCGTGACATCTGACTAAATACTCTCATTGTTTTTCTCCCCAAAAACAAGTATCGAATAACTGGTGAAGGGGAAGAACAGAAGGGATGGATGTCTGCCTGAGCCAGACCTGCTGCCTCGACTTCCCCCGACGAGCTTCAGAAACATCCGTCTGGCATTACGGAGACGTGCTCTTGAAAAATGTTTATCCGTCTGACTATGTACAACAATATCAACTTGTGAACCGTGTTTTGGAAGCATCTGTGTTTCCCAAAGCTATGAATGGTTTAGGGCCTCCTGCGAGGAAGGTTTGAGACCCAGCACATCTAAGTTAGATAATAGGGTAAGTCATGAGTGTTTATATTGTAGTCTGTTGCACATTCCTGTTGAGGAATAACAGAACAGTGACTCCGAGCATAGAGTTTGTAGATATTGGTCCAGAGTTTCACGTTCATGAAAGCACATCCCTCCCATGTTTAAGTGTGTTAAACGGAAGTAATATTATTTGCTAATTGGTGGTTTGCTAGGGCAAACCTCAATATTACTATTGCTTATATTGTATCTACGGATAAAAAAATACAGACCTACATTTTAACTTTGACCTCCTGCACTAATATGAATGACACCTCCATTTTTGTGTTAAATCGAAATTAAGTTATCCATTTTGAAACTTGGAAAGGGAGAATTTATGTCTAGAACCGACAAAACTCAGAAACAACATAGTTACACCTTGGCAACCTCCCATAATACTCTGATAATGTAACACTAAGCAAAGCATCTAGAAAATGCTGTTACCAACAATTTGTTATAATAATACTAGCTTAGTTACGAATACATTTTTTTTATCCAGAGACTGATTTTTGCTTCTGGGGCCTGTTGCTGACTTAAAGTCTAGAAGTATTCCATTGGCCTCCATCCTGAGATCTATTTGTTGTTTTCTCGGCCCCCAAACATCCCATTGACATGCACGATGAGTCAGATTTTTAAGGTTTGGCAGACCAATGGGGCAACTCGTCCCCGCCTCTTCATCGTAGCGCCATTGTAACGTCGGTCTAATTGCCCTGGTATACGCTAGAACTAAGTCTGAAAGAAAGTGGACAAAAGTTCACAGTGGGTCATTTTGGCTTGCTAAGATGAAAGCAGCTTCCATTTTTAATGAGGATTAACCCAAAAGCTTCCTTTTACTCACAATTATGGAGGCTGGCAGTGTTTTACGCATGTCTTCCCGATTGGCCCTACTCCATGTGACCCTCTCTCACAGATCGAATGAGTTCATTGAACAAATAGTCGCCTGTCATTCCAGGCCTCCCAGTCCATGCTCATTTGAAGGTCAATGTGTCATTTTGTGAAGTTGGTTTCCTCCGTGTGTAATTCTGTGTGTGAAACGTGTGGCCAATCCCAAGGTTTTTTTGTGTGAGAAACACTTAATGACATGTTGCTTTGCGATGGCGACATATGATGTAGAAATGTAGATTGTGACTGATGTGGATTGATGCCTCACGACTGACTTCTCATAAATTTGGTCGTTCTTAGATTGATTGTGCAAAATATTTTCCCTTGAGTAAGAGATTTCATAATACCTCAATTTAATTTATATAAAAAACAACCAAAAAGGATAATCATTGCTACTAGTGCTGTTTGCTAAACTTCGGTTTCTTTGGAAAATGCAAAAATGCAGTTCTGTAAATGTTATTCATAAGGCATAAGCCACAGATGGCATTAGTTTGCATGTGTTCAAAGTCAGATGTTGAAATCTATTCTTGGAGACCATAATTTTACTTCTTCTGCCGAATAGTTAAGCTGATATGTTTCTTAGCCCGATTAAACCCACGCTACAACCTCATAACTTAAACTAACCTTTAGCCTCACTTTGGCAATGTTCAATAGAAAAGTGTTCAACCAGAAAATCCCTTCAGACTGACCCCCACCACGAACCCCATCATACACACACACAGTCAACAACCCCCATCCCCCCCCCCCCCCAGTGGTTTGAGGGATGGCCTACTAGCGTACTAAAGGGGATGGGGAGAGAATTTGTTTACTGAAGGAATGACTTGAAATGCAAATGTTCGCCACAACAGTATCGCAAGACAATAGCACAAAAACATAAACTACTGACTTTATATATAACAAAAATATAATGATTATAAAAAGGAAACTGAATGAAGAAATATTTTCCAAGTTAACTACACATTTTACTTGAGGAGTTTGAGAGAAGCACCTGAGGACATAGGCCTATTGAGCTGTGGTGTACACCCGCCATGCAAGTTCAAGTCTCGTCTTCCTTCCTCTTGATACAATCACGTCTTTAAAAAGCAATTGGTAATTCTAAGCAAGGCAAGGTTTAGACCAAGACAATATTTGTACATTATAAACTAGGTCTAGACAGTCTATTCTGATAATGCAGCACTGATTTAACCACTAGTAATTGTATTGTGTTTTCTGAGAAGCAAAGGAACGCAGCAGAAGCATCGGACTAACAGGAATACTAGTCTAATTTCCAATAAAACTGTGAATAAATGCTTTGAGAAATGGAAAGAGCTCCCCGTTTCCCACAAGGACAAACAGCTTTTGTTCATGCTCTGAGGCAAAAAGGCCCTTATTGGAAAATGATGGTGATGTTTTTTTCTGAAGGATCAGTAGGACTCATTAAAGAAATCATTATTAAATGAGAAAATAGCTTATGACACATTGCAGTGCAGACAGATGACCTATTATATGGGGTGGCTTGTAGTGCCTCCATAAAACATAGAATGGACTTTTCATGTATTACACACAGTGACAATTGCTTATCCATAAAGAGGAGGAAAATAGGGACTTACAATGGTCCAACATGACATCAGCGAGGAAATGTGCCCATACCGTAGGAAAGAGGAGTCACAAAAATAAAATCGGATTTCTTCTAGACAGCAATGAAATTAAATTGAGACTTTTTCTTAATTTTCCTGTTTCCTACATTCATGTCTCAAAATTTCTCAAAGTGGTCTCACATTCGCCACGACTGACATCTGCTATAAAAGTCATGTGTTGAAGTCTGACTACTGCTTGATCCAAACATTAGAGCGGTGCTACCCATATGAATTTTATGGCTCTTTGTTGTACTGTAAGTCAATAATTGTCAAATTTGTATCTATTTTTATTCTGTTCCTAGATAATTTAAAAAGATATGAAGTTGTCAATCACTTAGACAAGTGTGATATGAGCTTTAAGAGAACAACATCTGAGCAACACAGTTTTCCCTCTGTAACTGGGTGTCAATGTGAAATGTTTCAAGACTCTTGAATCATTGAATTATATTACAAGTGTTTTTGCTCCTGTCTTTCGTGTGGAATTACTAAACCCTTATACTTATTCATTTTGCGGTTGGTTTATATACTCACATCCCGTAACAGAAAACCGGACCTGAAAGTAAGTTTTTGAAGCTGCGTTTTTTTTCCCTTTTTCGTTTTTTTTTCTTTACCCATTTGCCTTCCATCAAGCTGATCTACCTGGAACAGGGAGACCGTTTGCTGAAGGTCCACACCAGGGACTTTTTAGATCTGGCATGCCTTACGAACTTCCCAGACCGCCCGTTTTTTTATTATTACCACGGCCTGTGCAAGCAGTGTAAGGCACGCCTCCCAGCGAATGGTCCCCTGGAGGACTTCGCCGCATTTGTGGAGTGGGTGCTGGAAAATAATGAACTATTTTTTTTCGTTTGCCCACCCGAGGACATCTCCAGCCCCGCTCCCAACCCAGAGACCAGCCAGAAACGAATACCCTGTCTGCCAGAGCCTACAGAAGACGGAGAGCCTTTGCCCACCATGACACAAGCGCGAGCCCCCTACCGAGGCCGTCATCTCCCTGAAGCCAGAGCCTCAACACAATTCTGCACATGTCGGAGCTGGCTACACTGTGCGCTGCCGTGAGAGTACCCATTGCAATGGGTGAGCTGCTTTGGACTCTGCCATATCTGACTGGGTGAACGAAAAGGAAGTTAGGCTGCTCCCTCCCCTGCTAGTCCAGCCCAGTTCTTCCAAGTCCCCGCTGGTTCCGCCCAGCTCTTCCAAGTCCCTGCTGGTCCCGCCCAGCTCTTCGTCAGCCAACATCACCTCTTCAGCCTCCAAGAAGGTCCACCCAACCGCCCACCTCTGTTGTCGTCAGCCAGTCCATCTGCCCTGGGTCTGCTGGCATCGGGAGACCCCTCAGCTCACCCTCTGAATGCCAACGGCATTGGTTCGGATGAGCTTCGTGATCTTCAGCCACCAGCTACCTCGGGGGTTGAGTATCCCATGTCTCCACCTCCAGCCTCCGAGACCTGGACTCCACCTCTGCCCTCCGACCCAGCAGCTACACCTCCCTCATCTCCACCGTGGCCCGACATCCCACCATCTGTTGTTGAACTGAACAAAATCCAATACCAATGTCTGTGATTCACCTTTCTAGTATTTGTTGGTGATCTTCAGCACCTCTTTTGAACCTCGCAAACAGAATTACACATTTACATTGCTAAAGGGTGTTGCAACGGTGTGTGATACATTCTGACTTTTTAACAATGCTAAATGTTCTGTCTTCTCATGCTTAACATGGTCAACTTGTCAAAAAACGAGTTGGACGTATGACATATTATTTCTGTGCTCGATACACTCCCCCAGTGTTCGTACAGGTTTCAGAATTTTTCAGAAAATCATTATGCAACAACTTTTCTAAGTCCCTTATTGGACAATTCTACTGGAAAAGCATGCGGCATGGGTGATAAATGTTATATAAACGGTGGATTTAATGCTGGATTTGGAGATCGTTTGAAACTGATAGATGGAGCGGCAGTCGCAGTGCTAAAAGATGCCGGACATGAACCCCAGGAGGTAAGTGAAACTGATGTCTGTGTTTTCATAGCACAGTGTGTGCACATGCTTTAGTTCCGCCCCTCCCCACACGTGTGATCAAACTAAAGACTCTGCAGATATTTGAAGGGTGCGATACTATTCTGTAAGTACTCAAGATTAACATGAGATATACAGAAACTGTGTAAGTTAGGGCCACTTTAAAACTTGAATCCTTATGTCTAATAGAACAATTTTCACTGTCCTCTGCTATTATGCCATTTATCTATCAGTTTCTATTTTTAATTCCTGGATTTGCAATAAAACATGTAATTAAAAAGTGATATTTATATTGGCATAAAACTAGATCATTGTGGCCCATTGCTTGTCCCTAAACTAAAATTCATGTAAAATTCATGTTTAGCCAGTCAAAACATGTTTTAGTTTTGAAGAGGCCTGGCCTTCAGAGGGAAGCTGTGACCTGCATTGCGTAGAAGATGTTGCTTTCATGCAAATGGAACAAATTTATTACAGCTTGACCGATTTACTGATGCTTGTTCAATGTGCTTAACACAACAAATGTGTTGAATTTGACCCTGAAATATCTGTTCTGGTATTTATAATAAACACTGCGGGGTCTGCGCTTATTGAAAGTCAACAACTTAAAGCTAAAAAGAACAATTACAAAATATCCTTAATACAATGGTTTCAATTTTTGCAATTTGAAAACTGTTAAACATTATTAAAAAGTATAACATTTAAATTAGCAACAAACCCCTAACCTGCTAGCATGAAGCTTTGCCAATTGAACAAAACAATGATGTAGCCTAGACACATGAGACAAAGCATACAGTTTTGTGGTACTGTTCAGAGTTCCCTGTACTGTGAGGGTGAGTAGCATGTTGTTGATTGGCAACATTGTTGAAGACCATTTACCACTGCTGCTTACTTTTGTTGACAGCATTTGGCCTTTGGGAACAGCCCAGTTGGGAACAGTTCGGGCAGGCACAGGTGGTCCTGTTCGCCTCCCCAAACCCTTTCAATTGCCCGTGCCTTTGCGCACAGCTTTCTGCTGGACAAGCGGAAGTACGCCTTCCCCCAGTGAGCCTCCTGGATTCAGGGTAGAGGAGCATTGAGCTCTGCTATTTGCACCCTATGGGCCTTACCAGACTCGGTTCTCGGAAGCGAGTGCTTCTGATGATCCCCCTGGCGGATTCCCCCTGACAAAGTCATTCTCGGGGAAAGGGCACGGCCTGGCACCTGTGACCAGACCTCTGGAACCTCCACGTCAGGCCCCTGGATGGAACAAGGGGATCCTGAGTGACCTGTCTCCTTCAGTGGTGAGCACAGTTATTCAGGCAAGAGCTAACCACTTAGCGACTGTACGCTTAAAGGGGCGCCTCTTCTCGTCCTGAAGATGTCTCCAAGCAGAGACTGGCGCAGTTGATTGCGGATGCCATCACTTTGGCCCACTGCTCCCAAGCCTTGCTCACTATTAGTGACGACTCACTACACCGGGGTGTAGCCTCCTCGTGGACACTGCAGGCATCTGCAGAGCTGCGGGTTGGGCGACGCCCAGCACTTCACCAATGTTGGACCTGGTCTTGAGCAAGACCTATAGTCGGTTGCTCCACATGTAGTAACCCCCCACAGGGCGGTTCTGTCTGATGTATAATCATGAGCCGGCTCCCGTGTTGGCATCCCATGACCTCCCCTAGGTGGGCCTCCACCTCTTGTGGTACAGCTGCACATCGTTCCCATGAGTTCTCCCCTGCGGGAGAGACCATGTAGGTGTATCCACTAAAACTCGCGGTAGGAAGTGGTCTTAGTAGCGCGTTTCCTCAGTGAGGGAATAGCGTTTCCCAGTGCTCCTTATGGTGTCAGGTGGCACAAAGTCGAGAGACCAACAGAAAGGGAACGTCTTGGTTACGTTTGTAACCTCGGTTCCCTGATGGAGGGAACGAGACATTGTGTCCATCATGCCACAGGCACTGCGCCGGACCACCGCAGAGAACGAGAGTGCCTCTCAGTTTCCTCAGCCCAAAAAGGTGAATGAATAGGCTGTCCCATTCGCCAAGTTCATTGGCCTATTCAAAAGTATAATCGGAGATGATAGGTTCTTAAGTCAAACCCCATTATGTCAGTCTCGACACAACATCTCGTTCTCTCCATCAGGGAACCAAGGTTACATACGTAACCAAGACGTTTTTCACATCTGAAATTAATATCAAGGTCATTAATCAAAATAAAGAATACAATAATGTAGGTAAGTTGTAAGGGACGAATCAGAGCACAGAAGTAGATGAGTTAAAAAGCAATTAGTTGAGTATCTTTTTGTTGGCCCTAATGAACAGCATAGTTAATGACATCACAAAAGCTTGTTTACTGTAAAAGACAAAAGAGCTTTTCTTCTCTCTCTGAGGTTCTCTGACCTTGTAAACAAGAATGCAATTGCACTGTTCACCCCCAGTCGGTGTGATCATGGGTTCACCAATCCCATATACTGTATATGCATCTGCATATTTGTGGTCACTGGCAGAAATGGGTGTACTGACACCTGTTGCATGATATGCAGAACTTGTCTATCAGTCTGCATTAACCAAGATTACTAAATACTAAAAATTACTAAAATAATGTATTATACACAACACATATAGTTACCACCCTTCTTGGTATAGCCAGTCGGGTGCCTGAATTATTGCCAGCACTTATTCAAATTCCAGGATTTGCGACATGAGCCCAATCAAATACTGTAGGTCCATTGATCTTCACACAATGAATGTAGTTATAGGCAATCTCAATGAATATTCACAAAGATATGAGTGAGTTACCAAATACATAAAAAAAGAATTGGGCCTACCATTTTTGTTATGTTTTCCAATACACATAAGTAAAACTTCAGAAGTAAAATGACCTAATATACTAATTCTGAGAAGAAAAATAAAATTTCTTAAAAGAAAACAAATCTGACAATGGAATAAAAATATGTAACTTCTATTAAAGTTTTACATCTTTACTCAGTACTTAATTCAAGTTTGTATGAATGTATATTTATATGTTAATCAAAGAGGTTTTAGATATATATACTTGACAACTGAGCAAAAATAGTAGAAAAATAAAAAAGCTCAACTAGTCAAAGATCGTAATCCTTCGAATGGAGATGAAATGTTTTTGTTTACAACCTTATTTACCAAAATATGTTTTAAATGCAATATTACATAATACACAAGCAGACCTTAATAAAACATTTTTCACATTTAACTTGAATATGTAAGGCATACTTCACCCCAAAATGGAAGTTTCTTTTATAATTCCCAGACTCCCTGATGACTTCCCCTCCTGTTCGTTCACTCGGACTCCTGTCCACGTTTCGCTTCAGGCCACGTTTCAGATTGTTCTTAATTTTTCATGAGAACCTTTTCGTGCTTCTCCCCAGAGCTGAGAGGTCTTCCTCTGCCAGGAACATCAATTCTTTATTCCTCTGCATCATCTGCAACTTCTCGTGCCAACAGCTGTCACTTGTAAGAGGCTGCAAAAATGTGTTTCGGGCACAAATTCCTCCTGGTTGTTCTGCTCTTTGAGTGTCATGACTTGATTAACGACAAATAATATTTGCTTTAGCTTTTGATAACAAATACATTATGTTGTAATGCATCAATACAATTATTCTCATTAATATCGGCTGTTGTTAGAATTTACAAAATTTGCCTGTGGGAATTGGTCACAATTTTATAAATGAATCTTGTACTTGAAGATATGATTTTTACTTTACAAATATTAAAAACTATTTGCTAATAAATCAAATAATATAATACAAACCTTCAGTAAATGTAACATTATATTGGTTCTTTATTTTATTATTAATGTTTGAATACTTTCAAATTGGTTGATTTTGATTGGCTGTAATGTGTGCATTACTCAATTTATGATGGTCTTAGTTTGGCAAATTACCAGTTGGATGATTCCACAGCTGGCCGTGCATTTAAGGATTTCGGGTGATTCTTTGCCTCCATTTAAATCCTTCAATGCACTGCTAGCTGTGTTTAGTTAGTAAACTGGTTAGTAGAAAACTTTCAATATTGTCACTGTTGGAATGAATACTCGAAGTCCAACAGCAACAATATTAAATATTTTTGACTGATTCATTATGCACGTTTCTTTCACATTGGTGGTTGTTGCTTCATGCAATCGGTGCAGACGTTGCAATAAAAATGTTAAATTGCGATTAATATGTCTTTGCATTATTTTACAACACCCAGTCTTTTGCCACATCCAATGCAGAATAAAAACATACAACTCACCTAAAGCTGAATTTTTAATCCGATGTTTCATTGACATTTACACAGCATTGCCGTCTTTTAAAAGGCCTCGGTTTCACTATTTTGTTTCTTGAAAAAGCAGTTTTGTCTGCTTGCAGGTCACACAGGGGTAAACACAGCAATTGCTGCAACCTCACACTGCATAAACGTCAAAGTCACTCACAATCACATGAGACAATAAAATATTTCCTTTCCCCCCTCTCTTTTGGGTTTTGGAACTGATATCGGCTGTCTATCTGAAAGCCACATGGCTTGACTGAGGATACACATGAGCAAACCCCTTGTCCCTTCACAGCTCTGTTCGTAGATGTGCTGGAGTCATTTCCAACCTTTGATATGGTTGACGCTACCAGATAAAAGAAGTGATGAAGATGCCAAGTTGATGTGATGCTGGAGATTACTCATTCTTTAAATAAAGAATACAGAGTCAATTGCCTTAACTTTCGTGAGATAACAATGAATCACTGGAATCTGTAAATGATCTGATAATTGATGGTTTTGCTGCATTGAGGGGTGGAAATCTCGGTCACACCCCTAAAATGTTTTGCAGATGTTATCTTGCATTATAAAAGTGTCTCCTCTAAAATACTGCATGGTTAAGTGGAACAATCCAATTACTTTGAATGTGCACAACATTTAATTTGTGTAGTCAGTGGATTCAGATGAGGTTTATGTTGATCTGGAATCTGAAATCTGAAGCGCATGCGATGTTCATGTGATGTTCTCCTGGGAATACTTCATCCGGGGGTGTCGCTAGACCCCTTTTACTCGGGCACGTGCAACTACTGTAGGCTACATCCCCAGCCAGTCAGGTCTCAGACAAACCTTTGTCAAGTCTGTAAAATTGCATTGTTGCTTAGAAAAACATTAGTTTTATGTACTTTCGGAAATGAAATTCATATTTAAAATATTTACTTTAGGACAATACATACAATGTTGGAAGTACCTTTGGCTATTATATGCAGTAGCCTACAGTTAAATGCAGTACAATTGTTTCAAAACATGAACCAGCTTTGTTCGGTTGTATTAGACCAGAAAATATTAGTTTTTTATAAAATACGTTCTTTATATTAGTTGGAGCCATAAAACAATTGGTTTCTAGAAATATTGTCATTTTAAGTTCCTGAATAGATGTAATTATTCATGGTTATGACTGAGTAAAAAATGATCTCTGCTTTCATTATTTCCATACAGTGCATGCAAAGATGTTAATAATGTTTATGTTCAGTATGTTGAAGATACTTAAATATTTTTAAATACATAAATTCTTACCTTTCCTAGAATTGTTGCGCTTTAGGAATATTGATTTAACCAAGGGAAGTTTGTATAGTGCATTGAAAAGTAATGGGGCCTGTGCCCCTGTAGAGCTTTAGGTCTGACAATGCCCCTGAATTCATCCCTCTTTAGATTAATGGAAAATCAGGCAAAATAAAAATTCTGCCATTCAAAACCTGTTGTGGAGCACAAAAATATCTCAGTGGTTTTGAGAAATATCTCAGTGGTTTTGTCTTTGTCCAATGGAAGTCACTGAGTGCGTTTGCATGCACAAAATAAACAGATATTTATAAAAAATCTGCTTTTAAAATAAACCTGTTTTCTTATGTTTAACTGTAAATAAACCTGTTTTCTTGCATATCAATAAGCCATCTACGCAATAAAAAAATGACCATTACCCACCCCTCTCTCTGAGGCAGTATTTAATGCTGAGCATTTAAAAAAACATAACATTTCTTAAGATGGTCTGCATGTTTACTGTTGGGCCCAATTTAGTTTTGAGACTCCATACTGTTTCTCCTTCATTACTTCACCATGACGAGACGTTTCTGACCACGAAGGCCAAGGAAGATTTTGGTTCTCAAATGTACAGTATGTTTTCAAAGCACATCAAGCTTCTTATCTTTACACATCATGAAAAATGTGGCTTCAACATGCTATGGCCTTCGTCTCTTTTTTTTCATTTTAATCACGCAACTTGAACGTTAGGGAAACCCTCCAAAAACCCAGAGATCTCCCCAGCCAGACATCATACAAGACATCTTGCTCGCGGACACCGACAGCTGTTTCCTTTTTTTCCCGCCACACAACCTTTATTCGTTCCATGCATGTATCCGATTTGTTTGCAATATAATCCAAAAGGAAGACAACTCCTGAGGAAGTGGTGTGAGAGCTAGCTACTTTCCCTCAAGAGCGGCTATTATTCTTTAACAGTGTTTAGAATGTAAGGCCTCTGTTGTTTTTCATTAGGAAAGGAATCACCTTTGCCAAAGATCTTGATCAAAACCAGCCGCTTATGGCTTCTAATTGAAGCAAGCTGGACCTCCGTGTAGAGCACAATACACATAATGTGACAAGTTAACCCATCTCTTTAACAACGTTGCTTGAAAATATAGAAAGAAGGAAAAAACATACAGAATAGCTTTTGTATTAGGGCAAACTGTGTTTGTCACAATTCATCGTCTGGATTACAATGAAGGAAACAAAGTCCATTGGGCTAAAGCCACATCTCCGGGACGGCCGAGTACTCTCTTTTTCGTATTTATTATTGACGTTTTGAGATTTTCTGAGTTCTGCCTCAGGTTACCTTTACAGCTGGAACAAAACAAGTATGATTTTTGCAGATTGGTAGGTTTTGAGCAAATCTCAAAACATTGGAAATGAAACCTCTTTAATATCTCAATAGTTTCCTCCTAGACATCAATGAGAAGAGATGCTCACATCTCCTGCTCCAGAGAACTGTTAACTGGTCTGAATGCTGAAAGAATTGTTTTATATGTGCACAGTTTATTAAGGACTTTTTAACACCAACTCCCACCCAACAAACAGCATATACTGGTTAGGAAGGCTTTGAAGCATGGTGGCTGGTTCGTGCTGATTTAAGCTGGTCATTTGCTGGTTTAAGCTGGTCATGTGCTGGTTCAAGCCGGTCATGAGTTGGTTCTAAACTGGTCATGTGCTGGTTTAAGCTAGTCCATAGCTGGTTTAGGACCAGCTTAATCCAGCTCAGGACCATCTTAAACAAGCACATGACCAGCTTAAACCAGCACAAAGCAGCTGCCATGCTTTAAAACCTACCTAACAAGCATATGCTTATTTTTTCAACAGGGCTTTAATTAATTAATTTGTTCCTTTGTTGCAACTAACCTAAAGTTTTAGTTTTGATGCCGTTAAAGTGTATATTTACTTCAACCTAACACTGAATATATACGTTTTAGATCTTGCAAACTATTCGTCCTGCCTTGGGTTTCATTTGAATTAAAGAGGCCAGACTCAAAAACCACCCACCCATAATTCACAACTGCAATATAACTCAAAAAGGTTACCGTCTGCTGTTTTGCTGTTCTGATACACTTCCCTCCTTCTAGTTGATGACACCCAAGAGAAATCATGACCCCTGTTAACCCATCACAAATCTGTGGCCTGGTTTTTACACCAAGAAGTTCAGGGAGGACACTAGTCGCTAGTTCCTTGGACACCAGCCAACATATTGTTGACATTATCGCTGCCATCCTTTTACTCTTCCCCATATTATCAAATGAAACAGTTCCCAAAATTCAGTTCCAGGTCCGTGTTGCATTTCTCCTTTCACGACTCATCCATCAGGAAGGCTGACGTCTTCCAGCGCGCTCCTCGCATTCCCTCCGAGAGCGTCTTTTGATGTGTTTTCTTTTTTTTGTGCACAAGGGACTCGTGTTGCTCAGGCTTCGAGCTGCACTGAACAACAGCTGAATGTGGGAGGCATATGAGCGGGGAACAGTCTTGGCATGTGATCAGTTGAATACACAGAAGGATTCAATATGTCTGCCACGGATGATTGAGTCAAAGGGGACAATGGGGTGCAGATGATGCACAATGCTCGGATTCTATTAAAGATGTTCACATTTTCTGCACTGTCTAGTAAAGAACCGACTCAGAATGTCTAAACAAGAATAGTCAGTTACTCGGAAAACAGCAATGTGTTTC
Organism: Barbatula barbatula; assembly: GCF_947034865.1. Lineage (NCBI taxonomy): Eukaryota > Metazoa > Chordata > Actinopteri > Cypriniformes > Nemacheilidae > Barbatula > Barbatula barbatula. Next base: position 7,445,909 of record NC_136788.1, read on the forward strand.
TTACCCCCAAGTATTTTCAGAAAAGAGACTTATGGGAATAATGCCAATGGCTCGGATAATATCATCTTGGTATGTTTCAATAGTTGATTATAAATCTTAACGTGGAAGTGGCCCCCTATAATTTTCTGGAACGAGATTCTAAAGCAGCTAGCGCTCAGGAAGTTAGCATGAAAGCACCATCAGGGGGAACACAACTGCGGTGAGTATCACATCCAGGAAAGTCTTGGCAAACCCTCAGACTTTAAAACAAACATAATGTGTCCTGACAGCCAGTGGATTTGACACAAGGTTAAAGTAATAGTTCTCCCCAAAATGAAAATTCTGTCATTTTATTTACTAACTCTCGTCATTCCAAATCTGTATGCTGCGTTAAACAAAAGTAGACATTTTAAAAGGATCTTTATGTACATACTGTGCATAAACTTGTTTTATGTAACATATGTATGTTTTTCTACCTATCTGAAGCTTGATTTTAACATAGTGATTCCTCATAATCTTCTTTTAAATTTCATGATTAATAAAAGAGCAAATTGATTTAAAACAACAAAAGTAAAATAATTTTCATATCTAGTCAACTTTTCCAAGCTGTCAAAAAAGTACAAAAGGTACTTGTGGCGAGCAGGGCGGGACTAGAGCCGTGAAGGAACGGCACGAGGCTGAGCGTGCACTGGTCTTGCATCTCTCATGGAGGAGCTCCAGAAGCATAAGAGAGGAGCGACAACAGGGAAGGACGAGCGAGGACCAGGCCTGGACTTTATGTTGTGTTCAGGTTGTTGTTTATTTGTTGTATGAAAACTGTTTTAGGTTCGCCGTTTCCCGCCTCCTCCCTTCCTTGTCTTGAACTTTGCAACAGTACTGTACCTTTTCCGTCGCTGAGTTGGTACCATTAAAGGTTCCAGTTTGTACCTTTACATGAATATAAAACATAAAAGTTGTGTACCTTTTTGGGATCTATTGTTTTTCTTTTAATGTACCCCAACTGTAAATTTAACTGTACCTTTAAAGGTACTCAGTGGGACCCCTGGGTACAACACTGTACCCGAAAAGGTACAAAATGTTCTATATACCTGTAAAGATACAAAAAGGGACCTTTAATGGTACCACCCCAGTAATGGAAAATTTACAGTTCTGTACTTTTTTCTGACATTGTATAAAACAATATCATTAGCTGTTTGATCAGGTGCGGCGTCCTGGCAAGTATTTTTCTTTTACGTGTACATGATATAGAATGCTCCGCTGTTTTTGCGGGATTGCTCTGTTTATTTCGTCACAAAATATTTAGTTACTCGAACTAATGAAAATCTGTTGAACAGCCAGTAAAACTCAAGGGAAGGGTTTGAAGTGGAGCTTCTCCGAAGAAAATAAATGATAGCACACAGCTGGAGAGATGGCAACAAAGAAACCCCATCTTTACACCCATCATTGACATTTACCATTCATCACAACAGAAATTTCGTCTTATTCTTTGGAGCAGTCATAACAACCACAAATAGACGTAATAACAACGCCCCTCGTTGCGTATGCCTCACACTTTGGTTTAGCGTTTCTACTTTTCAACAGTCTATTTTTCATATCTGTTGAACTGTAAACTGCACATAGGAAAAAGTTGAACATCAAGTTTAGGATTCTAAAAAAACTGTCCATTCGTACAATTGTTAATGTTTTGACAGGCACACTATTGTTGTAGCAACGTTCCCATTTACATAATTTAGCAAGAACGTACGAACTTACATAACAACTCATTCATTTCAATTCAACTACAGCTCCCAACTTGGCCCCATGATTGTGATGTGCAACAGGGCCAGCTGAATCTGCTCTCTGAACTTGTTCTATTGTGATTACAAAGTGCTCGGAACAGCAGGGATCCCAATGGACTGTTTCAGACCTCCTCGCCTTCCGACCCGTTATGACATTCGCTAAGTGTGGGCTCATTGAAAACAATAACAGTTCATTACTGGTGGATGGCACTTTCCACAATACTGGGCACACTTTAATATCCCGGTGTTCTTATCTGCATTATCTGAACAAATAAACAAGTTAATAACCTATTTTTTGGAGTTGCTCATCTTATGTTAGAGAATGTTTTAAGTAGTATAAAGTTAGCATTGTGTAAAAGGTTTTTGGAACACATTAAAATTATTTGAAGCTAAAGCCCTCTTCGAACGTTACTGGTTTTCCCAGAAGAGGTTGGATTAGTTCGTTTATGTTTTGAATCCCATCCGAATTTGTCAAGTCTGTATCTCCTAAATCCAGAGCAGTTTACCTACTTAAGCAAACTCTGTTGTACTCTGAGAACTCCTATCCCGTTTGAATGCAAATGTCTGCGATTGCCAATATTTCTTTTTTTGGCCACGACTGCAGAAGTTCATACCACGGCATGTTTTGTGATTGCTGCGTCCTATGCATTATGAATATAATGGCATGTTTCTGCCATCTCGCTACGAAATGAAAAATATAATAATTATAACAATAATAAAGTCAACAAAGAAATCATGTGAACAGCTTTTAATACGTTCGCACTATCAAATATATGTTTTAATTATTTGGTTTTGATTTCGATGGGTATTTATTATAAGCAATAATTTCATTTGACAATGTTTAATAAGTGTTTTATTATTTTTTATGTTTGCTTATTTTATCAACCATGATGCAGGCATCCAGAATATGTGATCTTCGGCAACACCCTGCAGGAATTCCAAATGGATACTGTCACCTCTGTAATACACACACAGAGATCTTAGTCCCGTCCGAATAGATAGATGAAACCACAGTTGGTGATAATAACTGTATCTTAAATGTTGTAGAAAATGAGTCCCATTTAAATAATGCTTAATTGAAGTCCACGTTGTTACTTGCCCCCTGTTGCACATTCATGTCATTGGTAGAACAGATTTGAAAAAAATTGATATTCGTGTTCATTACTGGTACTTGTTATTAATTTTGCATATACATTTTTAGTTGTTTTATTTTCTAGAAACCGCACACTTTATTATATATGTACAGTATATATAAGTTATTTTCCAAGTGCTGTACAGTTACTAAATACTATTGTACGGAAAGTAACATGATCAAACAAATCTGTTTTTAAAATAGAATTTAGATTTTCTCCACAATTTGGTAACTTTGTTGATTCACCTTTTAAACTTTTACCCCTATTTGTGCCAATTGCACAATCATTCAGTAACGTTGCATGACTGTTGTTGTGACTTTTAAAGGGTGTAACAGCATAATTATTATGAGTGGACTTCCCTGCACTCGAACACATATCATATTCTCAAATTAGACGCGTTTATCATCTTTAAATAGCTTTTACATGGCAGCAAAGTTGGGTGTGCACATAGAAACACTCAGACCCCGCAGACGCATTTCCAATGCTGACTCACAACTCTCCCACCCAATGGTTGTTTCTGGGCACCCAGGAACAGCCGTGGTCTGATACCTGAAATAGATGAAGCATGCATTTGTCAGCACAGGTTATAATCAAATAAATAGCAGAGTACTATAAACAAGAGTAAAGTGCTGGAAAATATAAAGCGCACAATGATAATCCGGTGAAGATAATGAAAATAGATTGTAAATTTGTTTGCTTTCCAAAAATAAACATATTTCCAGAACATTTTGAGGCTTTTTTGGTGTATAACTTATGCTCTGGTTATGAAGGTTTTCACGGCTATACAAGAGCACCACAATATTTTAGTGAGAATTATTACAAATTATTTTTATTGCAAAATAACTGCAATCTTGGAAAAGTGCTTGAAAGTGCCTTCGGTGGCAGATGGAATCTTTCTGAGAAACGGCAACAGTGACATAATTGCTGACATTTTGTTGTTTTTATTTGGCCATTGATGTCCAGCCAATTGACACAACATAATATTTATTGGATGTTTAGACACATCATATAGACACATCACAAGGATCCACTTCGATTCCAAACATCTTGTCACGCTTTTGACGTCAGTAACCACGAAAACAACCGAAAATCAACAAAGAGACAGTCATCTGCGGGACACATTTCATAGCCTTTTTAAAAGGGAAACTGTCTCTGGAGGTTTAATGTGGGGAAGCCCTGTTGGTTAATTTAGAGAAAGAAAAAAAACATCTCCAAATGTTTAAATGGAAAATCCATGACATCATTCCAAGGAGAGCCGCGGAAAGAGAAAGGAGTACGAGCTAAAACAGCAAAGGGTAAAAAATTGGGCTTGATTAGCAATGGTTTCCAGTGTGCGGCGTGGCGGGTTCCCCAGATGAAGGGAAACAGCTCTGCGTGCTTGCGTGGGTCTCATTTTCACCCCTCCCACCGCGTTTCAGGGGCGAATTGGTTTGTGTCTGAGGTTCATTGTGGTGGCAGCCCGAGCGCCGTGTGATCTCGTCTCACTAGCGAGTCTGTGTGTGTCTGACAGGAGCAGAGGTCACGCTAAGGTTCCGATGAAGTCAGAATGTAATTATCCCTCAATGAACAAAAAGTGGAAAGTAATATAAAACAGCTGAATGTTTTTCAGTCAGACTGAAGACATATAGATATGGGTATGAATGGCTCTCTTTGCCGCTCTCTCTTTCTCAGCCATTAGATAAGCAGTACCACATATTATGATACTTTTTTAGATTAATAGCGATCTTGCTGTTCAAAAAAAGTTAATATATTTATAGACTACTTTTTCCAAGGAAAGGTTTATTTAGCATAACTGTAACTGAATGGTGTTAACAGTTGCAAAACAATTTAGCGAATTAATTTCCTGTCAACGTACTGTCACAGAAATGTGCTTATCCACATTTTTTATTGATTTAGAATGTGGCTCATCCAATCAGAATGTAGAATCAGAACTATCCTTTTTCAAAGCACAATTTGAAAACATTTTAAATCCACGCTTATTACAACATCATGTTTAGACAGCGCACCAATGAAACGGATAGCGGGTAGAGAGAGCGAAGCGCCAGGTGGTTTCACTCAGGTAATCTTTGAACTAGTCTCTGCTCAGTAAGAAAGACGGAAAAAATATGTCACGAAGGGAATGAAGGGTCTGTTACATGTATTGTAAAATGTATCGTTACGAAGAAAAGGGCAAAACTGCATCACTTTCCAAGAAACCCCACTCATCATCATCACCATCTCTCAGTCTGGGTCTTCGAGACATGTTTTCCGCCCCTGACGTCCACAGATACTGTATCCAGCAACAGTAGCTATGCAGTAGGTTGTGGGAAACCGCACATGGAGTGACCGGTCATAGAGGGATAGAGAACAGAGTGATATGGATAAGTGGTTAGGGGGGGGGGGGTGCATGGGTGGCACAGTACACTTTTTGTTCCAGATAAAGGGGTCCTGTTACGTACGTATGAGGAAATACGGAAAATAAGAAACATATTGCACGAAGTACGTATGTGAAAGACAACATTTTAATAGCACGTGTGAAAGGACATTTTGGGTTTTAAACCACTTTTAAAAAAGAAGAAGACGGCCACCTTAACTTCATAAGTTTCTCATTTTCCAAAACTCACTGTAAGGGAAATTCACAGTTTATTATTATAATCTTAAAATACGTTTTTAAGATAAGCACCCTCTAGCTGTTGTCGAAAAAGTAACAGTGTTGTGTTACGTGTGATGTTACAAAATAACGTTTGACTATCTTTACCAAACAAAATAAGAGTCGTGTGTGTACTTTTTTTCACATGTATTTTCACTCATCACATTTTGACGGACGATGAGTGCACCTTTTAACGCACAGGGTATCCCTTTGGCGTCATTTTTCCAAATTTTACTGTCGTTATGAAATTGTATATTAGATATAATTTGCAATGATGACGTTTCAGGGTTTGATTTAAGATTATCGGCCGTTCAAATTTCGCGCCAGAAGAGTTATGACAGCTTCGATGCTATTGGCTCTCCCGTGTCTTGTGATCGATCTTTGGCTTTCAACGTGAAACGGTATTGGCTCCCGCGATTGACTGTATCTGGCTAATGTTCCGGTTTCTTTTTTGAAAGAGAGCCAAATGCATGCATTCACGGACACAGCATCTTCATATGAAGTAATCGTACGTCTTCCGTGCAAAAAGGTCTGCGACACGAGCTGTTTGTAGCTGCCTTTGGTCAGTTTGTACAATAAATACTTGCGACTGTACTTTTATTTGCGTGTTGTGTTTTATATGGTTGAGAGGGGGTTTGGTTTAAGGTGGGGTTAGGTGCTCCAAATTTGCTTAATAGGACTAGGTGTTATAATCCCACTATTTCAGCACAGTTTAATTGCCCAATAGGACATTTCTTACGCTTTATGCATGACAGTCAAGAATATGAATACAGGAAAGGTGGTCTGAGGTTTCACTGGGTTCATCGGGAAGTTATCCTCTGTGTTTTCATCTGTGAAAACAGAGTAAGTAGTCATATCATACTGTACATTTATAATTATTAATATATTATAATTATAAGGTTGTTCAATTTTCTCACATCCATAATTCTTTGTGTTTTTGAATAACAGTATTCATTCTGCTTTTTCCAAATTACATCACAGTGACTGAGACCAAAACTGAATGAGCTTGGTAACGTCTTAATGTGGGCGGGCATTTGTGCCTGTGTTCTGACATCATCTGTGTGATGTCAGAAAGTAAGGAATGTTCAGAATGAGTCACTTCGGCAGCGGAGAGTAAGTTCTGATGGGTGCAGTATGTTTTCAAACGGCTCTGTACTCAAGACACTAGAAATAAAGAAAAATCATTCCATAATATATGTTTTATAAGGATGCTGAAGATAAGACACGCAAGTCAAATTACAAGCATTACAAGAATCCATTCCATCTTAAAATCAGCACACGATAAACTTCTTAGCCTCCAATTTATCAACGTATTAGAAGAACCGGGCCATTTGAGGTCTTATCATGTCCACGGCATACAGAGAAGATCACCTCCAAACATGGAGAACCGTACTTCATCTTCCCTTAAGTTAAGATGAGGACAAAGCCCCTCAGGCGATCTCACTGTACGAAAGACGCTTAAATCCCACCAGCTGCTGCCTTGCTGTAAACTTCCGACAAATGTATTTGTAAAGACAGTTCCATGTAAGGTCAATGGTGTGGCTGCTCTGCTTTGTGTCCCGATGGCAACTGTCCAAACATGGAGCTCTGTTTCTTGAAAGACCTCCATCATGAGACACAATGAGGATCAGTCTGTGTAAACTAAATCCACATGACAATTGTTGTGTTTTTTTTATATCGCAGCATAAATAGATCCTTGTCTATGTGTAGGCTACGTATATACCATTGCGGATCATGTTGTGGCTATTGTCCTGAAGAAGCCTTGAAAACATCTTGGAGTGGGAGAAAAGTCAGATGGGTTCGTGGAGAAATGAAGGTTTTTTTTAGATCCAAGGTGGGGAAAATTGGATTATAACAATTGTATTTTTTTATATTTAGGCCCCCTTTTATAGGAGATTTATGCCATTTCTCTTCAAATTTTGGTCATGGATAATATCACATAAGTCACTTTTAGCTTGAAATTGCATGTAAAACAGCAACCAGTACATTCCTCAAAAGTTCTTATTTACTACTTTGTCCAGAATGAGTATATATCCATAAATAGCTTTTTTTACAGGAGGAATCATCTTTCAAATCTAAAAGCTTGGTTAGTATGCATGAATCGCTTTCATTCTGGTCCTTTTGGGTTTGACCTATTTTTGCAACATTACTACAAAGACTGGCAATGACTCAAAAAAAACTAAAGAAACATCTTGATCTTGAACATCCTCATTTTGTGACCTTAAACTTGGCAGATTGTCTCTGGCGAACATGAGTAGAATGAATAACCTTAGGTAGATCAAATTTGTTAAAATGTTTAACTTTTAATAAAGTTAAAGTTTGTGTGCGGAGTCAACAATCTGGTTATAGTTTTGGTAAAAAACAAACATTATATCTGAGTGAAACTGTTGCTCGGTAACCCGGGGCCTCTTTGAAGAAGGACAGCTGTGAACTTTTTTCTAGGAATTCTAATGGGTATTTCTAGGAAACTTGGATGTGGTAAATGCAGTCCTTTGGATAAAGTTTCAGGTCTCTGCGTCTTAAGAAATGCAAAAAGATGTGTACTTCCATGATTCTTGTGCCAAAACACACATAGCCCAACCTTACCAAATGAATGGAAATGCTGCATAGAACACATATTTTTATGTAATACAAATATGATTTTTGTTCAACCACTTTCTACAATAACCTGTTCATTAAGCATCTGCTTGCGATTTTTTTAAATAATACAATACAACAAAATTGAAATATAAAATTATAAATAAAATATTTTTACAAGAACAGCATATACAAGATCAAAATAAGATTTGATATTATTGACATGGCTATTTTTGATTTGGGTTATCTATACGGTATGATTTGATAATAATTAATGGCTACAATAATGTTCTACAAAATAGTCTTATGTCTTTTTGGGGTTTCACACTTCTCTACCTCAAGTACTTTTCTCTACACTACTTACACTCAGTTTTTCCTCAGCACAATACAAAAACGGCCTTTGTTTCTAGTAAACAGCACACATGAATCACTAACTTATTTGTAATGCATCATCTGGATCTTACGATTAGAGATGTTGGGAGAAATTTGATGAGTGATTTTTATATTCGCAGTAAAGTTATGCTCCACGTGAAGAAAGGCAAATCCATTTGCCAATTCACAATTAAATGACTTCACGTTTAATGGTGTGCAAAACATTGCAGTACAGGAAGTACTATTTTGCATTGTTTTTGCCCCCATTAAATGTTTAATGTTCTTGTAAAAGTAGGGAGGGAGAAAGGTTTAAAAGCGCTCTCCAATCTTCTTACATGGGAAAGATGAATCATCCGACTTCAACCTGAGTCCACATATGACACGTATAGATCCAGCACGAGACAAAAGTGTGACACGTGAACAGAAAACAAGTAAGTTTAAAGGGCTTGAGTATTTAAAATGTAAAATTGCAGTGTGCGTCCGTGGTATATAGAAGAGATTGAACCTTTAGAGATCAAATATGAACCTTCTCTAAGATTGACTAGGACTATAAGGACTATTTTCTGCTGTTTTGTTGTTGCTGTTATTATAATTCTTATTAATTTAATTTTATGATCATAATTTTAGCCTACTTTAGTTTATCTTTACATATATGTAAAGATGAATGTATAAAAAAATGGAACACACAAAAAACTTGAGAGAGATTTCAAGAGCCAGTGCTACGTTCACATAAAGATTAAAGTTTAGACGTGGTTACTGTACAAAAACTCTTAACCGATGTCAAGGTGACCTTTATTCTGTCGTACCAAAGTTATTAAGAGAGATGTATAGGGCTAAGGCAACATTTATGTAAATTATTTCACCCCTCACTTTCTTATAAGTAGAGAAATCGATAAATTTATATCACTGAAAGATGCTGAAAGACGCAGGTGACGACGCACCTGCACAATGGATGAACTGCATTTCTAGCAACACATGGACAACAATCAGTTCGTAGTTTTAGATGTATGTACAAACATACATCTGTTCAAGCAGAAATAAAGTCTGTTTATTTAGGTAAACTATGTGCTGATTTAGTGACTATAATGATTCAGAAGTAGTATATTGTCTTAAAGGGATACTTAACCCAAGAAAAGGAAAACTCTGCCATCATTTAATCCCCCTTACATTGTTCTAAATATGTAAACATTACTTTGTTTTGCTGAACACAAAGGAAGATATTTGGAAGAATGGGAGTCAGTAGGTGATGAGATCTGACATTCTTCCAAACATCTTCCAGCAGAACAAATTTTTATACACAAGTGTGAAAGTTTGTTTAATCTTAATTAAGATAATTCACATAACAAGACTGAATATCTAACTTAAACAAAGCTATTGATTTCTTGTTCAAATTTACTTTTGCATATTACTGTTTATAATCATTCCACGTGTTTCCTGTTGAATTTGTGGTTTTCCAGATGTGTCTCTCTACTGTCCCTGTACAAAGAGTCAAAAGCCTACATCATTTTAATGAAAGTATAATCCTTGATCTCCATTTATGCCTGACCACAAGGAACATGCTACAGGTAACGTTTGATCTAAATTGATAAATGCATAATCTGTGAATAATACATTTGATGGCGACAGGATTATGGCCTGAAGGAGCCATAATACTGCAGAGGACATGAGGTTCACGGATCTGTGGTGCTCTGTTTCCAGAGCTGCGTTCACACATGTTATGCATGTGTGCCTTTTCCTGCTCTGCACGTTTTAAGCCCACTGTACGGTATGTAAACATCATGTCTACGATAGTGAATTTAAGCGTAAAGGTATATTTAAAATATTTTTTTATATAGCAGGCCGTCATACACTAGGGTTTAGCTGCGCTGCAGAATTTGTCTGTGCAGGATGCGGAGCAAGTTTTCCTCAATGATCTGGATTACCATCACAGGTAAATAACATATTATTTATATTCAGGTTTCTTGCGTCTCTCTCTATTCAGGATGTTTGGTCAGTTTTAAGGGGATTATTTATTATAGTTGCTTCAAACAATGATGCTAAAACATCAATGAATGAGGATTTGGCATCTTGATGTTTACCGATGATACATATCCCTCTACTGTGATCTACTGTGTGAGATTTCATGAACTCTAAATCTAAAATGTTGAGTTGAAGATGTTTTTTTATTCATTTGTCTGTTTTTCTTTCTCTCAGGTCTCAGTGAAGCCTACAACATTGCAATGTGGCAGCTGATGGGCAAAAGGTCATTGTAAATGTATTTGTAATTGTTTTTTAGTGTTGTACTTTTTCAAAATTACAGACTGCGGTCCTGAAACTGTCACCCTGCAGTACTGAAGGATCATACAACTGGGATTTACAGCTGGGATCACAATCAGATGTTAAAAAATGTAATGTAATTTTGTGTTTTGACTGAAATCTTTGCATGTATGCAATAAATATTTAATGGAGAATCATGGTGTTGTGTCTGTGTTATAAACTGTTATATAATGTGTAATATAATAATACAAATAATAACAATAGTAATAATAATACTACTGAAATGGTGACTAGAAAAGGGTTCCAAAAGGAACTCTGCTGGTTCTTTAATGCACCTTTAATAGAGGGTTCCAATGGGTCCCCCACTGTTGCAATCTGCAGGAACCTCAAAGGTTCATTTTTTAACATTTTCTTTTCAGAGTGTAGATAATAACATACAAAAAATATATTTGTATAACATATATACAAAAATGAAATATTTGTTTTAAATTCACAAAATAACAAATTAAGTAAATTAAACAAAATGATAAATGTTGACATTTTTACCTATTTATAAACGTACAAATATAATACATTCTTAATTGGCATTTCTTTATTTGTGACTGTCTGTGAAATTCATGCTAATGTGACATTAGATAATATGAATTATGATGTGACCTTCCTCAGTTAATATTAAAGATTTGTAGTGAATCAACAAATCCACAGTCACGTTGGTAAAAGTTCAGGAAATGCACTTATTCAAGATGAATAAAATAACTATATGAATGAATAAAAGTCTAACGCTGGGTTCACACCAAACGCGAGCAATCGCGTTCCACGCTCTTTATTACTCACGGGAAAAGTTTGTTATTTCCGTGTGAGTGGATCTGACAAATATAATCAACCTTTGCAGAAGATGAGATTGACGTGAATTCGCGTGTTTGCATCTATCCGCGTCTTTGCGTTGACTTTGTATGTCATTTATTCGTGCAAAATGCTTAATTCGGGTTTGGAGTGAACCCAGCATAAGAAGTCATATTAGCTGTAAACCATCCAGGGCATCCGTGTATTCTTAACTGAGGTAAAGGTAAAATCATTTCAGGGGTTAGTTGGGAAAGAAACCTTTAGTCGAAACAGATGGATTTGTTGTTCGATTTTAATTACAAATAGATTGGCCGCTGCGATGTTGTTGTGTGGTCTTTTTGTAAACACCGAAGATTTGCTTTGAGACTAGATGGATATGTTCCCTTTGTCTTCCCTCCAAAAAACAGAACTACAGAGCACCAGGCCAATGTTTGTACAGAACAGCAAACTCAGGACACCCCCAGAGGCAGTTTGGTCACATGCCTTGCTCTGGCCTCAGATTAGCGTAGCTAAAGTTGTTTTTCCTTTTCTTGTTTTTGAGCACAAAAGTCAAGGATTCACTTACAATAACATTAAATAATAAGCCGATGTGTTTGATGTTCTTGGCTCTACTAAAAATGGCTTATTGTTTGAGAAGAACGGGACTTCTATGAGAAGTTCGTAGCAAACATTTAAAAACTAATCTGCCAAAGAATTTAAAAATGATACTTAGAAAATTACACTTAAACTCATAATAGTGCCGTTTGATTATTTCAGTGTAGCCAAACTTTATATAATATCATCAAACTAACCCACAAAACACGTAAATTGTTTCATTTTCCACCGCAGGTCTGATAACGGAGTTTTTTAGCATGTAAACACAAACGCGTCACACGCTGCCTTGGTAACACAAGAGACTGAGCTATAACGGCTCTCGGCGCATTCATTAGCACGATTCGGCATGGTTAGACATTCCACGCTGAGTACAGTTTGTAATCGTGCCGTGTCGAACCAGGCTCACATAGCTGTAACCGTTTCAGAGTGTGTTTGGAACGGTTCGGCGTGATGGTGGGAAAGCGCTCTAAGATATCTGAAGCTACAGAACTGATTTTTGGGTAACCTTTTTAAAAGAAGACAGACATTGCATATCAGGTAAAAATTTTAGAAAAGTGTCCTTTTTTGGTGGCTCTTTAAACACTCTCGAAGCATAATTTAATTATAATTTTTTTTATTTGTTTTAACCACTGTATTTGTCAAGTGGTTTTCTAAAAGTCCTTTGTAGAAAAGGTACAAATCATAAGACATGTTAAGATATAGTAACAGTCGATGTCTAAAGGAAGGATTTGAAGAGAAATGATCGATAAATTGATCTCTTGGTCATCCTATGAAAAGTTTGAAACATTGTTAGCATCTCCCCTGAGAACTTTTTCAAGGGAGAAAATCTGAAAGCTAAAGACTTCAACCAGATGCTGCATTTGTTTTCTTTTTACCCTTGTGAACTTCCAGGACAAACAACTGAAATATTAAGAAGATCTCCATTTTTGCGTCCTGAGAGCTATGTACAAATTTCCTAAAAATAATATATAGATTAACACTATGAACATTTCCTCATTTAAAACTTGTTTTTACATAAACTTCAACTTTTTGAAAGAACAATGGTTCCCTCAGGCCTATCCGAGCATCTGCCTGATGGTGTCGAGATAGAAAGATGAGTCCTCGGTGTGTCATCCAAGTCTGACATCTCACTTCGAGTGTGAAGAGGACAGTAAATGAGAGGCTTTTCATGGAAAGCGAGCCGGTTCTCCAAAAGAGAACTTTGTTCACTCCAACCACAACAGGGTTTACGTTAACTCCTGGGCACCGTAGGGCTACACCAGAGACCGCACGGCTTCACACACAACAAAGTGCCAGCTGAACTAACATAACCTGGTTTCAATTCTCCTGCAACCATTTCACATTTGGTGTCCACTGTGCGCAATTAGCACTGAGGCGTTTCGCCCCGTCCAAAAATTGGGATTTTTCCCCCTCTATTTTTTTAAACCTTCACCCGTCAAAATAACACTCCAATTATAAGAAACAATTCATCAAGTTGCAAATCTTGGAACGGCTGCAGAAACACACACAGAGAAAATGTGGTTCGAACAGTAAGGGAAAATCTGTCTTTACAATCCCTGGGATTCTCACTGCCAACTTTACGCTGGCCGTTGGGTAAGCGGAAATGAAAGCGTGCTAGATTCTACTCCCCTGGAGAATAACTCTAACCCTGCAAAGCGCAAATCAAACATACAATCGACGTCACAGGAAACCATTTTGAAGCCTAAAACCTCCCAATGGAAGATCCATTTGAGTGCCACGGGTATGTGCAACTCGACTCGCCGCTACGCCTCCCTCCTTCAAGGCTTTGGACGCGAAATAACCCAAGCCATACCACACCACAAAGTGCACTGAGGACAGGACGCCCCTTCGTATCACAGGCTCTCCTTCAACTCATCTCGTAGTATCTTCGTTCGACAAATGCAAATCTGTTTGTCCCGCTCCCCTTTGTCTGCTACATATAAAGAATGCACAATCGTGTTAAACAAAAGGCAATTGTTGATGAGGTTTGTGCGCACTAGAGATCGAGGAATGGCAGCTCTTGATTAGAAGGTCCAATTTAAGTATTTTTTTCGCCATTCTGCTCACAAACCAGATCTGGAGTCAGTAATGATCTGTATCGTATTGTGTTTAATTATCCAGGATCTGCGCGAGGCCTCATGCCAAGAGCTCGCAGTTTCGTCTTAGAAGACTGCATGACCCCGCAACGCCTCCCCTTCCCGCCTGCTTGACGTTTGAAAGATGAGTTGAAAGGTCTGACCCTAGGCAATCAAGGACGTTTGTTTTGGCACTCCTTCCCCCCTTGCCGTTGGCTGGAGCAAGTCTTCCCATCACCTCGCATGCCTCCCGTGGAAACAAATACGTCCTTAAAGATCACTGCGAGTCGAGGCCGTGCATTTGGATCGTCAATTTAACCGTCCAGGGTAGGCACCGGTCTACACCGCTGAGTCGAGCCAGGCTGGCTCAGAGGCTTAAAGGAACCTATACCGGACTCAAATGAAAACCAGCACACCTCGCAACTTTTTCCTGAAAGGTTGGCTGAGGTTTCCAACAAAGCACACGCCGTCCCTTTTAAATCACCTCTAGAATTCTCTCGAGGGGGTCTGCATTCCAATCGCCTATTGACTTGAAAGAGATCAGAGGATGCGAGTCTATTTGGGAGTTCTTTCAGCGATGAACAATACAGCGCTGCTTAAACTATTCCCAGCAAGTGAGGCCAGGGGGGGTTGCACATTTCCATTAAATCAAAAACCACAGCATTCTCAGACGTTTAAAGAACTCTGGAAGTAATGCTCAAACATTTATTTTATTTCCTGCTTGATATCACTTAATCGGACTGTGATATTTTGAATGATGTAATTCAATTGACCTTTCAGGTTCCCTTGGGTTGAAATAGTTAGCTTGCTGTTAAATGGTAAAGCTGCAATCTGTATTTTTTTGGAAAAAAATAAGAGACAAACAGTCCCCAATTCATAACAGTAAGCTTATGGTGATTCATAAGTTGCGCTGTCAGGTATGATTTCGTGGGAAATGTCAATTTGATGTCAAACAGCGATAAAAACTACTTTGAAGTTCCTGGTTCACAACCCTCAAGAATCAATTCGGCGTGATGTTAATACCAGATGAGAACCTAAATACTTTCATGATTAGCTTTTTCAGAACATCAATGGAGTTTTATTATAAGGCCAAAAATGACTCTCAATTTGATGAAGCACTGCCTAATTGAAACATGTACAGCAAGACGTTGCCAGTTTCTTGAGGAGAAATAAACACTGTCTAAATGATTCTCATCTGTATCGTTTCATTGATTATGTATTTCAAAGGAGTGGGTTGTGTGGCCACATACTGAAGACGCTGATTTGTTTTGACAATCAAACTCAAATCACTAAAACCCCTTTTCTGACACATTCAATGCAAAACAGCCCTCCTATTATTTGAGTTTTAATATGATTATTAGCTTGCTTAAAATGCAAATGTATTTCTTGAACAGCTGCTTCGGACAAAGCCCACCCAGTAGGTATGCATTGTTGATTGGAGATAAGCGGTAATGGGGTGTCAGGGGAACTTCTTTACCCCTCAAGGCACACACTATGCAAGAGAGTTGGAAACAAATCTGTGGTGAAAAACGAAATAATATGGTGCCTCCATTTGGGCCTAATAAGGTTTATCAACATGAGACAGATCAGGGACGAGAAATAGGAACGTGCCGGATCATACATATTGCTGTAATGTCTAACAAATATTCCACAAATCTGAGATTTACCGTGGCCGCTAGGTGTCACAACACTGCAACTGAAGAAAATACATGCAAACACAAACAACACAAGCAAATTCAGAAAGCATCTTCATTAGTTTGGCGACACATTCCATGCAAATACTCGAAACAGAAAAAAACACAGAAACGCGCTGCAAATTCTCGCAACACAAACAAACACAGAAACGCGCTGCAAGCTGCACAGACGACAACGGAAGTTTTCCTGGGGACCCCAAAAACTGGTGCACCTGAGCCGCTTCATATTGACTGTTCAAATTCGCTAGTGGAGTTGTCCGCCACGTTGAAGGTATTGCTTTATAACTTTATTTTAACTTTCGTAACGTAGCTCCGTAGGATATTATTAGACTGTCGATTTGAACAGTTCAACAAAAACTATGAGACGTAGTAGCTGCTCGACTTACTTAAACAAGTGTTACTATACATTACTTAAACAAGTGTTACTATATATTATTAAAAACATTTTCTAGTCGACATAGTTTGCACCTTGATGTCATTAATCCAATTATAACATTATTTCGCCACTTTCTATAACAACATGGGCAACAGACTCCACTAATGAATTTGAACAGTCAATATGAAGCGCATCCCAGTCAAGTGCATCAGTTTTTGGGGTCCCCGGAAACACTTCCGCTGTCATCTGTGCAGCTTGCAGCGCGTTTCTGTGTGTTTCTGTTTTCGAGTATTTGCATGGAATGTGTCGCCAAACTAATAAAGATGTTTTCTGAATTTGCTTGTGTTGTTTGTGTTTGCATGTATTTTCTTCAGTTGCAGCGTAGTGACACCTAGCGGCCACCGTAGAGATTTGACGGATTGTTGATTAGTTAGATGTTCAGGATATGTTAACTGTGGTTGGAAGGGTTTGCGGTCAGTTGGGTTATATTCATTTGAATAAATTTTAAATGTAATTTCAATAACAAATTTACAAATTTAATAATAATAATAATTGTTTTAAGGAAAACTGCATTTGCAAGCCACACTACAATCCAAATGTTTAGGATAACTTACTCTTTGAATTTAAGGTAATTTTGCATTTAATAAAAACATAAATTCTTATTCGAATAATTTACTGTCAATAATAAAAATATAAAACGGGTGAATTTGCAAACCACACAACCTTTCAAAAGCTTAGGATAAATTACACATTTTTCTTTTTTGCACTCAAATTTTAGTAAAATAGTGATGTTAAAACTGTGTAAAATCACAATGGTAACTACGGGAACTATCCTGTGACTTATAAATATTTTTAATTTATCCGTTTTATTTGTAATTAAAGAAATGAATATGTTCTCATCCACAAGCTAATAACGTGCTTTCAGGTTTTTAAGATAATAAAAAAGGGTGACACTAAACTTTTGAACGGCAGTTTACTTGAGACTGTTAAACCGCTAAATGATCTGTTTCTAAATTCAGTACAATATAGTTACTGTAGGGCTGTAACTTAATAGACGAGCAAACTTTATTGATCTCAGGAGGGAAGTTGAAGTGCAAAACTGACTTAAAACATGACTTTTAATGTACTGCCCAGTAATATCATAGACATGATCTGCTGGTAAGATAATGTCAGGCCAGGAGTCTTTAGAATATGATGATTATCATAAAAAATGATGGAATGATAATGGAAACCTCTGCCAGATAGAGTACTATTGTATGCATAAACAGGACAGTCACTAATGGGTCGAGAAAGAGATGCTACTAATTCTATGGTACTAGGGGGCCCACAAAACTCATTGCGGCCCCTTCTTCCTCTGACATAGATTGCTCTTGTGCCTACTCTTTTTCTGATGATCGCCCGCATGGCACACACTAATCTGAGCATCCTTTAAACTTCCAGGTAGGCAAAGTTGAATAAATTCACATTCACGCAACGGTGCTACGTGCATGGAACCCAAGTTCGAATCCAGCTTGGGTCATTTCCTTGGGATTCCCATCCCCCTCCTGGCTGTTTCCTGTTATGCTGTCCTATCTGAGGGAAAAAGACCAATACAATTAATTGTTAAAAGCGCCTTTAAGTTTGGCTAAATAGAGAACGAGTGCTGAAAGAGCCAACGCAGCTGGTTGTCACAAATCTTGAGGCCCTTGGATTGTTATTTTTTTCTTAAACTATCAAAATATGATTCCAAATATTTACTTTTTATTGTTATAAAAATGGCAAACTACAGGGAATCAGTGAATATGGCGTTTATTTGCATATACAAAAATGCATTGAAAAAAAGCTCACATGCATGCAATAAACTTTTCATTAATACAACGTTGTTAGTTTATATATACATAATATTTGTGGATCTGCTTCTGTAGTATTTTTTTTTGCTCATGTGTTGTTGATGTTTACTAAATCTCCCTAAATTCTTCCAAAAAGGCAATATATTAAAATAAATAGCAAGGACGTCCACTCCGAAGTTGGACATCACGTTTGACCACCATGTCTTACAAGCGAGTTGTTTACACGATATACTGTTTTCAAACACTTATATACTATGGTATATTAATAGTAAGGATCGGTGTTCATCATCTGTTATTTCCCCATCTGCACAACTCTTTTAAATACAGCTGTGCATATGGGTACTTACACAGCTTCCTGCTGGGCTGCAAACACTGCTGTTTGCGCACTAAGCCAAGACAGAAAACGTGGGGTGACGGAGTGCACGAGCTGAGCTCAAATGAACCAAAAGCAACCTGGGGGTTTCAAGAATGTCTATGGCTCCCGTCCAACACTCCCGCTCACTATGGGCCTCCTCTGGTTGTCTTAGTGAACATCTTTCAGACAAACTGAAATGCACAGTGTGTGTTGGCCTTTCTCAAGATTTGCTTCACAGCTATTTATAGAAGAGAATTTATCGTCCTGTTCACTTGCTGATCAACTGAAGGCAGCAACACGCCTAGGACTAAAGTGTCAATACGTTTCTTGAAGTGTTTATGCGTGACGGAATCCAAAACTTGACACTTAAATGAGCGAGACATTTTTGAAGATACGGAAAGGCGATGTTTATTTTAAAGACACAGATGTGTCTCTCCAAGGCCTAAGTATCACTGAAAAACAGCCGCATTCAAGAGTCAAGAATGACAACATATTTTACTATCAGGGGACATCGGGCCCCTGTTACAGTACGAAACAGCAGACCACACAGGACGCTTGCAAAAGAACACGTTTATTAAATGGACAATATCCACAATATGTTCATATTGTTGAAAAGGTTAGTTTATCTTATTTGATGGATTTTATAAATTTCACTTCTTAGAAAGAAATATGTGGCGGCGTTTGTAATAGGTCATCTAAGTACTGCGTATTTGGAAAACATCACCATACTTTTTGTCAGTATATGCTCTACAGTTAGCGCTTAAATAAACAAATGACCCACATGTTATGAAGCTAAAATATAACATTAAGGCTTTCCTAAGTGATTTTAATTTAGGTCTCTGAATCGACACCTTTCACTTTTTAAATGCATTGTTTACTAACTGCTGTCTCTGTCTTCACAGTGAAAGTTGTTTGGCTGTGACCGGTGCGTGACACGACTGACACTCGATCTGTGTACCAGAGCTGTGGGTCATCGCTGTTTGTTTCTTCGTATCTAGACATTTTATTTTTCCACTATTATTGTTAGTCACTGAGTCAAATGAGTGACACAGCTGGTCATGTCAATGAAGGCGCCCACGAGGGGGGAAACCCGCGCCCTTGCACAATATAAAAATAAAAAAAGATTCCATAATCTTGTGTGAATGGAAATACTTTTAATGGAGTAGTTCACCCTCATGCCATGCCAGGTGTGTTTGATTTACTTTTACTTTTTAATAGAAATATCTGTCACTTCCATATATAACAAAAAATCCAAAGACTCCTGAGGGTTAATGTGATAGCTTATATTTATCCCTCCTGTTATGTTTGGGGTCAAATTGACCCCAAAGCTACTTTGACATTTTTATAAAATATGCTAAATATAGATATTTAAACTTTTTTCCTCATTTCATTAAAATAATTCATAGACATGTTCATCTTATGTTACAGAGTTTTCACAATGTCTGTACACATTTGAACCCAATCGTTGATGTTCTTTTTATCCTTTGACTTTTTCCTGATTAATCTCTTTCACCAACATAAGTAAACTATTATAGTTTGTACTTATCGTATTATACATCACACACGCGTACACACACTCACACAAACACAAAATCTGCACAACAGAAAAAAAAAGTACTGACTATTATGAAATTGAATTTAGTGTTCAGTTTACATTTACAATTAGAATTATGGTGGATCGTTGTATTTAAAATGGCTTGCAGTGAACATGGTATACTGTAGTGAATGGGACCCATGACCAATGCTCGATCAACTGAGGAACAGGAAAACTTTGGAAGCTGTTGAATGTGTGTATATCTATATCCTAAATACAGAAGTGTTTCTGTAGCTCAGTTGGTAAAGCATTAGCAGTGCAAAGGTCATTGCCAGGGAACACATACTGTGTATAAAACAATGTGAACTGTTGATACAGTAAAAAAATTATGTATAGCTTAAAAGCTTTTACCCTTCTTTAATATTATCCTGAATATTCTATAAATTCACGTGGTGCAAAATGCTGTTTTTCTAGGTAAACAAAACAAGTTAAATGTAGGAAAAAGTATATAAAAACTAAGAAATATTAAAGAGTTACATAAAATATTATGTAGGTTAATTGCGAGTAAATAAATAACAAAACATAGAACTTTCTTATTGAGCAATTTTTTATATATTGAAGTGTTAGGGGTCAAAATGACCCCACACATTAAAAGTGTCGCAAAATGTTTACATAATAGGAGGGTTAAGCATATGTTGAAAAAAACAAAAACTAAATTGAAACTCATAAGAGTGCTAAAATCAACTTAAAATGGCTTCCACATGTCTCGTGATTAGTTGTCATATGACATTTTATCTCAAGACTTACAAAAACCAGATCAGATTTGATTGTGTTTACGTGTTGCCATATTTGAATTTAGTGCTTGTTTTGATTTCGATTTTACTCGATATCTTGATTTCTATTCTCTGATCAGATTTATTCTAGTCATGTTTACGTCTTGCAAAATAGTCTACATCTGCGATAGCAAAATGACAGAATTTCTCAACTTTTTTAATCATTCTTTAATTATATTTTCTCTAAGTGCATAAAAATTTTCAATTTGAAAAATATTTTAACTAATGTGCATTTAGTTTCAAACGAATGGATTTAATACCTATGTTATCAGAATAATACAGTGCAAAAATTACATTATTTGAGGTTGGTGGTGTAACAAAATATTGTCTTCATGAAAATGTTCCTGACGTCAGGTATGAGTGGAATGCTGAAAGTTACATTTTACATTGCATGTAGTGATGAAGTGCACAGAGTGCAACTTTCTAACACTTTTATCTTAAGCCGACGCTGTCACGTCAGTTCCAAACTTGGCTTTGAAAAAAAACAAGGTCACTTTTTTACAAGAGCATGAATCAAAAGTAAAGGCAAAGACAGTGTTAAATATTCAACCCTCTTCCATTAGCTTTCAATGGACGTACAAGGAACACAGCTCACACTTTCCATTTCATAAGACGTTTAAGAGCGTAGAAGTCTAGAGAAGACATGAGACAGGGGGAGAGATGGAACACGTGTGAGTCGGATGGATGATTCACCATGTCTTCCAGCTCAACAATTTCTTAGATGTCTATGGATGGTGCATCTTCCATAACCTCTCCACATTTTCTAAATTCTTACATTGCATTTTCTTTATCAGCAGCGGGGGCGTCATTTTAAAGTGAATCATTAATCTCAAACAGGAACATTGTTCTTATCACTGCTGATCTGAAATCAAGGGTTCCCAAACTGAGAAAGTTATGGCCAATATCAGGGTTAGGAACATAATGTGAACAAATGAGGAAATCTGTGCAAGCTGTGTGTGTAAAGCAAAGTGAAATGCATTGCGTTTCAACATTTTTATAAGGTTTGGGCAAGAGAAGTGGAGTTGATTGGGTTGTTGTGCGGAGGGATGCAGGGATGGATGGGGCCAACCTTGGCAACCACGGCAAGATTTCCCGTATATAACGTGGGTTCTCCTCATTCAAGCAAGCAATGAGGACACCGGACAAAAATCCAGTGATCTTTCTTTTTTGTCCAGCTGCACGCTTTTTTTTGCCTTAAATCAAATTGTTTTATTGCATCGCAGGGGGTACTTGTCCAAGTACAAAACAGTGGGCAAATGTTATCAATATTGACATTCTCTCTGGCAAACACCAGGTTGGCTGGGTGAGGTAAGCCTGTCTGGTATGAGCTCTGGCAAGCGATTATCCAACACATATGTGGGGAACAGCTAGCGCTTGAGATTGCAAAAAAACTGAAGCTGAAGAAAAACAAGTCGTCATGTACTGTTTTATTGAAATAGAAAACCAACAGGAACACAGTTAACCCTATGAATATTCAGGGAGAACTTTGCCACCTCTTTAGATCGTTGTTTTTACCGCAAAAGGTTCATGAACTGTCCTTCACATCCACGAGGGGGAAAGATAATACATTTTGGATGGACTTAAAACAAAATGGATCGTGCACGTTCAAGAACTCCTCTTCAAGTTCCTGAGACATGGCAGAGGAACAAAACCTGAAAGAATTTGGCAGAGCCTCAGAAAAGATGGTGTGCAATGTAGACATTTGCTCTTTCTGGCAGTACGCCATTCTAGGGAAGAAATGGATTTCCAAGGCTTCTCTTGAAGGCGGTCTTGCTTTCCATCGAGTCAAACGGCCCACAACGGACGCCAGTCAGATCACTGTAAATGGCTCTTCCTGCACCAATACATAATCTACAATACACCACATTCTTCATTCAGCTGCTGTCTCTCTGAAGTCATTCTTCATTCAACACTTGTCTGTCTAGAGGCCAAACCACTCAGTAACTCCACCTCTTCTGGGATCTGGTTTCTGCCTCTGACGCTCGTCCTCCATGAACTTCTCCTGCATCTCCTCCGCAGAGCCCTCATCGTACTTCTTTTCCTTCTCAGGAAAGATATCTGGGAACTGGAAGGTCTGCTGCTGGGCCTGTAGGAAAAGACGACATTCCTTAGAGGACGACACAGGCTTGTTAAAGCTTTCTACGAATGCTTGGTTTAAACCCGTCACTGCAATATACACTATATAGACCTGAGTATTAGGTCGCATTTTTGATGAACAGGTTTGACTTCTTTAGTCACTTCCGTGAGCACAAATCTTAATGCTACAACATGTAATGATCTTCTAGAGAATTGGGTGCTAAATTGTATAGCAACAGTTTTTTTTTCTTTTCCAAGATGTCAATGCCCCTGTGCACAAAGGAGGAGTCACAAAGAAATGATTTATTCCGTCTGGTGTGGAAGAACTTGACTGGTCTGAATAAAGCCCAGACCTGAACACCTTTGACCCAAACACTCATCACCCAAACCCACCAATGACTTTACACAGGGGCAGAGTCATTTCAGAACAGGAAAAGGCTCTTTCAAAACTGTTGTAACAAAGATAGCAACCAAATCCTTAAATATGGTATGTATTTAATATTTGATCTGATTGGAATTACTGGAATACACTATTTTTGTCCATATAGTGAAGCTAAATTAATAAATGTATGCAGTTTAATCCAAGGCACATGACACCTCAATTAAACATTTCAGTCTTTGCTGAAAGTGCAAATGCATTAGGATTTAACAAAATCAGAACCAACAAATACAACGTTTAATATACAGCTTTGTGGAACCATATGTAATTCCTTTGAGTATTTCTACTGAAGAGACTTCAGAGCTATTTGTTCACAAAATAAACTCTAAAAGGGGGATTTGTATATATATATATATATATATATATATATATATATATATATATGAGTATTTTGAATGAAAAAGGTTGGTTACTTAGGCTCCATTGTCTAAAATGCTTAGGAGTGGAGGTAAGGAGGGAGTAAAAGGGAAACCTTGACTATTACTTAACATGTACAGTAACAGGAATAGAAAATAAATTGTTCATACATTCCACTTCAGTGAGTAGAACATCGTGACCGTTTTTGCTGCTCTGAGTGCTCTCCGACATTGCCCCTTGAAACAAGCAAGAAATTCATCGATCACCAGATCCAAGACGCCTACGCTGCCAATTTCTGAAAAAAGCACAGGCCTTGACAGCAGGGAGACTATAGGCAAGTGCTGTTGGTTGTCTCTCTAACAGAGATCTCTTCAATGTTGTTCCAGAATTGAAACAAGGTGCGGCAACAGCAGGAAGAGTTTCTGTGAGCAAAGTGCAAATGAAAAGCAGCACCTTTTCTGAACAAATGCTTCCACAAATCCAGCACGTCTTAAGGGATAAACTATTATTTACAGTAGGTCTGTTCTTTGCAACAAATATGGTGACTTTCAAGCAGGCGAAATGACGAGAGGAAAAGAAAAAAAAGTGAACCAACAAAATCAACAGATTGGCCTCTGCAGTTGTGTTCAATCTAGGAATACGAAACAACCCCACACTATAAACACAGAGTCCAGCCAAGTGAAAGTACAAGAACCAACCCTATTAAAAAACAGGACTATAGTAACAAAGTACTAAAAAGGATGCCAAAAAACCTCTGTTCCTTCACCTGTAGTAAACTCTTCTTGAAGAAAACACGCCGAAGATGAAAATCGGCAGGGGGACCCACTCGCATGTCAATCCAAGAACTGAGTTCAAAAGTTTGGACCGTTTGCATAAACACGGAAGGCTTTCGAACACTGACAAAGAGGGGAACGATTCATCATAACAAGTGCGAAAGAAAGGCTACGCCACTCAAATGTCAAACATAAATGTACGTTAAACATGTAAATTGTCATTTTAATAAATTTTGTGTTCAAACTCCTGAAAAACAGCATTAATATTACAAAGCCAAATGTTAACAAAGCGCTGCATTTTCATCTGGTGGTTGGTTTGTTTACGGTGCAATGTCCTGGAAATGTGAACATCGGGTCTTTAGAAACGGTAATAAATAGATCTGCATCTTTTATGCAGTTTGACTTCAAGATTTTCCCCCAATGTTCAAAAAGGGAAAATAATATAAAAAAGAAGATTTAAGTATGAAACAAAAATGTTGTTGTTGGTTGCAACCCAACATCTGTCTGTACTATACACGACACCCCCTTTACCAGCCCCAATATTTAGGCCCTGAACTTACACTACAGACTGTATATTCAGCGGTTTGACGTCAGGAATACTCCCTGTTTGAAACACTGTGAGCAAGAAGTGTTTGAAAAAATGTTTGAGTCAAAAATGTTTACACACAACTATATTAGCGCTGGAGGAGGACATTGGAAAAATGTGTGCTGCACCCTTCTGTGATTTTTAAGTGCCAGTATACATACTATATATTATATGTTATGATATGGTTTATAAAGCATCTATCCTTTAAACTTGGTGTTGGTCACACTTGAGTTGAGACAGTAAACACTTAAATTAAATGAGGCTAAATCAATTATGAGCCATCCCTTTAAGCATTTCTTTGAAGTTTCTCCAAGTTAAGATGCATCGAGTCTGTGGTTGTTATCTATAACCACGCTAACCCTAGCACTCTTGGTGAACTCCGGTGACTCACATCCCACAATCACTTCCACGATCAGTCAAACAGGAACAGCTGGCATGACTAGGGCCAGTCTGGAAGGATTAGCAGTAGATGGGGTTTCCGTACCAAAAGCACCACCCTCTTCTCTTCAGACGCTGCCTTATCTCTACTGTTTGCTCTATGACAATGATGGCTAAAGTATTAGACAGAAGCTAGAACTTACGCAGGCTTTAAAACAAATGTCTGCAGTTCTTCACTAGCCATTGAAGAAAGGAGAAATAATGACAAAGACTCATTGAATGGCTTGAGAAACATAAATCAAGAGACTGTTGATATAACCGTCACGCTATACTTTCTTCAGTAAAAATACCTGAGGGGTGGGATCAAAACCAGGGGGTATGCCAATATCTCAACAGAGATGCAAATTTTTCTTTTCATGTTAGTCTGTATCTGCTCAGCCAACCCCAGCTGCAGGAACAGAGAAGAACCACAACGATTGTGATTTATTTCACACCAAGAAGTGAACAGCAAGCAAAATCCATAAATCTGAGATGTCCTCTGTATGCATCTGCATTTTCAGGGATGTGTAATGACAAGGGTATGTTTGTCTAATGTTGGAAGTCTATTAACAAGTTCATTACCAGACGAGAGAACAGGAAATGCGGGAGATGCTTGTAAACAGCTCCTTCTGCCAGTCTCACTGGGTGGGCCACACTGCTACTTCCTCTGAATCCACAGCCTCAGCTGACAACCGATACTAAGTAACCACAGATATTTGGCTGCCGCAATGTACCTCGTATCTCCTGGTCTTGACACAAATTGTATGAACCGAAACTGAGCCAAAAGAGAGAGTGATGGTGGGATAGTGGTCGGGTCTCGGGCTTCTGATAAACAGATGATTTGTAGCTTTAACAGCTTTCTCAATCGCAGTGGTAAGGCAGAGCATGGGCTCGACAAATATTTGATGGCTCGTCTCAGAAGCGGAGATTCAGGTTGAGAGAAACAAATGGAAAAGTCAGATGCTTGACCACAAGGGAGGAACTGGATGCTTTTAGTGTCCATGACCTCCACTTCATCACAAAAAACTTGCAAAGTTGGTGTGACCACAGTGACCGAGAAAATACTATGTGGATGGGTTTTGTTTATGTAGAAGTATGATCGGTTTATATAGAATGCAGTCTAATACGTCATATACCGCAAAAAAAAACATAGACAATGGAACTCTATGGGCTTACTCTAGAGCAGTGGTTCTCAAGCTGTGGTACGCGTACCACTAGTGGTACTTGAAGAGACCCCTGGTGGTATGTGACTCAACAGAAAGTTAAAAATCTTTACATTTCGTGTTTTAAAGATCGGGTATCATGCTTCTTTACAATTTTAGACTCATTTGTGCGAGTGCACATTTTGTTGGGGTGCAACCTGTTTTCAATACTCTACGTTTGCTATTACATCACACAGTGAGTGCTGTGAACTACAGTGCCCGTCCTAGCCATTCACAGAGAAATATTTTTTCTATTTTGTCTTTACAGTTAATTTACCATAATTTTTCAATGTAAACACGAGCTAGACGGACATGTCTCGTCCATGAGCACTATGCGTTTACAGCAGCAACCCGTTGGGAGCGCGACCACCCAGCAGAACAGCAGCAAACTGTACGCATTCACGAACATTGGAGCTGATAACTGCAGTCCCAAAGTATACCAAAAAATGAGTTGCTAAAGCACCCTAAAGGCAAGTGCTGTGCTTGTCTTCTAAGAGAGGTTAAATGTGTTACTGAAGCTCAATTGGTAGAGGTTGTGGCTCGATTCCAGGGAACACAGATACTGATAAGACACGAATAGACTAAATGCAAGGCAAGTCATTTTGGATAAAAGGCCTGAATGTAAATGTGTTATGTGTATTTAGAAGAAATTTCTACTTGTTTGTTCTGTTGTAGCTCAGTGGTAAGAGCATTGCGTTAACAACGCAAGGTTGCGGGTTGGATCCCAGGGGATTGCAGATACCGATGTATGAATGTATAGGATAATGCTATGTAAGTCGCTTTGGATAAAAGCGTCTGCCAAATTCCTAAATGTAAAATGTTGTATAATAAATTGTCTGATATCTAATGTCCATTACAATATATTTTATTAACACTTTACGATAAAGTCCTTTTATTGAAAAAGTTTTTATTTATTTTTAGTAATAAACATATAAATTTAAAGTAAACTTCGTAAGTTCAGGTAACTTTATAAAAGCCGTTGGGAAAAGAATTGTTATGTCAACTAAACTTTTAAGTACATTTAGTAATTTAGCAGACGCTTTTATCCAAAGCGATACAAAGAGTTCGGGGAGCAATAAGCGATAAGTCATAAAAGAGCAATAGTGCTAATACAAAGATACTAGTTTTGTTTACATTGTCGCTCTGAACACAAGTCTGTTGCTTAAAATTTTATATGAACTTTTTTTCAGTATTTGATGTTGTCTGGAGCACGTGCACAGACCACTGCACCACAGCTCGACAACATTTACTGAATCTTATTGAAAACTGACAATCGAATTAAATCAATAATCGAATCATGACTTTATGAATCAAAATCTAATCGGGACATGTGATTTGATACCCAGCCTCAGCTTAAGGTACACTAACAACATTAGATACACCAAAAACTTGACAGTAATTTATGGTCAAAAGAAAAACAAAAAGGAATAATCATTTAAAGATATTAAAGGCTCCAGTAGGTATAAATGTGATGAATGAGGCCAATTTGCTGCACAAAAGCACCGGTGGGTGTTTGTGTATAATTTGTTGACCACTCTGTGGAGTACAGCATGCACCCAGGGGCACTGATGTAAAACGCTGCAAAACGAATGACAAAATCTGAGCCAGCTGAGGCCTATCTGGGTCCGGTTCAACCTGTCTGTCTGTCTGTCCCGCTTCACTCTGACGCCTTGACTGCCTCCCAGCAGAAGACCAGCATTTGTACAAAAATACTTCCTGTGGGCATGGTTATAGTGGCCCAGCTGTCAAAACCTGACTGGCCACAGCAGTAGAGAACATGATTAACGTGCTGCATTCACCATGCCAAGACAGCAGCCTTGCCAAACGTGAGTGGGGGTCCAAAGCCTTTGTTCCCAAAACCCCACTAATGAATCCTCAACCCTAGTGAAAAGTGTGTAAGGGAAAAATTACACAGCCATAAGCCAAACTTTTTGTACCAGTTACTGTAAAACAGAAGCCGGTTCCCACTGCAACTGAGAAAATGTTTTTTTTTCCAGTTGTACCGTCTGCCTCTTTAAATCATCACGGTCAAGCCAAGCAGTCAGTCTACGGGTGACACCGTAAGCAGTATCAGCACTCGTGTTGTTTTTGAGCCACCGAGTCATTCATTCCATATTAACCGTGATGACCGCTTGGCTTGTTCAGACTTGCCCCGGCCATTTTTTTGGTTCCTCAGGATACTGGATCCTGTCAGCAACGTTCAAAGATAAACGCTACCAAGCTGAAATTCCTCCAGGAGCCAGGACATGCGACCAAACCTCTCCCTCCATCTCCGGTGCACGAAAGACACAAAAGAAAAGAGGGGGGTTAAGGGAGGGGAAGGCATAGAGAAAGAAGTCAACTAGCAGGAAAATTGAGGAGGTGGTACCATAACAGGAAAAGCATTGCCAGTATCTGAGGAATTTATTTGGAAAATGATACCGAAATAAAGCTGGGTGGTGCCTGGACATCGAGTGACTGATAAAAACAATAATGGGGTGGAAAAAGGTCAGTTACAATCAAAGGCTTTTATGATGGTAAGTGTTTAAAGTAGTACTTAATGAGCGACTTGAAGGAGATGCAAGTAATGTGTCACCCCAGCCCATGAGGTAAATGTTGGGGGGGACTGGAGGGAGGGCTTCAATATTATCTAATTTGCGTGCATCCAGAGGTTGTCTCTTAGTGGACGTACACTGGGGAACTGAGTATGTGTGTGTGCTTACTTCAAACAGGACGGCTGAGACCCCACTAGCATTTCCATTATTCATGATGTGATTCTGTCGTCCATACGGAGCCTTGGCCAAGTCCTTGTGGTGGATGAAATATTGTACATTTGTAATTAAGAATTGTCCTTCTTCCTGAAGCCAAATAAAATTGTTCTCTGAGCACATCCACTTCTGGTAAAAGGAATTAATGCTTTTGTAACTTTTCCACTGACTGGCAAAAGCACTATCCGATTCTTTAAAGAGACCAATCACATTAAATGTTAAACAATGACTTACGTGCAAGTCCAATTCCTTCTCCTTTCACTACTTACAGTACTCTGAACTGCAAGGAATCCATGACAGCAATACTGTGGGGTCCAGCATTCATTCAATGCCAGTGAAGCCAAACGTTGCCATCTAGTGTCGATAAGATCAAGATCTGAACTTTCACAAACCATCAACTCTGACAAAAATTGCAAGGGTGTTAATTTGTGCAGGGCATTTGGAGGCGGTGGGATGTGTGTAACAGGAAGGAACACATTTGAATTGAAAAATAATAGTATGCCTTAGCGAGCTCCAGTTTCACTTGGTTTTGTTTGGCGGTAATTGAGCAGAGTGTGCTCACAAGTTCAGGTGGAACATTGCGATCCGATCGAAAAGGTAGCCTGGCTACCAGCTGATCCAGACTGAAACACGGCCCCAAAAAACACGCTCCACTTTTGAGACTCGGCAACGAGCTCTCAAACAACAACAAACATCTATTAGCAGTAACAACAGTTGCCTTGTCTTGCCAAACACCGATGCTTGCAACAAGACCTTTGCTGAAAAAAGCAGGGCTGATGAATATAAAAAGTTATAGGGAGACAAACGGGCAACCATTTACATTTTACATTAGGCAGACCCGACTTACATAGCATTATCCTATACATTTATACATAGGTATGTGCAATCCCCTGGGATCCAACCCGCACTCTCGCAACCTTGAGCAAAACGTCAAGAAGTTTAATCCGGAAAAGTTATTAACCATGGGGCAAGTGATTCTGACAGTACAGCCGGAGTTTACGCAATGACATGTTTCGTGAATTATGCAAACCAGTCGGGGAAACAACAGACACAACATCAACAAACACAACCTTTATACTGAGACTGAACAGGTCACAGCCTTGCAAAGGGGTGCACTGAATATTGTGGCGTCTAACTAGAGCGTTCCTTGCAAATCCTTGATGTTCTCTCAAGATTTTATGTTGCTTAAGATTGCCCTGACCCGTGTCTGGACCTCCCTGTTCTGGCACTGTTCCACAATGCCCTCGCTCACCTCCCAGCCTCATGCATGGACTCCATCCGTACCCCTCCTCCTGCCCACTGAACTTTCTCTCCTCCCGCACACCTCCCAACTGCGGGGAGGTCTGATGAGAGAGTGGCTGCCAAAAAAACGCACTACCACACGGCTCTCTATACGAGCCTGGAGTTTGTAAAGTCTGTGGGTACGTGAGGAGGGGGGGTCAGATAGCAAGAAAGAGCGTTCCCCTCCGAGTTGCCTCTGGAATATTAGCTGATGTAGTGTGTTTGGGGGATGGGACGGCGGGGGAACCGCTGTGGGTATCCAACCGCAGAACACTCCCCCACATGTGGTGTCAATTAGGAACAATCTTGTTTTTACCCACCACTGAAAAGAAAGGAGGGCTTTTCTTGGGCAGTGTTTTTTTTGTCTTTGCAGACCTGCTGGAGGAGAAGAAAGAGGCCGGAAATTTGGTTTCGTATCAGTGTTTTCTTGTCGCAGTCTGAGATTTTAGCTCTCGTGGTATGTGCGCATAAATAAGCATGACTTTGTGAAGGTTTTGACACCAAGGAAGCATTTCTCTTGGAAAATGTTTTAAGCAAATATGGAAATGTTTCTGAATGAAGACAAATGTTAGGAATAGGATGCAGTAATTCTCTTAATTAGAGTCCCTGGACTTTACGAGAAGGTTAAATTAAAGGCACAAAGCTACACAGGAAGTCGTTCAACCCCTGACAAGAGGAAGTTCACCTTTAAATATTAATTTGCGTTTCTGTTATGTCTCCCATTACAAGCTGCTCTGTTTTGACAACTTTAATTATTTATCCCTCCCTTGATTGGCAGCTCAAGAAAGGTACGAACAATCTGCACACTAAAATCTGTAATAACACTAAAGCAGCTTTCCAAATCGAAACAAAGGAGATCAGATTTAGGAATTTTCACGCCGGCATACTTCAAACACATATCAACAGCACAGGGCTCAGCCCAAATGCAGGTGTGAACCTAGCAGCATGGTTTTACGCTGGATCACGACCAAGCGCAACGTTCTGATGCCCCAAAAAACAAATCCTCCATTCGCCCGTGATAATAACCATAACTCTCGGAGAACTTCGTACTATAATTCCTGCACAAAGTCTGGCATGTAACCATAGACGAACTCTTGTCTTCTTGGCTAGAACCAGAAGCCAAATGGCCTTTTTTTCTCGGGAGCGAGAGACAAAAAATGTAAACAAGCAGTGCTGGGACTCACGGAGTTGACCACAATAAGTTAAGTTGTTTCGCATCAAAGAGTACCTGGTCCTCTGGGTTTTCTGAAGGAACATAAGCTATGACGTTCGTTCAACACAAACAAAGAAGAAACAAAAGCTGGAGGCTTTAACACCAAAGCAAACCACTTCTCAAGAAAGTCTTGTTTTGCTTAATAATTCAGATAACACGTCATGGGTTTGTTTTCTAGAGATCCCACAGGCTGAAAATGTTTTATGTCGATTTTATATATAATTGAACTGTATTGTGTCAGGCCTTCTCAAGTGTGGACCTCAAATAAAAACACTCACCAGCTGAACGTATGCCACCTTGTAATCTGGCTTCTTCACCCGCTGGTTTAAGTGGTTTCTTTTCTTGTTTGAACCTAATTGGGAGACAAAATGAAAGTGATACAAAATTAAGGTTAATTAAAATAATTGCATACAAAATATATATCTTATGAACGATTATGAACGATTAATAAAAAATAAAACAATTTATTCTTTTATTTTTGGTGCTTTTCACAATAAAATCCACACATTGAGCAACTTTTGTGCATTTACAATCAGGGCAACCTTTCAAGCGTTTCAATTAGGGTTGGGCGATGTCTACCAAATTGACCCTTCGCAAAACCCTGCCCCATTCATTCCTGATGCTACGTCCGACAAGCTTTCGGTATCGATCATGTGTTCCCAGTGTAAATGTGTGCACTCTTTAGGGAAATAGAGAATTTCTGGAAAAATGCTGAAAAAGCTGAGACAGAAAGGTCTGCGATGCATTCGAGGGATACGTTTGGGATTTGAGATAACTGTAACAATAAATATACCTATATTTGCATCCACACCAGCAGACGATAATATTGCGTAAATTCTGAAACACACGTGATGCAGTAGGCTACTAAAGTTACTGTCACACAAATGGATGTAAAGCTAACCTAAATATCGTGCATCAAGTATATATATACATTTTTAGTAACGAACATTTTAGAGAGAGAGAGAGAGAGAGAGAAACTTCGGGCAGAGTTTTGGTCGGCCGTGATTCTTCTTTGTGAAAAAGAAAGTAAACTTTAAAATATTAGTTCAGTACAGAAAAGAAGAACAGTCCTTCAGTGTTAAATACAACAAACACAGTACAGCTGTTGCTTTACGACTTCATTGCTGAAACATCTTTCCTTCAAAATATCAGTGCAAATGCTGCTCTCTGAAGGCTGAAGATGCGCTCATCACAACGACGCAAAGCATACAGTATCTTGCCAGCTTGCTCATTGATATATTAATTACATATTAAAAGTGTAAGTATTATGCAACACCACTTCCAGAAAGCTGAATTTTCTAAATCACCAAATCTCTACTACCCCAGGTTTTTTTGTACAAAATGGACGGTCAGTCACAAGGGCACATACCATCAGCGTTATGATTGGTCAGGTTGCTTGTCAATCAAACTGCTTCCGAAGGGTCAATTGGCATCGGACGATGGCCACAGTGAAACATTGCAATGAAATATGACTTCGCCATGCAGCATTTAAAGTTAGGCGTGTGAGGTGCGAGCTGGGCAGTTATCAATTCAGGCGTTTTTCATCTGTACAATGCGAGCTTCCGTTATAAAGTGAGGCTTGATTGTATTGTTATTCTGATGTTACATTCAATTCATTATACAACACGAGCAGAAACACAGCTTCCTTACAGTTTTAAAGCCAGGGGCGTCTGCGCAAGCTGTGCGTTCTCTTTATGCAGTGCGAGCTACACAGTTATAAAGTCAGGCAGGTCTGATCTGTACAGTGCGAGGTCTAACGCTCCTCAGCCTTGTTCATATTAGTTCACAGCGCGATTTGCAACCCCGCAGAGAGTCACGTGAATTATTTGTTGGAATCACGATGCCGGCTCGACATAGTCATGTCTGTCAGCCATCGCCGATGGCATCGTCTACCGGCCCAAACCTAGCTTCAATGCGTACCAGAAGATGTGTAAAAATACACTCCGCTCACAACTTTGTATAATACACAATACTGCATTCATGATCACGATATTCATTTGAGGTTTCCCAAATATTAGCTTTTAATACCAATAACTATAAATCAAAAGTTAATCAGAAAATTCATACAAACTGGACAGATCTGTCAATGAAACTTAAAACAGATTTTTAACAACATTTAAGAGATAATTCATAAGCAATAAAAGCACTCGAAGCGTTAAAATCAAAGATTTTAATCAGATTTAAAAAAACGTTTAAATCAAACGTTGATGTTCATTCATCTCAGAATTAGATTATGAGATACTAATACGGATTTCACAGACAAGGTCACAAATAAAACAAAGCTCAAAAAGTCAAAATGTATGTTTTACCTTTAATCTTCATAGAACACACAAAGCACAATGTTTATCAAGGTCCAAAGAAAACTATCAAGAAAAAACAATATTACAAAATAGCTATTCAAAGTTGTCCATTTATGTGCTGCATACAAAGCAATCTAAGGCAGTTTTACGTGTAGAAAATACTACCTTTAAGTAAATAAATGGAAAAGAGCAGTGTGGACCAGAGGTTGCGCAAAAAATCTGTCATAATCTATTATAACCCGTTGTGGTAATAAGCATGTTCGTGACATCCTCACGCTGTACTTGAATTTACGCTCTAAACTGAATGCCAATAAAGCCGTTGCTGTTTACAATATTTGATTTATTTAATGTTTTGTTGTCGGACATTAAATAATAGTTACAGACAAATGTTTATGTTTATATGCCTAGTCAGTAACAATTGCAGGTGCTTGTGAGTGAGTGAGTGAGTACAAAACACCATTTACAAGTAAGTTGCGGTTTGGTCATGAATGTGCCGCTTCTGCCGCTCACTAAACAGAGAAGACGCCGAGAGAGACATTTTTCCACTCACTGAAAGGTACTGTTTATTATAGATGCTAGTCGCTTTTCTGAAGGAAAAAACTCTGTTAACACCGCACCACTGCTTTGTGTGTATGCGTGCACACGACGTGGGGTCTGTGACAGATGCATCTGCACCGTACGTCCCTTCTCGATCGTGTTCAAGACAGGGGAAGTAGCCTACGATCACGCTCTAATGAAGGGAAATGAAAAAACGGGGATTAACTAATTGACAGACGGCTTTCAGATTTTTAAGTCATTGGTAAAAAAATCCGTCAAGAATTTCCGGGTGAATGTCCTCTGGTGTGAACACTCAGGCCAAACTTTGTGTTTCACAGAAGAAAGTCATACAAGTTTTATTTTTGGGTGAACTGTTCCTTTAAGAATCTGCTCAACTCAATGCAGACTTGTGTCATGGGTCGTCTTATTGTACATCATACGCACATCAGCGGCGATCTACCTTTACCAGAGCACGGAAACCCTGAAAACACAAACACTCCCTCCACTCGGGGTCATCTGAACGGTCAACCCGCAAAACAGGTGAGAAGCGCTTTTGTTCGTGCCTGCGATCCCTGCTTCCATTCCCACACTCCCACCCAACACATTATATAGTATAAATAAATATTCAATCAGGCTCTCTTTTAAGGTTGTGTGTTGGCTGGCTACTATTATGTTACAAATCCCATGCCCAAGGGGTAGTTATAGAAACCCCTTCCAAAATACTCTGTAGGAAAAAGAATAGATGCCTTGAGCCTGGGATTTCTACCCCCCCCCCGCCCCCTTTCCCCACTTCCTTTAAATCATCAGCGAAGTGGAACCCATGACGCAGAGCGGGATGCCTTTTCTGACGTGGTCTTTTTTTAACCTAATGGGTGTTCCGCGTAATTTTTTTTCTGCTTTACGCTGCGGTTGTAAAAATGGCCACTTTGCTTGTTGGCCCTCTACACTGTTGGTGTGGAGACCGCACGGAAAAATCCCAGTGGCGTAAACCCAACTGGCAAGTTTGTAAAAGTGGTTCACTCTGCGTTGACCAGACGTAAAGCCTGTAATAACCCCATTATTATTTACTTACCCTTTGGCATTATTATTCATGTATACTAGCAGAGTGATACAAAAATGTAAAAAGTATAAAAAAAATCTCTGTATTTTTAGCTTATTGATGAAATTCAACATATTTATGGGCGAATCAGGACCCCAGACAAACAAATCGGTTTAGGAGCCATTGGCTCCCATAGGGGAATAAAGCATGGCCAAATTATGTTGTAAGAGCCATTTAACATGAACTTACATTTTTAATCACATACTTTGTTATCCTGTTGTGTGTAAATCTTCCCTGTCATAGGATTTTCTCACAACGTTTTCTTTCAAGTTGTTTTCCCTCATAATCAGGGACATACAAAATCAACAGACGTTTTTGTTAATTCCTCCCTTTGGGGAAAATCTACAGTTTTAAATGTATTTAGATTTGTACACAAATATAAATGTGAGTAAATATGTTCAAACTGTCTTCTCATGCTGCCTTGTCTATGCATTTGAAGACAGATGACCTCAGATTTGGTTCTGCTTATTTAAAAGAGGCAAATAAGTTTTATTGATTATTGCCAAGATTTATTAAACTCTAAATACATCAGACCAAATTCCTCAGAATTCAGAAATGGTGCATGTCAAGACCATATTTATATATTATACTGTAAGAAAAAGTAGGCTATATATATTTTTTAATTTTACGAAAGGGCTTGTTTATTCCTGAGTTTTCTACGGAGATCTGCGAGCGCTTATTCTGTGCAGCCTCATTGAGCACTGGTACCGCGAGAGTGGAATAAACGAAGTGCTGGCTCTGAGCGTGCCGGAAACTGCTTGTGTAACCAGTAAATCGCACAGCTCCTGCTACTAGGGGATCTCGAACCGTGCGTCGGTCCGGTATGGGAATCACGTCTGCCACTAGAGCGCCTCTTGAGGTCGGGAAGTGCACCTTCCCTGAGACCTGCACAGCTGTCTCTCTCGGTAGCCTGGCATCTATAAAAAAGTGTGGCGC
The DNA here is from genome assembly GCF_947034865.1 of Barbatula barbatula. NCBI lineage: Eukaryota > Metazoa > Chordata > Actinopteri > Cypriniformes > Nemacheilidae > Barbatula > Barbatula barbatula. The sequence continues at coordinate 7,482,729 of NC_136788.1, forward strand.
TTCCGTTGGAAACACTTTAAAAACAAGTACATTTGCACGGTCGCCAGTGATGACCGCCGCTAAAATATCACTAGCAAATTAATATTTTGGACCGTTTTAGACTTTTAATGAACAAAAACCACTTTTGTTGTGAACTGTTGTGTAGTAGTCTCTACTATATTTAACTACTATATTTAGAACCTCAAAACACAACGATTCACCGAATCGGTTCTGTATTAAGTAATGCAAAATGTAATGTACGTTAAAGTACGTAAATGAATCAATCTAACACAATTTTACTACTAAAGGTTAAATCAAATATTGTACAAATCTGTAAGCAAACACACTTTTTACTTGACCATTAAGTTAAAACGTACATTGTCACTGTTGAATCATTCTGAATATATTGTGAATATTCAATACATATTGCTCGGATCTACAAACATAACCTTTTTGCTTGATCTCACAACCTTAAAAAGAAATGGCATAACTTCGCGTAAAACCAATGGGATAACTTTGTAAAGAAACTCAGAAATAAAGAGGGCAGGGCATTCCAGGACAAACAACAGTCGGACGGCTACAGAAACAGACAAAGAGATAAGCAGCTGTGAGAGGAAATCACGCAAAGGCTCCTTTGCTTTCTCTCCCTCTGCTTTCCTCTCCAGCGTCTCCCACTTTATACCAAAACACAGTTCCCCGAATTAGCCGTCTGTTTATACTTAAAATTCAACCTTGCGCTTGCCTGCCTAGTACCTCCAAAACATCTTGTCACTATTGATCAATCTCATTGACTAACAAGAATATCATCCTCCTTTACTGACTGATAAGAACACAGAACACGGACGACTTGTTATATAAATGCAACTATTTTGTAAGTCACGGGTCGGCAACCTTTGCGACCAAAAGAGCCATTTTGGGCCCTCTCCCACCAAATAAAATTTGTCTGGAGCCGCAAAATATATGTAACATTTAAATGACTATAACACAGGTTGTTTTGCATGTAAGGTAGTAGTTACCCAGTTGCACCCCCTAGGTGCGATGTTAAACATTTATACATTTCAGTCAGGGTTCTAAATTAACACCCGCCAACCCGCCAAATGCTGGTAAAAATTCATTTTGGCGGGTGTTAATAAAAACTTACTAGCCAGTTTGGCCGGTGATGCATGAGGCATTACATGCATGATACATAAGGCTCTGTTCTCGGTCATTTATCCTATGCATTTATCCACCTGACAGTACTTCCTACATTTCCCAAGAACACTGTTTCGTAATGCTACGTGGTGACGTTTCATACGCCCATTGGCTGCGCGCAGTTTGTAGTGAAACCAGCGCGAGAAACCATGGAAACGAACGGAGCCAGAGCAGGGAGCAGACTGAAATAAGACGGAGTTTAGCTAGATAGCTAGCTAGCTAGCAAAGTAAAGTATAAAGTTAAGATTAGCTAAACTAAATGAGGCGGTGGTTGGGACAGACTTCTGGGGGCGAGAAGAGGAACGAGGCAGGGGATGAGGATATCAACAGAGAAACGAAGAAAATAAAATTTAATGCCAAATGGCTGACGGGTCGTGAATGGCTTGTGTTTGATCACGAAAATGTCGTCATGTTTTGTCAGGATTGCCGCATGTACGCGAAAGAAAAAAACAAAACGAACAATTTCGTGGTAGGAACTACTAATTTTAAAGTCGAGGCAGTAAAGGACCATGAGAGTGCCCGAAGTCATCAGGAGAGCCTAAGGATTAAAACTGCATATATATATATAAAGACAGATATAAAGACAGATAGAAAGATAGATAGAAAGATATAAAGATAGATACTGTAGATAGATATAGACAGATAGAAAGACAGAAAGATAGATAGAAAGATATAAAGATAGATACTGTAGATAGATATAAAGATAGATACTGTAGATAAATCCCAAACTTGAAATGTATGCACTTTCTGTGTATATTTTGTTGTATGTATTGTACTTTATATGTATTTTTCATGCCAAAATTGTTAATAAAATGATCAAATGCATTCAGTGTTACTCATATTTTCACCCGAAAAAAATTGGCTAGTGGAAATTCTGATTGGCTGGTAACTATAGAAAGTTACCAGCCACATTGGCTGGTGATCAAAAAAGTTAATTTAGAACCCTGATTTCAGTCCCTGGCAAGTGGGATTATTGCAATAGGAGAGTAGCGTCGCGGTGTTGCACGCGTGCTCTAGTCAGACTTCAGTTTTTTCTGTGAACTTTTGTTTTTGCAGCTTTTGATGAACAGCCACAAGAGACCGCCTACTCTCCGCAAACGGACATCATGCGTAAACATTAAGACAAGCGCGCGGGGCTTGCCAGACAGGATTTAAACTATGCTGACTAAAGACCTAAAAGTTTGTTTTAACGACGGAAAACGTACCAAGCAGAATGTTTTCTCACTTTTCCATTTCTTACACACACAAACAGTGTTTGGCGGTGTCTCACCTCTGTCAAAGCAGAAATTAAACTGCTGCTCTCTGTGTGTTTTTTCTGTCATCTCCGGTCACACTCATAAGGAGATTGCATGCACTTATTTCGCCTATTCGAATGAAATATCTGAAAAAGCTCATAGATGTACCCAGCCAGGGTGCATGGTTGGGTAAATGTGTATGCTTTTTCAGATATTCCTTGTAGAAATCAGGACAAAAGTTGACAAAACAGATGGATAACAGCAGCAGGTGTAAACGGGAATGTGCCTCTTTTGTCCACTTGTGATCTGATCAACCAAAAAGCTTCTTAATACAAGGCATAAACAGGGCCTTATAAAGACGGCAGGGAGCTGCATCAGGGGGCAGAAGAGCCACATGCGGCTCGAGAGCCACATTGCCAACCTCTGCTGTAAGTGATAAGGATATAATTTACCTGGAAATAAAAACTGTGCCATTGTTACTTATTGCTGTTATTATTTATGTGGAACACTAAAGGAGTAATCGCTTCTTCGTATTTACTATACGAGAAATCGTATTTACAATACAAGGACAGTCCACCATGTCTGTCAAGCGGCACAAGATGATCAAACAAGTACTTTAATATACAAGTAATATACAAGTTAAATAACATACATACTGTATATATTGTATTGTATATTGTGCAAGTTATTCATTGTATATCTCTGTTGTCGATATATTGTTGTGATACTCTGTTGTGTCCCTACGAAACTCAGTTGGCTTCAAACGAATATAGTTCAGTTAGGTAAGAATGTCATTTGGACAAGATCTGGGATAAGATTCCTAAAAAATAATCAGCTTCAGAAAACTAAACAATATACATGTTTGGCACGACATGCAGGGGAATAAATAAAGCAAATGAACATTTTATTTTTGGTGAACATTCTGCAAATGCAATGACAGACATTTCTACTCACAGTACTGAATCCTCGTGCGTACGGCTGCGACGGGAACACTGTAGATCGTCTCTAGATAGTTTCTCACATCAAATTTCGTCATTCTTGAAAAGAAAAGACAAGGGTTCAGAGTTGCTGCTGAGTATGGGAACAAGAATTGATCTATTCCCAAGCTAAGGTTCTGAGTACGGATAAAGCGTTTCGGGTTTAGAGGACACATCATATGAAAGCGTTTAGTTTGATTCCAGAATTGTAATTGGTTTTGACTTGACATTTTAATATAAACTGAATCTAATGCGATGTAAGGTTTAAATACAGTTCAACTTTGGAAAACATGTCTTGAGACCACTGCGTTGTGCGTTTTTGGAACCAAGAAAGCATTGTGTGCGATTGGCTTGTGTTGCACAGTTTTTATACAGTAAATACAAAAAAGATATACAACAATCATTGTTGAATCGCAATACACTAAACTATAAGAAACCGTGCTTTGACTCGACACAATAATATATCACCACCAGGTTCCTTCTCTACACCACATGAACGTGTTTAATTGAAAGCCCTAGTATTAATATTTTCCATTACATAAAACCATCCCGAACCTTTCCGAAAACATGACTCCGAAACTAACGGGAAAGAATACAATGAACCGCTTTCAAAAACAAGCATGTTTGTCCACAAGTCAGTCCATAGTAATAAGGCATGATTTCTTTCCAAAATTTCCAAGAAACCCAACAATCAGATGCTCTTTCAGAAAGAGCATTGTACGCACATCTCACAGTCAGCGAGAGGGTGCGATGCCAAGATTTCAATGGAGTGGAGTTTTGGCGGCGTCATTTATGTGAGAGAGGAGAAGCGCACAAGTGCGTGTTTGTCTGTGTGAAAGTGAACGAGGGAGGCGATTCCTAGAGAGCAGTGCACTCGAGCTACAGTGAGAAGAATGGTAAGCAGAGCCGAGTGCTTTTGAGATCTGTGATCTAGTGGAGAAGCCGAAATCTTTCAGAAATCCTGGCCTCTTGGTGACCTCGACCACACTAAAAACAGGAAGGACCTCTGCTTCCCTAAGCACTTCTGGAGTCGTATAAAGATAAGGTCTGATTTACAAAGTTAAAGTTTGATGGTCGTGAACATGAGGAAGGTGAGAAGATCCATTTGCATATTTTTATGAAGGGGTGTGGTTGAAAATAGCAGGGGATTCAACATGACGCAGACAGGAAACATGCTGACTGCCAAGCCATGACTCTCGTAAACAAGAAAACTGACAAACATTTCAATCCTCTTCGTTTGGATTAAAGCATCTGCTATATAGGGGGGGGGACCACTGAAACAAGTACTCGGCAACACAGCCAGGACCTTCAGCAGTGTCTTGAGACTATGTGATTTATCTTTTTAAGCCCTGACGTTTCATGAAGATAGAGTCCTCCTTGTTGTTCAATGCCTTCAGCTGCGAGTCTGAGTAGCGCCCCACCCTGCATACATAAACAATCCACGCTCATCCCCAAAACCGCCTGCTTCAAAGCATTTTCAAGTAGGTGACTCATAGGCAGACGGACGAAACACTCAAAATTTTTAGGAAATCCAAAAAAGGGGGAATCTTTTGTCCACCAGTGACCTCTGGGTTACATTCACACCACTCGGGACTATACAGACGGCGAGAGCCGACAATGAGCTTTGATGAAGTAAGAAGACATCATTACAATAAAATCATTTATAAAGACAAGAAAATACGCGGATTTTGAAGACGGAACGCATTTTTAAAGGGAGCGTAAATAAACAAGGTTAAATAAATCTAACAGTTAACAGTGTAAACACTTCATTTTTGCACAAAAACAAGTGCTTTGAAATTCTTTGGCCAGGTTGGTTTCAAGCTAAACAAGCCATTGCCAAACTGAAGGATAGTCGAAAGTGCAGTGAGTGGTCGTCTTTAATGCTTTAATGACACATCGGTTGAATTGTCTACTTTCATAGTGTTTACGGTGGGACCGTATCGAGCGTATCTCTGAAGGACATAAAACAGATCTTGAGGTCCAATGAGGTGGAGAAAGCTTCAAAACAACAACAAAAACACTCTGATCTCGAAGGCCTCAAAACGTTTAGATGTAGGTGACAAGAACACCTGGTGCAGATTAAGACACTTCAGATCTGTAAAAACAAAATAGTAAGCTCAGGTAAAGAAATCACTTCCCCAGCGCTTGTGCAAGTGATAACATATAGGCCAATTACAAATGTGTGCGGTTTGGAACACGCACTGGTGGAATAATAATGGAGGAATAAGGCTCTATCGTCACGGCCTTAGATGTACGCCCTGAGGTTTTCCAGAAAACAAAGCAGACCTTGTCCTCTCTTCTTGAGTGGACTACGATTAGACCCGTTATTAACAGTCTGACTGCCTGTTTCGGATTACATCGCCCCAATGCAATAATTATGGCTGTATTGTTTTTTACTGACGTTTGACAAACGTCACCGATACAGGCACAAGATGTTGGATTCTGAAGTAGGTGAATAAGCCGTAAACAAACTTGAAAGAGTCAGGGAGCGAAGCTAGGGCATCTCCGGCCACGTAACCTGACACGATAATATCTACGCTGCGGGATTTCGTTACAAAACATTCACGCTGCATTTGAGCCAGTCTGCAATTATAGTGGTTAGAGACCACTTAAGATGCTTTTATTCTTCGTGATCATAGCGTACAATAATATGGCCACTATGCGATTCCTATAGTCTAGTTTTTCTTTCGTTGGATTGGTCTGCCACCCCGTGGATAGAAATGAAAGTGCAGCATTGCAAACTTGAGCTCTGGAACATAAATGAATGCATGAAATAATAAATCGCTCTTTATAGATTTACACACTTTGTGGTGTTGACATGATGTACTTACTCCATGGGAATGCGAAACTGTACCGTGTCAGGTGGCTGTTCTTTTCCTGGTCTGACAAGGGTCATGGCGAAGGTGGGGCGAAATAATCTCAGCTGAGGGTTTCCTAGCTGATATAAAGGATATCTGAACAAACCAAAAAGATACATTTTATATATAGACCGACAGAAACACAGTTTTCGAAAGGATCCACAAGAAGAAAATTACTTATTTGAGAAAATACAATGCAGGTCATTAAATTCTGTACATTAGGTTCTTTTAAGGACCCGTCCCGTTTTGGGAGGCAATTCTCACAAATACACGTACAGAAAAGTTGACTGATGGTAATATTATGGTACTTTGCTGTATATCAAAGTACACAATGCTTAACATCTTAAATGTATTTGGAAAGACATTTCAAATGCAAATATATGACTATTAATAATAAAAACACAGCATTGCCATATTAATATGTTTACGAAATGTCCTTAGTATAGTGTTATTGTAGCAAAACCATAGGAAATCACATATTTGCCATGGTCTCACTATAGCAAACAGAGCTTAACTGCGATATTTGTTACTATAATAACCTATAGTAATGCAAATTGTAATACATAAGCCTAATAATATTAAAGGTTACACTTTTCATCATGGCTAATTCTCCGTTACTGTAAATGAAAGTGTGGCCTGACTAGGGAACACAAACATGTACTGTAGCTGCTTTAAACTGTAATATTTTGGGGGGACCACTGTAGATTAAAATACAACATCGCATTCACACACAAACCAAGGTCGTTTTGCTTTTAACATTTAAGATGCTGAAATACACTCGCTTCCAGAGGACAGTAAGCTACTACATAAACAACACATATACGAATATTAAAAGACACGCATTTATCATGAAAACATACTAAAACACACTTACATTATGCGTTTAGCCATGATTTAGACACGTGTTCGTGATGATAACAGTTACATGTGCTGTTATGATTTTATTTTCATGCGCTCAAGGTCTTCGCTGCCGTGAGCGTCGCGTCAACAAACGCATGATCGTATTTCAAAGTAAAAGTCCTGATGCAAAGCGTAGTTTTTATTTATTCGTGTAGTCATTGATTTTGCGATATAATGTTTCAAACAATGCGTTATATTACGAAAAGAATGTAAACGAAATATATATATATTTTTAAATGGCTTGTACAAAAGTTTTATGCAATTGTCATGACGCCATCGGATGCGCTATCAAACGCTCCTGCTGGTTTCCGGACTCAATAAAAAAGGAAATTCTGGTTTCCGGAATCAGTATTTTGTATTCTCGTGCTGTTTACTACATCTAAACCGAAGCTTGTATTTAAAAAGCTAATTTTAAAGAACCGTTTATGCAACAAGCTGCTTTCTTATACTCATAAGTGTGCATCTAATTTTCACAAGCCATGTATCAATGTTAAAATAATATAACGTCCTCCTCTTGTTCAAGAAAAGCTGAGGCTTGTTCATCTTTTTTAACATTCTTTTCACGTTATTAATATAAAATACACCTAAGGATTGAGGTGGAAAATATCCTTAATCCAAAAGTCTGCAACGCATAATATAATAGGTTCCCTAATGTAAAATTATAATAAATACCTATTTCCATTAATTGTGCCTGTTATTCACGCGAATCCCCTAGATGGCGCCATATCTATGGTGATATGTAATAAAATAGAAACAAAGAATACATCAGTGTGACTTTCAATTAGGAGCATGATGAGTTAATAACCTGATCAATATAGCGCTCCCAAACAGATTTCCCCTTAAGTAGTGAATATAGGAAGAAGTTATTGAAGAGATGATTCCTCTCAGTCACATTCAGTTATTTTCCCTTTAACGCACTTTCCAGGTGAGCATGAGTTTTCATAACTCATATGTTTGTCATTTGTTTGCCTATGGAACAAAATCGGTACCAATATATTAAGCTAGAAGACAACAAGAATAGTTTTATTTAGAAATATTTATGCTTTTGGGTATTCAAACAATGGTGTTTCAGTATATATTTAAGACCAGATGAAGTGTTTTTTTCTGTCTTGACATATTTCCCATTAAAAGAGGAGGTTTGTTAAGTCTATAGATGATAACCAGATGAAAGAGGTAGAGAGTCATTATTGTGCATCATTGTCAGTGCATTCTGACTCTAAAAATGCAAGTTACATTTATATTTAGCATACGCTTACAAAGCGACTTACAAGAGGAAAGGAAACAGTTAATGACAAGTTAATGAGGCGTGCAAGTGATGGTATGAGAGTGGTGATATGGCCTATATAGGAGATGGGAGGGGATAGGGTCAAGGGGGCAGGTGGTGGGGTGACTAGGAGTTTAGCCGGGGTAGAAGATGATAGGACTGGACGGGGCAGGTGTGTGAACAGAGGCGACATGATCAGGGAACTGGCTGCTAATCGATGAGGTTTCTGTGACCTTTAATCATATAACATCATTTATCAATTTTTAATTAATAATTAAAAGTCCAGTTTGTAATTAGTTAGATGATTTATTGATGCAATAATGCAAATGTCTACTATGTCTTCAGAGGTGTATAAGACCTTGTGAAGCGTTATGTTTTTATGACCTTAGAATGAGTAATTTCTATCTACATACACCGCGGGTCTCCTTACATGAAATTCACCATGTTGTTTCTACGGTAGCATTAAATGGACGTAAATCTTCCATGTAAAGAAGCGAAACAGGACAACATCTTTGTCCTTTGGGAGCCACCGTAGTGCTTCGAAAGGGAGGGTTGGAGTGAGCCTTTGGTTGCTACTTGCAACCTCACCACTAGATGCCACTAAAATCTCCTTTAAATCTGATAAATCCTTTAAATATAGTGGTATAGTGAGTCATATTAAAAGCTTTTTCCTATAGTAATTATGACTTGGTTCAGCATAGTGAGAACAACACTGTCTCATATATTTTTTGATAAGGAAATAAGGAAAACGGTTCAAATACCTAAATTATTAAACTATACTTAAGTAAGAATTGTTCTTAATTTTTCGTCAAGATTATGATTTTGGCTCAACAGCTATAGGAGTTTCTCAAAGTGAAGTAAAGGAAGTACAATGGAATTAAATGAAATATTTGCATGACATTGTGGTTTTAGAGGCTTGTAAAATACTAACTTTGCCCAAAGGCACGACACCTGTATTTTCCAAGATGTTACTGAACTGGATTACATTGAGCTCTTGCATTGAAAGCTTGTGATGTAAAGACGTGTCCCAGCAGAAGAGGGAAACCTTTCCCACAGCAGAGACACTTAGAAAGCCATGATTTGATCTGCATTCTTACGTTCTGAAAGGCACATAAAGTCTTCTTTGTGTTCATAACCGGATTGTTTTCACCCGACCTGTCATTTCCAAAAACATTCAAGGGAAATTCCCATCAGATCTCCACTATCACACCTGAACATAAAGATTTGGTTTTATATGTATATATATACTGCACATATATTTAGTTTCTGTTGCTACAGGTGTGATTTAATACTCGACTGTACCTTACTAGCATTAAAACAATAATTGTTTGATTCGTAATTTGTTCAATTTGCATTGTTGTAATATAATTATTGCTGTAAAGAAGGCTGATCTCTATGCTGCGCGGTTGGCACAGGCTGTAATGGAATCACAGTGTGAGAGCCTCTTGTTAAGGTGCCAATGTTTAGCAAAGGGTGGGCTCGGATGGGTTAGAGGAGAGGCACTCGTGCAACTCGACCCCTCTCAACCTTCATGCAAAGGTCTGTTCACACACTGTTTTCCAATACTGCCATTAATAGACCCTGCAGTTTGTTTGTGACCAGATCTGATGCCTGTTGTGCAGTGGGCCAAACTGAAACGAAGAAAGTCTTAAAGGCAGAGTAGATCATTGGGATGCTAACGTTTGCCTGCTAGCGGTGCAATCATACGATCCCTCCCTCTCGCGAATCATCATCCAAAGCCACGCCTCCTCCAAAACACATGAGCGGGCGCACAGACTAGAAGCTGTTGGATCGGTTCCAGTGAAGTTATGTCACATTCACCGGTGAGAAATCATTACTGCACAAAGTGAATTACATTACAATAACGAACATCTCCAGATACCTGCTCTCTGTCCGCCATAGTCCCACTGTCCGCACATCGCATATGAGCGCGTTGACGATGTATGATGTCTGCGTGAACAGGGTGCGCAGTGAGATGCAACTAGGCCGGCTGACAATGTAGACGACGTATCATTGCCCTCGGAACGAGGGCAGTAATTGGTCCAACATTTTTTGACCCTACGCCTTTCACAGACGATATATAAATATAAAAATACCAACTCCTGATCGCTATCAGGATGTTAAGAGATTTCCAACCAGCATGACAAAAAACGGTTCTGGACAGGATTGCCTACACTGCCTTTAATTAGCTTTTTAATTCAAGTATCATTTTACTACAAGATCAAGATGCCACAGTGCTTACAACTACTAAATGAGCTCAATGATGTTGTGTACTAAAGATCTTCAACGCTGTGTCTACACCGGACAATAAAAACATGTTAACATTATAAAAACCATGTTTTTTTTAAATGGATCTCATTTCGGAACCAAACTCTTCATATGTATCATTCATTTTTGGACAAAACACTTTACATCCAACTAAATTAGCAGTCTTAGAAAATTACTAGGAAAAGTTCACCTTCAAAATGAAAATTCTGTCATTATTTGCTGAAATTATGCCCTCTCGTGTCATTTTAAATGTGTGTGATTTTCTTTCTTCTGCAGAACACAAAAGAAGATAATTTGATAAAATACATATTGGTCAAAGATTTTGGCTATTTTGGTAAAAGAAAACCGTTGGTCCCATATTGACTTGCATTGTTTTTATATCCATTCAATAGAAGTCAATGGGGACAAACGGTTTTCTGTTCCCAACATTTTCAAACCATCTTCTTTGTTTTTTGCAGAAGAAAGACAACAGGGTGAGTAAATGATAACCGAATTTTCATTTTGAAGGCAAACTGTTAATGTTGATGCTTTTCAGTCTGCATCACTGAAACAAATTCTGAATCAGACCTCGATTTGACAAATCTTGACAATGTCTTAACGTCTGCACTGGAAAAATGGTCAGCAACGACGAGTACGGAAATGTAATTACTTTGTTTATCAAGGCAGAAATGTGAACCAGAAAAATAAACCCCAAAAATATAAAGACATAAAAGATTGTGTTCAGCCATGGACAAGATGCCAGAAATGCAGCAGCGGGAAAAACTATGGAAACTTTCCCAGTTAGAATTAAATATCCAAGAGGAAAGAGAAACTGTAAATTGAAGATCCAGACAGGAAGATGGAAAAGTCTTTGCTCTTAAAGTGAATACTTTTGCTTGTAAAACTCAGCAGGTTTTTATAACTTTTGTTCAACAGCATTTTATATTTCCTTAAGGGAGCGGAGTGCCAGTCATATTTTCCACTATTGCATCGACTGGGATATTGTGTTACGTGAATGTACATGAAAAAGATCTGCAACCGGAAAAATCACGGTGGTCCCAAACATTCCACAAGATTTGGTCCATGAGAACAGAGGAGATTGCATTTAATTAATTTTAATGACTTGGTGCTCTAATTTCTTATTTATTAATGCTGCATCCTCTTTTAAAGTCATCTTTGTGAGTGCGGTTTGTTTTAGATAAACCAAGTTAAAATCTTCGATTTTAAGATTCTGTGAAGAAGAAATGTACGATTCTGCGCTATTTGGTCAGTTATGAAATAAGGTAATTTGTGACAGATGTGCAGATTGTGGTCACATTGTGGTCACATTTTCTGATGCCGTTTGGAAACTTTTTAATTCATGCTGGATAACATGGTTCATAAAGTTTGTGCTGCTGTCGTTAAATACAAAAGTTGATCTCACAGATGTCATTTTCACCTTTTCAGTCATATTTTATGCTGATATGATATATATATATATATATATATATTTTGTAATGTAAAAACAGTGCAAACCAGAGGCATTTTCTCTTACTGCAGCTTTTCTATACCTCCACTGTAGGCTTATTGCACCAGCAATTTCAAGGTCATGGTTTGAATCTCCAATCGCCATAATATTGCATCCAAATTTATAGTATATTTACATTCCGCCTTAGTATGTAAAGGAATGGTACACTATACCTATGTTTTGCTTTACAATATTCAAATGAATAGATTTGACTTATGTATGCATGCAGCGCATGTCATTAGCCAAATGACTGACCATAGAAGCTGATTCACATTTGTTTTTTTCACGTTCCATGCTCACAGCCTATGGAAAGCAGAGCCATCCTCCAATCAGTCAAAGTGTTATTTATAGCTGGAGTCATGTAGTTGATGTGTAAATTGAAACTCTTACTCTGGACATGGCCCCAAAGCATGCCGAACTCTGACCCTGTGCCAAAGCCACTGTAAAGTTGAACTTGACTGGTCACATGTGTAGAACACACACACACGGATGGACCATTAAATATATAGCCTATCACTCAGAGGCAGGACCTCTCATAAGATATTAAATAACCTTACCTTATCATTGGTTTTCAACATGTTTTACTTTGGTGAGATTTAAAACATTTGGCATTCCTACATGCACATACCCAAAGCTACCAACCCAGACCAAACTTTAACACCCAAATCAGGTCAAATAAGCGAAAGAAAAACTTTGTTTGGTAGTCAGCTAAGCTGCAGTTGACCTGCAGTTATGAGGTTACTGGATGCAGAGCGAGCAAAGGTGAGGTTCCCACAGCCTTATCCAATGACCACAGCCCTGCCAACAGAATCCTGAGACGCAAAAGGGCTGACTTACAAAATCTGAGCCAGTTGCAACTAATCTTCAAGGCATTCAGGAGACCGGCCGCTCCGACACATCAGCACTTCACTCTCGGAGAGGCTTTCATTATGTCTTTTCGGGGAAAGCTGGCTATACCTTTAGAATAGATTTGCTATAGTTTATCGTCATTGTGAGTAATAACTCTGCAGAGCCAATGAATAGGTCGCATTTAACCAGAAGTTACAAGACACGGTATAACAATATGAAGACATTTAACAAAATTTCTTTACAAAAAAACAGAAGTTCTTTAAGCAAATAATTTAGGTTAAGACTTTGTTATCGTCAAACATTCTGTAACATGCGTGTCTTTATTGTAAACTGTTGTTATTCTGCTGTGTGAACTTCTTGGGACCAGCTGGTTAAAAGTTTTTAAAAATAGGGCACAGAATGGTTAGTTCTTAGAAAAGCTCTGGCATTTGGCCATTTGGATTACGTAATCTAGTGCAATGAAGTATATGACAAATATGATATATTTTGGAGATTAATGTATATATGAAAATCAATCCCAGTAACAATATATATGTGAGATACATAACATTTTGGTAAAGCATTATGTTTAATTCTCACAAAACAAACATAAATGTCCAAATGCATTGAATACATGCCATGTTTAAAAACACAGTAAGCCACCCCACATTTGTTCAACGTTCAGAAATCATAAAACGATTACCTATATAATTATGCTTGTCTTCCCTTTGGCCCTCTGTTGAAACGTTTTCGAAAATATTTGTACAAAGCATTTTTCTCATTGCTTCATTTTATGGATCTTTGTTTTACAAGGCTACAATAACAGACTTCTGTGGTCGGACTTCATTCCTTATGAGAGATCTTCTTTTCAAGCTGGAAAGGAGCGCACAATATGGCCACACACAATGGCTGTTGACAGACAACATTCCATAGGTGCCATCTCCAGTCATCCTCATGCCATTAATCTTCGGATTCATGGGGGGATTCCCACTGCTTGTGCTTCATATCCCCTGCTCTTCATAATAATGTCTGCTTCGTGCATCTGCCTTGACACGTTGCTAAAATGAAAATCCAGTGCACAACCAATCAAATTGACGTTTCGCGATCAGAATTCACCTTCAGTGAAAGTTAATTTTGAGATTAAGATTTGTGAATAATTCAATTGTGCTTTCTTTACAGAGAGAGAATTTACTCCTGAAACCTTGTATCTCCGTATTTTGTGTTTTTTTCTCCCCATAAATCCTCATTATCAGTCACCCTTTATGTTTCTTAATAGGTTTTTCAAATAAAATTTATCAAAAAGTACTGTATTTGATCATGTAAAAAGAACAGTGTTTTTCGACATTTCCTCTAAAACAGCGAATTTGGACATCCGAGGTTTCAGAAGGACTGTACAATGTGCACCAACAAATGCTCGTACTATGAAAACCCCCAAAAAACTGGGTCCCATGAAGTTGGTTGAGAGAATGCTCACAGTGTGGAGAAATGTAATATTGTTATTTGCAAGAATCTGCTAAAATGTCAAACTTCATACTTCTAATACATACATTATATAATGACTATTACTGATACTACAATATGAAACAAATAGGAGGGTGTCTTCTTTTGCCTGGTGTACAAAAACGTCTTTACTGTTTCTATATTTACAATAAAACATTTAGTAGGACTAACGGGTAAAGTTGACTAAGATATGGTTGCGTTCAATATTAGTGCTATTTTTAGCACAGGCATATTAGTGCAATATTATGCATTTTGGTATTGCGATCTGAATATGTCACACGGTGCACATTTCTATCGCACATCATTTTTTCCAAAGCAGGCCTACGTTTTCATAGGAAACGTTCCTTCTTCTTCATGTGTTTAAATGGCAAACATTTATTTCTCAAAAGCAATGACATCACATTAAACTAATTAGCGCGTGTGGCCCATAAGCTACCAACACCGCACTTGCGCGCGTCTCCAAATGGCAAGCGCGTTCCCCCCGTAGCTCGCGCATTACAGAATATTGAGAATGGGATACTGTCCGCGCGCTGCGCGCTGGGCGACCCCTGACCGGGGGCCCCGGGGGTCGCAAAGCTCTCGTTCTGCAAATCACTTTCTCTTCTACCTTTCTGAAGAAGCAGTGTGAGGTTACGTCAGAGCAGCGCGCTAAAGTGCAGGCCAAGCAAATAAGCTGAGGATCTATTTGTAGGCATTGCTGCTGAAGCCGGGTAAGGCTGCTCTCTCTCCTGCGATCAATGCTTTAAACTTGCTGCAACACGATGCATTGCATGACTTTTTTCTTTGGGAATGATTGTGCGTGGAGACATGAACTTTAATCTGTTGATGACCGCCATCCGGCGCGCGCAATAAAGCAATTTAAATCAAAAATATACATTTATTTTGACCAGTTAAAACAAACGAAGGCGGCAGAGCGCGAGACCCCGTTGCATGATGACGATCCTGCATATTTCAGCAGGCAGGTTCATACTTTTGATCATCTCTTTCTTTTAAATCTCTCTCGCTCCGAAACCAACATGCCTCACGCGCGCAACAGGAACCCGAGTCCGATCCCAGAGGTGACGTGGGACACTGGATTGAAAGAGATGAACGAGACATGGAAGGGGGCTATCGCTTGCTTGGGGGTCGCTATCTTTTTTGTCATGACAATCGGGATCATTTATTGGCAAGTCGTGGATCAGCCCAACAAGAACTGGATCCTGAAGGGGAGTTTCAGTGGACTTATATGGGAGAGACGGACGCAAACCCTGGTCATTCAGACGCTGACCGAGGACAAAACTTTCGCCGAGATCGACGTGGGGAACGTGGGGAACCCCGACATCGAGGTGCCTTTCGTCAGGAACCTGTGCTGGCTTAACAAAACCGAGTTCTGCTACACATGGGACTCGGTCGCAGAGGTGAGGATATCTTTGGAAACAGAGGAGGCATCGGATACTGAATGCTACAGTGTAACCTGGTCTCCAATCCACTGTCATGTGGACCTGAAGGTAAAACTGCTTTTAGAATGATGCTATTGAAACTAAAGGTTCTTAATAGATTGAATGTTTCTGAAACACACTAAGATGACCTCAAAGCGCATCTAGGTTTGTAGAAAAATGAAGTGGTGCTTTGGAGAACTTAGAAACCACTTAATCGAATAACCAAAATGTCTATTTACGTCGTAAATAACCTACAATGGAACATCAACTTGTTTAATCTCCAAAGAAGTCAACCTGAGAACCATAAACAGCACAAATGGCTTCTTTGCAGAACCTAAGATGCTGCAAAAAAAAAAAAAAACATTGAAGAACGTTTCATTTTAAAGACAGGAGAGTGTGGGATGAATTAAAAAAAGTTGTATTTGCCCTCTCAGCAGGTGCATTTAACTTTATTTAAGCTTTTAAACTTTTATTTTATATCAGCATTACTGTAAGGTTAAAATAAAAAGGACATTAAAACAATATGATTTATTTACTGCCTAAACGTTTAAACTGTGTTTCAAGTTTACTGTCCAGTTTAATACATTTCACAGTTATCCAGAAAGACAAGGCTTTTCTTTGTTTGGCTCAGGTTAACATCCTACTTTGGTAAATCTCTCATTTGTTACTTCAGAGCACATTATGCGGTCAAATCCTTTGATTTATTTGCATTCTGCATTCTGTTTTTATGTGTTATGAGCGCTAAAAGCTGCTTAGGTGGAAATTCGTAAACTGTGCACAGCGATTACGCTCACTTCTGAAGGAGGGTTTTGAAATACACCGAAGCATTACAGTTAAATGAAAGCTTACATGGCATGCAAATGTCAACCTTAAGATAAAAATCTATTTTTTCGATGTCAATATGTGGTGTTTTACATACCCATGTTTAGTCTTTTGAAGCCTCTTCTTTGTATCGTTTCCCATAGTCAAGCAAGTGAATTGTCACAACCGTGATGGTCCTTTTTCCTCATAAATGAGCACATACAATATTTTATCAAATAACTGTTTTATGTAGAGCCATCACTTCCCCGTATGTTGGGTATATTATTGCTTCTGGTTGGTAAATTTTAAGTAAATATGTGATCTCTCAAAAATGTTCATTCGTTTTTGTCCCATCCATAAGACATGAAAGCTCATGCAAAGACTGATATGTTTTGATGTCTGGACTCTATCATCAAGGGTTTAGTAAAACATAAACAAATTATTTTATTAAATGATACAATAAACAAATATTTTATATTTATATATTTTTATAAATATGCGAGTCCACTGGGACTCGAACCCATCATCTTTGCACTGCTAATACTACAGTAGCACATAAGAAGCATCACCTACCTCTGTTTCAAAGAGTATTTTTCTCCATCCTTCAGGACTGTTTCTCCATGGAAAACGTTTCATGGTACGGAGGTGCCGGTGTCCACGCACCCAGCTGGCCAATAAACGACGCAAACATTTCCATGCAACCCTTCACAGTCAGCGACCTTCAGGACAACCCGTCTGGCTTCGGGTCAGTTTTAGAACACTACTTCCTGGGATCCTCAGGTAAGCGGAGAGGAGCTCCATCACACCAACTGTCGCCACTTTTAGACATATTTGTCCACCTTGTCCTTTCACACTCTGTTGACCAGTCCAAACGTGTATCCACTTTTGAGTATGTACACAATGCAAAACTGGCCCTGGCTCGATACCACAGGGACCTACTGTTCATAGAGAGCGTAACACAATACGGATGCTTAGTTTTGCGTGGTGAAAGATTACAAAACAATGAGCATCAGACTTGTGTCTTCAGCGAAGCCGTTGGCATCTGTCAGCTGATACCTCATGTTTCTATTGAGGGTTAATTAAACAAACAAGGTCAGAAGCAGATTTAAATAACCGCTGTATTTATGTTTGGCTGTTTATGTTTGTGAACAGATGCATAGTGCATTCACACATCATTTAAGCCATTTTTCAATGGAGGGGATCTGATTTATTGCTGTTATTTGCTAAAAGACCCCATAAAATGGTTGTGAGAGCATTTTATTTTGTCTGTGTTGATATAGTTCAAGACGCTTATAATAATATAAAAAAGATTTTTTTAAATCAACCTTTAAACCATTCAACAAGATAGATTGTAAATGGACACTTTGAATGCTGTTATTTGTTAAAAGACCCCATACAATGGTTGTGAGAGAATTTGTATTGTCTGTTAATATCTCCAGACAGACACTAATAATGATAAAAATAAGAATAAAGAAATCTAACCTTATATAAATGGAAAACATTTTTACCATTTCGTCACCTTGGAATGATAAGGGTCTGTCTGTCCTTTTTGTTTTCTAAAAAAGTCCCAAAATGTATATAACATAAAGATCACATAATGCAAATAAATTGTCAGAGAATATGTGAATAATTCAGTTTTGACAAAAATGGCAATCCAAGGCAAAGAAAAGTATATAAAAATATCAAAGCAGTTTATAAAAGACTCTTTAAAATTATTACATTTCAGATATTTCCCTTACAGTCAATGAATGGCTGTTAAAAAATAAAGTACTTAACAAGACCCAATGAAACATTTGTCATCTGCTTATTGTCATTCATTTCACGTAAATGTAAAATTGTCATTGTGCAAATCAGCGTGTTGAGTTGTGTCTATCTGCTCAAAGTAGATGTGTAACTTTAATGATAGTCCCTTGATTGATCACTATTTAGAAAGGAACTAGTGTGCTCACCAGGCTCCGACATAAACAGTCATAGAGCCGAAATCAAACCAACAATATCAAAAAGGTCTCAAACATGCACACAAGTCCTTCCAGGATTAATGCATTGTGCTGGAAAAGCACAATGGAAGCTTCTCAGAAGCCTCGTGACCCTTACGGGTCAAGGAAGTTTGCCATAATGTCTTCCTATTGGACATCTGACTAAATTTGGTATTCCAAGAATCTCTTAGGTCTATTGCCCTTCTGATGGACCTCACATTACTTAAGAGATGACAGAACCAGCAATCATCAGACTCCATCGGTCGAGACACTATGTTAGCTTGTGTTGACAGATGCTACTTCTGAGTTAAATATGTCATGTCAGAGATGTGGACCGGTGGGTAGAGCAAATGTAAACAAAAATCAATGTTGATTCGTGATATTCTCTGCTCCATAAACAACAGTGCTTTTGAGAATAAAATCATGCCTGGATTTGAGCTTTTTATGTGTAGCTTTTGTAGTATATAACTGTTAGCATTGAGGCAAACTGGTACTCGTGAATGTTCACGAAATAAACTAAAAAGTGAATTTGTTTAATTCTATTAATCGCAAGGATCGGAACCTGCCGTGCAAATGGAAATCCACTTAAGCTCTTTATATAAAATGATTATGAAAATCCACAAGCAGTACATCCAGTAATAATGAAAGACTTTGACATTAATGAGAAAATCCTGAAAATTCTTGACCGCACACATAAGGCTAAATATTAGAAACTGTACACAATTTAAATGAGCAAATTTAAAAAAGCATATTGCAGTGAAACATTTTTATTTTAATTATATAAAACAAAAGCGAAATTTGTTTTCCTATATATGGGTTAGTGTCATTTATTCACCCTCGTGTCATTTAAAACCTGTATGAATTTAAAATAAAGAAAGAAACGTTGGTGACCAAACAACATTGAACCCCATTGACTTCCATTGTTTGAACACAAAACCACTGAGACATTTCTCAAAATACAGTATCTTGTTTTGAATCATTTAGATCTACAGATTTTGAACGACATGAGATGACCAAATGACGATTTCACTTTGGGGTTAACATGTGTATCTATGTGTAGGCTCTGTGTGTTCAGGAAATAGTTAATATGTTCATCTGAAGGGAGCTGTAATGACCCTGTGTTCGGACCCTCCGAGCATGCTATGAGAGGCTTGTGCGGGTGGGCAGCTGGGCTCTAAACTTGGTTAACGCTCAGAGATCGGACACATCGAGCACACCTCGCCAGCCCCACACAATCCAGCAATTAATAACCATATCTACACGACACAGTCACGCTTCCTTTTTGAGGTTGCATTGGCCATGCCTGCATTCGTGCGGGCATTCGAATTGTACGAGAGCTGTCAGCAACCGAAAGGTGAAAGTGGTAATCTGTATACCAGACAGCAGAACAGAATTAGATTAAAGCGAAAGGGCACGCCATCAGCTGCGATTCTAATATTCATCATGTGACATAAACAATGGCCTTTTATGATTTCCTAGATCTTTCCTCGGGCTTGTGTGTGCGCTCCTCTCGAGCCTTACGTAACGGCACTTTAACCAAAGCAATCGCATGATTTTAATCCCTTTTCCACCTCGCTAGAGGACGGCCTTGATTTGGGAGACCTCTAAAACCCCTCTTTAATTGGCTCACTTTAAAGAGAGAAATGTCGAGATTCCTGCCAATGCAGCTGTCTCATGTTGCCAAGTAACCACAGACATATCGTGGTATATAATGCCCGGTGGCATAACAATGACAGTCATGTTGGCTCAGAATCATAAGGCAACCCGGCAGCTGCCCGCGGCCGCAGCTCCGTCTCTATTGGTCGCCAGTCTGTTGATAATAGAGATAATTGTTTTTCATGAGTTGCTGCATTGCAGCCAAATGGCACGGTGTTGCGCAGGCCTGTAAAACGAGCCCCCTGCGACACAGGGCGAACCCCAAGGTAAACGTTTCAGCACTGTATATTTACATTTAGACCTTGAAACCGGATAGTGAGTTCAAACCAGCCGGTGATGTGGGGCTTTGGTCATGCAATGTCTGTTTAATAGCTTTGTCCACTGTGATGATGAGAGACATTATTGAAGACACATTTTGTCCTTAACTGGGTAGGTTGACACTTGCGTTTGGCCGCCCATGATGACCGCATCGTCTCTTAAAGAGACAGTGACACTTATTATTCGCAGCAGTTGCATACAAGAAAGTCCAACACAATCTCACGGGAATTCCTAACTATTTTACAAGGTAGATCATTTGCATGAATTAGTTTTTATGTGTACATTTTACAATGATCTATAACATTAGGGCGGGGCTTACTTTTTTATGGAAATGGGGAACGGGGCCAGGGAGTGAATTTTTTGAGTGGGGGGGTCGGAGTTTCACCTTTAAAAGTACACTATACAATAACCGTAAAATTACAGAATAACAGGGGGGAAATTTTATTTTAAAGAGATATACCGGTTTGCAGGTTATTTCTGGCGGCCCAGCCGATAAAAAATTTCATTTTTTTTAACAAGATTTTTAAAATTTTTAACAGTTTAATTTTGAAACACTATAAAATTACAGAAAAAGACAACAAATTTACAAGATAAATGTGGAAACAATTTATTAATATAAACCGTTTTATCCTATAATTTAAAAGGAATAATATTTTTCTAACTGTTTCTCCAGTTAACAGAATGCTTCTTGTTTTTTTGCAGAATTTTTATACAGTGTAGTGATTTTCCATGTTTTATCCATGAAATAGCCTCCTAAACGCAATGTACATTTCATATATAAATTTAGTGTCGTTTTATGGATCTGTGCTTTAAACATGTCAATAGGTTCCCAACCGGAGTCCCCTTGGTGAAGCTCTGCTATTTCCACCACTGTTCATAATCATATGGTTTTGTACAATTTACATAAATTCACATAAAAATACTCATGCCTACACATTCATACGAAAGCAAGTTTAATTTTTAATAAAATTAACAAAACATGAATGCACATTTCTAAGCATGAACCTTACGAATAATTCCATAAGTTATATAAGTAACATTTTAACAATTCATTGTAAGTGAATGTTTTTGTACAATAAATTGATAACTGTTTGCTCAATCCCGCAAATAAATGAATATTTGTACAGTGATTCAAACAATGTATATTTAACCATTAATGTGCTGCTTATACATTATTTTTTGCCCTGCATTAATTTCTGTCACAAGAAATCACATACTTTAGTTTATATTTAAGTTTGGGAAAGTTTGTCAGTATTTTTACAAAGCTGACAGTGTTGTCAAGACGTTGACACAATTCAGCTATTTATCTTTTAGAAACATCACAGTTTTTTATTGTGAATGATTCTTCAGTACACCTTATTTCAAGAAATAATAGGTCACACTTCAGTATGGGGGCAATTCACGCTATTAACAAACCATTTCCTGTGACTTCTACCCCAATAAACTCTTATTTTGTTGCTTATTAATAGTTATTAAGGTAGTTGTGAGGTTTAGCAATGTAGAACATGGTCATGCAGAATATGTGCTTTAGAAGTCCTAATAAACAGCCAATATGCCAATAATATGCATGCTAATAACAACTAGTTAATAGTGAGAATTGCCCCCTATACCGAAGTGTTATTTTCTTTTGCATTGTATGATGCACCTAAAATCAAGTTCTGCCTCAATATTTTGGCTGTATACTCTATGGATGCTGTTATTCATATTTGCTTTAAAGACAGAGTGGAAAATATTTCAGGAAAGCTGGTAGTAGTTACTGTGGGGTGATTCTAAAAATAAGAGCCCCCCCTCCCTTTAAACTTCTGTAGAACCCACCTTGCTCATAACTCAAGCCAAAGTCTCTTAAACGTCAGCAAATGACAGTTATTTATTTTCCCTTCTGCAGATTCCTGTATGTTATACATACCTTTACAAAGAGGCCATCTTCGCTTTGGAAAACACATTGGGAAAAAATCACAGAGGCGTTTGACATAACAGATAATACAAATTACCTTATTGTTCTAGTTTTTTTGTGATTTGTGGTTATATTACTGAAATGCACCTTGCTCATTTTGCTTAATGTATTTTTTAATTTAAAATCTATGTAGTTTACTTTACATTGTGTTATTTCCTAAATTAGATTTGCTCCTTATTTTGAAATGTATATTGGAAACTCGACCAAACAGAAAAGCTTCAAGCTTCATCTTTTAAAATCTAGATTTAATTACAAAGAACCATTCAAAGGTTCTGTAAAGAACCATCTCTTTCCAACTTTTTGTGAAACAGAAAGGTTTTTCGGATGTATGAACCATTTAGACAAGAAAGGCTCTATGGAATTGTGAAGTATCAAATGTTCACTTTTAACTATACTTGTATACAAACTTTAATGCCAGATATCATGTATTAGATATTCTCTTAATTAAACAAACTCTACACCATGGGCGAAGCTATTTCTTTTTTTATATCTTTACTTTCTTAGTATTTTCAAGACCTCTGTAATTTATCTGGATATTTTGGACTTTACCTTCTTTTCTTAATTTTTTTATTTATTGATGACTTATATTGGTTTATGAAAGTTCAGACTGGCGTGTGCGACCAGATATAGATGGCCATTTGTAAATAATTTACAGAAGGTGAATTACATTTTGTTGTCCAAGTACCTGTTACATTGTTCAATGACAATAAAGATCTAATCTAACCAATCTGATGACTGTTGATACAGAAGGAGGATTTGTGTTTGTTTTAGGGGGCTGTCTGTGTGAACTCTCACAATTAAGCTGGTGTCCTGAAAAGGTCTCAAACCTTGTTTGTATGTGTTAGCGACCACTCATTCAGTATTTTAGGTTTAGTTAGTTAAAACGGCTCCGTTCTATCGTTCTTACTTTAAAGGGATTGCCATGCAAGGAGTTCTGTTCTGCAAAAAAAGGTGTTAAAAAAATCTGGATTTTGGAGTTAGTTGAATCAATGTTAAAATGATTAAGTTATTTTTCAATAGACACATTTTTTGTTTTTGTGTGAAAAGAGGGGGGGGGGGGGGGGGCTTTGCAGTGGGGCTCATTGGGTGCTCAGCACCCCTAAAGCTAGCCGTGGATTATCCATGGTCATTTGACAAGACAAAGCTGTTATTGATGATTAAAATGTAATTTCTGTTCAAACAGGTGAAAATGACAGTTATTTTCGTCATGTAAACAGACAATAAGCCGTTTCTGTATAACTCATGTTAATCTCGAGTACTTACAGAATAGTATCGCACCCTTCAAAGATCCGCAGAGTCTTTAGTTTGATCACATTTATAAAAGACAGATACACCTGTACGAGTATTTCCGAAAACATGCAACATGTGGGGGGCGGAACTAAAGCATGTGCGCACACATTGCCAAGAAAACACAGACATTAGTTTCACTTACCGCGTGCAGTTCATGTCCAGAATCTTTTGGCGCTGGGACGGCGGCTCCATCTATCAGTTTCAAAAGATCTCCAAATCCAGCGTTATATCCACCGTTTATATAACATTCATCACCCAAATGAAGCGAACAAACAACACAGCTGAACTTTGCGAACATAGTGCTCTCTCTCTCTCCTGCACACAAGTAGCGATCGACCGATATTGTTTTTTTAAAACAGATACAGAGACCAATTATTTGCACGTTTATGTGCACGATACCCACTATGCAGAACAGATGTTTATTAACTGTTATACTTCTGTTTTTAAAACTGAACAAACTATTTTATTAAGAACAATTTCTCCTTCCTTGCATTCAAAGCAAAATATTTGCATATATACACCAATAAATAGAGGGGTCCAAAAGAGTGAAAACACTGCACCAAACGCGTCAACTCACATCAAACAGGTCCGGAAAGAGAGAAGACGCGGAAGCACTGTTTTAAAACTGTAAAGAATTCAGAATGCGTGACACACCTTTGCACGACACACCTTTAATATAAATTTATTTCACTTGACTTGTAAAAACCAATTTGATTTAACATTAAATATTAAGGCTTCCGAACTTAAATTTAAAAGTTGAAATAAGTGATTATTTTACAATATATAATGTCAATGATGTGTTACACAGTCTGAATAGGGCTATAGAGGTAGATTTAGAGGTTTGACTGCGAGTTATGTGAGAGAGGTTAGTTTAGTGGGAGTTTATGTCTGTGTCTGCACCGGGATACACGCCGGTGAAATCTGAGAAGCAGGAAGAATTCCAGGAAGGGAAGCTACATCTGCAGACACAATTATCCAGTTCACATAATCTCGACTTTTCAGGTGCATAAAGATGATAGATACAGCAACCGAGTACCACACACTTCTCTTCTCTGACACTTACTGGCAACTTTGTAAAATACAGAGATCCACATGACTCTGTGGTTCCTCTTTCAGACGGTGCCGGCTTGGAATTTCCCTGATGCATCAGGCTGCTTTACCGAAGCAGGTTGAAAGATGGTATTTGGTTTCCATCATGCTGTTTCTGCCATTCACACAGAGTCACGGTTGGAGTTAGCATGTGATCTGACATGTGACTTCTCCGTAGCAGATGAGAAGATGAACATTTTGGCAATATGAAAATTTGCAATATAAAAAAACAGGATGAGACTTGATTTTAATTAAAGATTGAATGGATGAAGAAAAGGTTTGGCTGGTAGTTGAAGGGGAGGGATTAAAAAGGGTTTGCTGAAGTCAGCCAAAATCTTTTCGAAGGCGGTGAAAGTTTCCTAGAAGGATTATGAAGACAAACATTTAATTTGGAATAACATGTGCTGATGAATGCAAATTCATATATTTAGGGAGATATTCAACTAAGATATTTTGCTTAATGCTCATCAGCTAAAATCATTTTGGCAATCTTTAATATCGTTGATGCGTTGTTTTAATTTAAACTGAAACAGGCAGTATAGGTGCGACAGATAAAGTGGCCCCTCCCCCTTTTGAAATAGCCAATAGGGTTGACCTTACATCACCATATAGAATCTTGTTAGAATTTGAAGTGCAGAATGATGTCATTGAAATCGTTGATCTGTACTGGTGTAAATTAGAGACTGGACAGTTTGAATCTTCTAAATGTAAATTTTTTGTCATGTTTTGAAGGAAGGTAGAAAGTCTAACGCTAACATATTCATTCCATTTAGATCGCAAAGGAACTTAAAAGCTAAAAGACATTAGTCTAAAAAACACACAGTTTCAAATATGATGTTAACAGAGCTGGGTAGATTACTTCGGAAGTGGGAACTACGTGGGAATATTTGTAGTCAGTAACGTAACTCATTTCTCGTAATGTAATCTGACTACTTTTTTATTACATTTAGATTACACTTTTTAACATTGTTTGTTTAATCTTTACCTGGTGTATCTACAGGTACTGTATGTGTCCACAACACTTTTCTTGTACATAACAAACATAAATGCTTGTAAACGGAAACATGTTAGACTCGCTATCGTGAGTTGGTTGGTTGTCTTAACAGTTAAAGTGGTAGGTTTACAAAAAATACTAAAGCAATATGTAATATAATCTGTAAAAATATAATATAAAATATAAGTACTCTGATTACGAGTATTTTAAAATGTAAAGTAATTCGATTACAAGTACTTGATTTTTTTATAATCTGATTACATAATCCCGATTACAAGTAATCAGTTACTACCCAGCTCCGGATGTTAATATGCTGTTTAAAATGTACAGCCATGAGTAACCTAGTGGACGTTGTTGTTCTTCTTTTAAAGGTGTGTCCGTTCTGGTGGCTCCTAACATCCCTCTACATGTAGGCATGGAAAGCAGACAGCAGTTCTGTTTGCAAACGCCACCCAGTATGAAGCGCATGCCTCTGCAGTACACCGTGTGTGTTGGAGACAACATTAAAGCCGTCCATCAGGAGTCAATGCAGCAGCTCTACACAGCCACACGAGAGCTGCCAAACATGGATGTCTTACGGTACACACCAACAAATTTGTCTAAACAATTCCAATTTATAGGAATATATGATTTACCACATTGCATATTGGTCAGCATATTGACCAGGCTAGTATTTCATTCTTGTTGTTGGATGTTACCTAGTTTCACATGAAGAATGTATATTAGTGTTTGAAATTTGGTAATATGATTTATACCATATAACAAATATCCATCGTCGTATCAGTTGTCGGCCATAATATTTTTTATATTGATTGTTAAACTTCTGAAAAGTGGTTTGTTGGTTTTACCTGGTTTAGCATATCCTCTGGCCTGACTAGGGATGCGTTCCCCAAAAGCATAGTTAGCCAACTATGGTTGCAAGTTCAGTCATTTCAGCATAGTTCAACGATTCAAGTGTTTCCCGAAACCCTTGTTCCAACAATCAATCGCAAGCAGCATCGCAAAGTTACTTGGTTGGAAATACAGGTCTAGGGCTGTGGTTTTAAGCATAGTTACTTGATATTATGACATGTAGACTTCATGCTTTTGAGCATATCCATCATTCTAAATATACAAATAATAAATCGAGCTAAACAGATGAATTAGAAGACGGTATTTCTCCACCACCTGTGTGACGTCATCAACTATGTTGTCAAACAGCAGATGTGCGACAAAGTAACTATGTTTTCAGTAAACAGTCGTGAGTAGTTAGTTAGTTTCTCAAACAATGCATCGTACTATGGTGGTTAACTAGCAACTTGACAAGCCGAAAAGTGCACTTTGAAACCAGCATAACCACTCTGGAAGACCACCTAAACAACTTGAGCTTGTATCTTTTATTTTTGGTTGAATTCATTATTTGTGTTTTAGTTTGAGTCAATACAAGACCTCCATCCTAACAACTTCAACACTTTTGTTAAGGCTGCCATTCTGGAAGCTTCTGGCAAATGTGGACTCTGGGGCCAAGCTGGAGCGAGAGCTGAGAACCTTCTCAAACCGGCTGAAGAGGCATCAGTTAGGGGAGGGAGTTATCAGCCTCGATGAACATTCCACAGCTCTCCTCTCCAATATGGTGGGTGACACCTTCCACTTTCTCTCCTTATTAAAATGATCCCCCTGTCTCTTTCCATACTCAGGCTTGAAGTATGTGCAATTCTAGACCGGAACTTTCCCATGCTTTCTTGCAAGCAATTCAATCAAAACGATCACTAAAATTGTTTTGCCTTACAACGTGTCTACACAAGACACGACGACGCAATAGAGCCATGAGAAAATGGTTTCCATTTAGTTTTACACTATTTTTCTGCAATTCTTAAATCTCATTCTCCGTCACGCATATTAATGCACCTTGTTTACTTGTGTTTAGGTTATTCACAGCGATGCCATAGAAGAACCATTTTGGTTTCCTCAAAGAACCAGTCAGTCAAGGTTCTTTAAA
Organism: Barbatula barbatula; assembly: GCF_947034865.1. Classification (NCBI taxonomy): domain Eukaryota; kingdom Metazoa; phylum Chordata; class Actinopteri; order Cypriniformes; family Nemacheilidae; genus Barbatula; species Barbatula barbatula. The sequence goes on from NC_136788.1 coordinate 7,510,689, forward strand.
GAACCATCTTAATCTCACTTCGTTGTAATCTGAAGAACCTTTTTTCGCCATAAAGAACCTTTTATGAAACTGAAAGGTTCCTCAGATTTGAAAGGTTCTTTATGGAACCAAAAGGTTCTTCTGTGCCATCGAAGAACCGTTTGAAGCACATTTTCTTTTAATAGTACCTCAGGGGTACATAATGGTACAGAATATATACAAATCTGTATATAAATAATGCATATTAGACCCTTTTGAAATGGTTCTAAAAAGAAACAAAATTCACCACAAAGAACCTTTTGTGAAACAAAAACGGATGTTATGGAACCATTAGACAAAAACGTTTCTTAACTAAGTGGCTCTTTCATAGGATGGCTGTTTGTTCGAGCTATCCAATGTGTCAGACAAGGGTCAGTTGGGGTATGGGACTATTCAAGTTTTTGTAGGTACTCATTGTAATCTCTAACACAGGCTGAGATAGTGTTTTTATAGTGAGCTGCATACCAGGCGCAGTTACCGAGGCCGCAGGAACACTGTTTCCGAGCAGAAGCGTCTCACGTTAAAAGCCACCAGCTGGGCTGTTAAGTTCAGTGGCAGTGAAGACATAAAAGCTTTATTCTAAGCGGATCTAGAGCAACCTCAGAGAAGTCAGAAAAGTGTCTGATCCTCTAGAGAAAGACACACCATAACAATCACTGGTGGGCTTTTAAGTTTAAAACGTGAACTGTTGTCGTAATAATCTTACGTACCGAACCGACGCTTTGAGTCGTTTTTACTTGTAGGACAGGCTGTTATTAGAAGTTTTGAACATTATTATGATGATTATGATATGGAAACAGAGTCTGGGTATCAACTGAGAAAAGTAGAGGGCGTGGCTTGTGTTTTATGCAAATGATTGGACCTAGAAAAGTAGGCGTTTTTTTCTGAAACGTAGTTTGAAGCATTCAGCGAACAGCTATATTCCTCCAGAAAGATCAGAGGCAGGTGAAGTTGAAGGAAAATAGAGTCCTTTCTGCCAGGAAGAGAATGTTCTCTATGTCTTAAGTACTTAAAAGGCTTATCAGAGCATTAATGTCAATGTTGTAATGCTAAGTACAGTTCTCTTCTTCAAATAACTCTTGACTTATGAGATGGAGCATTTGCATGGCTCGGTTTACATATTTACTTTACCTTTCTCTTAGTATGTTTTAGATACTGTATAATGTGGGGTTTAAAAACACTTTATGGAGTCACATGACACGGCTATAACTAATCTTATAATTTGTTTTAAATGGAATGCAATGTGTATACCTGATTTAAGATTAAAAAACGCTGTATTTTTTTACATAACGTGAACGTTTGTATCTCCTCTTTGCCCCGCCTCTCTGAAACGAGTAGATTTTTAAAAAAGCGAGGTGTGCTATGATTGGCCAGTTAACCAGAAATTGATGCCTCTTACCATATTTGGAACATCAGGTTCCAAAGGAATTGTACTGACAGGTCGCCCACCTTACTTGCGCTTACATTTTGGCGGTCTTAGTCAAGCCATACCACCTACTGATGTAGATTTGTGGGGGTGTGGTTACACAAGGCGTTTCAGGCAGATCTGGGTGAGTATTCGCCTTTAGATAGAATGCATTTTTTGTTCCGACACTTAAATTTTTCAAGTTTACTTGTCTAATACATGCATGGTCAACAGAAAAACACGTATGTGCACCATATGACCCCTTTAAGACCTAACTATGAATGGGCCAATTCCTGTGTTACTTTTACTTTAAAAAATGCTTTTAATGTTAAATTCATAGAAACAAAATTGTTGAAAAATTGAAATGAAGACATAATTTGCTCGCCCTTATGTAATTTCATGTCTGTATTACTTCACTGCAATGCAAAAAAAAGATTTTGGGAGAATATTGGAAAATGAATCACATACATTTTATGAGCATTCAGCAAAAATGTTGACAGCTTAGAATGACCTTACAAAAATGAAATAAATATTTGTATTCAGTCTGTGAAGTAACGCTGTGAAAAAATACCAGAACACCCACTGAGATGTCGAGTGTGCTATCTGATACAGGATCCACACTCTTTCAAGTCCCAACCAGAATACATGTCCTACCATCCAATTTCAGCGCAAACCTTCCTTTTCCCTGACATTTACACACAGCTCCGACAGAAAACAATTCTGATGCAGTTTTTGCAAGTTTCCATTTTCACACCGTAATAAGCAAAACCAACAGCTTGACCTGGAATGAATTTGGTTATAAACACACTTGCCAGTATTTTCTTCAGTATTTATTGCACAGATTCCTCATTAGCACAGCCATCGACACGCCACACTAGAGCTGTCCAGTATGATTAATAGAAATGACATTATTATTTGGTATTCTCAGACATCATGGCACTGTTGGCTACTGCCATGGTAAAAACATTAACCGAGGCTGAAGTATTATTTTCATGGATGGTTAAAACAATATTATTTTCCAAACTGTTAAAGTAATCAATAAAATGTGAGGCATAAATGCCGACTGCTGACTCACAAAATGCTTGAAAAACCAGAAAGATTTTGCTGTACCAAAATATAATATAATTTAAATAAAAAATACTTTTGCATCATCATTAAGAAGTCAGTCTTTCCAAACATTTATTCATATTTTTAAAGGGCCAGTTGACCAAAAAATGTAATTCTGTCATGTCATTCCAAACTTATATGATTTAAGATATTTTGACAAATGTCTCAGTGATTTTGTGTCCATGCAATGAAACTCAATGGGGCTCAATGTTGTTTGGTTACCAATGTCCTTCAAAATATATCATTTTGTGTTCTGCAGAAGAATGAAAGTAATACTGGTTTGAAATGACATGAAGGTGAATAAATGATAAAATCATTTACATATTGAACTATTCCTTTGAGAACTGCGAACCAATTACAATGTGATTGATTTAGAAATATTGCTGAATATCACCAAATTTGTATTTTTTAGGACCACAGCTACCTCAATAGCAAGAAAAGGACGTCTAAGAGACATACCAGGGACATCCCTTTTGTAAAGCTTCTAAACATTTCCATCACCCTCTCCCCGTACCTGAGCATAGACTCTCAGCAGTTCCAAACCTCCATGCAAGAAGGCATTGAAGACTACTGGCTGAGTCTGCCTTCAGGACCACAGGGTCGACCGGTAAAGCCATCTTTCTCTGGTCAAGGGCAGATATGTCTGTGCGATATGTATGTCTTACAATTTTTCATATCTCTTTTTTTAGATGCCTCTGTTGACTCAATGGAAAGGAAAATACAGTGTGAAGCTCAACATCGCCAACTCAGAAGCCACTAACTGGTTTCTGGACAAAGTGGACATATTACGTAGCCATTTGGGTATGGAGTATGTCATCCTGGAAGGCGGCGAGGGAAACCCTTCTGAGGAACATGCCCTACTGGAAAGAATTTCCCTACGCCCACCTCTGGCATTGGTTGGTGACGAGTACATTGGACTCCTTGCTGACCTGGCGGGGAGGATAGAGGACAATGCCATTGTGACCTCGGGAACAAGGTATTTGATTGAATTCTTTAAGTAATACCAATTGTTTACTGTGGTTTTGCAATGAATGTTCCTGGATCAATGTCCTGGTTCCCTCTTCGTTTTACTAGCCTGCACTGTAAAAGTCCAAGATGCTGAAAATTGCTGCTTTTCTGCAGGATATTTAAAAAATATGGTAAATGACACCAAATACTGCAAAAGACTGAATTTTTTTTAAAGAAAAACGTGAAAAACATAATTTTATGTGAAAAAACTGTTCTATTTCACAGTATATTACTTGCACGCCGAGCTGCCGGATTTTTTTTAAAATTATTTTTACAGCGTATCCTTCTCTAAAATGTAACCTAGGAGGTCATTCATGTAATGACTGTAACTCATATTCATCATTGTATTTGCAGTTTGCATATAGTGAACTAAATAGCCTGCGTTGTCTCGCTTACCGTCTGCACCTTGTTGAACAAGAGAAGAATTTCCAGTTTGTCATCCTTTCTTTCCACACTGTCAGCTACTCAGTCGTAAAAATGTATTGTATGTGTAATTTGCCGAAGGCTGTGCCACTACTATAACAACTGACATTGATCAGATGTTGATTTTTGTCTATACAAACAGATCCGATTTCATGAAATCCGAAAAACAAATTAGAATTGTGTGCAGTGTGAATAAAGCCAAAGTGTCCATTTACAATGATGGGAAGGTGATTTGAACCATATTTGAACCGCACAATTTCCATCACACAGGTCCAGCCACAAGCCGCTCTTCATCCGTATGAGTGCACTAGAGTCCAACTGGAGTTACTCAGGCCTCAAGGGCATCATTCCATCCCTACTACATCACTGTCTTCTGGGATATAATTTCTTCATTCCTGATGCAGTAGGTAATACCTACCTACACACACTTACTCACACACACACTAGATAGTACACTACACGTACGTTATCTATGGTATGCATTTTTATAATATATGATATAATTGAACCACCAGCTTCTCAAATCGATTACAGATTTATAAAGAAAATGTGTTTGAATGCAAAGAAATTTTGGGACATTATTTTCATGATATCATATCTGCCTTTTTTATGCTCTAATATAAGGTGACCATATGTGCCATTTTTCCCATACATATCCTAGCCAGGATTTTGGTCGTGTCCTCTGGCATTTGTCCACCATGCCATTAAGGCTCTTACATTTCAGTTGAGTGGACAAATGCAACCTCCGGAGGACGCACCCGATATCATGGTCAAGGAAAAATGGCACATATGGTCACCCTACTCTAATGTGGTAAAAATAAAATTATGTTATAATAAAGTAATAAGATCCCAAATTCTATTATCGGTGATTGGGGTAAGTCTTCTTTTGTGCATTTTTCTAACAATCATACTTTTTGTCTTTCAAATTGTCATGAAAGTGTCACAAAGCAAAAAATGCAAGACTTACACAGACTTTAGATTCTTATATAACAATTTATATTATTGTAAATCGTGGTGAACAGCAAAAAAACCCTAAACAGCTTTACATACAAAGTTCTGAATTGTACAAAGCCTGTGTTAACTGTACCACACACAGGAGGCTCCCTCTCTATTGAACCGGTCACAGACGAAGAGCTTTTTGTCCGCTGGTTGGGGATTGCTGCCTTCCTTCCTGTCATCAGTTTCCAGACACCTCCATGGGTCTTTGAGAAGGAATGGGTCAGTGCCATAAGAACAAGTACTAATGCGATATAAGAAATAATTGAAGACACTTTTGATCAATTTTAATATACCATGTTTTTTTCATATTGTGCATTACATGTCTCTGGCATTGCAAATGAGTTGGTACCTTCGCATTAACCTTGCAGTTTTATACTGTACAAAAGCTTTTTAAACAACTTCGTAAAACACAGTTTCTTTTCACCTATACCTTTGGGATTACAATATTATTTCACACCATGGAGCATCATGGGAATGCCTCCTCAAAATACTAGCTAAGTAAACGCCTGTATCTTGTCTTACACATTGATATGTTTGAGCCCTTGGAGTCTAGGACCGGCACAGAGGATCCTCCAGGTGGCTGTTTTTCTTGCGTTTCTGGGTGTAATCGCTTGGCTTTTTCCCACCATCACCTGCGGTTAAGGGTCCACTTGGTGTGCATTAGAGTCTCCTTCAAATTTATGACTCTCAATAATAATGAGAACCACTGCACCAGGAATGATAATGAATCGCTGGACAAGAGGAAAAGGACATTTCCAGAGACAATTAAAGCTTTCATTTATAATTAGTGGTTCTTGCTTAAACAAACGTCACTACCACAGCGGTCAAACTTATTATATTTTCCACCCCAAGTCTTGGAACGTAACTCCCACCCGTTTGTGTTCAAACCCCGTCCAATCTTGTGGTTAACTGAAGAGAAGCCATGTTAACTTTGGGGTGAGATTTCAAAAGTCAACTAGTCTTCACGTTTTATTTTTTTCTAAAGACATAAAGGCATTAGTACAAATGTGATTCGACGTGGCAAAAAGTGCATGACTTTTATTGAAACAATTAACGTTATGAGAACGTTCATGGTTTTGATCTTGCGTCATATGGATGAGATTACCTGGACATTCTTAATCCTCTCAAAAGGCTTAGCTATATTTTCCACTCTTGAGTTTTTGGCTTCTGTAACAGGCAGTGTTTGTGCGTATACTTTCATTTGTGTGATTATCCACCACCCATTAGAGAGTGTTAAATCAATGACTATGTTGAGTCTTAATAGAAGAAAACATGGGAACTTAAGCCACAAGCCTGTTTTCTCCATTTGAAATTAGGTTGAACACAGGCAGTTATTAAAATTTCACGGAATGTTTTTCTTCATCTAGAGAATACATTTTTTATGACTTTTTTTGCTTTGTTTCCGTCACCAGTTCGAGTCCGACCCAGGTCCCAATTCCACACCCCGTCTCTTACCCTCATGTTCATGTCTGTCTCCGCTGTATGGGTTAAAGTAAAAATCCACCCCCAAAACACTGTGGACGATTGGCCGACATAACATACAGAAAATTGGTGAAACTAGATAAACAGTCTGTCCGCAGTGGGAGGTCCATGCACTCGTGTCCCTTGGCATGAGCCCTTATCAATCTTTACAAAATCCCTAATATTGACCCAATATATCATCCATGCCGATCGGTCAATCACTAATTTACAATCCTTTTTTTATGCATTGCTGAAGGAGTTTTCATTTCTGTCTAGGTCCTAAACATCACCAGATTCTACATAGCCAAGCACAACGACTTTGTAGTTCCTCTGATTCTGAAATACGCGGAGGAATGGCAAACAAATGGAACCCCCATCTACAGGCCACTGTGGTGGCTTAGCCCAGACAACCCAATTACATTCACCATTGACGATGAGTTCCTCATAGGAGATGAGGTAAGCTGCTTCTAGGAAAGTTAAAACATGCCTGTAGATGTCTTGCTCTAGTTCTTCACACCAATTCTGACTTGAGACAAATCGATAGGTGACTTACTGTACATCAATGCAGTTACAATAGCCATGATACTTTCGTCAGTCATCGAATCGCCATGACTTTACCCCAAAGTAATGGTAATTGTCTTGCTTTTCCAGGTTCTTGTTGCACCAGTGACTGAAAAGGGGGCTTTACAAAGAGATATTTATCTGCCAGAAAGTGACTTTCAGTGGCAGGACACTAACAATGCTCGAGTGTTTGATGGAGGGACGTTTTTGGAAAGTTACCCAGTTGGCCTCGGCGATGTGCCGGTTTTTATACGATGGAGATCCTGAGGCTCGAGCACCACACTTTTTGTACCACTTTTCGTGCTGTTCTCAAATTGCACTTTCCACAAAGACCATTATCTGTGTCTCTATGTATCTTGAGATTTGGTAGAGGATAATTTTACATTTGCACTTTAAAAGTCAAACTGATTTATATTTTCTAGTGATTTGTAGAGCTTTCTTGTTTTTCTCCGCTATTTGTTTTGATAATCATGAGCTTTTTGGGCTTCCTTCTTCGGAATGCTGTGGTTTACACTTACCATGTGTTCTCACGACCTGGAGCTGTAAATCAAACCTTTTTTTGCTTAAAAACAATCAACGGAATTGAACGTAGAAGACCAAACAATCTGAAAAATCGCTAATCGGCTCGGCAAAGACTGCAAGGAAAAAACCAATGCGCTACAGTTGGATGAAGAAAAACGTAAAGGATCACTCATCTTAACTCATCTGGGTTTTTACTTCAACTTTGTTAAATATTTTGCTATAGTTGTGTCAAGTTTTACTGTGCCTTAACTTAGTTTTTTTTCTGTATAAAAATGAACGAAATGAACAAAAAGCACTTACTGCTGTAGGTCATTGAATTGAAGGGTGTTTAGGGAGTTTGTCTATAGAAATAACATTGAATATCAATTCAAAAGTAAAAGAATATGAGCCACTTGCAAACAAAACAAAGAAGATGACCTCTCCTCATTTTCATGTCTGTAGAGTCTTAGTATTAATGCAATACACAACAAATGATACATGAATATTTTGTAATGACTTTGATATTATGCTGATTTTAATTGTTTATGTAGCTTTCTACAGTTGACCAGATAAAACAAGTATGTCTATGTCATACTTTGTAGTGATGGTGTACTACTTAGAAGTAGAAGTAGAGTTTTACATCAGTTCAGACTACATTTGGTAATTCAGACAATATAACATCTGCCTTAACCTTAGAAATACTTTGATCATTATAGTGGCATTTGTGCAGTTCGTGCTCACATTTTACACATGTTTTATAAAGCTGAATCAAATACGTATGAAGCTGAATAGAAATAAGGTCTGTTCTGGTTTATGCAGCATTGGGTAAAATTCTAGTAAATTCTTGACAGCTTTGCAGTCTAGTAATCCCGACTTCTAATAGAGGTGCTGCTACTGTCACATCTCTCGTCCCTTATGGAACTGGGATCGCCGGTCCTGAGTTAAAACACTAAATCACAAGCCACGCCGTACAAATCTACAGTGCAGCGAGAGAAGGAGAACTTGATCAGTATCACCTGATACATGTGGCCTACTGGGAATGTCCTCTTAATCCTCATGGTGAATGTTTACTGTAACTGCAGGTTTCTCAGGTCAAACATATCAAATCCAAAAGTAAAAATGTCTTACGAGCCAGCACACTGTTAATGTCTTAATCTCTTGGTTCTTGATGCTCATTTCATTCAAGCGTTTTTAGGAGAAAACTAGCGATAATCTTATATAGAGTGGAGTTTTGGGAGTATTTTATATTAAAATGTCATGCTATGATAATGATTTGCTGTAATGTGAGCAACCTTGATTTTTTTATGTTTGTGCCGTAAGCCAATCAGCAGTATGCATAAATCAATGACTGTGCCATTCAAATTTCTCCTGTAAATCTAAAAACTAGAGATGTCAATCTGAAATAAAGTTTACATTTTGTTACTGTATGAGCCCATTGTTTCAGCTCTATGTGGGTGAGTCTCGTGAAACCTGTTACATTTAAACCAAAATGTAAATAAAAAAGTAATAATTAAATATATATATATATATATATATATATATATATATATATATATATATATATATATATATATATATGAATAAATAAGAAATGTTTTTTTGTCATTTAAATTGTAAATAATGTATACATGGGAGTGTGGGGAAATTAGAAAATGGGCTGGGGTCAAGGAATAATGTGCTTAATATCACAAAAAATCATGTTTATTTAAAAAATATATAGTGGCCGTGAAATAGACTTTATTTTCTTTATATGAAATGCAATTTCCGTTTTCTGGGGTGAAATATGACCTGGACATACTTTCATGACATTAACACACATACCAATGTATATTCCTAAATGGAAGTAGATACACCAGAGACACTAGACTATATGGTGTTTAAAGGGAGATTCTTTGCGAACTATTCGATAGTGTGTTGAAATGTCCACCTTGTGTCATAATAAAAAGCCATTTGTAACCGGCGCCATCTATAGCCCATGCGGTGCTCATATGACTATACAGTTTGCTTGCATCTGCGGAAATATTTACGTGCGTGTAAATTCACTCATAATATCAGTTGATCTTTAGTAATGAAAACCATTACTGATTCAATTTAAGCCAATAAGTATTTACAGTAGCGGATAGCATGCAAGGGAATCATATGGGAAGCACATTCGGTGGCGCTATACCTACTGGACCTATACCATTCCACTATGCCATACCATACACACCCAAAGATCGATATTACATGTTCAAAAGTTATTTGATAATATTAATCTGTAAAGCTTTTTATGTTTAATTTAGTAACAGTCCTTAAAAGTTACAGTTAACAAAAATATAAATGATTTCATGGGTAACGTTTCATACAACTTAGAGAAAGAAGTAATCTATACTTAACTATATCAGCGACGGCGTCAGGGTGAGTCAGTTTTGGGAGACCTGTAACTAAAACTGCACAACAATTCATTTTGCTTATGTCTTACAATGTAAAAAAACTAAATGCAATTGTCTCTCCTAGCATGATTATGGCCGCACAAGCTGTGGATGAAGGATACTTTTAGATTTACTTCGCAAATCTTTTCAATTTAAAGTGTTTTGTAGCACACTGAATGTAATACGTGCATACTGCATACTTTTATTTGTGAAATAGGGTAAAGACACATTACAGAGATACAAACAGTGGCATTAATATCGCATGACCTCTTTGCACGTTTTATGAATGCTTCACTATGTCTTCTGTGTTTACAGCGTACTGCTGACAGTAGCCTACACAAACACTGCAAAAATAGCATGGTAGTCAGCTATTCCGAATTTAGCATCTGCATCTGTTATTTAGTACAACACGGCATCTATTTTTTCCCATAACATGTGACCGTTATCATTAAATGTTTTAATTGAAGTAAATTTAAGCCCTGATTTATATAAAAGTACTTAAAGTATATTACAAACGAAGCCTTTATCAATGTGAATCACACATTATCTTCAAGTTAAGTGTTGAGGGGGGATCTTGACGGACAAGATCAAGATCAGCAACGCTGAAACATAAGCCGACCAGAGGAAATGGGTAAGTGAACTAATGCCTTCACTGGGAGCACCATTGTAGAGAAACCTCATGTGTGTGCTTCCTGTTTTGCCCTTCTGAGATATTTGTCACCTCGCAATGGCTGCCTGATTTATCCGATGACCAACAGAATCTCTCTTGACTTACAGCCGTTGGTGGGTTGCCAGTATCCCCCGATGAAAGCATCCCTCTAAGGTGAGTTATCTAAATGCTTTTGATTTACAAATAAGAAAATACATCATTTGGAAATTTCCATTCATCTATTCTTTATCACACTTTTTCCCTGTTGGGGTCACGGGGAGTGCTGGAGCCTATCCCAGCTATCTCGGGTGAAGGCAGGGAAACACCCTGGACAGATGGCCAGTCCATCACAGGGCTAGTGCACAAACACATTCACTCACACCGTGTCTACACCGGACGCGATGGCGATGTTTTAATGGAATTGAACAAGTGCTGGGATTGTCCAGTGTGGACAAAATGTTTAAGTCATAATGGATTCTAATCTGTTCTATTGTCTTTTACCTGCGTCTGGTGTAGACACTGTGTCACACCTTTGGACATCTATTGAACATTGGAATGTGAATATTATTATATTCTACCAACGCAATGTAAATTCTAATTTTAACATAATAGGGCCTATTTGTATCCATAAGAACCTGTTCGTCCCTCAAATGATGATGTTTTTTTGTTCTGTTGAACGCAAAAGAATAGATTTTGACGAATGGACAGCAAACATTTCTGGGGCACTTTTGACTACCACTGTTTTTTTTCCTACTACAGTCAGTGGGTGTTGAGATCTGTTATGTTTTAAGCATTCATCCAAATATCTTTCTTGTGTTCATCAGAACAAAGACATTTATTCAGATTTTAATAAATTGTTTCCCGGACCCCTTCCTTGAACCGCCACCTTAACGTGGTGGAGGGGTTTGAGTACCCGAGTGACCCTAGGAGCTATGTTGTCGGGGGCTATATGCCCCTGGTAGGGTCTCCCAAGGCAAACAGGTCCTAGGCGACGGGTCAGACTAAGAGTGGTTCAAAAACCCCATATGATGTTTACAAAAACAAGGACCGTGACGTCGCCCGGTATGGCGCAACCGGGGCACCACCCTGGAGCCAGGCCCGGGGTCGGTGCTCGTATGCGAGCGCCTGGTGGCCGGGCCTTTCCCCACGGGGTCCGGCCGGGCTCAGCCCGAAGGAGCGACGTGGGGCCGCCTTCCCGTGGGCTCACCACGTGCGGGAGGGACCATAGGGGGTCGGTGCATTGTGGATCGGGCGGCAGTCGGAGGAGAGTGCCTCGACAGCCCGATCCCTGGACACGGAAGCTAGCTCTAGGGACGTGGAATGTCACCTCGCTGGCGGGGAAGGAGCCTGAGATGGTGCGGGAGGTTGAGAGGTTCCGACTAGAGATAGTCGGGATCACCTCTACGCATGGCTTGGGCTCTGGAACCACACTCCTCGAGAGAGGATGGACACTTCATCACTCTGGAGTTGCCCATGGTGAGAGGCGGCGGGCTGGTGTGGGTCTGCTTATAGCCCCCCAGCTCTCCCGCCATGTGTTGGAGTTTACCCCGGTGAACGAGAGGGTCGTTTCCCTGCGCCTACGGGTCGGGGTTAGGTCTCTCACTGTTGTTTGTGCCTACGGGCCGAACGGCAGTGCAGAGTACCCGACCTTCTTGGAGTCTCTGGGAGGGGTGCTGGAAAGTGCTCCGACTGGGGACTCGGTCGTCCTACTGGGGGACTTCAACGCCCATGTCGGCAACGACAGTGACACCTGGAGGGGCGTGATTGGGAGGAACGGCCCCCCTGATCTGAACCCGAGCGGTGTTCAGTTATTGGACTTCTGTGCTAGTCACAGTTTGTCTATAACGAACACCATGTTCAAGCATAAGGGTGTCCATCAGTGCACGTGGCACCAGGACACCCTAGGCCGCAGGTCGATGATCGACTTTGTGGTCGTTTCATCTGACCTGCGACCATATGTTTTGGACACTCGGGTTAAGAGAGGGGCGGAGCTGTCAACTGATCACCACCTGGTGGTGAGTTGGATCCGATGGCAGGAGAGGAAGCTGGACAGACTCGGCAGACCCAAACGTACTGTAAGGGTCTGCTGGGAACGCCTGGCGGAGTCTCCTGTCAGAGAGATCTTTAACTCCCACCTCCGGCAGAGCTTCAACCAGATCCCGAGGGAGGCTGGAGACATTGAGTCCGAGTGGACCATGTTTTCCGCCTCCATTGTCGAAGCGGCCACTCGGAGCTGTGGCCGTAAGGTCTCCGGTGCCTGTCGAGGCGGGAATCCCCGAACCCGGTGGTGGACACCGGAAGTAAGGGAAACCGTCAAGCTGAAGAAGGAGTCTTATCGGGCCTGGTTGGCTTGTGGGACTCCTGAGGCAGCTGACAGGTACCGGCAGGCCAAGCGGACTGCTGCCCGGGTGGTTGTGGAGGCAAAAACTCGGGCCTGGGAGGAGTTTGGTGAGGCCATGGAGAAGGACTATCGACTGGCCTCGAAGAGATTCTGGCAAACCGTCCGGCGCCTCAGGAGAGGGAAACAGTGCCCTACCAACGCTGTTTACAGTGGAGGTGGGAGGCTGTTGACCTCAACTGGGGATGTCGTCGGTCGGTGGAAGGAGTACTTCGAGGATCTCCTCAATCCCACCGTCACGTCCTCCATTGAGGAAGCAGAGGCTGAGGGCTCAGAGGTGGACTCGCCCATCACCCAAGCCGAAGTCACTGAGGTAGTCAAGAAACTCCTCAGTGGCAGGGCACCGGGGGTGGATGAGATTCGCCCTGAGTACCTCATGTCTCTGGATGTTGTGGGGCTGTCTTGGCTGACACGCCTCTGCAGCATCGCGTGGCGGTCGGGGACAGTGCCTCTGGGATGGCAGACCGGGGTGGTGGTCCCTCTTTTTAAGAAGGGGGACCGGAGGGTGTGTTCCAACTACAGGGGGATCACACTTCTCAGCCTTCCCGGGAAAGTCTATGCCAGGGTACTGGAGAGGAGAATACGGCCGATAGTAGAACCTCGGATTCAGGAGGAACAGTGTGGTTTTCGTCCAGGCCGTGGAACACTGGACCAGCTCTACACCCTCTACAGGGTGCTGGAGGGTGCATGGGAGTTTGCTCAACCAATCCACATGTGTTTTGTGGATTTGGAGAAAGCATTCGACTGTGTCCCTCGCGGCATCCTGTGGAGGGTGCTTCGGGAGTATGGGGTCTGTGGTCCTTTGCTAAGGGCTGTCAGGTCCCTGTACGACCGAAGCAGGAGCTTGGTTCGCATTGCCGGCAGTAAGTCGGACCTGTTCCCAGTGCATGTCGGACTCCGGCAGGGCTGCCCTTTGTCACCGGTTCTGTTCGTAATTTTTATGGACAGAATTTCTAGGCGCAGCCAGGGGCCGGAGGGTGTCAGGTTTGGGGACCACACGATCTCGTCTCTGCTATTTGCGGATGATGTCGTCGTGTTGGCCCCTTCAAACCAGGACCTTCAGCATGCACTGGGACGGTTTACAGCAGAGTGTGAAGCGGCTGGAATGAAAATCAGTACCTCCAAATCCGAGGCCATGGTCCTCAGTCGGAAAAGGGTGGCTTGCCCACTTCAGGTTGGTGGAGAGTTCCTTCCTCAAGTGGAGGAGTTTAAGTATCTCGGGGTCTTGTTCACGAGTGAGGGAAGGATGGAACGGGAGATTGACAGACGGATCGGTGCAGCTTCTGCAGTAATGCGGTCGATGTACCGGTCCGTCGTGGTGAAGAAAGAGCTGAGCCGCAAGGCGAAGCTCTCAATTTACCGGTCAATCTACGTTCCTACTCTCACCTATGGTCATGAGCTTTGGGTCATGACCGAAAGGACAAGATCCCGGATACAGGCGGCTGAAATGAGCTTCCTCCGCAGGGTGGCTGGGCGATCCCTTAGAGATAGGGTGAGAAGCTCGGTCACCCGCGAGGAGCTCGGAGTAGAGCCGCTGCTCCTCCACATCGAGAGGGGTCAGCTGAGGTGGCTTGGGCATCTGTTACGGATGCCTACTGGACGCCTTCCTCGGAAGGTGTTCCGGGCCCGTCCGACCGGGAGGAGACCCCGGGGAAGACCTAGGACACGCTGGTGGGACTATGTCTCCCGGCTGGCCTGGGAACGCCTCGGTGTCCCCCCGGAAGAGCTGGAGGAAGTGTCTAGGGTGAGGGATGTCTGGGCATCTCTGCTTAGACTGCTGCCCCCGCGACCCGGTCCCGGATAAGCGGAAGAAAATGGATGGATGGATGGATGTTTCCCGGACAGGGATTGGCTAATGCCAGGACTAGGCCTTAGTTTAATTGGGAAATCTAAGTATTCTTAACAAAAATATCATAGTACAAACATGACAACCTCAGTGATGTGTACTTTGAGATATGTCAGCGGTTTGAGTTGTTTTCGGTTTGAAGAGCGCTTACATTTATTGTAGTCTAGGCCTAGTCTAATCCCTGTCCTGGAAACTGCCCCAATAAATGTTAAAATACAAAATGTTTTGATAGTAGGACCAGATAGCACAATCCAACTGGCTTACGTATATTTGACATCTGCAATTACATCTGCAAGACACAGTTTGCTCATCTCCAATACGTCTCGTAGACGTCGGAACGTCTGTAATACGCCTGCTAAAGATCTGGAGATCTTGAAACATCTGCTGCGTAAAAACATCTGCTAAACATCTTAGAAAGAGCAGCTGTACATCCATTGTAAATCATAAACATCTTACAAACATCTTCTAGATGTCTATATGACGTCTGACAGCAGACGTCTCCGAGACGTATTGCAGATGAGCAAATTATGTCTTGCAGATGTAAATGCAGACCTCAAATAGACGTCAGCCAGACGTATGTGCACTACCAGGGGGCCTATAGCCATAGTATAGACTAAGCATTACACCTGTTACCCAACTAGTGTAATATCGATTACTAACTTTTTGTGTTTTAAAATCGCTTATGCGTGTTCTTACTTACATTTTGTGTTTGTCAGTTCTTTACTGACAGATTGGTTCAGCACAAGAGCAAGTGTATATCTCCATCTAGTGGAGGTCCACAATACTAACAATTAAGTCATTCAACTATTAATGGAAATCGTACATTTTAATGTCTATAAACAGAGATATACTGTATTCTCAAACTCCACGAGGCAATATCATATCAACATACATTTCCGTTCCCCACTCCAGATAATAAAACAGAAAGCAGCCTTTTACATTCACTTTTATTGTGATGGAATATTTTAATACATTAACATGCTGAACAGATCCTACCTAAAAAACTGTGGAAACTAAGATACAAATAGTAGATGAAAGGAACGACTGTTCTGAACCGTTTGTTTGCCTGTTCACATTAATGTCCATAAATGATATTAATAGACTCAATAATTATTATTGTTCAATGAAGCAGTTTTAAAATGTCGTGATGAGAAAACAAACCGATAAATAAATAGCACACATTTGCAGAAATCTACTCTTCATCTATATGCCATGGGTTATACCCAATTTGTTCGAGGCTATAAAAGGCAACGGTTATTTAACAGTGCATGCTATTGATTTTGCACTCAAATGCTGTTCAAAATAAACTATTGCCATGTTATTCTCATGTTGGTATTACAGGATAACACAAGAAATACATTTAGCAGGTCAACTTCGCAGACTAGTTACATCATTTGGATTCGACTGGTGAGCCCAATGCAAAAATGAAAACAGTCGATCTCTGTTGTGGCACTTTGACTATGTGCAAATACGAAAGTGAAAGAAAAACAAACCTCCGTGTTTAATGTGTGAAATATACTGTATGTCCTCCCTTTATAAGCTGCCGACATATTAGCAACAATGCAAGCCACATTGAGTTAATAAATTACAATTCTGAGAAAACCTATGAAAAGAATGCAGTTTGAATAATACAATAGCAGAACGATACCAAAGCTGTTTGAATACAGCACAAAAAGGCAATAGTGTTTCCTTGATCTCTTCTAACAATATAGTATCATCCTTAATGCCCCGAATCAATGCCCAAACCTATTTAAATAACCATTCTTTGATTTCAAAAATAATATTTTTGTACATGCCAAAGAAGGACATTCCCGTATTTAGAATATTTTTAAATGATTTCCCTTTTTAGCACAGAAAGAAATACAAGAAGCAGGAGATCATTTGTTTTCAGCTTTGTTGACGAACTGGAACAGATCCAGGATATCAAGCAGTGCCTGTTTGATGCCACTTCCGAAACGATGAGAGTCCTTAAAAGAAAGATTGGTTAAATAAATACAGAAATTGTACATGAATCAATTATTATTATTAGATCATATTGTTATTGTTGGATTTGAGTGATTATTATATGTAGCATACAGATGTAAACCACTGGTCCAGAAGCTCTTCCAATTTTGTGCTTACATTTACAATTAAATCTAAAGGTCTTCCTTCAAACGTTTTGATTTGGTTATGATGGTTAGATTGCTTGGATTCTGTGCAAACATTTGTGTAGTGTTAAAAAACTGAAACAGGAAGCTCTTCTGGACCAGCGTTGTTTATGTTTTCCCAAGTGGTGTAGCTGTGCGTAATTGTTAAAAACGGTGTCGTATAAACTCACAGTCTCCGGGCTGGAGTGTTTGCTGGATATGTGGAAGTTGATAAGGTCCTCTCCAAGAACAATGTATGACACACCATAACCATCATCAGCCACCTGACAATAAAAGTAGCTATAAGTCACAAAATTTCCGCCAAAAAAAACAGAACTAAAATGATTTTATAAACACTGTGGTCTTTACAATGACAATAATGATCCTTTATTCAGCGCGACTACCCAAAAATATTAACCAATCATCTGTGAAATGTCATCGATCACAACAGTTAAGACACGGATAGGGTTTAAACAACTTCACTGATAGAAAGCTGTTTAACTTACAGGTCCAAATCCACCTCCGCTGGTCACGTACTCGGGATGCTTCTTTAAGTCAAACAGCTCCACCTGCTGGAGTGGAGTCTGACTGGTGGACAGTCTCCAGGGTTCGGACAACACCTGAAACCGTGAAACATTAAACACATGCACAATAAACTAGACTAGTGCGAAGTATTTTGACATATAAATAATCACATACTTCACTTTAAAGCTGCAATCTGTAATCTAAAAAAAATGTTATGGACTGCAGCTTTAAACTTCAATCCAAAACTTTTCATTTCAGATGTTGTGGGATCTCAGACCTCTTTAAGGAAGGCTGAATCTTCACCCAGGTACTTTGAAACCAAGTAGAGGCAAAAAAGATGGCGGTCGATGCCGCTCCCCGTCATAGCCAATCGGTACAACTCCTGATGCTTTTCCGCTGCCACTTTAAGCAGCTTTAACCTCTCGTCTTTCTGAGCGGTGTGAAAAAAATGCATACATCAACACAGAAACTCAAACTCTTTCACTGAAACTACAATATGTATTACGGTATATGTACCGTATTCAATTCCAGAAGTACCCGTGACTCTTTGTACAACAGATTTCAACGCTTTGGACTGTTGTAAATCTCACCGTTTTGTTATCGTTCATCATGGCACGGACAAAATCGCAGGTTTGAACGGTGCAGGAGCGCACGGTCTCAGTTCGGCCCTCTCTGAACAGACGTGTCATTGACGCTTCATATGTCAGACAGAACTTTCCTTTATCCTGTAAGAGAAATACTTGTAGCTCATTTGGTAGAGTGCGACACAAGTGATGTAAATATCATGTGACAATATGTATTTCTATTTGCAAATAATGTCACATATCTTATTTATTATTTTCATGTTTGTTTTGCTTGGCCCTTAGTTCTTGTGATCAAAGTGTTTGTGCACGCGTTTGCATATTTGTCTAAAAATAAAACGCATCCCTTCTTAACTTAGCAACATGTCAGTAAACAGCCGCACTAGATTATGTCAATATGTAGTCTACGTGTGTATACTAGATATACTATACAAAGAAGAAAAATGTCGGCAAATCCTGACAAAACTCTCTCAGGTCATTCTGACAACACATGAATATAAAGGCATCATAATCACTAACAAAACAAACGTATTATTAAAATGAAAAGTTACATTTTTAAGGGATAGGAAATGTGATTCAAAACGATGTGTATTTGCAAATAGGTGTTCAGTTTGAGTGTTTTGCTCTCTCTCTCTCTCTCTCTCTCACTCTCTCTTACCCTGAAGTGTGCCAGCTGGAGGGCGATCTGAATAAAGGCATCAGGGCTGGTTTTGCATTTCTTGATCAGGCCTTTGCCGAAGTTGTTGAAGGGGAAGATGTGCATGTCGACATCGTCCGCCAGAGTTTTGGCTAATGTTAGAGAGTTGTTGATCACAGTCTGACACTATAAAAGAGAAAGTTATACACAATCCCTTTGTTATATGAATTTAAAGACCCCCATTGGTACATAATGTTGTCCCTTAAACTAATCGTTGACCATCAAACTAATAAAAAAATGCATGCCTTTAAATAGCATGAACGTGAGCCTACACCTCAGCTTCATTATGTATAAAATATGCACATTGTTTGTTTGTTTAAAACTCACTTCATTTTGACTTTTTTCCAGACAACCACGACGTAATTTGTTAAGTCATTTTGCTTCTCGGGTAAATGTATCTTTTTTAGATTTTAGGACATTTGCACATTGCAAACATGCTAAAGTACAAATTGTGTTCACACTTCATTATAGGGGGCAATTCTTGCTATTTACAAACCATTAGGTTTAGGTATTGGGTAGGATTAGGGATGTAGAATATGGTCATGCAGAATAAGTGCTTTAAAAGTACTTAACCAATAATACTACAATAATACAAAAGACATGCTACTATCAACTAGTTTATAGTGAGAATTGCCCCATATACTGAATTGTAAGTGTAACACTAATGCAACTGATTTCCACAGATCAGGAAGCTACACTTATATTCATCTTTTTTTAATAAAATCAAATATTTAATTCAATGTTTGCTTTCTTATGCTAATATACAGTAAGTGTAATAGTATCGGCTTTAAATAACACATTTTTGAGCATCCGCTAGACTTTTTTATCGTCTGTCATAATCTATTATTACACGTCACTATGGCGCAAATTGTCGTTACGTGGTAATAAGCATGTTCCTGACATCATCACCCTGTACTTGCGTCAACGCTCTGAACTTGCTCTATTTGAATACAACCAAATGCCCAATAAAGCCGCCGTTGTTTATATTCATTTATATAGTTAATGATTCTGTTGTCAGATATAAATTGAAAATCACAGACGGATGTTTGTGTGCATATGTTTAGTCAGTAACAACGGTAGGTGCTTGTAAATGGTGTTTTGTAGTGGCTCACTCACAAGTAAGCTGCGGTTTGGTCATGAATGTGCTGCTTCTGCCGCTGAGAGAGACATTTTTCCACTCACTGAAAGTTAACGTTTATCCAAAAAGACTCTGATTGCTTTTCTGAAGGAACAAACTCTGTAAACGCCGCACCACTGCGCGTCTTTGTGTGTGTGCATGCACGTGACGCGGGGGTCTGTGACAGATGCATCTGCACTGCGAGTCTCCGCCGACCACCTGCGCGCTTTTCAAAACCGACCAGGCACTGTGAGTAAGCTAATGAATGAGTCCCGTCACTGGAAGAAAGATCTGTCAATGACGGATTACTTTCGGTTATCGCGACGTCTGACACTGAACATACAAAATATGCATATCCTGAAATGAGAGTAGTGTCTGAGAGGCAGGGACATGTGTACCTCTTCTGGGATGTCCCACTGCAATCTCTGAGGTCCTGGTAGGTTAGGGTGGAGGTTTCCTTTACAGTGACCGTCCTCATTATAGCCCAATTTCACTGGATCCGACGACAAGACATGCTACACACACACATTTTTTAAGTTTGAATATAACACCATAAAGGTTTGAAAGAAGCAGAAGGTATAGAGGGAACAGAATATTCTGAATTTTGTCAACCTAAATTACATTTTATATTTGTTTTTCCTGAAGGGTAACAATGTCTTCAAATTTGCGACATAAAACAATTTGTAAAACAAAAGATATAAAAACATTTCGTAATGTAAAATACTGTATTGCAACGTTAATATATCAAATTTCAAGTTGTGAAAGTGCAAGTGATTTTTTGTTGCGATAATTAAGTATAACAGAAAAGAGTTTCTCACCTCCCACAGGTGACCAATGACAGGTGCATCAGCCCAGGAGTGTTCTGCATTCAATCCCATAGTGCCATTCTTATACACAATCAGGTTAAAGGACTTATCAAACCATCTAAAGCACAAAAGACCAACACACAGTGAACAACTATAAATGAGTGACTTAGAGGTGAAGTGTTTCATTTCAGACCATCAAATACTTCAACTACTTTATCTACTCCAGCCACTGGTCAGTCAAAGTTAAAGTCAGCCATTTGGTTTGATATATCTGAGTAACCTCACGTTTACATTGACGTTCTCAAAAAGTGCTAATTGTGAGCGAGAGACGTAACACTGGCACCTGTCGTAGCATTTTCCATGGAGCAGAGATTTGGCGTAGCTGTCAAGAGACCGAACCGGATTGTCGGGTTCGTAACGCTGTTCTGAATCATCCAGAGTTACAAAGAAAGCAGCTTTTTCCACAGCGTCCAGGGACTGCTTATTCTTCCCTTTACTGAAGAACTGTGAGCGGGCTTTGGCCCAAGGCACTCTGGGTAATGGAGTACAAGAAATGATCAGTTAATCGTATAGTATATAGTATCTTACTATTACACACAGTATGTCAAACTTTCTAAGATTTCACAGATAAACTGATATTTTGGTCAAAATGTAAATATATCCCGCAATGCAATGCATTGAAACTTATCTATAAAAATTGATATTTTATATCTTTATATCTTGATAATTGGCAACTAAAAATATTCAAACATTTCAGTTCATCGGCCTAAATATTATTATATTATCATAAATATTAACATTGCCATTTTTAATTCTTGTTTAGTTTACATTCAGGCAGTAAAATTATTAACTAACAATAAATAAAATAAAAACAAATTAAAATCACATATCAACATAAAAAATAAATATCAAACTAAAATGTACAGGAAAATAAATAACAAAACCTAAATATAAAAGCTAATCCAAAATATTCATAATATTGAAACCAAATTTATAATGGACACCAAATAAATCTGTAATTAGATCAACACTTTAATGCAATACAGCTTTAGTTTAATATGTTCTGTATTGTCTCACTGTTTTACACTAGATACAAAGCATGTCTATATCTGTTTATCTTTGCCTTTTTAAATGACAAAAATCCAAAAAAGACCAAGCTGGTTCTTACATAAACAGAGCTAAAGTTTCTCTTTTGAATATCCCATTTGGCTTAAGACTGGTCACATCTGTCCTGGAAACAACCCAAATGTCTTTCTTTCGGTGTCTCACCTGTCTCCGGCGGTCAGGGCAGGTAGCAGCTCCTCCCCTGGCTGAGGGTCGGATTTGTCAGCCAGGATCCTTTCCATCTGCTGCTCGATCTCCCGTGGCAACAGCAACCGTCCGTCATAAAACATCCACACCTTGTAAATGTGGCCCTTGTGGTATACAGCGATGTGCTTGCTCTCATTTACATGTTGAAGAATATCTGTTGAAGCAACAACGTGGACGTGAGGGACCGAAACTCAAGCGATGTAATCGTTTCCACAAAATATTATTTGTGCATTTCAAATCGTGCGAAATGTGTTGTAAAAATGGATCGATCGTTTTTTAAAGGTTAAATGATTTATGGTGCTCAGTAGAGATTGAGTGGCACAAGATAAGTGAAAAAGACCAGAGAATGAGAAAGAAAAGATACCAAACGGTTGTTTCTAGTGTGGAGAAATGTTCATTATACATTTACAGTCAGATGGTCATGAAATTGGTTGCCTATACAGTAAATCTGTTCTTTTATATAAATGTTGAAAAATATAGTTTAATATGTTGTTAGTAATATATTGTATTGTTTAAAATGTATATATTATATTGCAGAGGGACGCCTGATAACAAGAAAAGATTGTTTTTTACGACCAGTCTCATTCCAAGAAATATGATAGCATGAGATTTTAAACAAGCACTTGGTCATAATCTTTATTATTGTTATTTAATCTTTATAGATTAAGTTGTAAAGCAGTTGTTAAGTGAAGGTAAGTCATGACATTACTAAACATACTGAACATCTTGGGTTCACTATACTATAAATGAAAGGCAATGATGGATAATAGACTCCATTGTAGCCACATGGGTGTAAATCCTTATGACATTTCCTGTTCTCCATTCACTTATCAGTTAACAGGTTAATCATTAAATAATATGTTAACGTGCATCTTCAATTTACACTTCCTCAATAAACATCAGTTATAGCGTGAAGTATTAAAAGCAAAACCAAACCACAGACCAAATGCTACACACTACGGTAACAAGCAGCTATTTCATCTATAAGCGCATTAGTTGTGAAATAAGCATGGTCGCAAAAAGCAGGCGAGAGGTCTGCTATACCTTCCTCAACACCTGGAACTCGACTGGTGTTGAACATACGCTCGTACTGAGATGAGCACATGGGGATAGTGTTAAGAACCATGAGCTGTGAAGCAGAAGGGAGAGTCAGGTACTGAAAGAAAACAAGGAGTGAACCCAAAATACCATTGGGGAAACCTGTAGAAGAGGATGGAGCAATGGAAAACTAGACAAAAGAGGAAACATAAAGAAGGATGAAGCGAGGAACCGTCAGGAGAGATGAATTCAATGTCAAGACTGGCCTCAGTCTAACAGCACAGTTACATAATGATGTACAAGGCTAGAATTCAAGTCGAATTAGTATTCATATATACATCAAACTGCTTGCAGTATAGTTGTTCATAAATATAACATTAAAAAACATTGTATTTGGCACAACATGGGTTTTTCAGAGATCTAGAGATCGGGTGGTAGATATTATACAAGTATATATACAGTATTCATATCAACAATACGCAGTACGTCAATTTAAGAAATGCAAAAAGTAAGATCAACTTAATGTTCTGTTGAAATAAAAAACGTATTATCTGCTTATGAAGTCTGGCTTTTGTGATCTTCGGGAATCGCAACAAAAACATTGCCAACAAAAACAATCGGGGGCTCATGGGGGCTTAAACTCGCTTTTTTAGCATGTCAATTGAACTTATTCTATGGATCTGAAATTGCAATAGATTCGAGATTTATTTAAAATTCTTAACCTATTTTGGGAGACTAGCCTAAAACGAATTATTAAATGGATGCTTGACTCAAGAAAACGTTAATGTTGGCTCAAACTTTTCCTTTAAAATACAGTGAGTAACATCAGTGGATCGACCCTGCGGGTGCATCTAACAGATAACACTATATCAGTCTCATATCCGCTACTGTCCACCCTGCAATCTAGATATTGCAAGACCCATATCGGTCAAATGCTACTATAAATCAATAAACACTATAGTGTCTCCTGTGCTGTCGTCTTGAGGTCGAGTCTTCTACTAGGTAAGGTGCGGTTCGTGGCGCACAAGCTCCTCCTCTTACCTGTCTCAAGCCCGGGAACGCGTGTCGTGTTATACATCCGTTCCCACTGTGCCGAACACAGCGGCACATAATCCTTCAGCAAGTATAACTGCGCTTGTCATGTGAGAACACATAGCAAATGCAGCAACATCCGGGTGCAAGGAACAAAACAGAAGATTGTTTAGTGGACAGGGACTCTTTCACAAACATGAGGGTTAGAGAAAATTTAAGAGAGAGAGAGAGACTACGGCATTGGACAAATGACAAACAGCCTTTTCAACATACATCTACTGTGTTGAATTGGTTATTTATAAAGAAAGAATTAAAAATGCAGCAAACATGGATTCAACACATTATTTTCCATGACTGGAGTGTTACAAATGTTAATATAGGCGTAAATTTCAAAGATGCAACAGGTTAGGGGAAAATAAAAATAATATGATGATAAAACTAGAAAGTTTTTAAACAATCAATTGACAATTTTCGGACGGTATGTCCAATTTTCGGTAAAAATTTATTTCATTGAATCTCTAAATTCACGTATGAATTTTAATTCTGCTTCCTGTTTGCTACCTAATTTGTCATTTAATATATGAATAGACAAGTTCATATTAGAAATTAGAAGGTGCACAACCCTGTTATAGTGTGGTATAGTATACACTCTTAACCCATTTCTTCATGGGAGTCCTCATGATAATATATATACATTTCAGCATTCAGAGGAAGTTAATGCTCCAACTGAAGTTCCAAGTAATCCAATTACTTCACAGTCACTGAACCATATACAACACCGACCGAACGGACGAACAGAACACGTGTTTAAAGGAATGGAACATTCTGTGACTCAAGTGACTAAAATCCTGACCGACTCTCTCTTTCATTGAACAAAGGAGATATTTTGCAGCATGTCAAAAAAGCAGCATTAAAATGGCCATAGGCTCATGGATGTTTGACGTCGTGATGCAATTGTAATGAGAAATGAGAGCTTCCTCACACACTGCTTTAGATCAGGTTGAAAGTAGAAACTGTTAAGCGAAAATAGATAAATATAATCAAGACTTACTGGTTTGACTTGAGCTCTGTCCAGTTTTCTTCGGTACATCATGAGGGAGTGGATGGCATTACCAGCACGGGCGGCTTGAAGATGAGTGGGGAACACATAGAGAAAATCCTAAAAAGACAGAATGGATGAAGAAATAATGATAGTGAAGGTAACTTTAAAGGTACAATCCCCCCACAAAAGAAAGAAAATTAGGTTAAAGGGGTGGTGCATTCTGACTTCTTTACAATGTTAACCCTGCTGTCTTCTTATGCGTAACATAGTCAACTTGTCAAAAAACTAGTTGGACGTATTATGTAATATTTCTGAGCGCAATACACTCCCCCAGCAATTTCTTTCGAATTTTTTGTCCGCTTTAAATGTCTTGATCAGGGTCATAATGTAAACATCTCGCAACTTGTGGAAATCGAACCAGCAACCTCCCATCCACCAATCGTAAGCCTTAACTACAACACCAAACTAAAATCACCCCCAAATAGCACACGTACATCTGACAGAATCTGTTTGATTAATCCGTCTCCATGTACATCTTCAAGACATATTATTTGATTGTCAGCACTGTTTACTCTCAAGCGGAGCATTTATTAACAACACACAAGATAAAGGTTAGGATCGTGGTCTTCCGATAATCTAACAGCTCGCCATGAGCGTATATTAGCATTTTTTGTTGTTGTTTGCCTATAGCATCTTATCGAGCGTTTGGGCCCGGAAACAGAATATGATCGTCCATGGTGATGCGTGACGTCAGACGTAACAACCGAATAGAGGTGTATGGTTGTTCAAATGCTTAACATTCTGGACTATCTTCAGTATTGATATTGATGTAGCCTCACCATTGCATAGTAATTGCTGTTGACCATGATGGGTGAACGACCTCTGAGGTAAATATACTCTTCCCACCAATCACTGACCTGAAAAGATGACATTAGAACGGAGTTTCAAAAAACACATAAAAAGTATAAAAGGAATCTCAGACAAGGGAACATTAAGGTTTATGTTTCATATCTTAATTTCAGAGTAAATTTGGTTGCTTATAGTTGTTTATAATCAGACTATAAATACTTTATGGCTCTTCAGATTTTACCACAAGCCTTTCTTACTTCGAGGTTTATGAATATAATTTTAGTAAACTTACGTAATTGGAGGTCCACCAGGATTTGAGTTTGAGATACCACTGAAGTCTGGGGCCCAGGTTCTTCTCAAAGTCTTTTGCTAGACCCTCCATACGTTTGTATTGCTCATCGTCCATCAGGGGTCGTGCTGAGTCTAGATACTGTGCAAAGAGAGATATACAATTTGAATTCTTCTTTCGTTGTTTTTAATATTTTTTAAACCGTCATCTTTTGACTCACCCTCCTAACTGTGTCTTTTATGGCAGGCACAGGTAACCGTGGCAAGGAACTCTGGAAGCTGTACAGCATCGGCTTTCGCCCAGAAAATAACTTCACCAAAAGCTAAATGGATTAAATGAGGTCAAGCATCAACCATCTGACATGAACACAAATACTTAAACAGTTTTTATGCACAATTCATATCCAAAACTTCCCGAATAACATACAATAACTTAAAAAAATGTTAAAATAATGCTGTGTCTTCTACACTAATCCATATTTGACTTACTGACAAAACCTTTGTCTGAGCTGTTAACTGATAGATTCTGTTTCAGCGACGCACGTACCAACCAAAATTTCGTCTTATAAGACAAAGACCCATGTTGACTGAACATCCAGCCGTGCCAGGACAGCAGGCACTTGAGGACGTTCCTCATAACAAATATAACAGCGACCCATAATCCTGTTCCAACCAGAACCCCGCCGGCGATGCGTTGCCCTTCTTCTGTTATGTACTTACTGCAGGGAAACAAAACTATTGGTTATGATGTTTATTGATATTTATTAAAAGCTCACATTAAACTACTCGTGTTAACACAATTTGAGAAAAATACTAGTGTTTCATTTCTTGTCGCTTAAATAACTATTAAACGAATATTTCTATCTATAAATTTAGTGGATGGGCTGCATCCAAGGTCTTTGTAAACTCGATGAATACACACACCTGTGACGTCCATCAATAAAACTCTATAGACAGCCTACAGACTGATGTTTTATGTTTTTTTTGACAAGTTATAAATAATGCCAAACCTTTATTTTTGTGTGTGGACTTTGAACTGCTTTGACAACAAGACTAAGTTTTTGTTGTGCCAGCATTGTAAAGCAAGCGGTAACATAAAATTCATCTTCAATGTCTAATTTTGTCTTTGGCAACTCCCACGTGGTAAAAAACCTACAAAAACGCATATACACCACATTGAATTTATGAAACTATGTATTACCGTGTTGATTTATATACTCCACATATAAAAAGAACCCTGTCTACGAAGACTTGTATGCTTTAATAAATGAACACTGGCATGGTTATAGAAATGTGAAATACAAAACAGTGTACAATGTATCTTATCCAGTATATAATATAAAATGTATGTTGATTCTTTGGTTTCTTAAACTTCTGTGTATTTGTGTATGCCCATATATGTGTATTATTTCTGACGAATGAGATATGTATATAAGTACAACAAAATGCATGTTCATTAAGTATTTTGTAGCATGATTTTCCACGTTTTTTATTACAGCACTTATATCTGAACTAAATACTGCCTATGTGTTAATATCATATTTGAGTTCAGTTCAACTACGCTGTGCATATAACAGACCGATGTCATCGAAAAAGAAAACTGGTTGCCTCCGTTGGTTAAATTTAGTGGGTTTTTTAAATTTATGAAAATATGAATGCGTTTCCAATGACAAATGGTAGTAGTAGAAGACAGTTATAATGTATTAAGGCGTGCAAGTCTACAGACGGTGATCCTTTCATGATTAAAGGTGGTTTACCTGACTGGTAAGTGTGTTGACAGTTTAATGAACAGCCCGAGGGAAGGATCTATTTTGGCGTATTTGGTGGCTGACATGTAACCAGTCAAAACAACCAGGAGTCCAGAGGGACTTCCTGGATAGACCCCGGTCATGACACCATTCTGCAGAAACACAAATTGTAATACTATAATTATAACACAGATAATACACATATATACAAAAATGGACTGTCGATCAACTGAAAACTTCATCCGAAATACTACATGCTGATTTTGTTAAAACAATTGCACATACAGTGTTTGTCACGACCACAAGAAGTGCCCTGCAGATCCACAAGAGGGAACTCTCCCTATCAACCGAACTGCCAATACAGATTACACACTACACTTCCCATAATCCATTGCTGGACTCATTATGATCACTCTCAACCTGTTTCTAGTTTAGCTTGTTACTTCTGTCTACATAAGCCTGGGCTGTGTCGGAAATCGCCCACTATACCCTCATTCACCGTCCTAGTTCACCAAAAATAAGCTGTGTCTGTATTCGTCCCCATCTTCTATGAAGTGCGTTATATCGGGTGTCCGTCATTTTGTAGGGTTGTCCGAATGCTGAGTAAACTCGTTACCTACATTCGTTCACTACTTTTTACCCACAATGCATCCTGATTTTGGGTGTACATCAGATCGCTAACTTATCGCTCGCTCACTCATACAACGTGAATCAACTGTCTGATTAGAATACACTTGGGTTTATAGGGGAATACTGCATGAGTGAACAAGTGAGCGATTTCAGACGCCGTTTATGTGTACACTGGTTGTACACTCGTTATTATGATGCATCGTGGGATTGATTGAGTGCACTCAAAATTGTACACTATGGATTCGGACGCCACTAAAAATGGATGTCCCCTCAAATAGTGCACTATATTAGGGTATAGAGCATTTCCCTATTGGATCATTTGTGTTATTTATTGAATTGTCCCTCGTTTTGTGAACCTCTGCTGCCTGCCCTTGTTTTATCGTTTTTGACTGTTTGCTGCCTGCCCTGACCCTTGCCTGTACTGTTTTGGATTATTAAAGCTGCATTGAGATCTTCAACCCTTCGGGTTTCGGAGCAGATGTAACAGTATTTATATTAGCACAAGCCCAAATTGAATTTAAAAGACTTTACTGTGTAACGTAAATGAATCAGATTAAACATTATAATAATAATAATAATATACTAATAAAAATATAATAATAAATAGCTAATAGTAAATAACTGTTATATCTGGGTGTGTCCCTCTTTACTCTGTCTGATATGAAGGTCAAGTGGGCAGTCACCTTGAAGCGGACGAACCTCTTCTTCCAGGAGTGAATTCCAGACAGGTAGATTTGGCGCAGGGCCTCATGACACAGCTGTAGGTCAATGCCATCTGGAGTGACAGTGAACTGAAAGGCCACCGCCTGGTGAGCTTCAGCCATTCTGACTTGACCCTCTCACTGCTGCGAGGGACAGAAAATAAAGCAGGTAAACTTATAAAGACGGAACCAACTTCAGCGACTGACATTCAGTCTTGGACTTTCAGATTGAAAGTATGTATTTCCTTGTCACTCTCTTCGAAAGAGGTGTATTCACAATGGTTTATTAATAGGTGAAGGGTAATCCGAAGGACAGACTGTTCTTGTCTCCAAACTCGCTAGGCGACTTTATGTAAGATCTGATCTCTGTAAGATCGGTTGCGCTACAAAACCACACATTTCAATAACTACCAACACAAACATACTATTGGGAGATTTCCAAAGTGTGCGGTACCAAGTCAACCACAGGCACCCATATGGTATTAACTTGAAAACAAATATGAAACCACTGATCTGTATAGCCAACTAAACAGATTCCTATAAACCCCAACAAAGCCACTCCTCTTTTGTATATATAAGTCATCAAAGCTATTATTTTAACATATACTGTAGTAAGTATACATCAATGGACCATTCTGAATCCAGTACTCCTACACGTTTTTATTAAGCTAAGATCACCTTAAGACATTGTTATTTGTATATATATATATATAAAGTTATATCAGGTTATTAACACATTATTATATATATATATATATATATATATATATATATATATTAAGTTATATCAGGTTATTAACACGTTATTATATATATATAGGCCTATATATATATATATATTATGTTAAATCATGTTATTAATATTAACACGTTATTATTTATCGATATATATATATATATATATATATATATATTAAGTTATATCAAGTTCTTAACACGTTATTACAAAGTATGTCAGCTACTACACCCTTCACATTTGCTTAACTTCCCCAATTAGGAGCACACTTAGTTATATTTACAAACGTGCGTCACAATAAATGTTTATAAAGGTTTAATCATCATATAATAAGAGTGTAATAAGAATATAGTATAGCTCGTGAAGGTCATGTTGTGGAAATAAAGCGCTATGTTGTGCATTCGCAATTCCGCAGTCATGTGTCGCACCCGTATCTGCGGCGATCACGTGACGCGCCGGGACACATGGAAACTAGGGGAAAGGTCACGCGCTCAAGCACGCGCCTGTAATGATAATACACGGCGCTGAACGCCATTACACATCAAAACATTAAAACTTAAGGAAATATTCTTGTACTTAAAGGCAGCAGAAACGCACAGGATAGAAATGGGAAATATTGAGTATTTCTATATTTGTTTACGCATTACATAATTAAAAGTGTCGTGTGATGAACACGAAAACCTGTTGCACCTGACACAGTGTAACTTCAACAACACAGTTCTAGATCAACAGATATGTTAGATTGTGTTTTATCCCATATAAATCTGAACACGTGAAATATTATTTCATACATTATTCTGTGAAGTGAACACACTTAAAAAATATGACGTTTAAATAAAAAACTATAAATTGTCGGTATCACTTTGAAAAGGCGAGCTGTTGTTTCAATCAAACAGTAGATGTTGTAAACACCAATATGGATAATAGCAATATCTGATCGCTTTTCTCAATTGACCTCTACTTGGAAAGATGCCCTCGCATACCCGGGCACCTACTGACCCCGTTGTGCAACACCAGGTGCTGTTGGATGTCAGCATGTCAACACGCATGCGATTATGCACGCAACGCCAATTGCACACCATATATAATGCATTTCTTTGCTAAGAGAAACCACATCTCTTTCCTGTATCGTCTTGGTATCGTACGCATGTCACATCAGAACAACTATATGACTGGGTGCACTTTCACCTATTTACTTACCGGTGAACGAGCTCCACAATCTGAAGCTATACATCCATTATATCTGCACAGCATATAGCAACAGATGCCTTTATTTATTTATATTCTTACCTCGACGTCTCTCCTTGAATCCCGACGGTGTTTGATAACGTTTCAGGTCCGCCGCCGCTTGAAAGCTATGAATGAATGCGCGTGGGGGTTGTTAGCCCCGCCCATCGACGTGAAGTCACGGCAGACGGACAGAATGATTTCATGTGCACGGTTGGGATGGAGAGGAAATAAGTCATGAAAACAACATAATCTGTCTTGAATATCAATTTTTACCTTAAAAAAAGGATCTTAAAAAGTCATATTTACTATGAATTAGTTGAACCCAACGTACCCCCCAAGGGGAGATTCAAGTGCCGTGCGCTTGCTATCTGAATCGAGGGGTGCTGTCATTGTACTCTAAAGCAGTTTAACGTAAAGTGCTACAAGAGCTATTTATAGCGTGTCAGATGCGAGAATGGCGCAGTCGCGCACACGTGTTCCTGTAGATCTTCTTGAGTTTGATTTACAGGGACACACGTACGGAACGGTCGGATATTAAACGAATATTCAACGTCGCTTTGGGAAGACGAGCCATAAATGTCTAGGCTCTTAATGCATTAGCTTGCAATGTTAATGAGAAAACGTGCATGTCCCATGTTTCACTCGTGGGTAACTGGTCCCAAAGGTCAAATGCGCAAGAGAGAAGCCAAACAACAACAACAAAAAAACATGATCATGATATCAGTGCGGGTGAGAGCACGGTAACACTTTTCAGAGAACGGTTCAAGAGAGGCTCGCATTGAATCCCCACATTATTTCACTTATTTCACAACAATAAACTTCAATTTTTATTCATAAAGCTTTTTAAGTCAACTTTTTAAGTGTGAAAAATTGAGCTCTGAACTGTTTGAGCACTGTAACTATAATTCAACTATGGTATTTCTAGTAAATGTATTAAACTTTGTAGTTTTTGCCAAAGAGCAAAAATGACTTGGTTTTCTCTCACTAGAAAACTGTTTTATTATACATTTACATTACATTTAGTCATTTAGCAGACACTTTCATCCAAAGCCACTTCATGCAGCAATAAGTGATGCATAAAACAGTAATAGTACAACAGGTGCTAATACAAAGTTACTAGTTTCAACGAAAGCTAGACCCCCACCTGTTGAGAGACAAATACGTTCCCATAAGGAACATTTTATTAAAATTAAAGATAAAAACACGTTGTATTTATTAAAATAAGCCACTTAAATGAGTGTCTTGGCCCCTGTTATGGCTGGAATACACTTCAAGACTCATCGACAGATTTTTTTTACTTGCAGACTTTTTGAAAGTTTCAGAAAGAGAAACACAAACTGCTCAAATCTGCAGACTGACGAAGACTTTCTGCAACAAGTACAGACCGAAAATCTCAAAAGTACTGTAGCGTAGTACTGTAGCGTACTTTAGGCTTCAGAAAACGCGTGTACGCCACACAGCGCGCAGTGACACACATACGCCACGAGACTCGAAACCAATGAGGCTTTGCGATACATAGGCTCGTCTCCCATTGGCCCTCCTGCGTGACCTGTGACACTCGGTCGTCCAATGAGAGATGACGATGTTGGGACACGCCGTGACACTTCTCCGTGTGCTACAAGCGTGAGGACGGTGTGGCTCGTAACGTGGAGGTAAGTGAAAGAAAAGCTTTATTATCATCGTAAAGGAGGTGATTTAAAACAAATTGTTTTTAAAATGTTTATCGTGATGTTAGTGTGTTATAACAACTTCATGTAAATGTTAATTGCTGGAATAGTTGGGGTGTTGACAGATTGCCCATGTGCGTGGGGCATTTAAATGCAACGCATGCATGACAGCACAGTGAGAGCAATAAGCGGCGAGACTGATGTAGTTTACAAGATTTCTTCTTTTTGAGGATTCTTAAACCCACACGTCAATAAGTTACACATTTCATCTGATATTGACGTAATACATTTTTTTAAATAATACACGTTATGCATACCATGTAAGATATGATTGACAGGTCCAATTATCAGAAATATGCATCCTATACGGACTACTATTATGCTTTAGGATCTGAAACCACACTGACATTAATAATACTTGGATATTATGACTGTATTATTGCAGATTTAAGTGTTATCACACCTCATTTATTGAAGAGGATATGCCTTTTGAACGTGAGCATGACATGTGCCATTTTGTCTTTGCAAAAATAGCTGAGGAGAGGAAAATGGAAAGAAAAAATGAAAAGAATGAAGCCAAAGGTTTGTTCTTTAAAACTGTAATGTGATTTACATTATACTTCCTTTGCATTTCAATTTAATCCTCCAAAATAATTGCTGTAACCGTTCTCTTTTCGTGTCAAGGCAAAGGGGGAAATAAACTTTCACTGCCTGACAAACCAGAGGCTTTTTTACAAGACGAAAGGTAGGAAGCCATGTATCAGTCTGCCTAATTAATACGATAAACATAATAATTAAAAATAAAAAAGAATTTAAATTAAGAAAAAAATGAGTGCATCCAATGTTCAGAGGTTTATTCTAAACATTATAGTGATTCTATTCAATTGTAACCTGGCAGTCTTTGTGCCATTGTTGTGTATCAGTAAACTTTCATCGACCACACTATCAAACTTTGAAAATACTCTGAACTTCTGTAAACATAAACTTTGTCCACTACTATTTTAACACTTGACATATTTCATAACCCGTATTTCCTCAACTCGTCTTTCCAGAGTAGTTAATTTCAGCCTTCTGCCCAAGACTGTGAAGCGAAGAGTTTATGCCCTTAAGAGACTCCAGCTCCAGAGTGCCACAATAGAGGCGAAGTTCTACGAGGAAGTCCATGAGCTGGAGAGAAAGTACGCCTCACTCTTCAAGCCCATCTTTGAAAAGGTATGCAAATTATTTTGTGCAATAGCAAACATTCTGTTTGAACACGTTTGGCGTACCAGAGTAGGTTATATATCCTCTCAAGAACCTCTAACGTCTAAACTGAGCTTTGCATTAAGACAACGGGTTCATATGCGCTGGAAAATAGGTGCAATATTTGACGCTTTCTGCAGCACGACTGTTGACTGTCAAGGTCTGTGTTGGCCTGTATGGCGGTCATCATAGCAGTGCTAAATTCAACCCACCAGAACAAATAACCGGCTGCGCTAGCTCAAGCCTGGTTATTTCCTTGGTTGGGGACATGCTGTTATCTCAGCGTACCCAATCTCATGCGGTTTGCTCTTCAGACGATGTTGTCCTAATGATGTAACGCTTCTTTGTTCAGAGACGAGAGATTGTGACCGGTGCCGTTGAACCCACAGATGAGGAATGCGAGTGGCAAAGTGACAGAGAGGACGAGGAGCTGGCTGTAAGTGGATGTTAAACACAAATTCACATATTGAAGTTTTGGAACCCTGCAATGGAGGGTTGATTACGGTTTGCTAAGCATCTCATTGTGAGTGCTGGGATAAGTGTGCAATCAATAAGCCCATTCATCTTCAGGAGGATTTACAGAAGAAAGCCGCTCTGGAGGAGAAGCAGGCGGATTCAACCGGTGCCATCGATCCGAAGGGTATCCCAGATTTCTGGTTAACCATCTTTAAACACGTGGATTTGCTGGGTGAAATGCTGCAGGTGAGCTTGCATATTTAATGTATTTTTATTATCTCCACAACCTGTGGAAATATTTCTTTTTTTTAAAGAAACTCTTTATGAATGCATGATCATATTGGGGTGTATATACAGTATTTATATAAAAGGTGTTAGTATATAGTTCAGTTATGATGGTATAGGTGTGCTTTTATCAGCCTTTTTACTTGTATCTCACACATTCATATTTATGGGGGAACACTGTGTTTTATAACAGAGGATTAATTGTACCTCGGTTCGGTAATTTATATGAAAGTGACAGCTTTGACCTGGTGCATAAAGCATGTGGTTTTTCATAACGGGAAGCAGTTTGATTTTTTAACCAAGATCCTCAAACAGACCTTTTTGTTTTGTTCAGGAGCACGATGAGCCAATCCTGAAACACTTGCAGGACATCACTGTGAAAATGTCTGAACCTGGACAGCCTATGGTTTGTACTCAAGTCACCATTTACTCGCAGCGTTTTTGAACAAATGTGCCCGAGTCTAATTTCAATGTTCGTTCAATTGTTCGTCTGAAAACAGAGTTTCACGTTAGAGTTCCACTTTGAGCCCAACAGCTACTTCAGTAACACCGTCCTCACTAAAGTCTACAAGATGAAGTCCGAGCCAGACGCAGATGATCCCTTCTCTTTTGAGGGCCCGGAGATCGTGGACTGTGAAGGGTGAGAGGGATTTCAAAGAATTTGGCAACCACATAGAACACCCTGACAATCACCACTCAGTGTATCACTTCATACAGATCTAGTGTTTCTAAATGCATCTTGCCGTTTGTTTTAGTTGTAAAATTGATTGGCATAAAGGGAAAGACGTGACAGTCAAGGTCATCAAAAAGAAACAGAAGCACAAAGGAAGGGGAACTATCCGGACGGTCACCAAGGAGATTTCACAGGACTCTTTCTTCAACTTCTTCAACCCCGATAAAGGTAAGTAACACTGCACTAATAAAGACAATGATGAATTTGCAGTTTACAGAACAAGAAAATCTAGGTTAGCAAAAGAACACAAACAGCGTTTTAATAGCTGTTGTTATAATGATGTGACGCACACCTAGTCATCATTATTATTGAATTTAATTAGTAGTTTGTAGGACATTAAAGGGGAAGTTCACCCAAAAATCAACTTTGTGTGATTTCTTTATTTTTTTACTCACCCACATGACGTTAAACATGTTTAGAGAACTTACGGTGTCTTCGGAGCACAAATGAAGGTATGTTGGGTGACATCTGAGAGATTTCCAGGCCTCCTCATAGATATCATGGTGTAAATGTTTGCCAAGGTCCAGAAAAGTACTAAAGACATTGTTAAATCAGTCTGAGTCAGAACTCCGGCGTCCAATAGGGGTAAGCCCCATGCGGTCATGACAAGAGTATATCAATTAAAGTCGGGGTTTGTTTTTTGCACATAAAGCATTCTCATCGCTTCAAAAAAAATTATATAAGCCACTATGCACGATGTACCCATGATTTCTATGAGGAGGCCTGGAAATCTCTCGAATGTCACACAAAATATCTTCATTTGTGCTTCCAAAGACGCCGGAAGTTCTCCAAACATGTTAGACGTGGTTGAGTTGATTTTTGGGTGAACTTCCTATTTAAGATATTTTTTATGTCACGTATATGCTAGCTTGTTAACATGGCTATATATCTGTTTATAAGAAGCAGAAAAAATGACTAATGAAATAAATGAGAATATCGAAAACATAATATTATTTCTTTGTGAAATGAGAATTGAGAACCAATCCACAGTTAAGCATCTTGTGTGAAAAATATCTCACAGTGTCAGTAGAGGGCATCACAAACATATTTTTTGTTAAGATGCCACAAACATGCCAGCCAATAGCTTTTCAATAAGACACAATGTCTCATCCTGAAGGGGGAGCTTAGGAGCGCAGAAAGCCTGTAATGTTATATATTAACTGCTCTTTTTTTTTGGGGTGCATACATTTTTGCACACAACATAACTTTAATTCTTTTAATTTAAGTTTTTTCCCAATTTTATAATATTTGGTGGACAGATCTAAATTCGATGAGGATTTGAAGTGATGAATCGCTTTTTTCATGCTTACAGAATAACTGTCAAAAATGCTCATCTATACTAGTGTGGGTACAAGTAAACGTATACATTTATAGTATAGGTCAAATAAAGTTGAACATTTTAAAAAGTTGGAGCCGTAGACATGGAGGTTAATGACCTGTGATGTAATTGGCTGGTATTGTTGAAGGTGTGTGGTTAAAGACAGATCGGCGTCATCAATTCAACCTGTCAAAAGGCTTGTGCGTAAACGTTCTTTCATGTCTAGACCATTGGAAAATACACTCACAATAACAAAATAACATGTTCTTGAAAGATGTCTACCGCTCCCCTGAATCGCTTTAGTTTTTACCAAACAGACCTCACCCAGACACATTAGAGTTTGTCCATTCACAGTTAGCAGTCCGTCGAAGCACAGCTAAAAATATACACTTAGATATGTTAGTTATTGCGCAGATGACGTAATTCAGTCTAGTTTGTGTATCATAACAATAGATTTAGTCGCAAAACTTGTATGTTGACTTATTTTTATCTCCGTTATGATGATAATAACATTAAAAATATGTTTTGCTGTGTTCTCTTTGGCATTTACATGTTAATTAGGGGTCAAGCCACCAAGTGGCGTAGACACCTATTGGATCTGCTAGTGTTCTTGCTATTATCCTGCTTCTGATTCTTCTTCTGTCATGGAAGTCTATGGCAGCACATAGAACTGTACATGGGAAAATTTTAAATTTTGGCACACACATAGAGGCCTGAATGAACTGTGTTTAAAGTGCATTTCCCTGTTTTTGAACTTGATTTTCAAAACCAGATCATCTGACATGTCCAAAATATTTGCCTTTGGACAATTCTTGGGATTGACCCCATAATTGCTGCTTGTAGCTATATTTTCATTTGTCTTGCAACTGTATGTGAAGTAGAAACTCTTTCGTCGATATATACACTAGGTCACATTATAGAAGTGTCTCATGTCAACTATCCAATTCTTATCCTCCATTCCTTTATCTCCGTTTTCTCAAAGATCTGTTTTCTCACCCCTGCAAAGGAATGTCACAAGACTAGTGTCTTCAACCGTCATATCATTGTATTTCCTTCACTACTCAACCTTTGCCACGTTGCATGCTTCGCATTTTTTAAATGCTTTGATAGACCCAAAGTGCTTGCAATGCAGTCTGTGGGAAAGTGGGTCTCTTGTGGTAAAATGCTGTGTCACCGGATGTGTGTGTAACGTATCAGTAATAAAGCTGATTTCTGCTATATTTCTTTTTATGGTGTGTCACTATAAATGAAATTTACCGAATAAGTGATGTTTAACGTTGAAATGAATAGCCAAAAAGACATCTTATTTCAAGATCAAGTTCCCTAAAAAAGAAATGACTGATGTTAAACCAATTTCTTTCTGGATTCATTTTGAAGATGCGATTTGGGATAAAAAATGTTTTGATTTTAATACGCAAAAGCAATTAGTGTTTGATTTTCTTTACAGTTTCACCTGAAGTGTTTACCCTGAATGTAAACTATTTTGCATACCCATATTAATCTTTTCTCTTTTTCTTTTTTCTAGCAACACCTGATGGAGTGGTAAGTGCATCTTTGTGTTCTTAAACATTTGAGTCATCATTGCAGCACAGGACTCTCAGCATCCCACACAAACACACAGCACATCACTCTTTTCTGAGTTTACAAAACACGTCACGTACGGGAAACTCACATTAAATTTAGTAACGTCAGTAACGAGAAATGCTTCAAGTGTCTTACATTGCAAATGTTTTTTTTTGCATTGAATTAGTCATTGTGTAATTTACTAACATCTTTGTGTGAATGTTTTGTCCAGGATGAAGATTTGGACTTCACTCTAACTGCAGATTTTGAGACAGGACACTTCTTTAGAGAGAGGATCATCCCCAGAGCAGTGCTTTATTTCACAGGAGAAGCCTTGGAGGATGATGTGAGTGTGCGTATGTTTTCTCAAATAAACAGCGATATTTGATTTTATTTGGCAAAAATAAAGGGAGTGGAGTAAGCGGTTGGTTTCAATTCGGAAACCTTGCTGCTAGATACAGTGCATCCTGAAAGTATTCACAGCGCTTCACTTTTTCCACATTTTGTCATGTTACAGCCTTATTCCAAAATGGATTCAATTCATTATTTTCTCAAAATTCTACAAACAATACCACATAATGACAATGTGAAAGAAGTTTGTTTGAAATCTTTGCGAATTTATTAAAAATAAAAAACGAATAAAGCACATGTACATAAGTATTCACAGCCTTTATGATACTCAAAATTGAGCTCAGGTGCATCCTGCTGCCTCCATCATCCGTAAATGGATGAAGTTTGGAACCATCAGGACTCTTACTAGAGCTGATCGCCCGGCCAAACTGAGCGATTGGGGAGAAGGGCCTTAGTCAGGGAGGTAACTAAGAACCCGATGGTCACTCTGACAGAGCTCCAGCATGTCTCTGTGGAGAGCGGAAAACCCTCCAGAAGAACAACCATTTCTGCAGCTCTTCACCAATCAGGCCTGTGTGGCAGAGTGGCCAGACGGAAGCCACTCCTCCGTAAAAGGCACATGACAGCCCGCCTGAAGGACTCTCAGACCATGAGAAACAAAATTCTCTGGTCTGATGAAACAAAGATTGAGCGTCATGTCTGGAGGAGACCAGGCACCGCTCATGTCTGGAGGAGACCAGGCACCGCTCATCACCTGGCCAACACCATCCCTACAGTGAAGCATGGTGGTGGCAGCATCATGCTGTGGGGATATTTTTCAGCGGCGGGAACTGGGAGACTAGTCAGGATCGAGGGAAAGATGAATGCAGCAATGTAAAGAGACATCCTCGATGAAAACCTGCTCCATAGGCGCCCACGCTCCCCATCCAACCTGATGGAGTTTGAAGATCTTGCAAAGATGAATGGGAGAAACTGATACTTTTTACCCCAATAACACAGGCTTTGAAGCAATAGAACTGGAAGTCCTAAAATGCAAACTTGGGGTTTCCATACAAAAATACATCATCTCTGAGACTCCATTTCAGATATTCTGATGGTTTTCGATAAAACACCATAAGCACCTATAGCTTTTCATTAAAGCTTTAAAAAATATTTTTTGTAGTGTGTTTTGGATGTTATTCCAATAGGATTAATCTGCCAAATAACCCAGCAGTAGAATCCATCACATACCAATAGACACCATCACAGTTCCCATTACAGCCAATACAATTCCCATTATATGTATTGTAAATATTCTGGATTTTAATAGGGGTTGCCAATGTGTAGAAGCATCAACAAAAAAGTCATGTGAATGTACATTTGATTTACATATGTGATCTATTTTATTTAATTAGTTTTGTATTTTGACCGCTTTGTTTTGTGCAGTTTGAAGAGGAGGATCTTGAAGAGGGCGAGGAGGAGGTAAGAATACTGACAATTCATTATCAACCTATAGCGGGACGTCATAGACGGTCAAATAAAAAAGTGTATAACAGTGAAAAATGATAATTATTTCTTGTTCAGGATGAGGAAGGTGAAGAAGAGGATGAGGGAGATGTCAACCCCAAGGTGAGTTTTGCTATTTAAACCCTCTGTGTCTTCATGCGCTTTGCTCCGCTGTTTTCAATGACTTGCCCCCAATTAATCTGAATGATCACTGAGTATAAGATCTTAATTGATGCTTTCAGTCTCTGAGACACACAAGGCAGCATGTACATTAAATGTCTATCTGCCGATAGGTTGGATTATTGGCCTTTTGTAGCAAGTCTGGGTTTGATTTTGGATGTATGGATTGAGATCATTAACTTGTATGGTGCTTCGTAATGAGTGGCATGCTGATGTGTAAATCTGTGTTGTCCACTTTCCCTTTGTCCCTTTTGCAGGCTTAATTCATTTCTCACCTCATGCATTTGTAGGTAAGAGACACCAGAAGGAATATGGCCCCCTTTCCCCACCTGTCTCTTCTGTAATTTTCTCAAATTTCCATTGGTTTTATGCCACTTTCACACAGAAGGTTTATGCGAAGAACTAGATTCTTCCGGGCCAGGTTTTAACTGGTAATTCAGTATATCGTGTCAACCACTGATGTAATTTCTTATTTCAGATTCTATTGGTAGCATCAGTTAAACACATCAAAGTTCAGAAAAAAAACATAGGACTGGAAAAACAGACTGATAATAAATGAGTAGCCTCATCTAATTTGGATTTCGACTGGTGTGAAAGTGACATTATTCTAGTCTCTCATGGGCACGGACTAACCCTTCCCACTCTCTCTCACTAAATCAGCCATAAAGGTGAAGTGTCAAAAGACTTGTATTCTAGTTTTACACATTGAAGAATGTAAAGAGGTTTGGCTAAACAATGGGAGACTGGTTGCTAGACTTGTCAAACCATTATTTTTGGAAGTAGTTCCTAGGGGCTCATAAAAGACACACTTCACCTTTACACGGAGCATGTTTTATAAACCAGAACATCACCATATTGCATCCCAGGACCTGATGATATTCTTCCTTCTCTCCATCCCTTGTTTTTACAGACGGACCCTCCTCCTACGGAGTGTAAACAGCAGTAAGAATGGTCATCGGGCAGTCACGGCACAATGCGGCTGCCTGTCAGACGATTAAAGTGACAACAAGGCCTAACCTCCTCACGGACTCTGAACTAATGCAATAGAAACCAAACGCTGTTTAGAAAACGATGCATGTACTGCTGTTTACTTTGACAGAGATGACCTCTGCACTCCAGTTTAGTGTTCTTATTTCTTCATGGAATACATAGCCCCAGTTCTCCACAATATGGGATTAACAGATTAAAACTTTTTCTTTTGGGCTGAGGCAATGTTTCTAGTCAAAATGTTTGCCTGTAGCTGGTGTTTAAATGCAAGCTAGAGAAGATGCCACATGTTTTGAATTCCTTGTGTCCATGCTCAACCTTTGGCAGTAGAGCTGAATCTTGGACACAGCCCAGGTCATATGAACTCGCAGCCGTTGTCCACTGTAGCGTCACTCAGGGTTTTTATGCCAACAAAATTGTGATCATGTAAACCTCTAAAGCAAATAACTGAATCTTTTTTGTTTTGCTGTAAGAAAATATTTACAATAGTGTCAGCGGTTTTTCTAAAAGTGGACGTGGCTGGTTGTACTCTGTTAGCAAAACAATGTAGATGGTGGTAAAGGAGTAGTTATGATTTGTCACCAGGGTTGGGCTTCATCAAATTCCCATTCCTGCGTGTGACGTGTTGCCATGCCATGAACTTTTATTTCGCCATGTGGTTAAGTGTTAAGTTGCTTGAATTCATGCATAGAATTGATGAAATTACAGTATTGCGAATGTTAACAAGCCGATCTTCTAGCCATTGCAGGTTTACTCTCCGTTTTAACTGTGTGCAAGCCATAGCCTTATCTGAAACTTCTTGGTTCGTAATGCAGCATTGTTTCCATTTTGTACAAAGTAGACAAAATATTCAATTAAATGTTGTGCGACACGAATCCACTAAGACTATTTAATTACTGTTAGGCTTGTTTATGAATGATACATCAGATCATGGGTCCCCATACACAGCAGTGGTACTACAAACATGGGGGGCAAGATGGATCCACAGGGGACCGTTTATATTATTATTTGAAATATATAATTAATTTTAGAAAACACGAGAAGAATATATCTTTTTATTTAACGAAAAGGCCAAGTTCTTGGTTGTAAATCTTTATTGGGGGGTTCACAAAGTGATGCAGGGTCCACAAGGTGAGCCGTACAATGAAAATGTTTGAGACCCACATTAAAGAAAGGAGTCAATTCATATCAGGAGCCTAAGAAAGGTGTTTTGTAGATGTTGGGTTCTCTCTTTAGCAAGTAAACATCTAACAACAATCCAGAACACTTAAAGCGACAGTTCACCCCAAAATGAAAATTATTTTTATATTTATTCACCCTCATGTCATTCAAAACCTGTATGACTTTCTTCTGCAGAACACAAAAGAGGATATTTTGAAGAATGTTGGTAACTAAACAACATAGACTCTCATTGACTTCCATTGTGTTAACAGAAAACCAGACATTTATCTAAATATCTTATTTTGTGTTCTACTATATAAAGAATCCTACACAGATTTTGAACAACATTACGGTAAACAGGTGATGGCAGAGAGTTTATTTTCGAAAAGGAAGTATTCCTTTAAAGCATTTAACGGCAACACCCCTTAGGATTTCTTCAGAAAATGAAAAGATGCTTATTTCAAATATTTTCTTTGACGTTCATGCTTTCCACACCTCATACGCTCATTTCACAACATATTTTTCTATTTGGGGAAGCACAATGCTTGAAGTGATTACTAAAAGTGCTATAATTATTCAGCCAACATAATTAGGTGGAAATTTGAGAGGGAAACTGATCTCCCACCAAACCAGATTGCAGAAACTTTCAGCTATGTGAGGAATCTAAACACTGACGGCTCTGGTCGACCAGTCGTGAACGCAGGGCTCCAACTATTTCAATATAAACTGAGACAGCTTTGTGTGAAATGCTTCCCGGCATTCTCTCTGTACTTTCTCAAGTGTGTAATCTGTCGGTCCGGATTCCATAAGACGGGATCGGTTCTGTGGTATATCACTCCCACTTTCACACCTCTCCTTCTGGTTTCTATACGCCGTTCTGATATGTTGCATAATCACAAAAATCCTGTTGTACTTTGCATTGGTATGAGCACGATTTATCTCCTTGTGGTGGACTTGCGCTTTTTTATCATCAAGGCATGGATGGAATGACATTAATGTCATTCTGGCTCGCTGCAATTCCAAAAAACTTCTCACGGTGCAGAAGCCAACACGTCACGTAATAAGTACAACAACTGAGACATATGTTTAAAATGAAGTACACTAATGTGAAATTGACATGTTCATGCTTCTTCTAAAAGGCAGGTATCTTTAATGTTGGGAGCTATTTAGGGATCACATGA
The DNA here is from genome assembly GCF_947034865.1 of Barbatula barbatula. Classification (NCBI taxonomy): domain Eukaryota; kingdom Metazoa; phylum Chordata; class Actinopteri; order Cypriniformes; family Nemacheilidae; genus Barbatula; species Barbatula barbatula. The sequence continues at coordinate 7,554,542 of NC_136788.1, forward strand.
TCAGCTAAGTTTTATCCCCCCATACATTATTTTACCATTTTCTGAAACGCAAGGTCAAAGATTGTATTCTCAAAGATGACAGATATGACTATGAAAATTTTCATATCTATAATGATGTTGGTAAATTAAATCATTCAGATAGATATTTGAATGAAGTTAACTGGCCAAAACAACAACTTCATTAAAACAGTGAGGCATCTTGAAGGGTGTTTGAGGGACTTGAAGGTCATTTCATGCAACGTTAACCTTGGGATGTACACAAAAACATTTCGCACCTCGTTTGAGAATTTCTTTTTCTGGCCTTATAGTAATAAATGTTTTATATAATGGTAGAACAATGACTCTGTTATGCATTGTATTGCATGTTGCTGGGTAAAGTTCTTACACCCCCACAGTTTCAAATGGCATGTCCGATGATGTGTTTTTTTTTACAGTTTTTACACACATACTGTAAAACATTTGTTTTGTTCTGTTCCCACCCGCTCACTTTTGTTCAAATTGTAATGTAGACGTCTCTATTACAGAATTTGCACAAACAGCTTTAGATTATTTTCTATTAGATTCTATTATACATTTATTCTATTTTGTCAACAATTGTTCAGTAGAGGACGGTGCTTATCCATTATCAAATGTTGCCTGCGGAATGCATACTAGAGTTAAATTGACCATGTATTTCTTGAGGTGGCTAATCCATATAAATAAAATGGTACTACAAAAAAGCAATGCTGAATCCCCTCCCTAACCCCTGCCCTTAACCTAACCTCACCTCACTGGCACAAAAGCAAATCGTACTAGAATGAACGGATATAATCATAAATATACAAATTACCCACGTCATAAAATACGTACAAATTCATGTGATATTGTGTTGAATTTATTCGTTTCATTGCCACGTAGCAGTAGTAATGTCGTTTTAATAGGTTATCGATCAGTAACAGGGTTGGTTTTAATCCCGCTATACTATTTTATTTGTTGGCTACAGTCAAGACAACTAAGCTTTTAGTACAAATGAGATTTCTTCGTTGAAATTCTAATGAAGGATCTGTTTGCTTGCACCAAAGAAGCAAGACAGTATATACGTTGTTGTACTTTACAGAAAACATTGTCTATATGTACACATATGTCCACACCTAAAGCCTTATACGATGACACAATCATCAGTGTATTATGTATAGTCACTTGTGTTTGATACGTATATTTTGTAACACCAAAGATAATTTCCTTTGTTTTCTTTTATTTATAACAAGTGAATTCATGTCACACCACTCCACTAGTCAGTTTATGCAACACTGATGCTTACTGGAGTCATCTTCAATCCCCAATTAAGACAACAATCATATGAAAATGTCAACATATACAGTTTGTGTTTACACTGTTAGTTTTACAATCATCTGTAAAATATAAAAGAAGAGTAAAGGGCGAACTCACACAGCCCTGAGGAACTCCCGAATATGCCGAGGATTTGAATACCTCCGATTGACGCTCACTTTCTGTGTTCTACCTATCAAAACGAGTGGTACCATTGAATCAAGTAAGGGTTCATTTTCATTTCAATCATTTTTTTCAACAGAACCTCCGGTTGTATCGAACGCGGAGGTAAAATCCAAAAAAGGCCAGAGCTATGGTTTCAGACTTGTCTAAATGTTTCTGGATAAGATGTAACAATGTTACCAGAGCATCTTCGGTGCTTTGATTCTGCCTGTATGCGAACTGATATGTATCCAGTGTATTCTTACTGTGTGTATGTGTGAGGATTAGCACCACTTTACAAACATAACCAAACGACTCAATTCTAAAGTCTTAAATCCTCACACTCGACAGGGACCCTTACACAGCTGGCCCAGTGATCACAGGGCGACCACACTTCAGTTGAACCCCAGAAATCTCTTCTGTGAGGTCCTTTAATGTTGCACAGCAGAAACAGCCGTCCCCAAGAGCTCAACACAGAGGGCTTAGTGTTCTGTCTCTGATGGGCGGAACTTTAATAAGAGATGTATTGTAGTATGTAGATTGTCTGGATAACGCATGGAGGCGTCATCTTTACAACTGGACTTTAACTAACAGGCAATGATTGTACTGTATGCTGCAATGCAGGAAGCAAAGGAGTCCTTTTAGTATTTTAGTTATATAAAGTGGATGGAGATTTATTCAGGGAGTCATTAGTTATGCGGAATCAGGTTTTTAAGTAAGGGATAACAGGCAGCCGGTTATTCGCAGAAATAAGCCCCGACTGTGTGATCAGTCTTGTATCAGACTGAAGGGGCTTATTTCGCCATAACAGCCGGCTGCTTGTACATTATCCCCCCTATTACACGTCTACTGACCACATGAGAAAAAAACTGGATGTGAAATGTGAATAAGAAATACTTTATTAGCTCACATTCATAGATGTTGTGTTATAAAAGACAAACGTTTAAGGATCATAAACGTAGGTCAACGTAGGCACAGATGTAATTTTTTGCTTTTTTTTCAAAAGTCTATAGGAAAAATACAACCGTAGGTCGAGGGAACCAGTGTGGCACTAACTTCAAGTCACCGTAAAAAATACATCATCTCTGTGGCAATCTGTTCTGAAAAAATTATAAATGTCTGAACGGGTAATGTTTGAAAAAATACACCCCACCAGGTTATGGCACACAGATGTCAATCTACTGTTTTATTGCTTCTGAACTCATGACCTTGCCAATGCCAGGCTATGAGATGAGGAGAGCATGTCTGACGCCGTTTCACTATTCCACAGGAAATTTCTGTTTGACAGCATGTAAAGATAAGTAGATACAGTAAGCTGCAGTTTTATGTTTCAAACAGAGATGGCGATATAGAGACAAAAGTTAGGTATATCAGAATAATTCATGACTACAGTTATTTCCAGGGAAACAGGACAACCTGAGACACGGATATGAGCCTATAAGCTGATTCGTGTAACCTCATTCATGAAACTGTCAATGGCTTATTACAGGAGACTCTGCAATTAACAAATGGCTATACTGAAAGAATGCTTTAGGATTAGTGGCTTGCATGTCATATGCTTTTTGCACAAAGCAACATACAATACAGCGATCAGGAACAGTCCTTCTACATACTTAACTAGGGCTTGCGTGTATTTGACAAGCTGACAAAGGTGTTGCTGATCTCATCAACTGTCTGCTTCATAAGTCACTCTTGCATGGGAACAAAATAAGAACCCCATCAGCATGAATCTTAGTCGCTAATTCATGTTTGTTGCACTTGTATTCTTTCTTCCTCATTCAGTGTTGTTAGATGAATACAAAGCTTGTGTGGCTTATACAAAAGTTACAGATTGAGTAATATGATTTAACATTCTATACATTTTTATTTTTGGAAGGAAAACACCCACGCAACTCTTTACGGACGTTACAGTGAGCGTGCATGCAAATATGAATGGGACTTTTTTGTATGGAGGGTGTAGCCGATTTCTTCAACCGGAGATACAAGCCTGAGAAACGCTTGGTTGCAAACTAAGAATGTCATTTCCTTTTTTATTCTGCACACTGAGAAAAGAGTGCTTATAGAATGCAACAGATATTTAGCACATGCACGCAAATAGTGTTATTTCTACAATGACGTTGGTAACTGAAAACATGTTGTGCGCCTTTGCGTGCAAGCTCATGCTGCACAAGCATCTCTGCTGTGGGTCACAAAGCAGCAGGACATTTCTAATCTAGTTAGAAATTGAATAAAGATGATTAGGAATAGTCAGGATTGATCGAAACGCTGTTTTTTGCTAACTTAACTGTAAAAAGATTTTTTTGCTGTTTATTCCTATATCAAAGTCTACACTATCCTTAATAACAACACAAATAAAACTAAACATTTCCAAGTAGTTTATTAGCCTAAGTCAGGTATACAAACAACATTAATTCCAAGAATGCAAACGGTCTTGAGTTGTCGTGGAGTCTTACTAGGCAATCTTGAACTCGGATGGACGCACCCCAGTGACTTCTGGGACTTCAAGAGGGTTCGGTACACGCATTCGAGGCATCCTCGAGGTCAAGAACACATCCGGGGAACTTTCACACTGTCTCTAAACTTGTGTTGACTTTGACCGTTGATGACTACAATGTAGAGCGAGAAACAAGAGGATGCAAGACCACTATAGATACAGCCGTTTTGCTTTTTGATAATGGCTTAAAAATCTGTCTTGTCCAATCAGAATCGAAGGCCTGTTTAGACGAAGGATGATAACTAAAAAGAAAACTCATTTGAAATTTAAAAGAATAGCGGAATTGCAAATGTCAACCTTTTTACCTTATGGATTTTACTATATTTTTTGTTGGTTTAAATACCCACGTGAGGTCTCTAGTAAAGTTTTTGAGGCATTCTTATTTCTTATTATTTCAGTGGATGATTTTCCATAACGGTCCATATTCCTCATACATGGAGACTTCTTCTGTTGCCGGCTCTTTCTGCTACTGGTTTGTACATTTCAAATGACAGAAATCCTACAAAATATGTTGTCTCTGAAAACAATGACCTATTTTTTGACACGTCCATAAACGCAAGTTTATTTTCCTTTTTAAAAATAGAAAACTTGTGCATAGACTGATATTTTTCTGACGTTTAGACTCTATTAACAATGGTTTAAAAAACATTTAACAGATGGTTCAGTATATCGGTAACAAATACATTCTCTGAGTGCTTATATGTCACATCCATAACACTGGAACTGCCCCAATAATTATATAGGAACAAAAACATTGTTGGTTTCACCTTTGCTGTTAGAACAACGACAGTCAACCGAAATCTATTAAAGATTTGAAGGGTTTACACAACTACTGTTAAAAGTCAAACAGCAGCACACATTAAGCCGAGAATTAACAATGTTTTTCTAGTTTCTGTTTGTAGTTATGTGTGTGTTTGTGAAGGGGTCAGAACTGTTATCATAATGAAAGAGTTATGTAGTATTATTATGACTTAAAACGAGTCAGACTTCTGAAAAACTTGTCAGACTGGATGTACATTCGCTGTGATTTAATAAAATGGATTTAATTACTCCAAGATAATCATGTTTTAATGATTGACCGTTAGCAATTAATGCATCTTCATTGACGGCTTTGTAAACAGGACTGCCCTCATACTTCACACTTATTATATAAGTGTAGGAATTCTGTGGAGTTCTTCTGTGTGTTATCAGAGTGTTAATTGAGTTTCTTGAACTTGTATGGCCACGTATGCGGAGTCGTGTTTATATTAAGAGGTCCAAGGCTTTGTTATGGCAGTTATGGCCTCTCTGGACCTGTATGTGTCAGCACTTCACATCCCCTCTGCATTGTTCCTCAATGGTTTCTCGTGCCTCTGTCGAAACTTAACGCCATTTGTTCTTTTTCCCACGATATGGTTGCACTTGCGCTTGGCTTATCTGAACAATGCTTCGAATAACTATGAGGACTCATCACTGGGCATTCTGGTCGAGAGGGCAGCTTACGTTCACCAGCGCACGGAAGGGGTTCCTGGGGAGATCAAACCCGGAGATCAAGGTGCCAAAAATAGGTCTCGCAGACAATTGGAGGGGACAGGTCTTCTCTGGGACAGGGCTTTTGACAGGCGTGGATTCCTGCCGGAGAACTGTCAGGTGACAGCTGCAGTGGTGTGCTCGGACCTTTCATTGAAGCCTTGTGTCTTAGTAAACATTGTTTTCACATGAATGCATCCTACTTGCTGTCATATCTGCTTGAAGTGCCTGATGGTGAATTGGGTAAATTAGTTGGTTTTATGATGATCTGGCAACCCTGACTAAAACACACTGAAATCTAATGGAAATAACATAAATGGCATATCTGATTCATTATTCTTATGAGATCTCTGCCTGTCACATATATGGCGTGTAAATTTGAGGTCAAATTTGCCATTGACCTCTTTTTATATACATGCCTCAAATAGTGAGGACTTGGTGACCAAAAGCATTCAATTTGAATGCCATGTGTCCATTTAATGTTTTACTGGTTTTGGCCACGGGATATTAACATTATGTTGTAATAAAAGCAATAATAAAGCTGCAGCCATTCTACAGTTACTGTACACGTGCGGTAATAACATAAATTGTACGAAAAACCCAAGTCTGTTTTCTTTGTGCCATTTTGTTAACCAGAGGTCATTCTTCAGTTATTTTTAGGACTGGCATATTTTGAGTTTGGTATTTGTGCTGGAGTCATTGGGATAGTTATAGGATGATCTGGCAACCAAGACCAAACATAAGCTGGTGATGCAAAAATATAAAAATACAACAATAAACTATTAAAGACATATGATTTTGTATCCATTCAGTTATAAAATATTCGGAGTTTAGTAATAAACAGACTTAACGTTTATTCATTAAACATTTTTGTTTATTGTCCTCCAAACGCATATTTCAATGTTATGTAACAATGGTTAAAACTTGTTTAAGAGAGCAGATTAAGAGCAAGATTGTGAAGTGATCTCACAAGGTGGAGATGGATTACATTGTGAATCATTATATTCATTGTGACACTTCACACGCCGGACAAGAAATGTCAACTGGACTTGAACAGACTTGATAAATTAACCCAGATTCTGTTTTAAAATCGAACACAATACGTTCTGCTGTAATGAGGCTGCAAGGAATGCTGGGTAAGTGGCGTTTGTTTGGAAACTGACTCACTCAAAGCAATTTGCTGTAACTTGCTTCTTCAAAACCAGTCTAAACTTCCGTCCTCAGAACCCAACCATCAGCCCACTCGTGTACTCATCGGCCCGATAGATATGTTTTGTCTTCCCACAGATAATGCACTCAATGCCAGATCTGCCCACCAACAGTCATGTTAACTTTTTAGAGAACATTAGATTCGTCAGTAAACCATGCTTGTCCTCCAGGAGTAGACATTTCTGATCTAATATCAGTTTTGCCGTCCAGAAGTGTATATAGTCGACCTCCTGCCTCTTTGTTTGGCATGTCTCCTCCCTCCATGATCACTTAAACCAGCTGTGAGTCATATGCCAGACATACCCTTATTTCTTTGCTGCTTTCCCTTGATGACGCTTCATACACACAATAGTACACGCCCATAGTAACCATAATAAATCCCTGTTTAACCTAACAGAGGAAATGAGAAGAAAAGCCGGGATGGTTCATAAAATCACCTGATAGCACTTTATGATGCTGTCGGTTATGGGGGATAAAGTCCATTACACCATTTTGGATTCTTAAACGTCTCTTGACAAAAAAGAAATGTACATGACATTACAGCAAACACATATTATTGAATGGTTTATATATATATATATATTTCAGTGGGTGTTCCACTGTACATTATAGTAGAGGTTCCCTCGGGTCAGATTAGATTTCCACACCCACACACAGATAATGTAGGGCAGATGAATCGAGTGTATCACAGCGCAAATCATTTGACTCGATTTGAACCAGTCCGCTCATTATAAAAATCAGGTCATTCTTTCACTTATAACACCTCATCTTTAGTCTAGAATTATGATTCATTCTTCTGAGATCTCATCTGTGTCTCATATATTACAAACAAATCAGTAAAATATCATATTATTATATAAATATACAAATTTGCGAGTACCACTTTTATTATACACATGCTTTTCACACATATGTTGCCAAGAATTCGTGACGATAATGGGGCTGACCATAAGAATTGAAATGATTTCTCAAATTCTCAACCAATATTGCTCGATCAAACCGTGCGCATTAAATATTGATTATACTTCTATGTCATGTTATGGGATAAATATATTATATTATGAAAAGATGAAGAAAATAGTTGCTCAATGAAAACTTATGTTGGTCAACCAATGTTATGCTAGTTTGTGAGATTATTTCTTATAATATCCATCCATTCTTCAAACCCAAGTGTTCTGCGTATTAACTATAGCAGTTAAAGGTTTTTGTTATTTGTGGTAAAACCATTCAATGCACTAAACACAGTGTAACCATCATATGTGTAGTATAACCCGGTGTAGCAAACTTTTGACGCCAATATTAAAGTGGATACACTTTAAATATATAAATCACTGCAAATGTTTCGGAGAGGAGTTCTGGCATGTTAGAGGTGTTAAAGTTTCCTACACGAACATCCGCCCACTCCTCCATCACTCACTCAAGCCACACTTTATTTGACATGACGTCAGGCGGGGCGGGCGCGGCGCGCGTCATATAACTCTGCCCTCGCCGCGCGTCCGATCAGATCGGCCTGGACCTTTACGCACGCATGAAGAAGCGCGGTATCACCCGGAGACTCCAAAAGAGATTAAACGAAGCTCTCGGACACTCGCGTTCCTGTTTTTCCCCACACAAAGCCAACATGACGGGCTCCGAGATTTCCCAAATCCTGAAGGAAGGAGAGCTGGAGAAGAGAAGCGACAGTCTCCTCCAGTTCTGGAAGAGAAAGACGTGCGTCCTCACCACGGACAGCCTGAACATCTACACCGATATCCAGAAGAAGAGCAAGAGCAAAGCGCTCAAGCTTCAGTCCATTAAGAAGGTGGACTGCGTGGAGCGCACTGGAAAGTTCGTGTACTTCACCATCGTGACCACGGATGATAAGGAGATCGACTTCAGGTGCCCCGGAGAGGAGAACTGCTGGAATGCGGTCATTACTATGGCTCTTATTGACTTCCAGAACAGAAAAGCCATTCAGGACTTTAAAACACGGCAGGAAATTGAGAACACGTCTCTGGGAAAGCAGGACAGATGCAAAGCCAGAGCACCGTGAGATGTTCATCCAAGCCATACATGGTAAGAAATGTGAAAATTAAATGTGGTTTAACTATGAAAGTAACCAAGTTGTTTTTAACACGAGAGCCATTATTTAGCCACGGTTAACAAAACAAGTTATAAAGAATATTTACAATTGTAATAAATCTGTCGTGGTTACTACACTAACATGGCTAACATCCCCTTAATAATAATCGGTTTAATTTATGCTTTTTGACAAATTAAAGTGTTGTCTTTTGATGCCATACACATTTGGTATATGATGAAAATATACAAATCCAAATGCTTATTCGGATTCTCTTTTGCTCTGCTCAGAGATAAAGCTGACTGAATGTGGAGAGAAGCTTGGACCAAAGCAAGGACAATGTCGGCATGTCTGGAAACGGCCCATGTGCTCGAGGAATGGACAGTCCTTAAAACACTCCCTGAAGCTCTTTGGAAACCTGAAATAATTTCAATGAGGAAACCCACGAAAGGAACTGAATTCTTGAACTTTCTCAACCGCCTCCATGCGAGTCGACGAGGCTTTGGATACATACTTGTAAATTTCTCTATTTATTTTTCCAAAGGAATGCTGCGAATACCGATGGTGTATTAAGTTATTTCATTATGTATTTATTTAAATAAATTTTCATAAAAACTAAGCTTAAGTGGTTGTCTTCATTTTGAGGATGTCATCAAAATTGCTTGGATTGCTTTTTGTTGTGCTGTTATAGTTTTTATACAAAAATGACACAGAAGTTTGAATGAAACTTGGTCATGGTGACTTAATGTAGCCTGACATTTTCAGGATGGTTTCAGTAGCATATTTCCGAGGTGAGGCCCGGCATTTCTTGAGGGAGTGGAAAGTCCCTTCTTGTGAAAGTGACTTCGTTGAAAAATGTGGCGTCATTCTGTCAGATGATAAAAGCTGAATAGAGCTGTTGTATGCCGTTGAGCTAGTGTTGCGTGAATGCCACGCCCGTCACCTGAAAGATGCCTAAAGAAATGTATCATATCATTTATTAGTTTGAAATATGGTGGGAGTAGGATAATGTTGCGTCGACTCCTTTTGTTGAACTTTTTTACTGAGGCGTTAAGTTTGCCCCTGTGAACAGGCGTGGGTGAAGAGGAGATTATCCAATCTATGATCCACCCCGAGTACAATACACACCGCTAACTTATCAACCTGACGATAAATCATATGATTACAGGAAGCCGATTATCATCACATGCTATAAAATTGTGTCATTCTGTTCCAACAGCAATAAAAGCAGGTGATTAACACTAATTTAATTGTCAATTGCTTAAATTATATTGTGTTTCAATTCAGGAAAGTTAAAATATTGATTTTTTTTAAATCCTTAAAATAAACCAATTCCTGTAAAAATACATGTTTTAACCAGTTTTCTTGTCAATTGTTTGCAGTCTTTTGAGTAGTTTGCCGTTTTGACTGTGTTTCAAAAGTAGACTGTAAAAATGTACCCTAAAAATAACAGTTTTCCCGTAAAATTACATTTGTATTCTTGTAAATTTACACTCTTTTCCTGTAATTCGAACCATATTTCTAAAATACATAAAACTCTTAAAACCTTAAGTTCACAATCTCTGATAACAAGTGCAAACATATCACTGATCAGTGCTGTTAGCACTGTAAGTAAGAAAAGTGAAGTTCTCTCTCCGGTGTCACACAGCTTTACATAATTGAGCGGTCAATGCTTTGAAGTCGTATCCGGCTTCAATCTTGATCAAAGGGACACACTGATCTAAGAAGCAGCACTAGAGCCTCTTCCAGACGACAAATGTGTCTCACTAATTCACCCCTCACATATGAGCTCCTGACAGACTTGCTGGCTCGGTTTCAGTTTGTTTCTCTTGTGGGGCTTGGAGATCAGGCCGTATCCGGATAACTGAACATCTCCGTATACGTTTATGACACTGTAGCATAAAGCCAGCACATGTCATAGCTATTTATAGCACCTTATCTCTGGTTTACAGTTTATGAGTCATAGTCAAAAGACGGTACTGATGTTACAGAAGATTTATACTAAAAATATACGTTTATTAAATTCTTTGTATGAGTTTCGTATAGTGTTTACAGAAACATTTTAGATGTTGGTATTGTGGTGATGATGTCCATTTAAAAAAAATCTATATACTTTACGTACTTAACATTAAAGTCTGTTATAATCTATTATTAAACATGATAATAAGCAAATTTTTTCAGATCCAATGTAAAGAACATTCTCAAATATTCACTGAGGTGATGTTAACAATTTACATCATATTGAAACGTGAAATCAAACTTTTTTTCTTTTAAGACTTGAGCTGTATGTATTCAGTGTTAGCATAAACTATTGCACATAAAATCCTGACCCTTTCCTTAAACCCAAACCATCCCAGAACAGCCTATGTTTTCACAGCACTTACACGCCTAAATCCCTTTAGCTGTTATAAAATGCACTTGTAACCCACTTCTTTCTCTGGGCTTATTGCTTTTATAATACGGTTCTTCCATAGGCGTAGCAAGATTTCATAAAATAAAGTAAATAAAGTGATATTTAAGCTATGTGGTCAGCAGTTATAAAGCAGGGGTATTTTATGACGCCTTAGAACTCGGCTAAACCAATCAGAATCAAGGATTATAACTGACCGTTTTATAAATCTATTAATTTGACTGATAATGGTAAAAAAAATATGTTATAAAGCATATTTTATGTTGCAGAGCAATAAGATATGAGAAACAATGCCATATTTTAAAGAAAGTCACCATGTTAGCCACAACACACAACTGGGTAACTATATTCACCATTACCTATTATTTAAAGTCCCTGTGAACCGATTGCGAGCGTTTTTAATTCCGCATTTCCGAGTGATATGGAATTTCAAAGAAGAAAATAATGTCCGTAACTTTCGTCTTTGTGATTTGATTGGATATATAAAAACAGCCGTTGCATTTTGAAATGGAACTGGTAGCAGATTGAGATTTGAAGGGAGGGGGGTTTAACGGATGCTCCTCCCTGGCCATCTAACATGCGTCATTTAAGATGATAGTCACTACACGACAGAAGTGCATTTTCAGATTTTAACGGACGATTATGAGGGCACATACATTTTTAAAAGAGAATGACCCACATTGATAAACTACTTACAGCAATATTTCATGAAAAAATAGGCATTGTAATTTTTTATTTCACTGGGACTTTAATACAACTACTGTATACCACTGTATATAGGACACAGATGTATTGCAATACAAATATGTGTTTTATTTGTATGTATTAAATTTTTCATTACAAATGGCAAATATTGTTTAGCAATATTTCCGCCTCTACTGAATCTAGGGCAGTATAAACAGAGACACAATGGAATCGACAGCGTTTACTTTATGTGCCTCGGATAAACGCATTTGTGGAGGCGGTCCGAGATTTCACATTTCTAAGTGGAACTGGAGAGCGTGTATACTCAGGGTAGGGATCAGAGCGGAAATGTCCCATATCTAAAAGATAAGCCTCTCCCACCGGGCCACTTGTTTGATCCTTAACGTCACACATTTACATGCTCTTATGAATCATTTCTGAATTGTGATAGATTAAACATCTTTGTATAGTGCTTAGTAACAGGATATGACAAGGAATGTATCTGAAATGGTAAATCTCATTCTTTTAATTTAATCTCATTCTGTTCAAACAAAATCATGTCAGACAATATCATTCAAAACTCCGGGATATGACACTACGCGTCACTTAAATGAATAGCTCACGCAAAAATGACAATTCCGACACCATTTATTCACCTTCATGTCATTTCAAACCTGTATAGCTTTCTTTTTCAGCAGAACACAAAAAATATATTATTTGAAGAATGTTGGTAGACAAACAACATTGACTTCCATTGTAGGAACACAAAACTAGAGGGAGTCATTTCTCAAAACTGTGGTAAAGCCATGATGATTTTCCCGTAAACTGATCTCATGAGCACGTCTGATAACTCTCATTATTTCTTATCTGAATAGATTTACAGTAAAGATGTATGTTTGGAATTGAGACCACACCTGAGTCATACTTTGCATTCTTTACCTGTGACCAAACAAAGTATAGAAAGAGCCAATCAGATGGACGAATAGGACTCTTAATGTGACATGTATGTGACCACTGAATAAATAAAAATCCAGCTCCAGTCATCTGTTTTGTTTAATGTGTAATGTTTGTGTATATTGTACCGTCTGTAATTCTAAAGGCTTTTGGGAGTTTCTTATGGCCATACTCCAGTTTAAAGGCTGCGTGGGTAAAAATAACCTGACTATTTTTCTAAAGGAATTTGTAACATTTAAAGTTATTCTCAAAGTGCCGACTGATAATTGATTTGACAAAGTGTTGACAAGGTCTTTCCTGTAAGATCTTTAGATACGGCCACACATTTTCAAGTAAATCTTATTGCAAATGTAACGTGAGACACAAACCGCTTATGAATATGTTTTGTATCAGGTTTCTAAATAAAAAATAAAAGATATTTGCTTACATGTCTAAGTGAAACAAAGGTCACACTTTATTATAAGGTCCGATTCTCGCTATTAACAAACCATTAACTGTTTATGACTTAATAGTTAATTTGATAGTTGTTAGGTTTAGTTATTGGGTTGTAGTGTATGGTCATGCAGACTATGGGCTTTTTAAGTATTAATAAACAACCAATACTCTAATAATATGTTTGCTAATAAAGACCTTAATAGTGAGAATGTATCCCTATGCTAAAGTGTTACCAAAAAATACTGTTTGGACACTTTCTTGTTATTAAATGTACAAGCGGAACAACGCATCTATATTTAAAGGGGTAGTTCACCCAAAAACGCAATATATTTCATCATTTATTCACTATCATGTCATTCCAAACCTCTATGACGTCCTTTCTTCTGCAGAACACAAAGGAAGATATTTTGAAGAATGTTGGTAATCAAATAACACCGGACCCGATTGACTTCCATTGCATGGACACACAACCACTGAAACATTTCTCAAAATAAATAAAGAAAACAGTCATGAACAGGTTTTGAACAACACGAGGGTGAAGAAATAATGAAACAATTTAGATTTTTGGGTGAATAATTTGGGTGTCATTTATTTGCAGATGGTTTATTTCTAATATAAATACATTCACGGACAAATATTTTTTCAGCAAATATTTCATTTTGCAGATGTCTGAGCAAGGAAAGATGAAAACAAAACTGTGGTGGCCCGTGGCCCAACTCTCGGTGGTAAAATGACACACGTGATCACTTTCACATTCTGGCTCAAGTTTAACAAGAAACACTTCACGACTCCAGGTGGAAAGTCCCTGGCACAGGTTTATTTGAATATGTCCTTACTCATTCCCAGCAGTGCAGTGTCAGAATCCCACTTTCCGTGAGGTTAGAAATCTTCGACGGGGCATCTGTGGGCGTTATCGTGGAAAAACCCTGATCACTTGCTGCAAACCCCAGCCAAATAGAGTCATACAGTCCGCGGTAAAACGCAATTACACGTCACATTGTGGTTTGATGACTTATAATTACAGGTCTGTGCATAAATATGATATTGCAGGCAGTTGATGGATTATATTGTTGGAGGATGTAATTGAGTATTTCACTCGTGGATACACATGTGGACGCAACCACGCGCATTCAGAAGGAGAGCCAGCACCTCGTTTCCGTTTCCGACACCCTCATCCTGTTCTTTGGTTGGGAATGTGGTGCACCTGTGCTGAGAGCAGCTGTTCCTTTTCTTCTGAATCTGTGATTTATGTTGGCACTGTTTAACTTGGGCTCGGCTGTCCTGTATCAGTGAAAGCATAGGAGGTATTTAAGGGGTCCGGCCGCAGAGGATGTGATCCATTGTCTCTTTGTTACAATAACCTGTCTACGCTTCTCTGCTTTGTTTAAGTATGAAAAGAGGTCTGGACTTGTTGGTAGATCTTTTCACCGTCTGTACATCAACACATGATTCACAGATATACAATAAAGCTCAAGTGAAAGTTTGGGTGATATTTTCAGATATCATTTTTCCACATGGCTGTGAAACGTCCCGATGTGATTGTAACGGGACATTTGGCGCAGTTCTGTTGTTAAAATAATCATATTATCACAGCAATGAAATATCTCTTTTGGGATTGATTTTTTAAAGTGCAGACTTATTTGATGACTGCATGGTAAACTGAAAATATATTCTTCCCATGGCCAAAATCAAAAAAGTGATATTAAAACATTTAGGGTTGCTGACAACAGTCGATTTTTCTTCTAGTCTAAGGATATTGTTTCATTTTAAATTATTATTACAAACTATATTATCAGCCAATTTTGGTGCACAACAGATAAAGAACTGTAATGGAATCATGAATATCTGACGTTTTGTACATAAGAGTCAACATGTCAATGACAATTTTGAATGGAGGTGAATTTTAAGTTTTTGTGTCAGTAAGCTGGATTGTTTCCTTGTCACTCAGCACGACTTCAAATATCCATAACATGTGTGTATATATACAAATATATATTCATAAGCTGATATTTGTACACATTTTCAAGGTGGCTTAATCCACCCTGTCAGTACACGATCCGTTCCACCTGCACGATCCGTTCACGCATGCGCACAACGACGCACGATCCGTTCACGCATGCGCACAACGACGTTGTAGAAACCGCTCATGCGCAAATGATGATTTTGTTTTGCGGCGATTTACGACACTGCACGATCTGTTCCACGCTTGCGCAGCTTTGTTTTACTTTATTTATATTTTTTACTGTTAAATAAAATACAATACTCAATTTACTTCGCTTCGTTCCACCTGGTCTCATTTCACTACGCGTTCTGTCAAGTCAGTTTGAAATACTGTAATGTTTCCCCTGACTTTATAATTTACATGAAGAAAGAACTACAGTCTAGTTAGACATGCGTGTTATGTTCCTTATTGGCTTCTGTAAACGACATTGAAGGGATTATTTTACTAATTTAGATTAAATGGATAGATATATTAGCCTATATATAGGCCCATACTAATAAATTACTACATAAAGTCAACTAGTATTATCAGATTTTAATTAAAAAACGACACAAACTGTCTTTGACAATACTAGATTTGCAGTCGATAAAAATACTTTATTCCACATGAAACCAAAATCATCTATGTTCATGTAACAACTCTATTATTTTGGATTGGCAACCACATCAACACATCGTAATCATGGTAACGTAAGCGACATTTCAAAACGTAAACAAAGAATATGCCGCCAGTTGTGCCGCCTGCCGTCAAACGTTTCATCGCCTGCGTCACGGTACAAATAGTGTAGGAAAACCATGACGTTTTCTAATACGCAATTACGCGCATGCGTGAACGGATCGTGCAGGTGGAACGGATCGTGTACTGACACACCCCTTACCCCACCCCAACACTAACATCACAGGCGCAAAGCAAATTTTGTTAAAACGCAAAAAGTTTGTGACAAATATTTTGGTGATAAAGCCCCACCCCAACCGTCATGTCCTGGAGCAAAGTCAAATCACAATAAACGTACAAATGAAATTGTATGAATATATACATTTTTATACATATACAAGATACGTCTTATTAAAATACATTAGTTTGAAACTTGTGCAGAGTGAAAAGAAAAAAGTGGAAATGTCAATTTCTTAACTGTCACAAGACTGTGATGAATAATAAACCCATTTATTTTACAAATAGTCCTGAGCATAGACAAACCTAGACGTCCACCCTATTTACATACTAACACAAGTAAATGGTGGAAAATGTAGTTTTTTTCTCAATAATATGTGTTTTGTAAAAAAGTTGATATAATATGGTGCTCAATGTTGACGTTAAATTCATCTGCCAATATCGTGTATTTGTATGTCTATGATCTTGAAGGCCTTCATTCGCTTCAAGATCTGGATTGGACACCCTTATATTATGGCACACATCAAACATATTGTCAGCCAATGACAACGGCAATGCATGTGCTCTATTAAGAGCCAGTGTTAGTCATTTCAGTGGCATGCATGATCCCTGAATGTATATCTACTTGCTGGCACGTTGACTTAAGATGATCAAGTCAAATCCTCAAGCTCTTTCAGCAGATGGTGTTAATGAGACAAGAGAATCTCAGAGAGGCTCCAGGAGAGGGTTGGGGTTTGCGACCTCAATGGGCTGGAAGGGTTCAGGGTCGGTCTTTCCTTTCTTACGCTCCTCTGTTGGTGCCGCTCATGTCTCAGGTCTTGGAAAAAGTGAGAGATTATATTACATACACATACAAGCTCAGTCAAGTATCCCGACCCTGGCACATAGATCTCTGTACACGCTACACCCCCACAGCTGTGGCCGAGATGGCAGGGTCTTGTTTATCATGCCCGCTGCAGCTGTCCAGAAGGACAACTGCAAGCCGAGGACAAAACAGAAGGCGAGACGTCAACAGGAAGAGGAAATGTGAGCAAAGCTGGATAAATACAGAGAGGGTAAAAGTTCGAGTTGAGTCACTGTACACTCCACGACTGATACATACAGTATAAACACACGATTTAGGATTAAATATTATTGAATTAATTCAAACTATTTTTATGCATTTACAGCCGCGGAAAAAAATAAGAGACAAAGACCGTTTTCCGTTTTTCTGAATTACTCATTTATATACAGTATACTATTTATAGGTACATGTTTAGTATACCACTAACAATACTTTGTGTTATTTGCCTTTATTTGCAGAAAATGAAAACTGGAGAAACAGGTCAGAAAAACAGTGCAAAAAGTGCAAAAATATGTTTTTGTGATGCCATCTATTTTATTTCAGTTTTCATGTGTCTTGTCACGCCGTTGGTCTTTCACGTAGTTGTTGGATGACTTTATGTCACTTGATTTTGTTAAAGTTTTGTTGAGGTTCAACAGACGCTAAACCGAAAGGGCCACAATACATCCAGAATGCTGATTAAATGAACATTTTGAATGATTTTTATAATTGTCTTCGTGGCTGTATGTAATGTGTATAACAGTACTTCAGAAAACCTCAAACCTCATGCGTTAAGGTCATGGAGGTTTGTTTAGGTTACCGTGTTATTTTTTCACTAGTGAGTTTTGTTGCATAACCCAATATCCTTTAGGTTTGCTTCACAGACCTGTCCGGACACGCTACTTTGCAATCTTTGAAAACACCCTGGATATTATTGGTGCCTCAATATAAAACAGTCCCACGTTAGATCTGAGATCGTCACAAGTTCCTGAAAGGTGCGATCCATGAGCTGCCGCAACTGTGCCCTTGAGTTTGACACCAAGGTTTCTTCAGTTCACCTTTAATAATCAGTTTATAATGCATTTATAAAACCTATATAACAGTATACATACATTCAGTAGGGCTGTGCAACATTTGGGTGGTCCACACCAATCTTGATATAGGCAGCAATATAACCTCAGTAGTTTATTGTGGTGTCTGTTATAAACACTAGTCTGTATTTCACTTAGATTCAAGAACGTGAACATGATCAAGTGCAAAGGAGGCCTGTAGACTCTTAGATGTCCCCGTGGGGTTCCTTTACTGGTCACGTCTTTGAAGGCTGTGCGGTGTGTCTTCGCACCGATCTTTGCAAAATACCTAAGAGTGTAGCAGCGTTATTGAATTTCCTTCATTTGTAAATCATCCTTTCTGTCGACTTAAGGACGACCACGCGATAAGAAACCCTTTCAAGTTCTCCCCACCTTCCTTTCGATTGCGACACATTGCCACAACTGTTACGATTAAGTAGGTAATTAAGATCACACCAGTCAAACCTGAACCTGAATCGATCTGAACACCTGACTCATCCCATTTTCAAGTCAAAACCTATGCCGTGTTCCATTTAAAGTCGGATGTGGGATGGCCCTGTTTGATATCTCCGCCATTCAACCTTTGCAGTTGTTTGACTGTCAACAAAGACGTCTCCTAGAAACCAGGTTTTGGAGGATAAACAATGCAGTTCTGCCGTTTTATAGGTGTATAAATATTAATAATAACAATACGAATTATTTTTGTTACCAATGCATACTTAGAGTATTCATACTGACTAGAGACAGAATATCATATAAATAATAATTTCCCAGAACTTTAAATAATACATAATGCAAAATGACTTGATCAATGCCCATCTGTCCCTTATGATTCTGGGTGTGCTGTCATGACTGACAAACATTGAAGCAATTACAGTCGTGTGTTCATCATCAAGAGCTAACAGGCTCGGTTCAGTCACGACTCAATATTACCCTCGAGACAGGTCGGAAGCAGACGGGATGAACGTCATGGCCATGAGCGCACAAATGTGGCTTTGTCTGTCATGACCGCTCCATCTCATCCTTTAGCGCTTTAAAATGTGGCCAACTGACAGACTGAATTCCAAGTCTTCGCGAGGAATCTGCGTTTGGGCAAAGTGAGTTTGTTATGCTAACATGCTGGATCCTGAAAACATGACCACACTGCCTGAACGTAAAAGGCTAAATACAACAATATCGCCACACCTGCAGACAGAAGAGTTCAATCTCTCAGCTGCTCACGTATTATTTTCTTCTGTCGCACGGGAAATTTGGTATGATTAATACAGCGCTGCTTGATAAAAGCCATTTTTAACCGCAACTCATTCATCAGAGGTCCTGAAAAATGTGCTAAAAATAATCTAAACAGTTTCAGACCAAAGTTTGACCTTGCAGCTGTGCAAAGTAGATATAACACGTCGTAGAAAACAATGATACCATTACAATGTTTTTCTATGTTCGGTATAAAAGGTTGTACCTGGGCAATTCTGTGAAAATGTCAACCTTCCCATGAACAAATCTAGTTTTACCAACGGTTTTTACTATACAGTCACTGCACAGATATTAACACTTGGTGGTTTAAATAGCCATGTGAGGTCTCTCTACAAGTTTTTATAGCATTTGTTTTATTTTTAATGCATGGTTTTTCATTTTCAGGATTGTCACATCCATAACGTTACATATTCCTCATAAATGGACACGTGAGTTATATACTAGTTATAAATAGTTACACATTAACTTTTTATGTTCTATAAAGAGGCATCCCTTCACCGTTCATCTGGTATTATTTCTTCAGGTTTGTGCATTTTAATTCACAGAAATCCTACAAAATGTGTCGTCCCAGAAACCGTGTCCTTTTTTTGTCAAATCCAAATATAAACAAGATGGTTGAATATATCCGTAACAAATACATTCTCTGAGCATTTCATCATAACGCCAAATGCCAGGTCCATAACACTGGAACTGCTCATATGGGAATTATATGGGAAATGTTAATAACAATGATTTCTATATTAACCTTTGTGTCGCAGTAGGGCCATATAAATGATCTCTTGATGGTTCTGAATAGTTGCTAGGGGGTCAACACTCAAGTCTTTGTTTATTTCTAGAAATAACTAAGGTTATTTCTAACGTTGTTAACGTTTTAAAACATCAATGTGTTTTGGTTTCTGTAGCACCTTCCATAGGGAATATTACAAAGGTAGTCAAAAGTGCCCCAGAACTGCTTAAGGTTCTTCAACCTAAAGTTTTCCAGCTATGGTAGTCAATAGTGGGCAAGAAAAAGCATTCTTCTAAATATCTTTCTCTGTGTTTATCAGAACAAAGACATTTAGATTTGACAACTTAAGGATGAGTAAATGATGACAGAACTTAAATGTTTGGGTGAACTATCCCTTTAAGTGCTTCTGTAGACATGCTGATAGGATAATGAAAGATATAGTGATTCAGGAGAGAACGGAGAACATTGATTGTGTGTGTGTGCAGTGTTTCTCATCTCTGACCCAGTGAACATGTCGAGGCTTGACTGTGGTGACGCCTCCCTGTGCTCTGTAATCCGAGAGGGCTTGAGGGAAGCTCACGTTGGGTAATTACTGGGCAAACATCCGCAAGAACAACCCAAACTAGTCTGCGCCTTGTCTACTCGACACACCTAGGTCTGTCATTATAGAGCCCTGATCGCTCTCATCCTTCTTTTGGCTTTCCGAAATGTCAATCCATATGTTTGATGTTTATCTCCCACTACAAGTGTTATGCCATAAATAACATCAATTCTGGTCAAATTATTTGAATCTGGAGAATCTGTGATTTTTGGTAAGGTTTGCAGTTCAGTTTATTAGTCAATGCTCTGAAAACATTATTTGTGTGGGTGGGGGAACAGGAAACAACCAAATGGAAGGGAATTTAGAAAGCAGATTCAAACCCATATAACCCACATGAGCACCACAGGTTTAGGTTTAGTTCATATCACAATGGCCAACAACTATTTGTGTTGACTATTTGGTCGTTGAAGTTGACAAATCCTTACAGTATCTGGAGAAAATGAAAATCCTTTCATAATTTACCCAAATTTGAATCACTTTCTTGCTTCTTCTTCGAAGAACGTTGATAACCAGACTGAACACTGAACCCCATTTACTTCCATCGTACAAACACAAAACCACCGGGACGTTCCTTAAAATGTCTTCTTTCGTGTTTTCACAGATGGTTTTGATGACATGAGGAGAATAAATGATGACATGTTAAATGTTTACAACGTTAGATTTTAAAACCTCTGAGAAGCTGTTAAAACATACATCCATTTTAAAACTCTAACTTTGTACATATTGTTCCAAGACCAAGTGTTAAAAGCTCATGGGCTTTTTGTAGGTGATGCAAAAACCAAATCAGCCATGTGCCACACACCACAGTGTCACATTATAAGCTTTCAACAAGCTATAGCAACACACCAGATATTCCCTTAGTGACTGTCTCGAGAAGATCCGCTGTATCATTGAATGGGACACTGTGTATCCGGTGTCTACATGCATAGCAACATGGAGACAACATAATCGCATTCCAGACCGCAGATCTCCGAACGCACAACTACACGACTGAACAAAAGCTCTTTACAGGCCTTGAGATTGGAGACATGCCAGGAGCGTTCAGAAACCCCTTATAAATGAAGGTGTGACATTTTAAACGTGATATTTAGGAGGATCTATTGACAGAAATGCCATAAAATGTTATTATGTCTTCAGAGGTGTATAGAGACCTAACATAATGAAGCGTTACGTATTATTACCTTAGAAAGAGCTATTTCTGTCTACTGTACGTACACCGCGGGCCCTCTTACCTGGAATTCCCCATGTTGTTTCTACGGGTAGCCCTAAACGGACAAACAACTCTACAGAGCACATTTCGTAAATATGCTATCTCATTCGGCAAAGAAGCGTGATGACATGATATCTTAGTCCTGTGTCAACCACTGTAGTGGTCTGAAAGGAAGGGGTGAGCAGGGTAGAGAGCCGTTGGTTGCAATCCGCAACCTCACCACTAGATGGCGAGGAAAAGCACTTTGCGTGGATAACGTTAGAAGAGGTAGGTTTGTAAATTAACTTGTGTTGGGTTGTTTTTAGTGCTGGGCGGTATACATTTATATAATGGCATTTTCAAGATTTATACCGGTTTCCCTTGTTTTAACCCGATGTTGGGTCAAATATAAAACAACATCTGTGTTCATATAACCCAATGGTTGGGTTTATCTCTTTTTGACGCAACACTGTGTTGAAAATAACCCAGCAATTTTTAGAAGGACAATAGCTTTATTATCCTAAGACCATGTATGGGAGTTTCACATTTTTTATATGCAAGCTCCACAAATTCAGATGGTTTCATGAGTTTGGCTGTCGATGACAAGTGATCCCAACAATATATTTAGTTGTTATAGTTGTTGCGTGGAATTCACTATTCTCTTTCAATGGTTTTTAAAACTTTACACCCATGGTCCTTGGTGTGAAAGGCGTTTACCGTGGAAAGCTGTTATTGTTCGTGTGGTTTTCCACAAAAATGAAGCCCACTTATGTTCGGACATTGGGTGGAAACATTACACAGAAGGCAAAGTTTTCCTCATGTTTAGTTGTCCCGAGTAGCCCATTACACATCTGTGGGAGGAAAGCATTCTTTTGTGGGAAGTCCAGAACACATGTGACCTAATTAGACCCTGCGTTTTCCAAGCGCTTCCGTCTGCCCCCGCGTACATCCCAGCACAAAGGTCCAGTGTGCGCGCCCACTTTCATATTTGCGGCCTGTAGGCCCGGGGGGGCCGACAGAGCTAGCGTACTCCTTCCTGGACTCGTCCACCTCTGTGACGGGTCAAGGCATGGCTCAATGGGCGTTACGCAAACTACGGGATGAGTGTATTCGCGCAGGATAACCATGAAAACAATACACAAACAGTGAGCAAGACGCCATCAAACGGATGCAGCCCTGGAACAAAGGAACCACAAACCGTATCTTCACAAAACAAATGAATCACACATGAGATATTGAATTAATATAGAGCTCGTCTCCCAAACCAGGGGTGTTTAGGTTTTATAGTGCATCGCTGAGTCATATACGCCCAATAAAACCACACCCAAACTGGAGGCATTCTGTACATTCATAGTTTCCACGGAAATATTACCTAGCAGGTGGGCTGAAACGGGATGGCTTTCATTTGGGTTTTCTTTAACCAGATCGGAAAGTCGGCCGCAAGTGCTTTTATTACAAAGGTCTGAATTTACTCAGCACAGAGGAGGAAGGGAGGGGATTTTGTGTTTCACGGATAAAAGAGTCATATACCGGTTTTAAAAGAGATGAAGATGAATAAATAATGACACATTCTTGCTTAGAGCTATCTATTTAAATCAAAGACGACAACGTGACAAGTGGAAATGTAAAACTTTACTGTGGTGCTGAAGTTTGCAACAATCATTGACACAGTGAACTGTTGACATCACATCATATCGTTTCAGTCATAAGACAATTAACTGAGTGCTCTGTAAAAAACGAAAAAGTAAAACGAAATTTATAAAACGGTCAGTTCTTGTCCTTGATTCTGATTGGACGAGAAGAGCTCTAAGACGTTATAAAACACCCCCATTTATAACTGCTGACCGCATCACATAGCCTAAATATAACTTAATTTACTTAATTTGACCAAACCTTGCCACGCATATGGAAGAAACGTTTTATAAAAGCAATATGCTCCGCGAAGCAGTGGGTTACACGTGCACTTTATAACAGCCAAAGGGGGTTTTAGGCACAACGCCCTTAGCTGTTATAAAATGCACTTTAACACACTGCTTCGCTGGGCTTATTGCTTTCGTTTCTACTATGACTTAAAAGCGCAAGCGTAGTTCAAGCACAAATTTCCTTTATGAATCCTGCATTGGAAGTTTTGTACGCTGAACATACGGTAACTTGAAATACGACGCAAACCAAAGGGAAAGCAATTTGATGCTCGGCTAAACTTGATCCCAGAAAACCTGAAAGAACAAATATTTTTAAAAATCAACAGAACTGATCGAATAAATACATTCTCAATTTCATTTTAAATATATACACTTTTGAACTTTGTCCATTCATCCATCAGTGAGGTGAAATTTCTCAGAAGGCCGCGAGTGTCAGGATGAAGACAGGCCTTTTGCTATGAACATGAATGTTATCTCTCGTTCTAACGTTGCACTACCGACAGTCGACGTTCCATCGATTTCACCTAAATTTGCCTACACATTTGGTGTCAGTTATTTTCATCATGTAGTGTACAATCGAGTTTGTAAACATTTACTCTTTCTAGAACTGAACTACGCAGAAACACTGTTTTGGTAATATAATAACGAACAAATGTTTTGTGTGGTGAGGCGTTTACCCAGAAGCATGAAGTGTAGCACTGGCGGATGTCAATTGACCTTTCTTTTTCATTTTTTTGGCATCAATATTAAGGCCCGGTATCTTAATGGAAGAGGAGGTCGAGAATAACACACACACAAAACATACATCCACTCTTCAACATCTTCAACCAATATTGCGGAAGGGAAGTGCGCAAGACAGTTAAGGAGAGTGGCGGTGCAGCGTTTAACCCCTCGAAAATGATTATCCGTTATTTTTAATATTAATAAAAAAACAAAACAAACAAGAGTCTTTTTCTCTCTGATTGAAGTGCTTTAGTGCTTGATGGTGCGGATACGATGTGCAGCAACATCGTGGTGGGGCATTCAGGGGCTGTGTGACGTAATGGTTTGGCTGTTTATTGCTAGGCGATGGTTGCTAGGTGACAGCATCTCAAGTGAAGACGTAGTTGATGAGGAGCTGGAAGAACAACAGCATGCAGAGGATGAGACAGTGGCGACCGCTCAGAGTCTTGCTCTCCTCCGTCATCTTGTGCCGTGCTATCTGACAACCCAACGCACTCAGGTTTCTACAGGAAAAAACATGAGAAAATGTGTTGTTATTAATCATCATATATATTAATATCATATATAAACGGTAGATATAAAGCTGGATTTGGAGATCTTTGAAACTGATAGATGGCGTGGTCCCAGCGCTGAAAGATGCCGGACATGAACTGCAAAACGAAGTCATATGTCTGTGTTCTGTTGGAAATCGGCGTGTATGTGCATGATGTAAAAAAAAAACATGAAGGGATTAATGCTGTTGTACTGTATATATCAGTCATCCTCAATAGGCGGACCTTTGCAACGTTCCATCCGGACCACAAACTTTTGACGTTTTTGGTTGTTTAAATTGAGCCGAGCGTCTTCTCAACGGAGAATCACATCACACGCGCTCTCAGGAACATATCCGTAATTGATCTTTTGCCACTATATCCTCTAATACATTTATTTTACGTCAAATGTGCTTAATTTGAACCCTTTCCGCTCCGCGTTTTATTGTATATTTTTTATTTACAAATATTAATGATCAGACTTCTTTTAAGAGGGCGTTCCCCTAAAGCCACAGAGCCCATACATACATACGTATATCAAAATATACAATAAATGGCTCATAGATCATATATTTTATACAGTAAATCCAACTGGGCTAAATCGGTTAAATATTTATTTATTTACATATTGTCCGGACCTTATTAATAATAATGATAATAAATAATGATACGTCAATTTATTCGCAGAAAATTGTAAAAATGATGCATGCAATGAACTATGATTATATATCCGCCCGACCAGAATATGATTCCCCCCAGTCGAGCCAATCTGGTACAGAGACTGTAAACAGTGATACTGTAAAACACAAACGTGTACTTGCCTCTGTATGTCCTGCTGTGTTTTCTGTATAGCTGCCACAGAGGCTTCTATGAGGGCGATGTCCTTCACTTCTTTAGTGCATCTGGCACACTGATTCATAAAACCTGATCCAAACAAAATCAAACATATACAAAACAATCTTAAATACCGGAATACACTTAAATTGCCTTTGATATGAAAACAGGTTAACTCAAATCTTTAATTACATATACATGACATTAATAACATTTAAATGGCTGTGTTGGAGGAGATAATGGCGGATGTTTTGTAGAGCTTTAATGGAGGGATTAGGTAAACTGGGGGTTGTTTGGCGTATGTAGGTTGTTTAATGTGGGAGAGCAGTTTTTTTTTTAAACCACATGCAATGACCCAGTAATACATTTGATCTATTAAGCTAAGGACATCGATTTTCTCTTTTTGTTTCAAACATGAGTCATACTGTTTTCAAACCGGATTACTGAATATGAATGTGCCATTTTCAAGCTGTCTATTATTTTCAAGCCGTTCATTGAGAAGCTTTTATTATTTACCCGGCTCATAAATCGGATCGGATAAGCCGAGAATGGCAATGATACCATTCATTTAATTTTTTGCTGTTATGTTACATCCTTACACTGTTGTACAGTCCGTCTGCTTTAAGTTAAGTTATATTTGCTCATGGTGCGTGTGTGCGATGGACGGATGTCTTGCCTTCATTGTCAGATGACTCATGGTTGGGTTCTGGTGTGGTGCTGCTGCTCTCTGTGTTCTGACTGCAGCTGGACGGCTGGCTGCTTGATTTCCTGTGCTTTCCATTCACCCGCACCTGAAGAACACACATTAGTCAACAAACTAAACATACGCCCTAAAAAGACATACTAGAATTAAGGATCTAGCATATATAGGAATCATTTGGTGCGTCACACCTTCTGCTGTCCAGGCCAGTTCTGGCTGTAAGGGAAACTGTTTCGCTGGCGCTGCGACTTCTCTTTTGTCTGGATGATGCCGTCCTTCTCGAACTGAACCAGACAGCGATCCGGATCCCATGGCTTAGTGCTGAGAAAATAAATAAAGCTTCTAATCCAACACCCATCTGATCATTCCCGGTGGAAACGACCAACATGATACTGTATGGCAAAGCCAAATGTCTGCAACCAAGACGCTCTACTGTTTCCGCCGAGATAAACACAATTAAAACATGGCGGATGTAGACTCTCATTACAGTACTTATTCTGAGCTATAATTTGGGCAAATTGATCTTGTTATATAATATTTATTGTAAACGTACTCTGCATATCTGTAGTGCCATTCATTGGTGTCTGTGTTGAAAGTGAAAAGTCGCGGGTTCCAGGGTCGGTCGCCTCTCTCTCTGGCTTCCTGCCGCTGGGCTTCTTCCAGTACAAATTTCTCCTGGGTGGCTTTGTTCTGGTCTTTTTCGTTTATTGCTTCGGTCACATGATGCCACAGCCTGCGGAAATAAAACGCAACACTTTTGACATTACGGGTTGAATATCTTATAAAAAGCAATCGTTACATAATCACATTATGGTTTGCATCTCCATACAGTGGTTGGTTGATTTCAAATGTGAATATTTGTGAAAATGTATGTATAACTTGCATGCTTAACAATATGGTCAAGATGTATATTTTACCTGAACACTTTCTTACATACGCTAATGAAAACTTATATATAAACCAACAGTATATAATATCATATTATAAAATAAGAACAAATACTGAATAGTAAAAGTGAAAACTGATTTAAAAATGTAAACTTAATATACTAAAGCATGCAGTATATTCATCTCAACCCCATTTTAATTATAAAGATAAATAAATAATCATTTATTTTATTATATATAAAATATATTGTGTGTTAATAATTATAATTTGATGCATCATAAATAAAGATAAAGCTAAACATATTATAGTAAGATGAATTGAAAAATAACACAGATAACACACGCACGCACACACACACACACACACACACACACACACACACACACACAATACTAACAAATGTTATTCTGTACATTGTAAATCTTAAAGGCATAATCCAGAATTCAGTATAACTGTTTGCTTTGGTCATTCTGGTAATGAACTGGTGTACCTGGCAGACTCTGACGCCTCCTGCTGGTCCATCTGAACCACCTGTTTCTTCAGTCTGTCTCTCCTCACATCTGGATTGGGGTTCCACAGCACCTCCTGGTGGCCAGTCTTCTTCTCAATCAGATGCACTTTATTATCCTGCAGAGACATCTAGACTTTACCTTGAAATCAGTGGGTTTGTTAGCTGTGTGCTATGGTTTTTCCACAGTTTCCTGAAGCAGGTTAACAAAATTCTACCCCATCTTCTTGTATTTTCATTAGATAATGGACAGCTTTGGTCCTGGATGTTGCTTGATCTATTGCCATAAATACACAATAGTATTTTTTATAATAAATATTCGTTTATTATAATAATTGTAACAAAGGCACTCAAAGCATTCGCCTTATTTTTTTAAACATGTTAACTCTGCTTCAAACCATGACAAACAATGTCCGGAAATCATAGCTATATTCATAAATAAACCTTAAATTCGGTTTCTTACTGCTCAAAAAGACATCTTTTCGTACACTTGAAATATATTCTTACCCAGTGCCCATCTACGGTAGCCAGAACATCTTCCCCCATACGGATCTTTCCAGAAATCTGATTGACGTTGCAAGAACTACCAAGAAATGGCTGCGACAGAGAGAAAGATGTAAGACTAGTTGTAATCTTTAAATATAAGACAAATCAGGAACGGATCACAGAATGAAACACACCTTCAGTTTGAATTCAAGTTCTGTGTAACATTGTGTTTTTTCACACTCAATGGTAATTTTTCCACCGAGCTCCAGCGTCATTGTTCCATACAGGATACCTGTAGAAACATTTCAATTATTAATAATGTTTATGTACAATATTAAGACATCATTTAAAGGGTAAAGCTTTTTTAATTCCTGTCACCTTTACAGTGAGCGTACGGCATTGTAATAATATATTCTTCATCTCGGGTCAGAAACAACAGCCTTGCTTTTCCATCCAGAATCGCAGACAGTGAGTTTCCTTTAATCACATGAATTAAAATGATTATCAGCATCACACATGAAAAGCTTAAAGCTAAAAAAAAGCTTTAAACTGCATAAAATTTACCGTAAAATTTGGACTTGGCCAGAATGCTTCCGCTGATACAGAATCCATCCTTATTATTGCTGATGTAGAAAGCTGAAACTGGTGGGTGATGAGAAACCTGAAAGTGAAAAAACGTGTTTCAACACTGAACGGTTCATCATATTTTTCATCGTACATTATACTGTTTGCAGTGTATAAACAGTAAATTTTGACTTCAAATAAAGACAGAGAATCATGATGGAAGATCCAGATAAAGGCTTTGTGTTGGCCTGTTTTGAATTTTATTTCTTAAACGTGTTGGTGATGAATTTCATTGTTGCACATTTACGATGTTTACATTTTGTTTACAAGAATGTGCATTTTGCAGTTTGTGCTTACCTTGTGTGCATTGTATGTGCGTATTAATGATAATTTTTTTACTCAAAGTAAAAGTACAAAGTCATGATACATGATCATGTCGGTGTATTTCAGTAATAAAGCTCAGTTAGGAGGTCCAGTAACCACCATTTATTTTTAAATGTGAATGTGTTTGCAAATCTAATGCTGTGTTCACACTGAACACGAACACTTTATTCCTCGCTCTTTATTACCTGCAGGAAACGTTTGTTACTTTCGCGTGACTGATCCGCGCTGACAAATACTTTCAATCTACGCGGAAGATGTGATCGACTCGTGTTTGCGGCAATCATGCCGCCCTGTTCGCGTCAATCTCATCGTCTGCCAACAAGTTCGCATCTATTCGCGTCTTAGCATTGACGTTGTATCTAATCTAATCGCGCAATTCGTTGAATTCTCGTTCGGTGGGAAACCCCATAACACTTTTATTGACATACAAACGAAATTGTACTCGAATCAAAACCATATAAATAAGAATCATATCGAATCTGCAAATTGGTCGCAATACACAGCCCTAGTATTTAGGCGTACAGATACAAAATGATGTAAACCAGAAACAACCAAAAAGTGGCCACATACTTTGTAGAGGTAAATGTCTTTTGTTTATGTGAAAAATTGAACATTGATATTTTGTTATCTTGTTCACTGATTTGAATACATTTTTATTAGCTTAAATTCTGTTTATTCATACATTTTTTTTATATTAATACGTAAATATATCCTGGCAGTTCTAGAGTCTCACCTGTTCTGCTATGTAAAATGTGCAGCTGTCAGTTTCTGGATGCAGCCAACAACATCGAAACATCTCCCCAAGAATAGGGTTGTATGGTTTCTTCAGCCCCTGAAACACAAGCATGCGACTAGTGTAACTATGCGCCTTATGTCTTGTATATGCAAACGCATTTATGTTAGTTATGGCTTAACTACACAAGATTATCATTATATAATCTATATTAAATATAAAAATGAATACAACATGAATACTTCAGACCAGTGGTTCTCAAACTGGGGGCCGTGACCCCTTAGGGGGGCTCAGGATGGATCAAGGGGGGCCACAGATTTGATTATTATTATAATTGGTTTTTGGTTTCATAAAATGTAAGATTATATTTAAGTTTTATTTGGGGGGGAATGGGTGGGCGCTAAGTGATGCACTCTACGCAAAGGGGGTCTTACAATGGAAAAGTTGGAGAACCACTGCCTCAGACAACTTGCCTTTGGTTTCTTATAGAAGCCTGAGAGATACCAGCGTAAGACCTGCTTCATCCTACAGTATGCACTGTCCTCCATCACCGCCCTACAAAGAAAAGATGATGTCTTTCCACTCCAACCAAACTTAAAAATACCAGCTGCAATGAACACCACTGAGGTTCTTACTGTGATAAAATGTCAGCATGGTAATAGTAATCTGACAGCTTATCCAGGAAGGAGCGCGGCTCCAAGATAAATGTTGGCAGAACCACTTTGGAAAGATCCATTCCTGGCCTCAGTTGCTTCAGTAACATCCAGATCAATCCTTTATTCTCCTCCGACACCGTCTCCACCTGCGATGCCTCACCAACCTTATTACACAAGACAAGAAAGGTTATTTTATTAATATGACATCATGTTCTTTACTTACTACAAATCTACAATGTGTTATATATTCCTATCGATCAACATCTCTGAAACATACAAACTGCCGCTCAAATAGCATGTGATCAAGTGATATCAAGTTCACCTCTCCCATCTCCTCATGAGGTTCTTCGACAAAAGCAGTCGCCTGAACACACACGTCATCTGATTGGTCCGCATCACTCTCCTCGGTCAGTCTGCCTCCGTTCTCATTGGCTGGATTGTCAGAATCCTCGTGCGCCTCCCTCTCTGATTTGTCGGAGTTGGCATCGTTCTCCATGTGGTTGTTGTCCAACATGGAGTCATTCAATCTTGAAAACAAACAAAACATCGATGAGCGAGTGCAACAGTCATAGAAGATAATAACTATTACGTTTATACATATAAGATTATGCATTCGCTGAGCTTTAGTAACATCTGTACACCTACTCCTGTCCTTATCTTTTCAGCCAAAACGTCAAACATTAAGGGGAGAGTTTAGCCAAAAATGAAAATTCTGTCATCAATTACTAACTCTCTTGTCATTTCTTGACTTTTTCTTAAAGAATATATTTTGAAGAATGCGGGTAACCCATTCACTTCTATTGTATAGACACGAAACCAGTACAATTTAATGGCTATTGTCGTTGTCCGGTTACCAACATTCTTCAAAATTATTTAGTTTTCTGCAGAAGAAAGAAAACCATACAGGTTTAAAATGACCTTCATTTTTAGAGTGAACTATCACTTTAAGCCGCCATGTCAGATTTCACTTTTGTCAAGTACTACAATAAATATGAGACTTCACAGAGACGTTATACTTAAAAAGTATCTAAAAATGATGATAAATCTTGATTTCTGAGATGATTTAGTACCAAAGAAAACCATGAACCCATGTTCAAACCTGCCTTGTGTCAATAATCAATGCTAATGGCAATGCTGTAACAAAGTGCAGAACATTTTCTTGGCAAACTTTGGACCCATTAATACGAATAAATCATCGCTTGACTGCCACAAACTATTCAAATACTCCAGCTGACCATGTGTATTCCTTCAAAACCCCAGTTTAGCTAAAGTATCTTCTAAAGGTGACATCCGTTACATTGCCCAATGTGAAGCCAAAAAAACCAACTCAATCTGCTTGCATCACCATAGACAATGAGTTCAACAATCGTCGACAACTCTGTAGAAACTGTGTGATGAAATGATGTCAACACGCACAAAAATCTCAGAGGATTCTTGTGAAAGGAAGAACTGAGGCTGTTTGGAGAGCAAAGGGTGACTGCACGAACTATCAGTATTACTCAATAGTCATTTTATATAGCTAAATTATATACTGTATTACTATATAGACGGTTTCGAAGCGACAACATAAACAAACGTTACTGTGCATGCTAGCCTTCTCGGACTGCCTTAACTTTCAAGTAAACATTTGCAAACGAGTGCAAAACAAGCTAAAGAAACCGAGAAGAAGCGTTACTTGGCTAAACTTGTCTCTCCAATATTTGAATTTAGACTGCGATACCAAGCTCAACCACTAGATGTTAATGTACCATACGGATTCTTTATGCAACCGAACTACAGGACCCATTCAACGAATTGTTTATTTGATTAAATGAACGAACAACAAAATTCAACAAATCGTTTATTTAATACAAATATTATAAGATAAAATAATAACACAGTTTAATGTTAACATAAATGAAAGCAAATATAAATAGTTATATTAATGGACACTAGCCAAACACAGACCAGAAGTTAACTTGTGCACGTGTCCGATGAAACGGTCACGGTTTAATCGGCTCTGTATTTGGCAATAATATAATAATATAAGTATATTCAAATAAAATTCAACTGAAGAATTAGGGTGAGTACATGATGAGAGAATTTTCATTTTGGGGTGAACTATACCTTTAATAAAGATCTCATTGACTGCACACTTGCAGTCTGTTCCCCTGCCTCTGTTCCTCTTTTAGATTTGTT
Organism: Barbatula barbatula; assembly: GCF_947034865.1. Lineage (NCBI taxonomy): Eukaryota > Metazoa > Chordata > Actinopteri > Cypriniformes > Nemacheilidae > Barbatula > Barbatula barbatula. The sequence continues at coordinate 7,587,426 of NC_136788.1, forward strand.
ATCAAATTCACATCCAAAGCACGCCGAGAATAGTTGCCAAAGCAACTGGCCGCATGATTTACTCATCAGCTGAGTAGTTTGAATGACACCGCCGTCACCATGGTCACAACGGGTCTAATAATCCAGCGTGAATGCTATTTTCTACATTCCAGCCACATCGCACGGCTTTAGGCAACACGTCTCGGAGGACAAACATGAGGCACATGACATTTTGACAGTGCATGTGACCATTAGCAAAAAACATGAAATAAAACGTCTCTTTAAGTCACAATCATCATGAACAGCGAGATCAGAATGGACGTTCTCCTCCACAAACTTCAGACAGAGCTGCAACATATGTCCTGTTTTCTGGCTGTCATAAATAATAACCGAGCCCGAAAAAAGATCCTTACCTTGCCAGAAAGTATACTCCTGAATCTCCAGTGATTATAAAAGAACGTAATACTGAAACAAGCTGTTTGTTTACAGTTCAACCTGAGCTGTTCTCTATAGTTCCTGGTTGGGCTTGTATTTGCACAGGACAGATCTTTCTCCCAAAGCTGTTTTTCCTGCTCGGCAACCCTTCAGACAGATGCGCGCGCATGTACGAGTGTGCCAGAGGTGGTGGGTTCACGTTCTCATGTCTTCCTGCTGCTCTGACTGTCACGTCAACCTTTAGGGGCGTGCTGATTGGCCGGGAGCTTCAGAGGCTGAATTATTAAAGGCCGTCTGCGGAGGGGGCGTGGTTTGAGAGAGAAATGACTGCCAGATTCAAGGATACCACCGGCAAACATCGTCTTGTTCTCTCAAACACACATGCAAATGATATATTGATTCAGACTGTTTTTTTTTAATCTGTTATGATTCAAACGTAAAGTAATTACTCTTAAATGCACATACTGTATTATGGTCATAGGTCATGTGTTTATAAGGATTGGTATTGTAGATTAAATATTATGGTTATAGGACATGTGTCTATAAGGATTGGTATTGTAGATTTAATATTATGGTTATAGGACATGTGTCTATAAGGATTGGTATTGTAGATTTAATATTATGGTTATAGGATATGTGTCTATAAGGATTGGTATTGTAGATTTAATATTATGGTTATAGGTCATGTGTCTATAAGGATTGGTATTGATGATTTAATATTATGGTTATAGGTCATGTGTCTATAAGGATTGGTATTGTAGATTAAATATTATGGTTATAGGTCATGTGTCTATAAGGATTGGTATTGTAGATTAAATATTATGGTTATAGGACATGTGTCTATAAGGATTGGTATTGATGATTTAATATTATGGTTATAGGTCATGTGTCTATAAGGATTGGTATTGATGATTTAATATTATGGTTATAGGTCATGTGTCTATAAGGATTGGTATTGATGATTTAATATTATGGTTATAGGTCATGTGTCTATAAGGATTGGTATTGTAGATTAAATATTATGGTTATAGGACATGTGTCTATAAGGATTGGTATTGATGATTTAATATTATGGTTATAGGTCATGTGTCTATAAGGATTGGTATTGATGATTTAATATTATGGTTATAGGTCATGTGTCTATAAGGATTGGTATTGTAGATTAAATATTATGGTTATAGGACATGTGTCTATAAGGATTGGTATTGTAGATTTAATATTATGGTTATAGGACATGTGTCTATAAGGATTGGTATTGTAGATTTAATATTATGGTTATAGGTCATGTGTCTATAAGGATTGGTATTGTAGATTTAATATTATGGTTATAGGACATGTGTCTATAAGGATTGGTATTGTAGATTAAATATTATGGTTATAGGACATGTGTCTATAAGGATTGGTATTGATGATTAAATATTATGGTTATAGGACATGTGTCTATAAGGATTGGTATTGTAGATTTAATATTATGGTTATAGGACATGTGTCTATAAGGATTGGTATTGTAGATTTAATATTATGGTTATAGGACATGTGTCTATAAGGATTGGTATTGTAGATTTAATATTATGGTTATAGGACATGTGTCTATAAGGATTGGTATTGTAGATTTAATATTATGGTTATAGGACATGTGTCTATAAGGATTGGTATTGTAGATTTAATATTATGGTTATAGGACATGTGTCTATAAGGATTGGTATTGTAGATTAAATATTATGGTTATATGACATGTGTCTATAAGGATTGGTATTGTAGATTTAATATTATGGTTATAGGACATGTGTCTATAAGGATTGGTATTGTAGATTTAATATTATGGTTATAGGACATGTGTCTATAAGGATTGGTATTGTAGATTTAATATTATGGTCATAGGACATGTGTCTATAAGGATTGGTATTGTAGATTTAATATTATGGTCATAGGACATGTGTCTATAAGGATTGGTATTGTAGATTTAATATTATGGTTATAGGACATGTGTCTATAAGGATTGGTATTGTAGATTTAATATTATGGTTATAGGACATGTGTCTATAAGGATTGGTATTGTAGATTTAATATTATGGTTATAGGACATGTGTCTATAAGGATTGGTATTGTAGATTTAATATTATGGTTATAGGACATGTGTCTATAAGGATTGGTATTGTAGATTAAATATTATGGTTATAGGACATGTGTCTATAAGGATTGGTATTGTAGATTAAATATTATGGTTATAGGACATGTGTCTATAAGGATTGGTATTGTAGATTTAATATTATGGTTATAGGACATGTGTTTATAAGGATTGGTATTGTAGATTTAATATTATGGTTATAGGACATGTGTCTATAAGGATTGGTATTGTAGATTAAATATTATGGTTATAGGACATGTGTCTATAAGGATTGGTATAGTAGATTAAATATTATGGTTATAGGACATGTGTCTATAAGGATTGGTATTGTAGATTTAATATTATGGTTATAGGACATGTGTCTATAAGGATTGGTATTGTAGATTTAATATTATGGTTATAGGACATGTGTCTATAAGGATTGGTATTGTAGATTAAATATTATGGTTATAGGACATGTGTCTATAAGGATTGGTATAGTAGATTAAATATTATGGTTATAGGACATGTGTCTATAAGGATTGGTATTGTAGATTTAATATTATGGTTATAGGACATGTGTCTATAAGGATTGGTATAGTAGATTTAATATTATGGTTATAGGACATGTGTCTATAAGGATTGGTATTGTAGATTTAATATTATGGTTATAGGACATGTGTCTATAAGGATTGGTATTGTAGATTTAATATTATGGTTATAGGTCATGTGTCTATAAGGATTGGTATTGTAGATTTAATATTATGGTTATAGGACATGTGTCTATAAGGATTGGTATTGTAGATTTAATATTATGGTTATAGGACATGTGTCTATAAGGATTGGTATTGTAGATTTAATATTATGGTTATAGGTCATGTGTCTATAAGGATTGGTATTGTAGATTTAATATTATGGTTATAGGACATGTGTCTATAAGGATTGGTATTGTAGATTTAATATTATGGTTATAGGTCATGTGTCTATAAGGATTGGTATTGTAGATTTAATATTATGGTTATAGGTCATGTGTCTATAAGGATTGGTATTGTAGATTTAATATTATGGTTATAGGTCATGTGTCTATAAGGATTGGTATTGTAGATTTAATATTATGGTTATAGGTCATGTGTCTATAAGGATTGGTATTGTAGATTTAATATTATGGTTATAGGTCATGTGTCTATAAGGATTGGTATTGTAGATTTAATATTATGGTTATAGGACATGTGTCTATAAGGATTGGTATTGTAGATTTAATATTATGGTTATAGGACATGTGTCTATAAGGATTGGTATTGTAGATTTAATATTATGGTTATAGGACATGTGTCTATAAGGATTGGTATTGTAGATTTAATATTATGGTTATAGGACATGTGTCTATAAGGATTGGTATTGTAGATTAAATATTATGGTTATAGGACATGTGTCTATAAGGATTGGTATTGTAGATTAAATATTATGGTTATAGGACATGTGTCTATAAGGATTGGTATTGTAGATTTAATATTATGGTTATAGGATAATAAGTGATAAGTGACTAATAAGTGATGGTAGGCAAATAAGAAATAGCAAATAACATATCTGTTGGAATGTTTTCCGTCATTTACTATACAATAATATATATTATGGCCACATGAAAAAATTATTTAGTATACTACAGTATTCACTTATAAACTATATTAAATTTTAAATAATTTGGTCCTACGTTGGTTTATGTAGTGTCCAACAACGTTTACGTACAAACACGGTGTAAAATTTTGTAATAATAGGCAGTTATTATAACCTTACGTCTTTACTGACTCTCAAATGATAAATTCGGTGATTCATCTGTCTAATCCCCTCCGTTCTGTCAGCCTACTTTGATCTGATTGGTCAGATCGTCTAGTCTGATGTGATTGGTCTACCGCATGCAGTGTCGTACACGGAGTGACACGAATCTGACCCGGAACAGAAACTAGGCCGACAGACGAATCGTTTGCGAGATTCTGAGTCGACTAACTTTTTTCCCAAGCTAAGAATTTAATATTCGTTCATTTTCGGCTTTACAACTTGGCAGACTGAATACATTCACACACAACAACACAACACGCAGCATAGAAATTTTATTTTAAGGACATTGTAATATTTACTCTTTAAGAAAGCTGTAGTAGATACGTTAAATCATACAGAGGAAAAAAATAGCATTCATTTTTTTTATATAACTAATGTAGAGAGATTTGGGATTGAGTTTATTTGACCTTGGCCAGAAAGCATCTATCCAGAACCCCTTACCAAGCCAGTAAAACCCCTCAGTATGACACATGTAAGATATACAACACTAACCAGAATTATACGCAGATATATGGAGGAAGCTGCAGAGCATCTCTTACTGTGGGGGCTGTTGTTTAATGTGTGGGAATTGGATTGAAGTGTCCATTTAAATGTGTTAAATGTTCCACTTTTATTAAATCAGTAGCATGTTTTTTATCTGCAGTAATTTACTGTAGGGTCATTCGGTCACTCTGAAGATGGCAGATGTGGGTTTGAGGTATGTTGTGTTGTTAGCTCTAACTAGTTTCTAAGCTTATAACTGGTTTTAAAGGAAAAATGATGCAAAGTGCAGCCTATTTTGCTTTGCAATTTTTTAAAGCTACATGTTTTGTTCATCGTTCTCCTGCTAAAAGAGATCGACAAAGAATGACACTGTACTGGGCTCGGTGGTGTTTGTTAAAAAATTGTAATCGTTTGTATGTTCGTGGCATTTATACTTGATTTTAATACGTTTAGTCCCAAGTATTATTTGTAAATTTTCAAATGTTTTTGATATTTATTCACAACGTACTTGTTTTGAATGGCTTTGGTCCCACACATTGTTTGCAAACATTTCTTTTATTTAATACCGAAAGGGTCTCATTCACTAATAATTGCATAGATCTTTCGTATTTATTTGAACCTCCCATAAAAACTGCACGCCTAATTCACAACACGTGCGTACGCACATTAATTTGTTCTTGACCTCGTCCTAATGTTTGGAGTATAAATAAGCGTCCGCGTGCATGAGGTTAGGCATTTGCATAAAACTTGTGACGCGAAGTAAATCCAAGTGCGCAGTCCTCAAATTCAGTTCATACACAATAAAACACCTTTTATACAGACACGCAGTTTGCAGAATTTTGTTAGCCGGCTGTAAAAGCACGGTTATTCAGAGAAACCTCGCAGCTTGAGCTATAGTCTAAGGCAGTCTTTCTTATTCTTTTACTGTAAATGATGAAATAATTTATATATACATCTACGCGTTATTATATATATATTATTTTAAATATATAACTAATAGTCTAAGATGAAAAATATACGAACGTTTTTGTGAATCATGATTTGTTAGTGAAAGCGTTCGTACGCAGGTTTCACGCACAAATGTATGTGTACGCATGCTTAGTGAATGAGACCCAATGTACCTGATTTTAATACTTTTGGCACCAGTTGTTTTTTGCAAATTTGCCTGTGTCAGCAAACCTTGAAACAAAAGCAGTGTAAAGAGATCATAGAGTTGTATGACACTTACTGTAACAGGTCGTGGTCTGTGAGAGCAGAGGACTGTAGCAGCTGTAGTATATGTGAAGACTCTGAGGAACTACACACATCTACTTCCCTGCAGCTCTTTGCCATCATCTTAGACAGACTGGAGCAGCTGAGGGCCAGTTCCAGAGCATCCATCCAGCAACGTCCTGGAGATAGACGATCATATCTACTCACTACAGGAAAACACCTATACTTCTGTGTAACCTTTACAGCCTGAAGACTACGAAGAACACACTGTACATCTATATGCACTGTTGACAAAAGTATTGTTCCATGCACGTGATACAGGGCCACCAAAACATGGCAGGCCACGTGCAAGCTCTCCTCCTTTTTGCCTGTTATGGGCAACATACATGCACGCCATACAGTATGTTACTCAAACATGCTTAAGAAACTTAAAGCAAATCGATGTTTGCATTTCATATTCACCTAATTTACAAGTAAACTAAACATAGACTTGCTTTAAGCATGATTTGGATAGAAGAAAAACGTGCTCACCATCAGATTCAGACGCTGCCCTGAAGATCAGGTAACTGCTAGGCAAGGGTTGTGTGATGGAGCCCACCGTTTCCCCTTTAGGACCCTGACAAAACATTACAAAACGCTTGTTAATCTCTTTATTTAAACCGAGAACTTGAATATCCCATGTTTCATGTACTAACCTTCATGGCCCAGATGGACTTCTCCAGCGGGTGGTAGAGTTTAAAGCAGAAGCCGTCTTTCTTTGAAGGCCTTTCGATGAGTTTGCAGGCGTTTAGTAGGATGGTTCCCACCCAGTGCTCTGAACCTGGAGTTTTATATATGAGCAGAATGCCGGGCTTCAGGATGAACCACAATTTCGTCCAGCTCTTTAACGTCCCGCGGATCTGAGACAGATGATCAAACCCGTTTTAGAGATGGTCGAGCTATTGATGTATTCGTTTTTAACATTCGTGTCCGTTTACCTTTAACCAGTTGGACATGATAACCACACTTGGATCCTTAAGAGCACTGAATATATCTTTGGCAACCCTCTTCTTTTCCTGACGATAGTTCATTTTCTGAACCTAGATATTAGATGGAGCTTAGTCACAGGTAGGGGGATTATATGAGCACAAGTGAGACATAGTCGAGATAACATTATCTTCGTTAAACACTAGGGGGCACTATATACAATTTAAAGGGATACAATACAACAAAACATATTTTAGAGGATTTTCTCTGATGACTAAGTGCCTGGCAGAAAGGTTTTCTGCTGTCCATTTGTCGGTTGACAGGGTCACCCAGAAATAAGCTGATTTAAGAAACTGGGTCAGGACCCTGCATCTAGTGGGAAGTAAATCGCACCTTTAGCGATTCTTTTCTTGCCAGCTTCTCTGTGGGCGAGGAAGACTCCAAACCAATAAACATTTTAGAATCCGACTGAAAGAAAAAGAGAAACATATTTATTGTATTTACTTGTATAAACCATAGGGGTGTAATGATAGACTTAATTTGACAAAAAACACATCACTGGGTTCACGATTACAACACTATAAAAATATAACAAATACCCGCAGATTGAATTAACAGATTAAAAAAATATATATGCTCTCGTACATTATTATTATTATTTATTTTACTCAAAGAATCGACAACTTTCAAGGTTTAATGCAAATCAATAATTAAGATGTTATGAAGACTAAACTTTAAGAGAGAACAGTAAAGGCACAAAAAAATGACATTACATTAAAGCATCATAGATGCTGATGCATGTCACGTGATAGAAGCTCAATCCATAGGATTAGACAGCCGTTTTATTGTAAAATAAAATTGCTATATGAAACACTTCCTTAATCCCTAATAAACCAAGATATACCCATCTGTAATAAAGAAAATGCTCTGTAAAAAGCATCAGGTTAAATATAGCAGGTCTGTTTGGTCAGCTGGGGGTGTCAGTTTAAGATCAGCTCTTCTCTTAGACTTAAACTAGCTGAGAGGTAGACTCCAATAACTAATATAAACTAATACTAATACACGACACGGACAACTGTGTGCCACATACTTTATACGGACTTGAATCATCAGATCTTATTTCATTTTAGTGCATCGCCCCAGGTAGCAAAATAGATATGAGAGACCGTGATTGGCTGAGAATTAATTACAGGTCACCTGACTTCCTCTGTATTCGCATAGGACTGGTGAATCCTTTCATTTTTGATCGAGAAGCATTAAAAAACCCCAGTGAAAGGTTAACCAGGCTGAAATAACCCGTGTCACGAAAATGTGTTTCAACAGTCATTTAAAATATTATGGCATCGTATTCCATGCAGGTAGTCAACAAGAAGATCAACGCACCACGCTGCCGGGCGAGCGGGCCGGGCTGACCTCATCCTTCATTAGGGCCAAACCGTTTCTCTCCGTTTCATTACCTGCAGAACACACACACGAGCAAGCACGCACGCACACACCCACATCAGCACACAAACAACTAATTAATATCAAGGGAAATAAGTTAGGAAAAGCAGCACCAAGGGAAATAACAACCTGAACCACCAACGACAAAATCCATAGATTTAACGCCACAACCAAACATTTGCTGATTGCGGAATATATAAACTCAGCTGTGTGTGCTGATATATAAAGGTTCGGTAAAAGACAACAAAAAGGATTTTCAAAGGACTATGCCTTGAATAAGTTGCTTTTATAAAATGCTTAAAACACAGAAAATTAGGCTACTGGTGTGAATCTTAAGACAAAACAATGGCATATTTTAAGATATATTAGGGCAAGTTATTTTCAGTTAATATAATTAAAGACTGGGACTTTTATTAAACCATTGGGCTGCTTAAAGCTGCAATACTACATTTCTGGTTAAACAAATCAGTTATTAGGCATTAAGCAAGTACATAAAAAATGTAAGTCTCTTTATCATACCCAACATTACAAGGTTAAACTTAAAAAATGTAAATAATAATTACTTATTATTGACTTGTAATTTCGCTTGAAATTTTGTACATAAACTAACCTGCTAGTTTTCGTTTCAAATAGGGCTTTGATTAAAAAGCGTTGTCGTGTATATAACATAAAAGCATGTATTTAAGAATATGTGTAACATATTTATGTTTATAAACAATCTAAATGATGTTTAAATATACATTTGTATACATGTATGTAAATATTTGTCGTACATAGACCACTTTGGATGACGTAAACAATGCTGGTTTACCCCTGGTGCAGAAGAAACTTGTTTTCCCTACACAAATATTTGAACAAACTTAACAAAATACAACCACGGACGCATTCGCAACTTATTTAAAGTGTTAAACAAATATCTTCAGGTTTTAAATACATAAAAACTAAATACATAAAAACTAAAATGGGTGGATCAGTGTCTATATCATGCAAAGTGGTCTATATGTGTGTACATTTATTTACACCTGTATACACAAAACCTGCATAAATATAAGCATCACACACACACACACATACAAATGTTTATTTTGGAATCGGAAAAAAACGCAATTTGACAGCCCTAATTTCCAACACAGATTGTGACAGAGAGGCAAAAGTTACTGACTGCAGGTTTAATGAACAAATTAAGCAGCGTAGGATAGTCTAAAGGAGTCTGTTGTTTTGGGTGGTTCCCAGAGCATTGCTACGTAGTTGCTTAGGTGTTCTTAGAGGTTTATAACACTCTAGCAAGCACCCGGAACACCCTAGCGACTGCATAGCAACACTCTGGCAAGCCCCCAGAATCAATATGATTTTGATGCGAGTCTGCTTTAAGGATGCAGTGGTTTGGCAGATCTCAGAATAGAATGGATACCTGGGCTCAGCGGGTACAGCTCATTGTCTCCGCCGTAGGACAGATTGCGGGTCAGCGCGCGCGGGTCGATCTTAGGGGGGGACGTGGCTGTGGGACAGAGCGAGAACCGTCTCCGGAACAAGTTCTCCTCCTTCATTGTGCCAGCCAGTCTGTCAACCTGCAAGAAAAAAGAAGAAATATACATTTGGCGTGTGGCAGCATAATGCACCGAAAGACTGACGCAACATCACACACACCTACATACAGAATAACGTTGACACTGCAGTGTTGTGTGCTAACAACATATATCCGGCAATGGAAAATGTGTGTGTGTGTGTGTGTGTGAGTGAATGTGTCCATTGCCAACTTTGAAAACTGTTTCCAGAGTGCTTATGCAACAAAGAATGATGCAAATGGGAAAGCAGCATGGGAGTCAATAAAGCAATGAGGCTTCAAAAATATTTAAAGGTGAAGTACGTCTGTGTAGCTAATGGATTGTTTTCCTTGACAATCCCGTTTAGCATTAGTTGGTCAGACACAAAACTACACCGATGGTCATCAGTCAATGTTGCTGTGTTGGTTGTGAGGCTCATACATGTTAAGTCTGGGCCACATAACGCTTATGTTGTTCCTGTTCCTGTTCCTGTCTTGTTTCTATTACAGATTTGTTCGAAACTTTTGTGATATTATCAAAATGTGGATAAAAACCCTTGCCAAATGACGCTGCATCTATTAACCAATGTTATTTAGCTAAAACATATTTAAAAAAAACATGCCGACGGTTTTCCAAGCATTCATTTTTTTGTTCCGATTGGCTGAAACACCACCTTAGCTCATGTCATTTCATACCTGTATAAATGAATTTGTTCCGATGAACACAAAGAAATATATCTGGAAGAATGTACACAATTTTCAGTTCCGGGACATCATTGACAACCATAGTAGGAAGAATGAAATGATAGTCAACGGGGCCAGAGAACTCTATGTTGTCCTAAATTAATCAAAATATCTCATTATGTGTTCAACAGAACAAAAACAAAATCCTACTATGGCAGTGGATGATGTTGCAAACATTCTTACAAATATCTTTCTCTGTGTTCATTGGAACAGCAAAATGTATATAGGTTTGAAACAACCTGAGGGTGATGACAGATTTTTACATTTTGAATGAACTATCCCTTTAAAAATGCATAATTTATTATAAGAGTGATTTAAAGTTATACAAATAAAGGTCAGAGGTTACACACAATTACAGTAACTCAAATCTAGAAACCCGAGCAACAAGAGGTATGAAATGGTGAGCGACTGAATCAGATTTCCAGCGTCATCCTTCTCGTGAAACTGAGCTAAAAATAGTCTTTCTGCTGCAGTGAGGGTCTGATGGGGGTGTGGGAACTGCTGTCTTTAAGGTGCAGTGTAACAAACTCTCACTCGAGCACTGCAGAAGCGAGTAATCTCACCCTCTGGGTGGCCGGGCAGCCAGATGAACCAATCACGGCTCGGAGGCACAGGTGTGGTACAGGATTTGATTGGCTGCTGCTCGGTCTGCTCTGTTTATGTTACTACAAACATCAAGGAGGTGAGAAAATATCCTAGTTTCCCTCTGAGTTTTTTTTCTCCTCCAATGGAGTTTTGGGTTCCTCGCCACCGTTTTGCACTGTTTGCCTGGCCGAGCTGCCCCAGCTGCTAGAATTTTATAGTTTTATTTAATTAACACCGCATATAGGAATTGATAGTCTGATTGTTTTGACTTGCATAACCTTATGTTTTGCTAATAGTCAATGTTTTCTTGTAAAGCTGCTTTGTAGCAATGAAAATTGTAAAAAGCGCTATATAAATAAAGCTGACTTGACTTGAAACGTAAAGCATGGCTTAAATTATGACAATCTCGACCAGAACGGGCACAGCCAAATCTAAAATGCCAAACTCAATTTTCATATGCACAGCCAATTATTTAAAGTTGCAGTTTGAAATAAGTTAGTTTTAATACTTATCAAAATATATTTTGGTCTGAACTTTCTCTCACAACCCCTTACTTTCTTGTGCTCTTCAATGCATATATTTAAAAGCCAAGCCAACAATGCAAATGCTTGTTGTATGTAGGTACTCCCGTTTCATGCAAACAGCATACGAACATTGTTTTGATGTTTTCAATTATAACCGGCAGGATGTTGCGGGTTTTTGACCCTGCATGCCTGTACTATGATCCAATCCAGTAATCTTTAAACAGGGCCGAGTAAATGAATGGTAGAAACTCGAATTAACCCGTACAAGCGATGTCAAGCCACAATTGGACGGAGTCTCCTGAGTGTCCTCCTGTGACCCTAGCAACTCAGATTTAAATCCTGTCTCTCCACGGCAACTTCAAAACACTCCCATATGAGACTTCACAAGGAAACAACCTTTATGCTGGAAGCTGCCATCTTTAATCGCTCCCTAACAAAGAAAGCAAAGAGACCACATCCCGAGAGGCGATGATGTAGTCAGCGCATCTGTGACAGCTGAATGGACCTCAGTTGAAAAGTACCAGGCTGATTTCAGGAGACACTGGGAGGAGGAGGCAAAATTTTCCCTATAATGATCATTTTAGATCTGAAGGATATTTTTATAGTAACGCTAACTGTGGTAGCTACACTCTAAACACTTTGGATCAAAAGAGACGAATCCATCATTGGGTTATTAAATAAGCAATGTTGGGTTGTTTTGACTAAAAAAAGGTTGGGTTGTTTTAACACATTGTTGGGATAGATCTAGATATTTTCTGGGTTCATTTAACTCAGTGGTCATCCCTTGTTGACCCAAAATGTTTTTATAAGTCAACATTTCACCAATTCTGGCCGATGCTGAACATCTAAAAAAATGAACAAATATTAGAATCATTTTTCATAACATTTCTAAAAATGTCTTATTCTTCTCCTTATAGATTTTTAAACCTTTTACCTCAGTCTCACTATAACACCCCAGTTAAACTACTCACTATACAATAAGTATTATATGCTTTTATATTTAACGGTTCAAATAAAAGAGTGATTTCAAGGCGTCAGTAGCCCAAAACAACAGCAGCTAACATGACACAAAGCTCGCCGCTTCAATGTTAGCCTTGAGCAAACCCATTACACCTCATTCAATATCCATCAGCTTTGTGACATGATCCTGTTTGACAACTCGGAGAATGTCAGTCTCTGGACCAACAGAGCACCCGGTGGCCGGATGGACTTCACGCCTGCTGGGTCCAACTAATCTCCACTCTCAGTAGGGTTTTAATCCATCTCCTAGCACTGGATTTAAGGCCTGGCCAAATGACCCATTTACTGATGTTGAAAAAAAAGCAGTAGATCGAGTCACGAGACAAGGTTTCTGACATACTTTCGGTGGTGACCTCGTTTTTATGAGTCATACGAGGTTATAGCTGCACGAGGTGCAACCAAAGCGTCCACTCGAGCGAAAAGAACCACACACGACTTTGTAGTTTTGGGTTGAAACCGAATAAAGGTTTAGTGGTTGGTGAAATAGTGACCAACCGGTAGTCCATGCAATGATTTCAACAAAGTGAACAAAAATCTAAACAAATGCAATTTACTACAAACCAAGGGTGTCACAACATCATGGTATTGCAAATCCAAATATATCGTGTTAAATTGGCACATGATAATGATAACACTTCAGCACCCGTTTAAAACTCACTACACTAGTATTTCGACACAAAACAAAAAAATCATTTTTTTATGAATTTAACTTTAAGGATGCCAATGATATCACAACTAAACACGACCCAAAAACATCTTGTGTTCAATCCAACCAGCTGTTACTTTAACTGCTGCTAAAATCCTGATTTATAAACCCGACATCATCTGACAAAGTCGCTATACATTTATGTTGAAGAGCGGATAGGTGATTTTGGCTATATACTAGTATATATACTATATATTGTCTCGTGCAGTGCATATCCTTTACTGCTGTTGCTCTCTTCATCCATGTTTTGTGCGCTTTTTATTTTAAATGCAAGTGATAGTTTTATTGTAGATTGTGTATTGCGACAATTCGGCACAAATTCAGAAATATGGGAAAACACCCTGTTGTTGTTACATAGTTACAACTACAGTACACGCACAGCGCACCGTAGGGAGATGAAGAGCTCGTACAGACCCACACCAAACACATAGAGAAAGGGTGTGTGGGAAACTCCGCTAACCTTTCGTTAAGTCATGATAAACTCAATCAGCCGTCTTCTCTGTCAATAACATCTGTGACTGTTTATGCGGAAAGGCAAGGACAACGAGGAACGCATATTAAAAACACCGCCAGCTTTTAATTCGTTCACTGTCATATGAGAGAGAGAGGAGCTGATCGCTCAAAACCATGAAATCCAGACATAAAACCTGTGGAATCCAGGCATAAAAACTGATTTGCTGTATAACACGGAATGACACATAATCTGGCAAATGTATTACTCCTGAACCAGAAATAGTGCCGAACAGCAAAATGCGAATTGTGCTATAAATAACATCAGAATGAGTGATGCACCAAAATGAAAATTTAGGGCTGAAACCGATCTCGATCCTGAAAACCGATACCAAAATTTATTTTAAAACCTTTTTGAAATAGTTTTTATTTAATTGTATTAATTACACACACTAAAACCACAAAGAGCATATTTTAAAACCATACAAAACATTAGAGATGCAGTTCTCCAAGCTGCATGAAATGACAAAATCTTATCTTACCCAAACAACTCTTAAATTGAAAAGCACTGAAAAGAAGTAGAAATAATCAAATATAATGCCATTTAATTTATTAATCATTTTTGTACTATAAAAATATAATACAAATAAACTTTGTTCTTGTCTGTTTCTGTTTATGAAACTAACATTGCTTTATTTTATTTGTTCTGAAATGTTCAACAAATTGTATTTGTCTGTAGTATTAAAAAAAGTGGGTTGATTTTAGCTGCAACTTCAATAAAAAGTAAAAAATCTTATGAGTGATTTCTTTGTGTAAGTAAACAACTCAATCAGTTATATAGCACATATTTTGGTTGATTTATTAATTTTTCTATATTTAGTAGTAATATACCTTAGTGAAATTAACCACTGAAAAAAATTGCTAATTCGCTAATATGCTAATTTGTTTGTGCCGTCATCAGCGCCACAATTCATTCAACCGCATTGAAATTACTGTCAAACAACCCTTTCAGCGACAAGTCAAAATAAAAGTCCTTTTAACTTCAATAAGTTATAACATCCACATTTTACCACACCATCCCCTTCCTTCTTTCCATAATTCGACCACTTAGTATATTGCATATAAGTTAATGTGCTTGTAAAATGATAAAATGTGCACGTATTTAAAATAAATATTTCTCAATATTACAAATAGTACTTAAATTAAGCATACCTCTAAAACAAAAGAAATAAATACGAGTTTATTAACATAGTTAAGTACATTATACCCTATTACTGCTTCAGTGAATACTATAGTTTACTGAAGTGTTTTTCTCATGTGGGCAAATATTTTATTGTACAGTAAGAAAAAGTAAAACACAGAAAACTTTTAACGTTTTATACAACATATTGGCAAATTAGCAAAAAATACTAAATTCTGTGTAGTACCTAAAGTATTGTGTGAAAATAATTGTAAAACACTGCGTACAGTACCTATGGAATTATGATATTAGGACCTCTAGAAATACTACTGACGTATACAAATCTTGCAATAGTTAGCACTATCAATATTTTTCACGGGTTTACACCTTGCATGTATTTATAAAATAAACAGTTTCACTTGCAATTAAGTAAATTCCCTATAATGAAATGTATTGTCAACAATGCCTTACCTTACATGTCGCATTTAGTGTTAACAAACATTACAGTACCTTCTTGTTCTGGAAAAACAGGCAGAAACTACTCCAAACCGTTGAGACTCCCACCATAAATAACAGAGAAGATACATTCTAACTAATGATTTTTAAACTGGTTATACTAGCTAGGACACGGGACACTGTTTATTAACAGTCAAGGCAAAATAAAGGCCAGGTCGAGCTGACTCCAGGCTCGAAAACCTTTCTACAGGCCTAAATGAAGACCTGAGTGGTATTCTGGGCCTCTCATGCGGAAATATTAAAAACACAAGCTTCCCGCTGTGCAGACTCTTTAAATAGAGTGACATCTTGGCCCGTACCCTCTCAGTTCCACCAATGATGTGTTCTGCCTCATGGACGTTCGCAACCAATAACAAGGTCACTCAGTGTTAAGTTGTACCCACCTAAAGACTGACAGTGCTCGCTTCTGCTTTCTTGTCAGGGACGCAGTAATTGCGGTTCCTCAAGAGGTGCTATTCAGGGACGTAAACACCGAAGGGTTTGGAAGTCTTGTGTAACCCCTAGGTATACATCTTCAAGACGATTGGGAAAAAGACGGGGCTGAAAGCCGTAAAGACACCAAATCAAACCGACATATATCAGTGTAGCATCACCCAAAATATCGTACCCGATCGCTCAAAATATAAATCCTTACTATGGCTTTACCATCGTGAATCGTACTCCGAAGCCTAGATCAGAGAAACTAGGCTGCATATTTCAAGCACAAGTGTGGCCATGGGTGACATTTGGTTTTAGCCCACATGTTTTATTTATTCATTGACATGTGATGCATTAGACCCCAGCTATGGGTGGTGTGTTTGTAACTCAGTGCTATTTTGAGCAGGTCACCATGCTTGTGTCTTTAAACCATAACTCTGCATCAGATCAAGCACTCCATTTAACACAGACTTTAATGTGTCTTATGTAGGTCACGGGAAACAGCTATTTAAAAGGAAACTTCACCCAAAAATCATCATTTACTGACCTTGGAGCTGTTCCTAATGTGTATACATTTCTTTGTTCTGATGAACAGAGAGAAAGTTATTTGGAAGAATCATGGTTATAACCAAACAAATCTCTAAACCCATAGACTCCCATAGTAGGAAAATTATTCCATGTGTTTTTCAGAGATTATAGCAGATTTCAACATTCCTATCAGCATGAATTGCAATCAAGGCCAACGCTAAATATCAACGTCTGGGTAGAAATGTGAGTAATAAAGCTGAGCACCCTTTCAAACATCCATAATAACTTAAAGTGTTGGGTTCATTCTGCCTTTTTTTGCTCATTTCCAGGTTCAACCTGACGTTTCCGGCGATGCTACAGTACATTTCAATTGTAATTGCTGATAACACACAAATAAGATGGCAAAAGAGTAGGTTAAAGCGTTTAAATCGAATTCTCATGACTGTCATGCGTTTAGACTTTACTACTATGATGTATAAATATGTCAATGTCAATAGCAACATCATATCACATGATTTCAAAAAGTCATTTTGACGTTTCGCATCAGAAACTAGTACCGGAAATGCCAGATTTCTAAATAAAAATTATCGCTTGACGTGTTTTTTTTTTTTTCGAAAATCATAGATGCATAGAAACGCATTTGACGAATAAATTCTGACGTAGCGGACCAATATTGGATTTTGTCGATACCGATAACTAAGGTGGTCAGTACCTACCGATAACGATTAACAACAGATTATTATTTATTTTATTTTATTTCAAACAAAATAATAACACTTAAAGTAAAATAGCAACAGATTATTATTTATTTTATTTTATTTCAAACAAAATAATAACACTTAAAGTAAAATAGCAATGAAGTGTATTACAACAATAAACACTATTGCTTGAACCAATAATCTGTGTTGTACTTTTAAATAAAACACATACATATTAACTATATTAATACATATTAAACTTCAGTGTATGACTTAAACAAAATTCTAGGTAGGTAATTTCTACATTTATAATAATTTTTTGAATTCTTGGCAGCAAATAAGCATATAAGAATGACGGATATATTGTTGTGTTCACACACGTGTTTGTTTACATTAAAACAAATGTCATTTAAATTAGCCGTTTGTGCTGTCTCTGTCATCTCTATCTGCTTTCCATTTCGGAGGCGGGGCTCGCTCACACGTGCACAAGCACACAAATCACTATACTGACAAATGCCTATCTATAGTTACAATAGTAAAATTAAAAAAGCTAATACGCTACTAATGCAGCACATAGTCAATGAATAAAAAGTTTTAACATGTCATGTTTACTGAAACAGGCTCTACCTTGTCAATGGGAAACTTTTAAACCCTTATCTGATGTATTCCGCTCGGTGCAGACTGTGGTCTCACGTCTCCAAACCAAACAAGCTGTCAGTCACTGATCTATATATAACAGTGCTGTCAGTTGAAGTTTTATTTCCGCCTCTAGAGGCCGCTGTTTTACTATATACTCTCTACCTGCGTGTCACATTAGAGCTTTCCCTGCTGCGTTGGGATCAAACGCAACCTGGAAACACTATCTGTCATGATTCTGCCTTCTCTTGTCTTGATTTTCTGGTCTAGGGGCAGAGTCATGACAGACCCACATGTTTTATGTGGAGAGAAACATATTATTGTCAATCAGAACATAATATGCGTTCTCTCCTGTCTCGTCATTTGGCCCCGCCCCTCTCGTTTCTAGTATAGCTTTCCTCCTGTGTCTTATTACCCATACCTGCCCATCGTTATCTCCTTTGTTAGTTTCCCTATATATATACCCATTTGTTTATTGTCTTGTTGCTCGTTGGTTGTATATGTTGCCTGTTCTTGTAAATCTTGTACCTCGTGGAAACTGTTTGCGCTATCCCTACGCTGTGTCCCAGCGGTAGTATCCTGTTCTTGTTTCCCTCTGTGAGTTTTCATTCTTGTTTTTTGCTGTCTTTGTTATCCCCTGGATTTTACCCCCTCGTGGGTTTTTGTTTTTTCATTAAAATCCGTGTTACCCCTTATTGCTGCCTGCGCTTGGGTTCTTCACTACCTGTTCCGTGACAGAACCAACGAGCCAAGACTGAACCCAGCAGCAGCATGGACACTGGCCGGTCTAGCTTGGCCCGCCGCCTCTGCAGCCTTCGCCAGGGAAGTGAGACTGTGGATGATTATGTGGAGAGGTTCCTGGACATCGCAGGACAGGGCGTCGTCGGGGAGGAGGAGCTGGCGGTGCTGTTTAACACCGGTCTCAGAGAGCCACTCTCTCGATCGGAGATGAGGGCGATGAGGCCATTGGACTTCGACGCTGTGTGGGATGCCGCCACAGGTCGTTCGTGGTCCACGACCTCATCGAACTCCTTTGACTCATCTCCGCTGGTTGCGATACCAGAGAGTGGTCCTCTGCAGATCAGGAATGTGGGCATCGCCACGCACCACTCCCCAACCTCTGCAGCCTCTCCACAACCGCCCAGTCTCACTGGCAAGCGAGGGAGACGGGAATCCTGGGGGTCCTCGTTTGAGACCTCCAATCCCGAGCCGCTCATCCCATTCTCTTCATTCCTGCAGCCGGCCTCCAGGCGGGGGGCTCGGCTGAAGAAGAGGCAACGGAGGGCGGCTCGAAGGGTGGTCCCGTCGAGCCCGGTGGTCCCGTCAATCCCGGTGGTCCCGTCAAGTCTGGTGGTCCCAGTGGTCCCGTCAAGTCCGGTGGTCCCGTCAAGTCCGGTGGTCCCGGTGGTCCCGTCAAGTCTGGTGGTCCCGGTGGTCCCGTCAAGTCTGGTGGTCCCGGTGGTCCCGTCAAGTCCGGTGGTCCCGTCAAGTCCGGTGGTCCCGTCAAGTCCGGTGGTCCCGTCAAGTCCGGTGGTCCCGGTGGTCCCGTCAAGTCCGGTGGTCCCGTCAAGTCCGGTGGTCCCGTCAAGTCCGGTGGTCCCGGTGGCCTTTCAGCCGGCGTCTCAGCCTCAGCCGGCCTTCCAACCGGCCTTCCAGCCGGTGTCTCAGCCGGCCTTCCAACCGGCCTTCCAGCCGGTGTCTCAGCTGGCCTTCCAACCGGCCTTCCAGCCGGTGTCTCAGCCGGCCTTCCAGCCGGTCTTCCAGCCGGCCTTTCAGCCGGTGTCACAGCAGGGGACTCCTAGAGCCTCTATGACTCCCCCTAAGACTGTTCCACCCCATCCATTCCCTTTTGGACTGCCCCCTAGGCACTCTTTGCCTCCACCCCCCCTCCCTTGTTTGTTATTTTTATTGTCTCACCCCAACCCTTTTGTCATTATTTCTTGTATGCCCCTAGTCATGTTTGCAATGTTTTGTTGGTTTATGTCTGTTACCCAGTCTGTCTTGTCTTGTTAGTTGCTCCCTTGGTGAACGCCAGGAGTCGTTCATTAAGGGGGGGGATTCTGTCATGATTCTGCCTTCTCTTGTCTTGATTTTCTGGTCTAGGGGCAGAGTCATGACAGACCCACGTGTTTTATGTGGAGAGAAACATATTATTGTCAATCAGAACATAATATGCGTTCTCTCCTGTCTCGTCATTTGGCCCCGCCCCTCTCGTTTCTAGTATAGCTTTCCTCCTGTGTCTTATTACCCATACCTGCCCATCGTTATCTCCTTTGTTAGTTTCCCTATATATATACCCATTTGTTTATTGTCTTGTTGCTCGTTGGTTGTATATGTTGCCTGTTCTTGTAAATCTTGTACCTCGTGGAAACTGTTTGCGCTATCCCTACGCTGTGTCCCAGCGGTAGTATCCTGTTCTTGTTTCCCTCTGTGAGTTTTCATTCTTGTTTTTTGCTGTCTTTGTTATCCCCTGGATTTTACCCCCTCGTGGGTTTTTGTTTTTTCATTAAAATCCGTGTTACCCCTTATTGCTGCCTGCGCTTGGGTTCTTCACTACCTGTTCCGTGACACTATCGGTGGGGATTATTGCCAATAGCCGATAGTTCCAATTATAGTTATCGGTGCCGATTAATCGGCAAAAACAATTAATCGGTCAACCTTTATTACCAATACGACCGTGATCTGCTCAAAGAACCTGATGGAAACGCACACATTTCGCATTAGTCTTTCCTCCTGTTACTGTGACCATTGAAAAGATCCGCATCACGTTTGGATGAAACCTGGCTATTGTCTATTTTTGCAATCCATACATTTTGCCTCCAAATCGCCATCTTTGTTTGAAACTTAAACTGCGACTGTAAAAAAATTATTTTACGGAATCGTACTGTTTTATTTGAAATATTTAAATTTTACTGTACAAAATAAAAATATCACCCAGCTCCCGGAATATTACCGCTTTTTTGTTGACGTAACTGACATTTCCTGAAAACTGTATCTGACATCTCGAATTATAAATCATTATTATAAGGTTACTATTGTAAAGCAGGACAACAAAGCTTTCAGTTAAAATATAATTTACTGTATATGTTTTTATTTGTGTGCCGAGATGTGACCCAGACATATTTTTTA
This sequence comes from Barbatula barbatula, assembly GCF_947034865.1. Lineage (NCBI taxonomy): Eukaryota > Metazoa > Chordata > Actinopteri > Cypriniformes > Nemacheilidae > Barbatula > Barbatula barbatula. Next base: position 7,608,563 of record NC_136788.1, read on the forward strand.
TATTCATTCATAATTTTCTTTCTAATTTCCTGCCATTATAATGCTATTAAATGATACACATCGGTGCATCACATTGGTACATACTTTAAAAACACATTGGTCAACCTTAAGTCAATTGACAATATAATGATTCTTTCCAAACCATATCCAGGCCAGATTGGAAAACTCTCTATCTAGCTCCCGCTGAGAGGCCAACAGTTTCTGTTTCTTTACATTTTGTTGACACTAATAAGTTTAATAAGGAACATGAAAGCACAAAACCCAGATAAAGTGTTCGGCTCTTCTCATACGGTGAGGGGGAGTACTGACTTCAAAATCCCTGCTGGAGAAATATGAACAATCTTTTGCAGCATTAGATTATTAAAGTTTCTCACACATGCAAATGCTTATAAACGAATTCAGCAAATAGAAACTAGACTGTCAAAGCAGAGGTGGACTACCCAAAATGTGATGAATTATAATCTCACTTCAAAGAGAAAAAATGCGACTGGATGTGAGCACCGATTGTTATGTTCAATGTGAGAGAAAACCATCACGGCTTTGACCTGTAGTGCCCTATTCCAGAGCCGCATGTGGCTATTTCTGTCCTGATGTCCTCTGAGGTTATTGACTGAATGATGATCAATAAAGACCCGTTCTATACTGCAGTACTGAACGCATAGGAGTTTGGTTTTCAGTAAAGGAGTCGTCGGATGAAAACCCCAATTCTTCTGTGTTTAGGTGCTATATAATCGGGTCCCCTGTGCATCTAGCAACCCAAAAATTGTGAAAAACAAGAAGCCAGTAAGTTTGTTTTGGTGTGCCTTTCCCTGCAAGCATGTGAAAAATCGTGCCGTTCCGATTTCCCTCCAGTTGTGACGTCCGGATCTTATTATAATGTCACGCACCAACACACACATCCCAAACTGCGGTTAGTTCCATTTAAAACGACAAATTTAGGATGCACTGTTTGCTGTGACAGATTTTTATCGGACGAATGATTTGAGGCGTTTAAAACGAAACTAACCGCAGAGGAGTTCAGGAAATATCATGAAGCGAAACCATTGCCGTGGCATTACTATGCATTTGTTGTGTTGACACGCCGGACGAAATGTGCTGTAGGGTGCGCTATAACTCATTCTCATTTAAAGAGAAATGCAGCAAATCGGGTTGCTATGAGCATTTGACGAGGGTTTTGTTTACACAGCCATCGAGTGTTTTTAAGCATAATATGTTCCAGACATTTCATGAAAACCCCAATAAATAATACCAACTTGTTGAAAGTGTTCGCCCGTTGAGTCATTTAAGATAAGACAAATTTCAATCATGGGGCGAAATTCGACTGGTATATCGCAAACGATATAATATTGCCCATCCCTAATGTACAGAACTGTCATGGTTCTGCCTCCTTTTGTCTTGATTTTCTAGTCTAGTGGCAAGATCATGACAGAGCCACGTGTTTTGTGTGGAGAGAAGCATATTATTGTCGTCCTCGTCATAATATGCGTTATCGCCGTTCTCGTCTTTGGCCCCGCCCCTCTCGTTTCCTTGTTTAGCTTCCCGCCTGTGTCCCATTAACCACACCTGCCCATTGTTAATAACCCTTTGTTAGTCTCCCTATATTATGCCCTTGTGTCTGCTGTCCTGTGCTGAATCGTTTTGTGGTACCAGTGGTCATGATCGTGTTTTGAATCTTGCCTTGTTGGAGTACTTCCCTTGTTGAATTCCTTGCCGTGTTTGGATGTCGTGACATTAATTAGTCTTGCCGTTGTCTTTTATTAGTAAGTCTAGTTTTCTGTTTTCTTTCTGCTTTTTCAGCTGAAAATATGAAGGCCTTTTATCCATGAATGCATATTATTGGTCTATAAATCGGTGCAGCGCTAGATTAAAAGACTTAAGATCATTTGATGTTTTCGACCGGTACTGTATATTGGATTGATATTGTTCCAAATATGTATCTTTTATCTGAGTAAATAAATTACAGTAGAATAACTGTTTATTTTTATCCAAAAGGTCAAACAGACTAAGTATAGTGTATAAATTTGAGACTATTAATCATTGGACTGGATCTCTACAGTCAAGAGCCAGAACAGCTTCAGACGTTGATAACGGCATGGGGGTGATTTCCCTATTTCCTGTTATAAAAAAAGTCACCGGCACTGCCATTAAAACGTTACAACGTGATAGTTTGCAGAAATTATAGCTTTTAATGGCTCGCCAGTATATTATTAACTCAGTAAGTCCCATCCAGAGAGTGAACACTGGCTTTTTTTGGTGAACCGGTTTTATAGTTGTAATGACTTCAATGTGACCTTCTCAATGCGTGATATTCGTTTAAATGATCTACAATATTGGTTTCAAAATCAGGCAAGTCAAATTACAAGACTTATAAATAAAATAACTCCCAAACCTCATAAAATGAAAGGGACTAGCGTAAACCCAGTGCTATACTACACTAGTATAGAATAACTTGATGGGTCCTCCTCATCGTTGGGACGGGGACAATATCCCCAAAACTATTTCGCTGACAACAACTACCACTAACCCACCCGCAGTTGTCCTGGGCCTATCAAGGTCAGATTCACACAACCTTGACCAGGTGCTATAAACAACAAATCACATGTTCCCAGTCAATGATTAAATGCCCCATTTACACCAAACCAAAACAAACTTTCACGGGTGACGGTAAAACACGGAATGGACTTTGGTAGAAGGTAAAGAACCCTGCACAGAAAGCATTTCTCAAATCAATCCTGACAGTGATGAGCAAAAATACTGTGTGGAAGCGCAGCTGTTCTCTAATAGGTTGACTGGAGTCTGGTGATATTTTCTCGAGCAGTGAGCTGAACAGCAGAATTGACCTCATGTCTCTACTCCACGCCTTAAAAAAACAGCTCCCCGCTGCAAAAATCAAAGCATGCATCATCCTTGATAAAAATAGACTCAAGCATTTCCTTGGGATTCGGGGAGCTTTTTTGCTGATTTTCTAGGAGCTTAGTCTTTGTTACTACGGCTGAATTACAAATGATTTTACAGCCTGATGTCAAAAGGGAAGTATAAAAAAGTACTTTGTATTCTCTTGTTGGCATTTCACAGCAAGAACCCCAGCGGACAATCTTTTCATTGATTAAAAGATGCTTGATAACTAAACCCACACCGCTGTTATTAAGAAACAGCATTTCTAAAACCAGACTGCCCGTAATAGCAACCAGCGTTCTTTGCCGAAATGAAGGTTTGTGGGAAAGCACAGCTGACCTCTCATCATCATCTCCCTGAAGACATCATGGAGAGGTGTGCCCCTGGAGTGTTTGAGCACTTTATCGTTCCACTCCGTGCCGATCCATGTCAGCCGGTACGTAAATGGTTTCTTTTTCCGGATTTTTTAAAAATGTAAACACAAACCTTGGTAACACAAGAGACTGAGCTACAACGCATCTGCGCGCATTCAGTACGATTAGACAACAGTGGTGAAAATTCGTAATTTGTAATCGTGCCGTGTTGAACCAGGCTCACGTGGAAACATAATCGTTACCGTTTCAGACCGCGCTTGGAAAACCGCTCTTTGTTTACACCCGGCTGGGATTGGCAAGGTAAACATAAGCAGGGGAAAACTGGTGAGCAGCAACGCCTCTAGCACAGGGGTGTGTGAAATGACCTCCTCTTACCTTATTGCACGTATTCATCAAATTAATTTTGTGTATGGGGCAGTATTACTTTCAATGAGAAGCCCTTGAGTGGAAAGCTTTATAAAGCTCAAAGGGGATAGGTTACAACAGTGTACTGTGGCTGTACCATAGTACACTAATGCTATCAGATGGCAATAGTAGTTTAGTACATACCATGTGCTGCACCAAGGTTGCATTAAACAACCCATGACTATTTGTGTACGAAACATAACATGGAACATTACTTCAATTGGCGTAACGTCTTAACCAGTAGTACAGTCATTGACCCATGACCACTTGTGCTTACATAAACTTGAAGAGTCTGAGGGTAAAAATCTACATCATTACTGTTTTTGTGTCTTGTGTCTTCATTCAGAGCTCATAATGGAGAGCTAATAGAATTTCCTAATGTAATTTGTTGCAGATCGATTTTAAAGTGAACATACTGTAAGTGGGCTTTTCCACAAGCCTGAATGTCCTACTATATATCTGTTTTGTGTGATTGTGTCAGCAGTAAGCACAGCATTATTGTGTTTGGAAGAGACTGTAGTCGATGTCCGACTTCAAGTTAAAAGAGGCAATTTCATTATGGAGATTCCAATTGTGCCCAATCCGTGCGCCAGAAAACAAACCAAATGTGCTTGATTTAAAACATCACAACCAAAAAAGACTTCGAACGAATTGGTTTGAGATGTGCACTAGGAACGATGGGAAGATTACTGGAATATTTTGAACATCTTTAAGTTTTGCATAGATGAACACATATGTGAGGGATAATCCACTGTTAGCCGTGCATTAAAGGACTTCATTCTATATAATGCACGGCTAGCCGTGTATTATCCAAATTATACCATGGTCATTTGCCAAGTTAAAGCAGGCGTAATGTTTGATCAGACGGTGAGAAAGGACAGTTATTTACATCCATTAATTTCAATCATTGATCAAGCTGACTGGAACTACCTGTGAATTAAAGTGTTTTAATGCACTCCTTCCAGCCAATCAGAATCGAGTATTCAAAAAGACCATGGTATAATTTATGTTAAAACACAGCAAAACAAATATTTGTTTTATTTACAGCGATAGTTCACCCAAATATAATAATAAAAAAGTATTTTGTTATTTATTCACCCTTATGCCGTTCAAACCTGTGATTCTATATCACAGATATTTTGAGAAATGTTGCTGTGTTTTTTGTCCATAAAATAGAAGTAAACTGGGTCCGATGTTGTTTGGTTACCAACGTTCTTCAAAAAAACAGATTGATGTTTAAATACTTTGTTCGAAAACAGACTTGTTTACCCTTTCCGAAACACAACCGGGCGAACTTGATGGGAGTGTTTATGCATCTCTGGATATCTAGTGGGGCCAATTACACTCCGATCTCTGGAAGTGTTTTCCATAACTGCAGATCTCCTTTTCCAGATGGCACAACATGAAGGGAACAGTGATCGTTTTGGTTTCTCTGAATCTGTGTCTAATTTTAGATGACGTTTGCGCTCAATTTCACCTGCTACAGTAAATTACATGGGAATATCTACGACCGCGCGAAGAGACGGAATCTAAACAGACCTGGCTAAACTAAAACAGACAAAATGCTTTTCATTCACGCACCGCCAACACATGAGTGGCACGGGTGTTCTTGCAGGTAATACGGGATTGTATCAAGCCTGTATAAATGCCCGATGCTGTTTCATCCTTCAGCCAATTTTGTGTCTTCTATTAACTTTCTAGATGTCCTATATAGTTTTCTCTCCTACGGTGTGTCATTCTGTGAGACGAGTCCCCTGTGTGAGTGTGCGAAATAGTACAAAAACTGATAACATCCCATAGTCATACTGTAGCCTCAGAGGAGGGAAACTAGGGCAAGACGTTTTCTCCACCAGCCTAAAGCAAACGATGGCATACAGACTTAAAAAAAGCTCTTCTGATGCAGGATAGTATAACATTTTGCATGGTGAATTACAGACTGCAGTAACTACGGCTCTCGACATCCGACGACATGGAAAAAAGATAAATCAAGTGATTTACAGGCAAACTGAAATGCCTGCCAGACCATTAAATAACATGGTTACCAGACAACTTTAGCTTTATTTAGTTTCATTTAAGAATACATTGGGGCCATGGTACTGTAACGGCACAAGATGCCAATCCAATGATTATTACAAAATACTCCCAAATGGGCAGGGTTACCGTGGTCCAGGCAGCCTATGCCGATAGGTGTTGTAGATATCTAAACCCAAAGCATATTTCTCCATTGATAGTTATTTAAGAGAGGTTGGCTATATTAAATGAGTTTGCTTTAGTTATCGAACCTTGCATTATAGGAAACAGAGAGCTGTATTTGAAAGCTGATATCAAATGGTGGGAGAGAAATCGTGTTCACATCTGCCCACCACTAGCCCAGGAGAATGTCAGGCTTCTCATAAACTTCAGTCTAATCTACACATATATGAATAAGATTGACCTTGTGGGCATTTCCTTCCATCATCTGGTCCCTCGGTGCCTAGACGCAGGGTATTGGAAGGAAGTGGCCTATAAATATTGAATCTCTATTCATATATATTGCGTAAACCAAACACCAAACTGTATAGTTAAAGAAAAACCGTTCACAATCCTCCACTCCCATTCATTATGCAGTAAGGTCTACACATATTGAATTAGGCGTAAAGCCATCAACATGGATGCTTTTAATGAAATACGGCCGACTATTTTCTTGGAATCACTTTGGGATCAAATTCAAAGCGCTCGTATATTTAAAATCTAAAACTGCAGAATAGGGACGTTCATATTGACCGTTTAACCATATCAATAAATTCTATCAGTTAAACGATTTAAAGATATGTTTATTTTGTTGACTTATATGAATAATATATTTTAAACAATTATAATAATAATTGAATAATGCGTTTTTAAATAACTATTAAATCATATGTTTTTTAGTTTTCTGGAGAAAGAAAAATATGCCATATATAACCATAACGTTAGCTCTTGTTGGTCAGGATGCTTATGCAGTTGTAAAAGTTATTATTCTTCAATTTGAGAGCATTTTGGCTGTCTGTTTACACAGAAATTGTGTTTTAGGGACTGAAAACACAAACTTTTGAAAACTCTGCCGTTTTCGTTTCCATGTAAACTTCAGGAGAGAACTTTCTGAAAACGATGACGTCACGTGTATGCGTATTACGCACTCAGGCGCGTGAGTAAAGCCAAAACAATATGGCGGCTTCCCGTACTGTGAGCTCTCGCTGCTGGACTATGTATTTACGTTCCCCCAGCAAAATGTGTATTTGCTGCACCAATAAGACCAGCGGAGACACACGATTATACCAAACTTTAAACACACATACTATATACGTCGACCAACGGTATTGAAAAACACGTTTTTAACTGTGCATGTGCCAAGGCACGTCCTGTTTCGTTACACAACAACATCGCCATCCACTAGCCTGGCGCGTATACTAAAGCGTTTTTATCCGTTTTACTTGATCCGTGTAAATGGAGACCGTTTTGATAACGCTGTCATGTGTCCGTGAAACTTTTCAAAAACGTTTCCGTTTTTCATCACGTAAACGTGCCGTTATAAGCAGATTGGACATCATACCCACTCTCACTCTCATCATACCCAATCCACAGTTAGAAAAGATCTGGCCATACTTCAAGTCTTCAGGCGTGAGCCAAGCATGAGTAATCATCTGTTCCTATTGGACTGTGCAAGTTGTGAAAGGCTAAATATGAAGTTTGTCACTTTGACTGTCGGAATGTACAGAACACGGAGCGCTGCTAAATCCAGTCATAATTCTGCCAATCTAACAATCTAATAAAACTTAATTTTGGTTGTGCTGGAAAGCAGAAAGCGCCGGAACGTCTTGGCCATGTGTGCAGGAAGTGGAAACTGACCAGCTGATGATGACCCCTTTAAAAAGAGTTCAGCTGTCTGGAGTTCTCACAAAGAGCCTTCAGCGAGAAAACCGAGTCAGTGGTAACGGAGGGTACGAATAAATTAAACAACAAACACAGGACTGCTAGGGCTCGATGCTTGGTTTGCTCTTTACAAAATGTCACCAGACGCTTCTCGTAAGTAATCTGGATGTCTGAACGTGATTTTCACCAATGGCTTGTGTTGATATGGGTTTAGTTTACACTAAAGAATCGTATCGCCATGAGCAAACAGATAAGCGCTGTTAGTCGCCAAAGATTAGGCTTATCTGTAATGTGCTAAATTCCCGCATATCTCCCATTATATGACTTTTATCAATGTGAAACACTTTTCTGTGTTGTTTACAGCTGCCTGAAACAGAATGGCAAATGGTCAAAATGAAATGTATGTGCATGTAGGTAACAGCATGTTAAAAAAGAGCGAGAATTCGCAGCAGCAAGCATGAATATAAATGTTATTGGTATAATACTAATAATAATAATAATAATAATGTACCACATATTATGCTTTCTGTATAACAATCTGCAAATTTTCCTTTCCTTATGATAATATGACTATTCATTTATGATATTATACACACTTGTACATTTCTCTAGTTCTGTATTATTATTATTATTATTATTATTTGTTATCTGCTTTTTTCACGATGCACACATGTAATAAAATAAGAAATGTGAAAAGCACTATAGAAATACAACTAGAAAAAAATAAAACACTGACATAAAAATGACTTTGTTATATGCATTATTCAATTAAGTATACTACAATGAGATCCATATGTTTTCAATGGAGTGCAGACATTTATACAACTATACTTTGAATGTCTGACAGCTAGGCTTCCACCAACAATAAGAAAACACAAATCGACGACGCGAACAATACGGACCACATATAAATATGCACGTGAAACCAAACGACAGAAAAATATGCATCTCGCGCAGTAGAGACGACAAGCTGACGGTCGAGACGTGATGTGTGTGCGCGGAATGATGGCTGGCTGTATCCCGACGAGGAAAATCAACATCACGCATCCAAATGCAGTACGATCAGTGACGCCCGTTTCTATTGAAAAGCGCATCGTGCTAATCCGGACGAAACAAAAACCTTTCCTTTGACGTATGTAGCGATATCCCGTAACAATCCCGTTTCGACTCACCTCTGTTGGCAGTCGCAACTTCGCCCCTCGAAGACAGAAACGTGGCACAGGCTGTCTAGATATATCCCGTCGACTTCATCTCAGATCAAATAGAAAATAACAGATCCGCTTCGGTTCGACGGTTTACGGCGATCTCCCTGGTAACCGGAATTATGAACGGGCGAAGCACGCGCTCGTCCCGAAACAAAGTAACGTTCGCGATCCTTATGACGTCTGTCGGGCTGGTGTTAGTGAAGGGCGCTCGAGACAGCGTTCCCCAAGCGCGATACGGCCGGAAGTTTGAAGTCAATCGCGCACACTTGCATCTTTCAGAGATGGAGGATGATGGGACTGCCGGAAGGATAAAATAGCGGTACGAAGCGTGCCGTAACCGCTGCCGTGCAGCTGTTTATTATGGGAGTCTGGACGGCAGGAAATGCCTTTGGAGCTGAAAGGAGGCGCTTAAGAGCAGAAACCCGGGAGCGGGATTTAACCCTCGTGCCGCAGTCACACAGCCTGGCGTCGTAAAACAAGCGCAACTTTTAATGGTAAATGGATATCTAGTGACAGGGTGACGCTCGGCCCATTTCTCCCCTTCATTCTGCTTATGCGAGGGTTTTCTAGCATTTAACGAATAAAGTGGCAGCGTCTGAACATAAGGCACAGCCTAGACGTCCTGATGATTCGTTATAATTGATATAGATCAAAATATGTTGTATCATTAAATGACGGTATACACGGTGTAACTGCGTTTTGGAAGGGGACGTTAACGTTATCTCGTGCTCAGGGCGCCCTCTCGAGGTAAGAGGAGGCAAAGGCATTTGAATCATGGCCAAAACCATAAGAAAATGAAAAAGCGCAGACAAAAAGATTCGTAGGAACAATTCGTTTACTTATTTTATGTTTTAGTGACTAAAGTGGCTACAAAACCGCTATATGTTTTTTATTATTAAACATGTATAAAGCGTTGCTTTGCGATTTACATTATAACAAATTTAGAGATATTCGAATGTTACAAAATGTATTAGTGAAACATTACTGTCATCAAAAGATTGATGGCATGACTTTTTATAGGGTAGAGTAGTGCCCTATAATGAACAATAATGAAAAAAACATTGGTTATCTATTGTTTATTTTGCATTAGGTAACATGAAAAATAAATTTGTTTAAAATCAGTTAATATTTGTTGGCACATTTTTTTCTTGGCCTCGCTGTGCATTAACTAATGTTTGATCAGAACGTTATAGGCCTACAGTATAAATGTATTAGTTAACGTTGAATGAACCCTAAACAGAAGCCGTAGAAGTATTGTTGTTCATTGTTGGTTCATGATAACTAATTCAAATATCGAAAGACAATGAAAAGACCCTTTTGGCAAACTGTATCCCAAACATCAGATTAGCATTATTTCATTGTCTTTAAAGTATATCAAAATACAGCATATGGGTCATATAATATTTTGTGTTAAATGTTAGTAATCAAATGTTTCGAACATGAACATGAAGCAGAAAATAAATGGCAGGACGGTTCTACTCACACAAGCACTGATAAAAGATTTTCATCCTGATGCATGAATTCCATTTTATAATTATATAATAACGCACCCCTCCTGAGCTCACCTGCAATGCACCACAGATGGCAAGGAGTGTGAGCATTGGTCCGTGTGCAATCTCACAAGGTGTCTAAAGTCAAAGAGAACATCACTGCTCGATGGAACTCCATGATCCGGCCATGCCATGAAGTGGAATTGTCATACATTGCAAGTCTCTGCTGTTTTTACCAAGTAATAAACACAATATAAACAACATAAAATTACAGAATGCTTCAGTAAAATTGAAATAGAAAAACTGTCAAATGTGTTTTACTATTAAATATGCCCTCAATCTTTAATAAAAATAAAAAATCCTTCCTTCCTCGGAGCGACCTCTCTTCCCTTCCTTCTCTCTTCGCATCCAGCCCCCGGTTGGATGCTGTGAGGCTCCTGATGAAATATTGCTCTGTGTTAAAAAGTATGAAGGAGATTGTGTGATTGTGATCGAACATTGTATGGTAGATCAAAGTTCAATGGGTGTGAAGATGGCTCTTACTGGTACAGTGAAATCTGATTGGATCTCCTCTGTGTCACATGATCAGCTGCTACTGCGTAAACATTAAATGTGTATCGTGTTCCAGAAATCAGATTATTTATTGGAATGAAAGTTTTTTTCTCAGTCACTGCTTTCCTAATCACAATATTATTTTCATATTGGACATGGTAAAGGCCTTTTGTCCATTTGGTTCAATCCACTTTCGTAAGACAGAATGATGTCGTAATATCAGCTCTGGGGTTAATTATCAGATCAGGATGTAAGTGAGATATTTGGGGATCAAATGTGAATCCACAAAATGTGTGAAGATTCATAAATTGACAATAACATTGAAATGGATTAATATAAGAAAACATACTAGTATAAACTAAGATAATAAGTTGCTCCCACGGTAAGATGTTAGCTACGCAAAGGAAACAGGTTCATGGACCCAGTGACATTTGTTGATATACATAAAATGCATAAATCAAACGAATGTTTACCATCTGTTTTTCAGCTGATTTGAAACAAACTAACCTCAGTGTTCTGGGCGGTAACATTATAATAAGATGCGGAGCGAAATCTGAACGGCTCGATTTCTCACATTATTGCAGGGAAAGGCACACCAAAACAAACTTACTGGGTCTTATTTTTCAAGTTTTCTGTGTTGCTAGATGCATCGGGTAATTAAACATCGGGTACTTGTCAATCCAATGACACCTTTAAAAATGTGTTCCCTGGTAAGTAATGACTATTAAATGAATATTCATCCAGATTTTGGGAGAGTTGTGCCACCTATTATTTGTGAGACTTGTGTGTGTCATAACATCTAACATCCCCAACAAAAAAAATTAGTCGGTTTTAGCAACTTGTTAGCAATCACTGTTTTCAAGACACAGTAAAGGTTTAATGAACCATGAGTGGGACATTACTCATGTGGTTTATGCCGTAGAATTAACTTATAAAGGACATTGTAATTTACTAATTATTAATAATTAATGCACTTACTATAAACATGGAGGAACTTCAATTGAATACCTAAAGCAACATGAAATGATCACCTGTAGTTGAGTACTCTATCTCAAGCCTCAGACCCTGAGAGAGAGGAATCAGTAATGTTTAGTGTCCGGTCCACTAAATACAATACAGTTGAGCGTTTAAGTGATAGTTCACCCCTCTGACAAAATACAATTCTGTAGTCAACAGTACACATTGACTTGCATTGGTTTTAAGCTGAACAATAAAGCGAATGGATTACGCAATTGTTCGGTTCCCAACATTCTACAAAATATCTTCTCTAAAGATTGAAATGACATGAGGGTGAATAAATGATGACATCATTTTTATTTTTGGGTGAACTATGACTTTAGTGTCATGTTTTGCAACTTTTAGAATGCATAAGTTTGTGTCTTGTGAAGAATGGTGCTTGGTTTGTTTGCTTATTACCCATGTTTTCGTCTTTACTCTTTCATTAATACACAAGTGTTTAATGACCCTATCAAAACATCTTCATTCTAAATGTTGTCTATAAACCACAGTATATAAAAAATTGCTATTCTGTTACATTCATCTTTTCAAATTATGACAACGAATAATACCAAGATGGGCACTAAGAATGTCACACTGTACTCAAGATAAAAGTTTTTATTATAAGTATTATCTCCATCTCGGCACCAGTAGAGATATGGTACAATCTGAACATGTTGCCATTTACAGATTTAGAGTTGTATTTTGTTAAACAACATTTCCACATTGTGATTGTGAGTTCTGTGTCATTTCAGTAGTTACTTACCTGAGTGTGCTTTCGGCAGCTGAGGTACCCGTGGCAGTAGAATTCGTCCCATTACGAGCTGTTCTACAACTGAAATAATATTAGAGACATTAGATTAAGGTCGGAAAAACTGCACAGTGTTGCTTTGACAAACCATTCATGATTGGCAATTATTAGCTAAACTGGAACACAGCATACGTCTTTTATATTGTCAGTGCCTCTCACTTGACTAGCAGTTTTTCCATTGCATGTTTCAATAATCTTCTTTATTATGAACAGTTAAGTATCAATGAAAGCCAGCCCATGCTAATTAACAGAACAAAGCCTATTATATTTGAGATTTTTGTACAACGAATGCATTATGAGGTTGTGAAATATTTCTTATTTTGAAACAGACCATATTTTAAATTATAACCAGCTATCAAGATTACAATATTAGAGAGAAATGGTCTCTGTTTTGAAAATGTGGTTGGCTCTGAAAAGAGCCTTTGGGTGGGTGACGTAGGCAGGAGTTTAAGCGCGTTCTCCGCGGATGCGGCGCGCCAGCTGAATGTCTTTGGGCATGATGGTGACTCTCTTGGCGTGGATGGCACACAGGTTGGTGTCCTCAAAAAGACCGACCAAATAAGCCTCGCTGGCCTCCTGCAGGGCCATGACGGCGGAGCTCTGGAAGCGCAGGTCGGTCTTGAAGTCCTGAGCGATTTCTCTCACCAGACGCTGGAAAGGCAGCTTGCGAATCAGCAGTTCGGTGGACTTCTGATAGCGGCGGATTTCTCTCAGCGCCACGGTACCGGGCCTGTAACGGTGAGGCTTCTTCACGCCGCCGGTGGCTGGTGCGCTCTTGCGGGCGGCTTTAGTAGCGAGCTGCTTCCTGGGCGCTTTGCCTCCAGTTGACTTACGAGCGGTCTGTTTGGTTCTAGCCATGACTGTGGTCACACGTCTTCTCTGTCAGATACACAATAAAACACTCACGCTGCAGGCTGCTTTTATAGACCAGTCGACCATGAGCTCAGGGGGTGGCCACAATGCACTGAAGTGTGATTGGATAATGTGAGACGTCTACGTATTCAGCTGACCAATGGCTGTGCGTTTCCGGATTTTCAAACGGGCGTGAGCAGCGCGTGTTTCCCGCCTGAAACTCTTTGTTTAGATTAATGCTATTAAGGCAGCTCTGCAAATGGTATTTCCACATGTTATAGCCCCATATAGATGACTAGAATCTATTACAGCCCCATATAGACGACTTGAATCTATTACAGCCCCATATAGACGACTAGAATCTATTACAGCCCCATATAGACGACTAGAATCTATTACAGCCCCATATAGACGACTAGAATCTATTATAGCCCCATATAGACGACTAGAATCTATTACAGCCCCATATAGACGACTAGAATCTATTATTTCTATATAATATACAAATAGGGAGAAAATACACACTCGCCCTTTTAATGTTAGTTTGTTCTTGTTTTAGCAATTAAACGTAAGGTCAGCTGTGAAGCCTTATTGCTAGTTATTCATTGGGAAAGGATTGTAGTCGTTTTAAAAAACACTGTTATAATTTACACTGTCATTAAAAATATTTAATGTACACAAAAGAAAAATACCAGTAAACTAACATCTATAATCATATTTAGAGTAGATTTCATATATAAAATACAGTTATCTTGCGTGTATTTTATCCTCTGTATGCACATCTGATGAATTCCTCCAGAAGAAAACACTCTCTTATAGTTCAAGTGGGTGGCTCTTAAAAGAGCCTTTTTTGGTTTGGGGAAGGGGTTTACTTGGTCTTAGCGGGCTTTTCGGTCTTCTTGGGCAGTAACACCGCCTGGATGTTGGGCAACACGCCTCCCTGGGCGATGGTCACGCCGCCCAGCAGTTTATTCAGCTCCTCGTCGTTACGCACTGCCAGCTGTAAATGGCGGGGAATGATACGACTCTTCTTGTTGTCCCGAGCTGCATTACCAGCCAACTCCAGGATCTCAGCGGTGAGATACTCGAGCACAGCGGCAAGATAAACTGGAGCTCCGGCACCGACGCGTCCTGCGTAGTTACCTTTGCGGAGGAGCCTGTGGACACGGCCGACTGGAAACTGAAGACCGGCTCTGGATGACCGAGTCTTAGCCTTCGCTCTTGCTTTACCGCCGGTTTTGCCTCTTCCGCTCATTTTCAGTTTGGTTCTCTAAGAGCAATCACAAGATCAGAGATATATGCCTCCACACGTTGTGAATACCAGTATTTATGCTTGCCTCTAAGTCTCCTATTGGTTGGAGTCTGTGTAAAGTTCAAACCAATCACGGAACTTCCCTCCAAACCGAAGCCCGCCCATTTCGTTCTTTCTGTTCGCCTCTTGTGATCGTTTTCGTTCACCACATTAAGATATTGACAGACGCTTTCATGCAGCGCCTTTAACTTTACATTATACACTGACCGTCCTTTAAGAGTCACACACAAAGAGTTGCATTCATATTTCGCCAAGATCTTGTATTGATGATGGGAGATAGAAGCGCAAAGTCTTCTCCAGCACATCTCAAACATTCTCAATGGGGTTAATGTGTGAACTCTGGAGGAACCAGATTCATGTGTGAAAATAATGTCTCATGCTCCCTGATCCACTCTCACAATTTTGAAATATCTTCAATCAATCTTCAATCTTGAAATATGACTGTGACATCAGGGAAGAAAAAACTCATTCAGTATATTCAGCTAGTCCGCAGACGGGCGTCTGCTATATGCGGCCTTTTGGAAAACAATCGTATGAACAAAAGCAAACTTTTATACGAACCACAAAACTTCAGTTATTACAAATGTGAATTAAAATGCTCTGATGATTATAACATCATATTAGTTTATTTGGGAACAAATGCTCGGTGGGTGGCTCTGAGAAGAGCCCTTTAACAGGAAAACAATTTAGATTAACTTTACTTATTTTTCGGGGCGGCCTTTTTAGGCCTAGCTGCTTTAGGCTTTCGGACTCTTGGCTGCTTTCTTGAGGGTCGCGGGCTTCCGTTCTAGGGACTCTTAGTTAACTTTTTATCAGCGGTGACTTCTTCGCCTTCTTATGAGATTTCTTACCGGCGGTCTGTGCCGCTGCTGCCTTCTTTGCTTTAGGAGCGGCTTTCGTCGCCTTCTTGGTCTCGGATGGTTTTTTGTTGAGTTTGAATGAGCCGGAAGCGCCGGTCCCTTCGGTCTGGACCAGAGTTGAGCTGCATGAGTACCATTTAGACTCAACCTGTCCCGTTCAGGGTCCGGTCGTGTCCACGAGCTTATCCTCAAACATATACAATAAAAACCAATATTCACAACAAACTGGCGTGATGAAAATACATAAAAAGAGCAGGCCTACTGAGCTTTATGTGGAGATAACGCAACGATTAAAACGTTTATTTTTGCATTTTCAGATCAAATCCACGAGCAGCATCAGCCACTGGATAAACACGTACACAGCAGCCCCTTTTAAAATCACTTGAATTAAATCAACATCATTGAAATACTCGTGCAGTGTCATATAGTTAATGTGGCCATCCAGTCGCTTCCGGTTCCGAATGACATGATCTGCATATTTCTACGAACTCGTTACGTGTTTATTATATTAAATAGAATCCGAAAAAAGCCTGAAGTCAAACAAAAAGGAAAAACGTGAGGTTTACAGAAGACAAAGTAATCCGCTCAGTGCAGCTCGATCATCATTAAATAACTTTACAGCGATCCAGATTTTCTGTTTGGACTGTATATCGGACTACTGTAGAGACAAATGCAAGCTCCTTCATGTTACCGATGTCTTTCACTCCTGTATTCAAACAGCAGTTTCCCTCGGATGTTTTTATAAAATAAACCAAAGCTAGAAACTCTTTATCAGATTATCTGGGTGGCTCTTAAAAGAGCCTTTGTGGTGTTGAGAACTTCGAGCGGGAGTTTACTTGGAGCTGGTGTATTTAGTCACGGCCTTTGTTCCCTCAGACACGGCGTGTTTAGCCAGCTCACCGGGCAACAGCAGACGAACGGCGGTCTGGATCTCTCTGGATGTGATGGTGGAGCGCTTGTTGTAATGAGCGAGACGAGATGCTTCACCGGCGATGCGCTCGAAGATGTCGTTGACGAAACAATTCATGATGCCCATGGCCTTG
Organism: Barbatula barbatula; assembly: GCF_947034865.1. Classification (NCBI taxonomy): domain Eukaryota; kingdom Metazoa; phylum Chordata; class Actinopteri; order Cypriniformes; family Nemacheilidae; genus Barbatula; species Barbatula barbatula. The sequence continues at coordinate 7,625,249 of NC_136788.1, forward strand.
GAGGAAATACCGGTGTCGGGGTGAACCTGTTTCATTACTTTGTACACGTAGATTGCGTAACTCTCCTTCCTGGACCTCTTGCGTTTCTTGCCTCCCTTTACGACAGTCTTGGAGACGGCCTTCTTGGATCCTTTCTTAGGCGCGGGCTTTGCTGGCTCAGGCATGTTCACTTTGCACCAAATGCAGGAAGCTACGAATGTCCTGATGGCTTTGCGAGAAGGTATTTATTCCCTGCCCATGCTAATAGTTAGAGACTGGCTGTGTGTCCTCATTGGATAAAAAACATGAATTGATTTCATTGGAAGACTTGAAACGTAAAAGAGCCAATCGAAATGTTGCAAAAGGTGCCTCCCCATTTAGCTTAGGCCTCACCCATCCGCCTCATGTTTGAAAAGTTACACGTCCTCCCCCACTAAGCCTTCGTTTCCTTTCCCGCACATTTTAGGGATATATTTCTGCATGTAATGCGATCATAGAACATTTTTTTATTTATATAATAGTCATTTACCCAAATGTAATTCGACAACAAAACGTAGAAGTAGGTTTTAAGTCATTTCGCATGTAGGCGTCTTGAAAATGCGTATGTTGGAATACAAAGAAAATGTGACTATTATAAACAAAAAATAACCAAGCGCACTGCTAGAAAACATTTTGTAGAAAGCGACATTTGAACGGTTAAATTGTTTGATGTGTGCATTTTCACAGCGAAATAAAACCATGGTACAAGTAGAGAAGCAGAACAAATAGTATAAACAATGCAAGGATAGCGATCATGTAAATAGTGTCGTAATAAATTGGTTCCTTATTTCTTACCAGCATTTAACAAGAACACAAACTAAAACTACGATATAAACATAAACTCTTTGTTGAGAACGTGGATGGCTCTTTTAAGACTCTACGATAAGATGAATGAATATGCAAAGTAATTTGGTTAAAATTGAGTATGTATGTTATAATCATCAGAGCATTTTAATTCACATTCGGCGTAATAACTGAAGTTGTGTGGTTCGTATCAAAGTTTGCTTTTGTTCATATGATTGTTTTCCAAAAGGCCGCATATAGCAGACGCCCGTCTGCGGACTAGCTGAATATACTGAATGAGTTTTTTCTTCCCTGATGTCACAGTCATATTTCAAGATTGAAGATTGATTGAAGATATTTCAAAATTGTAAGAGTGGTTCAGGGAGCATGAGACATTATTTTCACACATGAATCTGGTTCCTCCAGAGTTCACGCATTAATCCCATTGAGAATGTTTGAGATGTGCTGGAGAAGACTTTGCGCTTCTCTCTCCCATCATCAATACAAGATCTTGGCGAAATATGAATGCAACTCTTTGTGTGTGACTCTTAAAGGACGGTCAGTGTATAATGTAAAGTTAAAGGCGCTGCATGAAAGCGTCTGTCAAGATCTTAATGTGGTGAACGAAAACGATCACAAGAGGCGAACAGAATGAACGAAATGGGCGGGCTTCGGTTTGGAGGGAAGTTCCGTGATTGGTTTGAACTTTACACAGACTCCAACCAATAGGAGACTGAGAAGCAAGCATAAATACTGGTATTCACAACGTGTGGAGGCATATATCTCTGATCTTGTGATTGCTCTTAGAGAACCAAACTGAAAATGAGCGGAAGAGGCAAAACCGGCGGTAAAGCAAGAGCGAAGGCCAAGACTCGGTCATCCAGAGCCGGTCTTCAGTTTCCAGTCGGCCGTGTCCACAGGCTCCTCCGCAAAGGTAACTACGCAGGACGCGTCGGTGCCGGAGCTCCAGTTTATCTTGCCGCTGTGCTCGAGTATCTTACCGCTGAGATCCTGGAGTTGGCTGGTAATGCAGCTCGGGACAACAAGAAGAGTCGTATCATTCCCCGCCATTTACAGCTGGCAGTGCGTAACGACGAGGAGCTGAATAAACTGCTGGGCGGCGTGACCATCGCCCAGGGAGGCGTGTTGCCCAACATCCAGGCGGTGTTACTGCCCAAGAAGACCGAAAAGCCCGCTAAGACCAAGTAAACCCCTTCCCCCAAACCAAAAAAGGCTCTTTTAAGAGCCACCCACTTGAACTATAAGAGTGTTTTCTTCAGGAGGAATTCATCAGATGTGCATACAGAGGATAAAAGACACTCAAGATACGTGTGTGTGTATTTTTATATATGAAATCTACTCTAAATATTATTATAGATGCTAGTTTACTGGTATTTTTCTCTTGTGTACATTAAATATTTTTAATGACAGTGTAAATTATAACAGGGTTTTTTAAAACGACTACAATCCTTTCCCAATGAATAACTAGCAATAATGCTTCACAGCTGACCTTACATTTAATTGCTAAAACAAGAACAAACTAACATTAAAAGGGCGAGTGTGTATTTTCTCCCTATTTGTATATTATATAGAAATAATAGATTCTAGTCGTCTATATGGGGCTGTAATAGATTCTAGTCGTCTATATGGGGCTGTAATAGATTCTAGTCGTCTATATGGGGCTGTAATAGATTCTAGTCGTCTATATGGGGCTGTAATAGATTCTAGTCGTCTATATGGGGCTGTAATAGATTCTAGTCATTTATACGGGGCTATAACATGTAGGCCTATAACATGTAGAAATATCATTTGCAGAGCTGCCTTAATAGCATTAATCTAAACAAAGAGTTTCAGGCGGGAAACACGCGCTGCTCACGCCCGTTTGAAAATCCGGAAACGCACAGCCATTGGTCAGCTGAATACGTACACGTCTCACATTATCCAATCACACTTCAGTGCATTGTGGCCACCCCCTGAGCTCATGGTCGACTGGTCTATAAAAGCAGCCTGCAGCGTGAGTGTTTTATTCAGTATCTGACAGAGAAGACGTGTGACTGCAGTCATGGCTAGAACCAAACAAACCGCTCGTAAGTCAACTGGAGGCAAAGCGCCCAGGAAGCAGCTCGCTACTAAAGCCGCCCGCAAGAGCGCACCAGCCACCGGCGGCGTGAAGAAGCCTCACCGTTACAGGCCCGGTACCGTGGCGCTGAGAGAAATCCGCCGCTATCAGAAGTCCACCGAACTGCTGATTCGCAAGCTGCCTTTCCAGCGTCTGGTGAGGGAAATCGCTCAGGACTTCAAGACCGACCTGCGCTTCCAGAGCTCCGCCGTCATGGCCCTGCAGGAGGCCAGCGAGGCTTATTTGGTCGGTCTTTTTGAGGACACCAACCTGTGTGCCATCCACGCCAAGAGAGTCACCATCATGCCCAAAGACATTCAGCTGGCGCGCCGCATCCGCGGAGAACGCGCTTAAACTCCTGCCTACGTCACCCTCCCAAAGGCTCTTTTCAGAGCCAACCACATTTTCAAAACAAAGAGTCTCTTCCAACACTTATTTCATTATGTAAACTGCGAAGTAAAGTTTATTTTGTTGGATAACAGTAAAGCTAGAGCCTTAAATTATACAATCTGTCATAAAGAATTTAGATGAATAATGTAGCCCTATGACTTCTTTCTAAAAACAGTCGGTAAGAGTGTTGTTTCATTAACCGTATGCTTTACCTAAGATAGCTACAGAAATGGTCAGGTTTCACGTTTAGACAGATGTTTTCGCGTCATACTCAAGACAAGCTAGCGACAAGATTAAGTCTTTAAACGTATTAAAAATAAAGCGTCTAAAAGAAACTCAAATAAAATATCTACACGCTCAAAGAAACCTTTGAATAAGGGATTGCAATCCCACGATTGTGCAACATATATATAATATAAATGTATCAAAATAAATAAATACAACAGCGGAAAATGAACAAAGGAAACTGAATCCCGTGGGGGAGGGTCGCGTTCAAACAAGAGTCCGTGGATGGCGACACGTTCATTGGCTCTCTTTCCTCCCCGTCCCAGTCTGAACTAACCATTTGAAGCATTTAAAGGATTTAACAAAGACAACCAATTAGAGCACAGTCCACATTTTGCTTAGAATTTGCATAGACTCTTCGATAAATTCCCCTGCAGTGTACAACCAAATCAATCAGACCATTTTGTCTAGTCATCATGCCTGAGCCAGCGAAGTCCGCGCCCAAGAAGGGATCGAAGAAGGCCGTCACAAAGACCGCAGTAAAGGGAGGAAAGAAGCGTAGAAAGTCTAGGAAGGAGAGTTACGCAATCTACGTGTATAAAGTCCTAAAACAGGTTCACCCCGACACCGGTATTTCCTCCAAGGCCATGGGCATCATGAACTCTTTCGTCAACGACATCTTTGAGCGCATCGGCGGTGAAGCGTCTCGTCTCGCTCATTACAACAAGCGCTCCACCATCACATCCAGAGAGATCCAGACCGCCGTTCGTCTGCTGTTGCCCGGTGAGCTGGCTAAACACGCCGTGTCTGAGGGAACAAAGGCCGTGACTAAATACACGAGCTCCAAGTAAACTCCCGCTCGAACTTCTCAACACCACAAAGGCTCTTTTAAGAGCCACCCAGATAATCTGATAAAGAGCTCATTTGATTTGGAATCAGTTCGTATTTGAGTGTTTAAATATATTTTGACTTGTCTAAAGGACGTGACCACGTAAATGACAGCTTTGATCCAGAAGTCGCAGTGCTCTTCACGAATAGTCAGAGGAGCAGATAAGAGCCCGTTTGTGTAACTAAACTGTGTTATTGCGCCGTGTAAGATATCTTCCAGAAGTGTGACGTCAGTTCCTAACTCCGTTTTCATCAGAACGAAGATATTTATAGAAGTTTGGGACAACTTAAGGTTGAGTACGTGACCGCATTTTCATTTCTGCGGAGTGTCCTTTAACATCGGAACAGCGTAATATTGAGTTTGTTACAGGGAAACTCTCTGAACCATTATCAGTGTGAAAATGAAAAACGGCAGACGAAATTTAAAAGTAAAACTATAGTTTGTCTGTAGGGGGCAGTCTAGTTTAACTTGTTATAAAGCTAAATGTTGTTTGTGTGTGCTTTAACGACTGATCTCATTCAGGAAGGTTCCGTCTCTTTCATGAAATACGTTTTTGTCTGAGTTTGGACTGAATGTGGCATCGCATAAACCTCTAGAAGCTACCAAAGCTACATTTTCTCTCACATTATTTATAGCTGAATGTGTATTAATGCTACAGAGATATATTAACACTATAATCAGTATGTATGCAGTAAATGTCTAAATATCATGCATATGTGTATTTTATAACTAAGTAAATAAGGTAATTGCTCTGTATCTGTGAACTAACACACTGCGTTTCATTTCGAAGGCTGCGTCCTCTGGGCGTCGCTTGTCAGCCGCAGACGTCATCGAGGTTGTCTCATTTCAGTTAAAAATATAAGAGTTAACATTTATTTCTCGTGAGACGTAATCATTTTAGTGTCATTCACCTTGAGATCTAGGCTAACGGTTGCTTTTCTGAAAAAAAGCCTGAAATGGCTTTCAGCATCATCTGGACTCAAAAATGAGCTTTTCGTTGCTCAAAATGTTGTAGGGTATATTGTAATTGCAATACTGAATACATTTTGCATATTCGAGTGGCGCTGGAGTATCAGATCAGACTGATAAACGTTCAACAACTGGACTCCAAATCACAGAAATGCACTTTTCGATTTTTTAAAGACAGATTTTTTGATGTCAGAGTCAACAGCCGTGGTTAGCAAATGCATACCAACCAAGCCAACACACCTGTCATCCCCTTGAGGCTGTTTTTGGCATCTGTAGACATTTATAGACCACATTTTACATTACATTTAGACATTTAGCAGACGCTTTTATCCAAAGCGGCTTTCAAAGAGTTCGTAAAAGTCATAAAAGTGAAATAGTACATTAGGTACTAATACAAAGTTACTAGTTTCAACAAAAGCTAGACCACTACCTGTTGAGAGAAGAGACAGGGTTAGTGTACTTAAAAAAATCATTTGTCTGTCAAGTATTTACAGTAGTTTTTTTGAAGGTTGTGAGAGATGTGGTTGACCGGACCGCATTAGGAAGAATGTTCCACCAGGAAGGAGTTGTGAAGGATCATCATAACTTCTCCATCAAGTCCTCACCCTGTAATCTCTGCAACGTGTAACATAGCTTAAAACATTCAAAACAAATACACACTGCTTTTTTATATCAAAACAAACAATAGCAGGGAGAGGAAGAGAGAGAGAGATGATAAACTAAATTTAACTAAACTGTGCGGTCAAGAGGCAATAGGAAAGCACAAAACTATGTGCTTCCACACAAACCACGTGGGTTGTCACAATCCTTCCACAAGGTAAAAAAAGCATGACAAGTCAAGGCAGGATCATGACGAGCACAAAAAAAAGTGTTGAATCTAAAGTTTTGCATCTGAAGAAGAAACTCATACAAATGCATATGCAAAACGGTTAGTCGCAATTTATGTCCAAGCCTTTTCAGTGCAATTGTCAATGTGTGTCTCAAGTAAATACCGACAGCTGTTAGGAAACGTGACTCTTAGAGTTTATAGAGGTACTTAACAGAAATGCAATCAATTGACAAACCGTAATGTTGGCTACGACGTTGTTTGCCAAGATTAGATTGTTCAAAACCGTGCTTCCAATTTCATGAATCTCAGAAGAAGCAGAGTTGTATGGGTCAACATTAAATCTATTAGAGACCGCTATGTTGTTTGTTTGTTGTTACAGCAGCAGCAGCTTGTAGTTAGTCAATCTTTTGAAATAAGTTAAAAGGGTTTTAGAGATTTTGAATATCATTATTATTTCGTATTATTTTTAATACACAAGCATTTACAGAAATAATATTGCTATTGTCAAGACAATATTGGTACTGTAAACGGTTGTTTATCAAATATTTTACATTTGGCAGACGCTTTTATCCAAAGCGACTTACATAGCATTATCCTATACATTTTACATAGGTATCTGTAATCCCCTGGGATCCAACCCACAACCTTGCGTTGTTAACGCAATGCTCTAACCACTGAGCTACAGGAAATCAGGGAGAGGAACAAAATGGGTTCATTTTAATTCATTTGAACCAAAACCAAGTGGTTGTTACGTGTATAAGCACAAAACCATCACAAGCTGTCACAGGGAAAATTCCAAATATAGTCATCATTCGTATGCCCTACTCCCTTCGAAGGGCAGAACCCTTGGAGTTTAGACTTTGGAGTGAACAGAGCATTTACCAATATGTAGAGTTTGGAATTTACTTTAGTTTACATTCATGCATTTGGCAGACTCTTTTATCCGAAGCTGCTTACATTGCATTGTACTATACTTTTGTTTTGACTGTGCAATCCCCTGGGACGAACCATTGACCCTGGTATTGCTAGCGCCATGCTCTAACCACTGAGCCACAGGTTTTATTCGTTTTTTAAAATATGCTATATGATATATAAAAATACTAATATATATAAATCTTTTCTAAATATAAAATGTTTTGTTTATTAGCAAACAGTTAGGTTTTATGGTTATGTTATGCCATTAAAACAGCGATATCTGCTGACGGACACAATGCTGCGTTGTCACAGTAACGTGCCAGCTGAAGATAATGAGATGAGAGGAAATTACATTTCTTCCTTTCCCAAGTGCATGCCAAACGTCTACATAATGGCTCGTAAATGCCCTGTTTACTCCAAAGTCTAAACTCCAACGGTTCTGCCCTTCGAAGGAGTAGGGCATAGGAATGATGACTATATTTGGAAAGTTGCCCCGTGACGGTTCGGTACAAATACACATACCGTTACACTCCTAGTAAATACTGAAAATACGAACTAATTCAAATGAAATGTTGTTGTCCAGATATAAATCTACACGATGTCACCAAATTAGACTTGTACTGTGGCTTTACTAATGCTGTGGCAACATGGATGCAGATTTTCTCTTGTAAGAATTATCTGAGTATTGGCAGAACTGTCTGCAGTTCGCAGCAACATCACACGGCTGTTTGTGACAGTTTTCAGAAGAAGTAAACACAAAACTTATTGATTGAAGTCCGACTTAAATTTAATAATTAAAAAAATGTCCTGATACATTTTGATCAAGGAGCCCAACAAGAAAGCACAACATGTCTCAGCTTCAGAATGGTACTGTTATAGCCTGTACACGTGCCAAACAACGAGCGATAAGAAGACCCACTCGATACTCTTGCTATAGTGAGAGAAGTTAAGGTGTGTTTGATTGTTCACGGCATTTAAGTGATTATATAAACGGTGGATATAACGCTGGATTTAGAGATCGTTTGAAACTGATAGATGGCGCGGTCCCAGCGCTAAAAGATGCCGTACATGAATTGCATGAAACTAAGTCATATGTCTGTGTACAGCTGTATCTCTCTTTTATAAATTTGATCAAACGAAATACTCTTTGAAGAAACAACGTATGCAATACTACTGTATAGTTACTCAAGATTCATATGAGATTGGCAGAAAATGCGCGTGTTATCCCATCTTTAATGTACAATGGATGTATTACAAATACAGTAGCTGTCCATTGTAGTCACCTCTATTCATGAAAGGGGTGTATTTATTCATTCTAGCTAATGTTTCTATTCAACAATCAGTTAATATGTTAATCATTATAAATGGTTAATATATAATAAATCAACTGCAAATATGTTATATCATTTAACATATAACATATATCTATTATTAATAATAATTTTCTACATTGACTGATTCTAACATAAATATTAAAGCATGAGAGTTTTTTACTGAACCCAACAACAACTGTATTCATACTGTATCAATAAACAACATAACGTTGTTAGCATCTGGTGGTCTCTCTGCTGTTATCATAGAGATGTTCTTCAAGAAAAGCCAGAGTCCTCTGCCAGGAGTTCTCCTGAGCCCGACTGTGAGACACAGTCTCTCCTCCTCACACCACCATCACTACAATACAAATCAATGGCACCACTTACGGTAACATGTAATATGCAAAAATAAAATATCTACAGTATTTGTGAGAGTGTTGGGACTATATTTATATCCAGCCTAATGGACTTTATATGGTAACATCTACAATTTTATTTGTTAAAATTGTAAGGGTCTGAAAGAATTCAATTCATCTGACTAAATTGGGTTCTTTAGGAAACACGTGACCATGTTACATCATATTATCAGCTATCAGTCATAAACTTATTGTAGTTACATCATACACAGGAAAACAACACTTCTGGTGTGTTTGTATGTATTGGACTTTCACCTTTAGTATTTGCCTCCATTAACTTGAACTCACTGAATCGTGAATGTGGGCTGTAGGGCGGCTCGATCAAGTGACCCGCTCCAGGATATGAGAGAAGAGTTAGCAGATGACTGTTTCCACCCTTCTCCATCATCTTCTTTATCTGAGGAAACATTAGCTTGAGCTTAATAACATGATGTTCATTATGATAAAAAAAAGTAAAGCTAAATGTTGTTATTTAAAACTTTGGGTTCACTTTTTGACTCACATCTGCTGCAGATTCTGAAGATGGCCAGTTCTGATCATCCTCACCAACGATTAATAAAACGGGACATTTGATCTTGCCCATCTGGAAAAGACAAACCCAAATGCATGAATTCATGAATGTGGAAAATAGCTTTTTTGTCCTTCTACATACCTCAACTTTCTTGGTAGGGTCATCGGGGATTGGCAGCAACAAATTCCGCCAAATAAATCTCATCTTTTCATCGTATTGGGTTTTATCTGAGAATTATTGGGATAGACATCTGCCAACGAGCCATCGAGCGGCATGATGTGATTTCCATTCACACAAACCACACACTTGGGCTGTAATGTTGGCTTTAGAGAAAAGATAGCATTAAAACACATCGCAACACTGGATCTGGGCTTTTTATTTGTTGCATGAATGTTTACTGTTTCTATGATGACTGTGTACCTGTAAGATCTCGGAGTATGCAGCCATTGCCAGTGAGACAGAGACACCAAATGACATCCCCATCACAGCCACTTTGTCACGACAAACTTTGGGTTGTTTTTTAAGAAACGCAAAGGCAGTCTGTGTTAAAAAAAAGATTTTAAGCGACAGTTCCCTGCTAAAAAAATATAATCACAATTATGTTACCAGGATTGAGATCACTCATTGCCTTTGGATGAAAAAACATGTATTAAGTGAATTAAAGAATAACTAAATAAAAAAGATAAAATAAATAAAAAAGAAGGAATGCATACGTTTAAATAATTAAAATACAAATAATAAATAAAAATCAGTTGCATTGAAGAAGATCAAATGTGCTGTGCACTGCCACAACCTTGGCTTTATAACACAAGAAGAAAACAGACAATTCTTGTGAATCATTGTACGTTGGTTGTTTTGAAATTGAAAATCAATAATGATTAAATGCAAAACCATATTGCTCATCCTCCACTGATGGCATGAAAATGAGCAGAATAGACATTCTGCTACAAATGAATGATACAGCCGTATACCTCGAAGTAAGTGTTGTCCATATGCTCAAGTGTTCCCGAAGCATTCAGGATCCCAATGTATTCAAGCGCCAGTGAAACATAGCCATGTGATGCCAAGAGAGCTGAATGATGCTCAGCACGGCCGCCCTGCCCTCCACACAAGTCAAGCACAGCCGGAAAAGGTCCAGAGCCTAAATTAAACAAACCACAAATGAAAAAAGAGTCCCTCAAGCATATACTGTATAAATATAGATTGAAATGATTTATCTTCGTCTAAATGGACAAGGTATTATTCCTTAAATCAACCGCCTAAAACTAATAACACAGTCATCCTAAAAATCCTGTTTAGCAGCCATTGAAGTAAATCTTGATCTGTCAAGCGGCAATCCACACCTGGAGGAATAAAGAGCGTCCCTTTTATTTTCCCCTCCGTCACTTCAACTCTGTGAACTCCAGAGGTCAAATAAGATCGCTCCACAGAAGCTGATGTGAGCGGAGTGTGATGCTTAAAGCCCTTGGCCAGATGTCCTTCATACACAGAAATGACCAGCTTAACTGGTGTTTGGACATTGTTCTTCTGAAATCTGTGTGAATCAGAAACAGAGAGGAGATTAAGGCTGTATGTTCAAAGCATTTTCAGACCTTACAGAAATGGACTGTCAGAGACAGAAATTTTAACTTCTGCGTTGTTTTTAAAAATGTGGCACTTCTATTTCAGACAAATTAAAATAGCTGGCCAAAAGAAGTAAAATGCTTTGGTAGACACACAGCTTTAAGGTAACACTATTTCTTTAAATCCCAGGACAGGTTTTTACCTGCGACCCGGTTTAGTTTCAGGAACTGGCCTCATACTCCAAAGAAGACCCATAGATTCAACTCCCTCAAAAGTCCCACCATGACTTTCATCTCTGGAAACTGTACAATGTTTTGGAATTTAACGAATGCATCAAAAGGATATCATTACGATGAGGATTTGTATTTTATATTTATTTTATTATATTTTATTATACATTTATAATAGTCATTGTAAGTCAAAAATGAATTGTTTGGGTACCTTTAACCATTCCTGAGGAATCACTGATGTAATGACCAAACGCTTCCCATTCGACCCCGTCATCAGATTGGATCAACCCACGAAGAGTAACTGTACAGTTAGCAGGCAACTGTTTAACTTCCACATTGATTTTGTCATCAAATAAACAGCTTGAAGGATAAACAGAAAGTAAAGGAGTCTGTTTTCTTTCTGCCATTATGTTCCTCTGAAGAGTAGTCTAAAGTTGTGTTACGATGAAAACCTCACCTTGTCGAAGCCTTTATATGACGTTTCACCTGCTCCGTGAGGAACTGGGTCAGAGTGATTTTCCTTATTTGGATGTTGTGTTCATAGACAAACATTAAGCCAATAAAAACATGAAAGGACATTGAAACTCATGATAACTGATGACATACAGTATATGACAAAATACTACAGGGCCGCGTTTCCGAAACCATATTGCTACGTTGTTCTAAAGTTATATCTTAAGCTGTTTCCCGAAACGTTCTTTGTTAAGTGTTGTACGTTCAGAGGGTTGGTCTGAAGCGCTCTTAGCTATCACGGTTAAGAGTTCAACCCGCTATAAGGCCACTGTGAAAAAAATGCTACTCTACATCGCAGTCTATTCAAATAATAATATTTCAGGGCCACACACACTACATGTTACAGAAGAAAGGGGTTGTTATTTCAAGGGGTTGGGGGTAATACTGGGGCAGGATCTGTTTTGCCCAACTGCCAGTGGCCTGTATCACGAAGCCGGTTTCGGCACGTCTGTGTTTAGTTTGAACATATTCTGAGTTTTCGGGCACAAGAAGGTGGATTGGATTTGAGCGGGTTTCGTCGCCACGGTAACTAAGGCTACACGGCTAACTTGCTCCGGAGCAGGTTTTATTCTGGGTTAGAGAGCGCAAACCAAAACTGGACCGATCCGTTCTGAGAAAAGTGACGTATATCTGACGCAGTGAAGCAACTGCCCATGTACAGTATATATCGCTCCAAATAAAAAAAATTAAAAAGGGGATAAATCTGGAAAATCTTTTGCTGCCAAGTGTTTATTTGTATTGTTTATTTACATTTATTGATTATAATTCAAAACACAGTCACACAATTGTAATACGAGTTGATAATTAATATTAAACATAGCATTTAAATGAACGTAACGATATTCAACAAACTTCAATATATAAAGCATTTTAAAGTAATGAAGCATACATATTATCTTTTGATCTTATTGTAAACCTATATAAAAAACAGCTGAACCTCATCTAGACCTGGTTGGGTTCGTCTGGTTTTGTCAACTCAAAACTACCTTCTTGATAAAGGCCACAGGATTATACTCTCTTCAAACTCATGCACTGATGCACATGTAGTCAAAAACAACTGGTTTGAGGCATGCACTCAAGCAACACTGTATATTTCTTAATATTAACATACTGTAACATGCTCATTTGAGCCTTTTTACGTCCATGAGGACTGTTGTTAAAATGTGTAACAAGGTTTCTCTGTTACGGTGCATGTATGTTCTGGTTTGTGTCGTGTTGATCCTCCTGTGTCTGCTTAACAGGTCTAGCAGTGCCCTAACACCCTAACAAGTGTCCTATACATCATGACGTCTCACACTCATCACTAGAGCACCTATGGGGAAGTGAGAACATAAGAATCTGACACGGTATCTGACAGGAACATTCCCTGCTGTCAGGATATGTTTCCCCCATGGGCAAACTTTAGCATTGAACGGCTCTACATTCAAACTGGCTTCACCCCACAGGCCCAGTGGAGTAGTGGTTAGTGCATTGGGTTTACTGTATACAGTATGTGAGGCGGTCACATGTTGCGTTTCTTCATTTAATCTTCTAAATATAGGACACCAACAATATACCATTTATTTAATATTTTAATAAAAAATCAAGCAAAGCATAAACGATTGTCAGGCAAACCTTTTAGCTTCAATAAATATCTCCCAAAATAATAAACAGTGTAACACAACAAGAGGATAAAAATTTCGACAATCTTTAGACAGCCGATACAATGTGCATACTTAAAAGAGACGATTATAAGCTAAAGTGATACTTTAGAATAAGAGTTTAAAATATTCATATATTATTTGAGGTGGGGATGTTTTAGAGAACAGAACAGACTCATGGTGCTCCTCCAGCGAATATGAGCTCCAGAGCAGCTTGGATGTCTCCACCCGTGGCCTGCAGGGCTCTCAGGATGAGCTCCTCATCACGGATGCCCATGTCCCGCAACTGTTGGAGCTGCGACTGCCACTGGTTCTACAAACAGATGTTTATATAGTGAAGATTCTATTGTTCAAATCATGTTACTTTAATAAACAGCAAATCGATCAATAGATCCAGGTATTTTTCAACAATATTGAATGCCTTCAAAAACTTCACAAAGACAGAAATATGTACGAAAGATACATGCCAGCGATTTTTAGAAGAAAGAATGTGGCCTAGCAATACAGCTCTGTCAATTCTGCAACATTGACTACCCTAGTCATTGCCCTATATGGTAGTAGTATGGAATAGAAGCTCATAGATAAACATTAAGCCCATAAACACAAACGGTTATTGAAACGGAGTGTGATAACAAGTGTGATAAGAAACTGAGAACTGATAACAAATGACTTATATTGATAGTTGATCCAAACTCAAAGTGGTTCAACTAACGCACGTTGATTCATGTAAGCCACTGCTATATGAAAGGTTTGTAGGTTCACCTCGTCGTTTTACAATAAAAGTCTTTCTTTCATTATTCTATGCTTATTTGACAGGAACGGTAAGAAGTAAAGAAGAGGAAATATTTTTTTGCAGTTCTCTTTATTCTCGAAGCAAAAATGAACTTGTAGCCTACAATTCCTGGTGTATTGAATAAAACAAAGATAAATTAAAGATAAACACTGGCAGCTCACAGCAGTTCTTTGTTTACCATTCATAAACATGTCAGTAAAATAAGATTATTGGAAAGGTTTAGAAGTGTATTTAAAATAACATAGTCCAAACTTTGCTGATAGTAAACAGAGTAACGCGCGATGGGCATAACACTACCGCTCAATGGGCAAGTCCAAAGATAATAGATATTACCAAGATGCGCCACTGCCATTACAATACATGGGGAGAAATGCAACGCTCAATGTGGCTTCTTAAAGCAGAGACCTTTTGCTTATGGTTCCCCATGTGGTTGATAAGCGCAATTGTCTGTTATCAGTGTCGTAAATACTGTCGCTGTATAAGCTTCCCCGTGGGCAGCGCAATACACGCTATTACATCATGTCAAACTGTGCATGTACTTAAGCACTCTTTTAGCTCCCCGGGGTATACTGCTGGGCTATACTAATAGCTTAAACTAGATTCTGAGGGAGCAGCTAACGTGCTCACGCTAGCTACATAGCACATTTCCAGTCACCAAATGGACGTGAATGTGTTTTGTTGAAATTCAACAGCCACTGGACTGGAATGGACAAAATACATGCTGATCATGTTGATAAAAAATTGCAAATCCTGTATTCACCTGTAAGCTGGATATGCTGGACACCTGTAGTGCCTGCTGTAGGGCCTGGTTAAACAGATCATTGGTTATGGGGGTCCCTGCAGGGATCGGGGACACACCTGAAGAGGGACCCTAATAACATGATTTGTTACAGTAGTGTCAGTCAATCACATACAGTGTAAAGGTTAACAGATACATGTACCTGGTTTCCTGTAGTCGGTGTGGCAGCACTGCTCTCGGGGGTGCTGGCAAGGGCCAAAGCTGTGGCCAGTTCACTTTGAGTGATGGGTCTGGGGCCCGCGGCTCCATTATAACCAAGAGAGGCTGGTCTCATGCCTGCTAAACCACTAGCAAGATTGGACGGTCCACCCCGATGTCCCTACAGACGGTTTAAGAAACAAGTGTTGTGAATGTTTATTAACGGAAAATGGAAATGAAGTGTAAACTACAAATCAAGTTACAAACCGAGTGGAATTCTTCCTCATCATCAGACGTTCCTTCGAAGAGAAAACCACCTGTGAAAAAACCCAACAAAAATGTGTTAAATTAAATAAAAATATACCGGCATAAACGTGTCTATGAAGTCTATGAAATGGTCACAATTTCTCATTTTGAGGTTGGGAACATCAAAGGTTGAAAGGAACAGTTCCTCCAAAATGAAAGTTCTGTTTTGATTTACTCACCCCAAATCTGTATTCATCACTGAAGGTATTTTCAGAATGTTTTTCTGCCATTGTCATTTTTACTACTATGGTAGTCAATGGTGGCCAAGAACTGTTTGGTTACAAGCATTCTTCCAAATATCTTTCTCTGTGTTCATCACAACAAAGACATGAACACTTGAGGGTGAGTAAATGAACATTTTTCATTGAATGGTCCAAGACTGAATGGTCCCTTCACTGTGATTTGAATCTCTGACAAGACCTTTTTAAAGATATCAAGGTTATACTTTCACAGTTTGTTCATTACATCAAGTTGACAGGAGATTACTTTAGATGGGTTTTCACAGACCGGGTCACAAATGTTCTCAGAAAAACTAAACACCAATTAGAAATGTTGCCACAGCAATACAATGAAGGTTTAATTTAAGGCGCTAAAATAAAAAATAGAACACGAAACCTAAAAAAAATTTAATAAACTAAATCTGAAAAATGGTATATATATAAAACGAATAAATAAGCACATAACAAAACATGTCCCTAAAATAAACATGAGAAACAAAAAATGTATCAATAAAAGTGAATTTAAAATGGTAACTGTAATATAATGCAAAATGTATAACAGCTGTGGGTTGAAATAACTTAAGTAATAACGATTCGATAAATCCTGATAAACCTTTAGCTGTGTTTCACTGGGGACCCACCTGGCATGTCACTATAAGAGCTAGAAGACACGTTTCTGGAGGAGTTGGCACTCTGCTGGGGTGGCACACTGCCAGCCACTGAGTGTAGCACCAGGATGATGGCATTGACCAGTGCAGGATGGGAACTGACCAACCTGGATGGACAATTATCAGTTTACATTTTTCAATTCAACATGCAGAATATAATTAGAGGGGTTTAAAGCGATAGCTCATTTAAAAGTAAAAATCAATTACCCTCATGTGTTTCCAAGCCTATATGACTTTCTTTCTTTCTTTTGCGGAACACAAAAGATGACATTTGAAGAATGTTGATAACCAAACAATGTTGGCGTCCAATGACTTTCACTGTATGGATACAAAATCACCGACACATTTCTGAAAATATCTTCTTTTGTGTTTCACTGAAGAAAGAGTCATTTACAGGTTTTGAATGACATGGGGGTGAATGAATGATGACATCGCATTTGTGTGAACTTTCCTTTTAAACGTGACATTGATGGGGTCACTCACGTGTCAAGCATGTTTGGGTCTGTAAATTGTAAGAAGAGGTCTTTGTCTTGAAGCACCCCTAAAATGTTGGACAGCAAACTTAAGTTAGGTATGGGTCAAAGACGTTAAGATGTTCCCTTCAAAATATATTTACAAAAGTGATTTTATGTGTATAGAAAACACATTAAATGCAAGAAAAATGTCTATTTTATGGTTTCATCTGACTAACAACATGCTTATTCTGACTTGTACATATTCAAATATATAAAAGAATAAGGGAGCATATTACATTTTATTGTGCAAAAATGGACAAATGGGCAAAAATCCAGTTAAATTAAACAGAAAACGTATTCATTCTTTTAACAACTACCATTATTAGCATATTAGTATATGTTTTTATGCTTAAACCCTTTTTCATCTTTTTCGCCCGTACATTTTGACTAACCTAGAGCCACTGGATCTCTACTCAGGCCAGGTGTCGCAGCTATGATTTGATCCAGAGATTCCTTGTTGTTCAGCATCTTGAACACCTGGAATCGATAAAAAAAGCTTCTCAAGGCTAGTGTTCTGTTGAATGTGTCGGCTTCTCATTGGCTGGTCCAGTTGCTATAGTCAACCTACCGAGTCTCTGTAAGCAGTGCTGGAGTGAAGGGCTGCCTGTAAAACACGAAATTCCCTCGCGGCAGCAACCTTGTCCACCGGCTCTAGAACATGGTGCAATACAGATATAAGTGTTTCTGTTGCCGGGAAGATTGATTTAAAGGAACAGCTCACTCTAAAATAATGATTGTTTTTCTCATTTTATATGATTTTCTTTCTTCTGTGTAATACAAAAGGAGATGTTGCAATTGAATGTTTGTATACTATTAAAGTGAATAGTGACTGAGGCTGTAAGTCAAAATGACATACCATTCTGTACTCTATATAACTTCAGCATGCTTAGTTCATCCTAAGATCTTCATTGGTGTTCCACAGAAGAAAAGTCATAAGAAATGACACGAGGGATGAGTAAATGACAGCAGAATTTACACTATTGGGTGAATTCCTTTTTTATTTTTAAATATCCATGACAGTAAATCTCAGAAAAGGCATAACACTCACCAGGTTGGATCTCGGGCTCTGGCCATGACTTTCTCATGATGTGCACAGTAGATCCAGACTGAATCCCATACGAGTCTAAAGTTGAGTCGTCTTTCAACTTTCTTCCACAATACACCAATTCTGTGGTACATAAAGATTTGTTTTGAAACTTTAGATGGACTGGACGTCCGAAAATTGAAAGCAAAATGTCAATGTTTACCCAAAGAAAATGGTTTTATCATATAAAAATGTCGTAACCATATTTTTGGCATTTGTATGACCATCATTTTAAATATCATGGTTAAAGGAATACTCCACCCAAAAATAAAAAATCTGTCACGAATTGTTCCTTTTCATTTCTTTGTTCTGATGAACACAAAGAAAGATATTTAGAAGAATGTTAGAAACTGAGATTTCTGTCAAAGTCAAAGAACGGCTTGTTGTCCTCAATTCTTAAAATATCTTATTTTGAGTTTTACAGAACAAAGAAAAATATTCAATATTTGTTTTCTACAATGTCAACAAAGACTTTACAACAAAGTCAATAGTGTTCCAGAAATCTCAGTTGCTTACTTCAAATATCTTCCTTTTAAAAAAATACATGCTTTGAACAATCTGAGGGCGAGTAATTCATGATAAAAACATTGTCTATCCCTTTAATTGTGGGACCAAATGAAATTTGGGGTCAGTAAAGTCGAGCTTACTATAAACGTGTATGACATATCGCTTATTGCTCCCTGAATTCTTTGTAAGTCGCTTTGGATAAAAGCGTCTGTTAATGACTAAATGTAAATAAATAAAACCAAAGAATTATGGTTAATGTACATAACCTAAAGACTCCAAAGTGGACGTAAATCAAATATTTGTATGTTCGCAATGATATAATGTATCCCTTAATCTTTACTAAATATTATCGTAGTGAAAACCTATTTTAAATGTGTTATGTGTACATTAATACCATTTATTTGATTTATTAAACCAATTAAATTGTGTTTAATTTGATGACCACGATAACACATAAACCACAGTAGGCCTATACGTCACCCGAATACATATACAATGTAATAATAACTAAATGTTTAGGTCCAAAAGCTGCACGTCACACCTAAAATGACGTATGCTTTTTTTTAAACCAATCGGGTTTCGTCATACGGACTGATAGGACGCTATCGTTTATTTGACCTCCGTGGAAGACATGCAGCGCATTAAATGAATGAAGTACCTATGAGGTCAGGATCTGGTATATCATCGGGGATTTGTGCAGAAACGAGCTGTTTGAGGGTATAGACCCGATACCCTCCGGGAGGAACATCTCCAGGTTCAGTCTCTGGAAACTGCAGGACTGACTTTGGCACTGACGGTTGATCCAGCAGCTTGAACGACAGACGCCACTCACAACCCGCCATTGATCCACTGCACGATTGACACTGTCACGTAGACACGCACAGACGAGACGAATATATCTGCCCAGTTTGCAAACGCGATGAAACGAGCGGCTGTTTTCATCCGAACGCGATGACGTCACGCCGATGGGGCTTGTGGGAAGCGTAGTTTCGTATTTACATGATGTAGTACCTTCTTTTGAACGTAGAGGGGCAGTGTTGTTATGAAACCGAGCAATCACGCTTTTAAATCGAGTGTTTTCAGATCACTTTTTGTTATTTTAAATAAAAATATAAGTTTTGTTTGACTGCCACAGGTTATACTGATTCTAACCTGAAAACTATTTCAAAATGGACCCTTTTTACTCGTTTTCTAATGCTTTCCTGCAGCCTCAGTGGTTAAACCACGGTGCTAGCATGCAAAGGTCATGAGTTCAATCCCAGGGATAACACATACTGTGAAAAATAACACATGTGTAGAAAAATGCAAGGTCTGGATAAAGCGTCTGCCAAATGTTTAAATGTATTTTGAAATGTGCTTACATTTTAAGGTCATTTGACTTACTATTTTACATTTTTACATTACTTAATTTAACAGCTTATATTAACGCATTACAGAAATTTAAATAGTAAATTTTTTTAAATAGTAAGTAGGTGAAATGAAATGCAAAGCAGAAAAAATAAATATTTTTATAATATAATGTGTATTTTAGAATTATCATGTAGTTTTGATACCGAAATAAAGTTTTGTGTAAAATAATATGGAAAACAAATAACTTGATTTGACAATTTTCCTGGCCCCACCTTCCAGAATATCACAATTTATTATGTAAATGTTGTATGTGTATGAAGTCTGCTTTCCCAATTTCCAGACAGAAATGCTTTCTTATTGCAACACACCATGCTTGAGTTGGATTTTGGTTGTAATCTGATTTTTACCTAAATTTCCTTTCAACTCAACCCATCTTGACCAAGTCAACAGCTGGTAGTAGAGCTCACCCATCAACCAATGAGCTTTGACCTTTAACGAGCGTCAAGAACCTGGTTCCAGCTAAATCCTTCATTAGTACATTAACATCCCAATGCTTGCATGCTTTGTTGTAATAAAATAGCTAATTCTTAACCGTAATCCCTCAGTTCTCATTAAAGGTTGGGATTTTGGTGAGGTAGAACTGTATTTGTGCTGTCACGCAGTTATGCGCTGTGACAGATGGTCTCTTGGCTGGATACACCTATCAGAGAGCGCCAGTCTCCGCAGAGCTCTCCCACTCCGTATAACATGGCTGAAGGCGCCTGAGGGAACCAGGGCACAACAGTTATGACCGAGATGGAAGAAAAGTGCAAAAAGACATCCTGTTCAGCCAAGATTGAAAATCTGTCTTGTGTAGAAAAAGCAGTTGCTATTTCCACACAACTCAACAGAGGCACATTAGTGCTGAAAAAAATATTTGTCTGAAAATAATGTGTAACCACTGAGATTTGGGGATGCAGAGGTGTTAAATATGTTCTTATTGTTCAGGGGATCAGGGACCCTTTTTTTCTTTATAGTTTTCATTTTGTCCAAGATTTTTTTATAACTCAATAAATTGTACAAATCTGGAAATCTTGGGAAATACAGCAAACATCCGAAGCTATGAAATGAACTTTTAAAGCAAAGCCCAGATCATTTACCTTCTATGTTTCAGTTCATATTGAATCCTCTGACTCCATCTCCCTGACATTTATGAGAAGATGTGAGATTACTTATAAGTAGTTACACCCAAAAAGGAAATTCTTTCATCATTTATTCACCCTCATGTCATTCCAAAGATGTATGACTTTCTTTCTTCTGCGGGACACAAAAGGAGATATTCTGAGGAATGTTGATAAACAAACAACATCGATTTCCATTGGATGGACACAAAATGTGAGAGTGAATAAATGATGACTTAGAGCTTTATGGTGAGGTCAGAGAATTAAGTTATTTTTAAGGAAATATTTGGTGATGCAGGAGAATTTAGAAAAGGTTTAAATTGTCTCTCTGTGCAATTTCATGGGGGGAAATTAATCTTTTCTGTGATTTTACGGGGTGTGTCACATTTTCCCCATCTTCTCCTTTAGGCGTCATGAATTAATGGGCTTTAGATTTGTTACCGCAGGCGTACAGTGCAGTTTGGCATACTTTACTGCATTATCAATAAATGTTTAACTTCCGGTTAAAAAGTATGTGTAAAAATGATTTTCAGTTGTAGTTTATTTTAATGTGTGTGTGTGTACATTAACGGTCGATGCATCATCTTACAGTGAGGTCACTTTATATTCAGATCACAGAGTCTTGATTAATGGAGAGGTGGAGGAATGGATTCTTTAATTAGATTAATTAGGCTCAAGACCTTGTCTGCAGAGGTCTGATGAGAATTGGCACTCTAAAGGGGCTAGAAACCGCCAAGAGGGGATCATAGTATATGGAATAAATAAAGATCATGTGTCAATCAGGAAACTCAATGAATGAAGAAAAGGCTAATTGGTTTGATACATGTGATCCCATTAAAACTTATTTCCCCAGTATTGTAAGTATTGACTGGAAGTATGTGTGGAGAATCGTCTAGCTGTACAGTTCTGTTGTATAGTACCAGAATTATTTTCATCAACACATGACATGAGGACGTAAAGTTTATAGTCAAGAAGTCAAGTACCTCTTGCAAGCAGAATAATTGCAGAGTGGCAAAAATAACTAAGGTTATATTTGTTAAAATTAGAAAATGCATTATCTTACATGAACTGATCTTGCTTTCAGCATTTATTCATCTTTACTAATGTTAGTTAATGTCAATACAATAGTTCATGTTATAGTTCATTGTGCATTAAAGTTTCAATGTGTACTTTTTCGGAGGATCTATTGACAAAAATGCAATATAATTTACATAACTTCTGTATGTCTTCGGAGGTGTTTAAACATGTCACCTAATGAAGCGATATGTTTTTATTACCTTCGAATGAGCTATTTCTATCTACATACACCGTGAGTCCATTTGCATGCTTTCACCACGTTGTTTCTACCGTAGCCCTAAACGGACAAACTGCTCTACAGAGAGCGTTTCGAAGAAAATCTCTTCTACGTCAAAGAAGCGAAAACTTGACATGTTTGTCCTGGGCCAGCCACCGTAGTGTTTCGTTAAGGAGGGGTGCCACAAAATTTTGTTCACTGGACCTTTAACTAATGTTAACAGATGAAGCTTCTGACCCTAAAGATGTTTTAGTAAATGCTAAAATTGACATGAACTAAAACACAGATGTATTGTTCATTGTTAACTACAGCATTAACTTATGTTAACAAATACAAAAAAGTAAATTACACTTAACAATGGTACTTCAATGCACACGCTTTGTCACCCTGTTCCTCACAAATGCATCGGAGTTCAATGTTTACGGGGTTAAAAACGATCTAATAATAGCTCAAATGGTGCTGTTTAATACCACATTATTTGCCCTGATGTGTTTTCTGGCAAGAACACAGTTTTTTCAGTAGATAAATGATCACTGGTTTATTCTCATTGCAGAGCTGAACTACTAAGCCTTATTAGGTTTAGAGAGAATGCAGTTAGAAATAACAGTATGCAGAGTTCCAGGTCTACAGGAATGAATCTCTTCATCAACACACACAAGCATGTACAGTATACACCACACTTTCCGGCAAAGAGCCAGAATGCAGGCAGGTTGTTGTTGGAAGTCCTTGACATGGAACCAACGTCCTCAATGTACTGCCTTAGTGAAAGCATTTTAATAGCAACTGGTATGTTCCTGTACCAATTGAAGGGTCCCTCGATGGTGTAAAAACAAAGATGCTGTATTAAAATGAACACACTGTACTGTACAATTATAGTATGAAATCATTTAGTTATGGGGCAGTTGCTATTATCACTATTGGGTTGTAATAATTCATATTTTTTTATATATTAAATATAAAAGTAAATGCAATTCGCCTTTCTAGCATGTTTTTAAAGTGTTATTGTTACCAATTACAACTTTAATTGTAAAAAAGGGTTATTAAAGCCTCAACATCTTTCCCGTATGCATTTAAAACTTTAGTCTTTAAACTTGTTGAAACCTGTCTTTTGTCTTCTATATTGGCCTCTGCTTGTATAAAGAATGAAAAGGTATTCCAAACACAAGAGTCAGCACAGCATCCCTTGAACGAATGAAGAGCGGCTAATGTGTTTGACACTACGGGCGGTAAGTCTTCAGTCTTGGTTCTTAAATAATATTCTCTACTCAACTGACTGTACTGTCTACAGCTATCATTTCACACACTGCAAAGTGTTATGTCCGTATGAAACAAGGGGGTCTTGTTTCATACGGACATAACGCTTTGCTGGTGTGGTTTAACTATTGTTTACATGTACTCGTATTCATTTAGCAGATGCTTTTATCCAAAGAGACCTACAATTGAGAGAGAATTTCACAAAAGTTGAAAATGTTGTTGGTTATCATTGTAAGTGTGAACAAGCCTTTTAAGGAAAACATTTATTCCCACAAAAATAAATGAAATTGCTCTCATCATTTACTCGATCTCAAGTTGTTCCAAATCTGTACAAATGTCTTTGTTCTGGTGAACACAAAGGAAAATATTTGGAAGAATGTAGGAAAGCAAACAGTACTGGTGGACATTTGACTACCATCGTCATTTTTCCTACTATGGTACACTGTAAATCTGTAGAAATTACAGTATAACTGGCAGCAGTTTGCCTGTAACTTACTGTTCAATTACATTTATGTCAGTTTGTTCAAAGATAAATGGTCATTAAACATTAACAAGTCTTTATCCCTACAGAAAAATAATAATAATAACAACCTCATGAAAAGCATTCTGGGAACCAAAATTAGAAAAAAAGAAAAAGGTTGATGTGGATTTCTGGTTCCCAGAATGCTTAGAACAAGGTCGTTATTTTATCTTCTTTTTCTGTAAAGATTAAAAGATTTATTGTTGCCAGTAAAGATTTATTGTTGCCAATAAATTAGATAAATATATATCTACAGTAAATTACTGGCAATAACTACAGCAACAACGATAGTAGTAAAATAAATGGTGAAGAACTGTTTCACCATTGTGAAAACTGTATCTTTCTCCGTGTTTATCAAAACAAAGACATTTTACAGGTTTAAAACAACTCGAGGTTGAGTAAATGAAGACAGAATTTATTTTCGGGGTGAACTGTCCCTTTAAGGTTTTACCCCTTTCCCCCGAAAAATGTTTCAACAACATTTGTCTTTGTAGTTATTGTGTATACATGTTTTTAAGCATAGCAAATTCTGACAATTTTACAAGGTGTCCAAATTATATGATTTTGTAAGATCTTATTTGGACGTTTTTAGTATTTATAATTGTAAGGAATGTACTTTACTTATATCACAAGCAAATCTTTCACAATGTTTTTACGTAGAATATGACTTTACAGTTGCAAAGATGGCTCGACCGGTTCCTTATTGACCAATGTCCATCTTCGAGTGACCTTTTCAATGTAGGTCTACTGGATGTTTTCACCTCTGGTTTCAGTTTTAACATATGAAGTCTATGAAACAGATGGTGCTGAATGAAATCTTTTGAGTAAAAGGAGGTATAAAAAATATGAATATTTCAGTCACTTTGTTGAATTTCCTTTTTATTTACAGTTGTATTGCCGTAACCATGGTTACCTTGCATAGAAGTTTATTTTCTTAATGTTATGTACTGTTCAAAGCACGCATCCAACACACAAGAGCAGATTTTTCAAATTAATGTCCTGATGAGAAGAAAATGATTCGGAAAAAAAGCGTCTGCCAGAAGTTTTATCCATCATTTTATTAATAATGCTGCCACAGCTAATATAAAGGCCATTATTTGTATTCTAGTAACTCTTTGTGGCAGCATACCACCCGCTCGATTTAACCGTATCTATTTACTGCGCAGTGTGGGTGTGACCGAAACCAATTCTCACTCTTTAGGGGGCTTTGGAATAGTGTTAATGTTCTGTGGAGATGCATGATCATTTAGTCATTGGCGTAACGCCTTATAATGAATCAAAACACGCTTTAAATAGTTCTTCGCAAACCCCATGAGAAAAATGGAAAATGATAAATCCGTTTCATTATTAGCAAGGAATTAATTATATTAAGCATTGTATTGAATACAGATGCACAAAATCAAATTAAACAAATGACAGAAGATTTAGTTCATGTATCCACTTGAAGGTTTTTGTTTGGCTGGAATGTATGGAAATTGAGTTTGTGTGCTTTTATCGGAAACCGTTTGCGTACTGCAACTGCACAGAGCTCCTCTGGCCAAATCCGGTCTGGAATATGTTTTACGAACGGATGTGGGAGTCAGAAACCGCGGTGAAGGTGAAAACACTGAATCGGTGGACGAGAGTCTAGATGACCTCAATCCACCTCCATTTTCATCATCATCATCATGACCTCCAGAGCCGTAAAGCCAGGAGGCTTTTGTGCTGTCTGGAAGCTTTATTGGTCCGTTCAGAGCAGGTAAATCTCCACAGCTCCTGCGACACAGGTCTAAATCTTGTTTCCTGGCTGTGGTTGGTTTTCGGATTGTATCTAGCAGAGAGTTGTGCAGTAAGAGGTCACGGTTGTCCGATAACATCTCAGTGTGGAAGAGATCGTCCGGTGTTGTCCCGTGATCCTCGCTGCAGCACGTCGACGTCAGGTCATCCTCAGGGTCAAGGGTAATGTCTGATGTTAATCTGTCTATCTGAGCCACAACCTAAAAAGAAACAGAGAACGTTGTATAAAATTTGAATGCGTCGCAATAAACATTTTACCACGATTGCCATAATGGAAATTGAAAATAAATTACAATTTAAAGTCCAATGTGTAATTTTAAAGAGGATCTATTGACAAAAATGCAAGATGTGTATAAAGACATAATAAAGCGTTATGGTTACCTTAGAGTGAGCTATTTCTATCTAAATACACTGCGGGTCCCCAACATGGAATTCGCCATGTTGATTCTTCAGTAGCCTTAAATGGACAAACTGCTCTACAGAGCGCATTTAGCAAATACGTCATCTCCTTCGGCTAAGAAGCGAAAACGTGAAGAAATTTTAGTCCTGTGAGAACCACCGTAGTGCTTCAAAAGGGAGGATTGGAGTGAGCCATTGGTTGCAATTCCCAACCTCACCATTAGATGGTGCTAAATTCATGACTTTAATTGCACAGTCTCCTCGCAACCACCTAGAACACCCTAGCAACCACACACAAAAACTTGAACATTAAAGTTTGTAGTCCTAGTTCAAAAGAACCACACATTCCTCTGCTGTATTTTCACAGGAATGTCTGCATTTTGATATATTTTGCAGTGCAAAAGCCATAAATTAATAATAAGCATATATCTCTCCTTTCCATCTTCCTCTCCCTCCATCCCTCTCCATCGCACCCACCGGCATCGAATATTTAATATCTGTTTGTGCTGAAGGGAATTTGTCCTCCCGCTGTGCCAGTAACTGTATCTTACATAAGAACTCAACCATTCGCCTATCAATATTCCTTCCCTCGCTTTACCAGCACAGGGTCTCAAGGCTGATCCACAATAGACTCGAAACAAAGCGCAGAAGTGCCGTCCGCGCAAGCCTCCTCTTTGATGAAAAAATCTGTCTGTAAATTTTGATCACAGCTTAACGTGATGCGCACATATATGATTATAGCAACACGTGGCCTTTCACTGCAAACTCATCGAGTCCCTCTTGTCTGTATTAACCGGCTGAATTTCTTATTCATGAGTGACTTTATGTTTGATTCCTGTGGTTTTTGAAGATAAAAGTCACGACATTGAGTTATAATCACCCGGCAGTTATAAATAGTTATAAATATCACAAGTTAATGAAATATCACTCCAAAAAGCGTTGAATCCGATGGGTTCAATGCTTTGTTGGTGCCAAACGCAACGTTTTTGTGGAGTGGTGTGCTGTGTATAACAGGGTTTAGTGTTAGTGAATGTGTATGGTATAGCAGATAGGCTATTCAGCGACTGGCTGTTGCCGGTCAGGATTCGGTAATGAGCAGTCGAATGTAAACAGGAAGAGCCCAAATGACATGCATTCAACAACCCGAATACCCATTCAAACCGCACCTGCCACTCAACAATGCCAAGCTTTTTGCAATGCAGACGACCAAGATGGGCAAACATAATGTACTGTATTTGCAAATACATATCAAACCCTGTTGGGAATTCTAAGCGCTGCGCCGGGGATGAAGTTTTCAGAGAGATGCAGTTTAGGACTGAAAGTGTCCTGTCTGGAGGAGGTATCAGATCATCTCTCACAGGACCGTGCCCTGTTCAGCGCTTGCAGACAGTACATTTTCAATGCATTCCTGCCAACCACATACTCACTGATCGGAGATCGAAGTGATGCTTCACAGGGGTGAAGAAACTGTCACGGATGATATAAAGAGTGGCTTTGCTAACAGTTTTCTGCATAATTTATGATACTACTTATGCACACAGAACCGACAACGTTTGTTTTAATCAATCATTCGCCCGGCAAGTTCATTAGTTTTACTCTTGCTTACTTATGTTTGCTTAGCAACATAATGATCTTTCTTGGTGAATATTTTATTTATTTGAAATACAGAATTCTATTTATGTTCAGACACAGGTATGCGTTTCCTTTATTTAATATTTGACTTCAAACACCATCAGATTGTCACGGTGTGTGGACAGAACCCAAACGCAGGCAGCAGAGTTAAATAACAAAAACTTTATTTAAACAAAAGACCCTCGATGGGGAGAACATGAACTAAAACAAGACAAAAGTGTAAACTAAAACTTCCCACATGGGGAACAAAACAAACAAAGTCCTTTGAATAATAAATCAACAAAATCCACAAACTTAGAACAGGAACAAACACGATAATCCATAGACAGGAATAATCCAACAAGGTGACGTGAGGAGGTACGATAATGACAAAATGACCATGAACCGACCAGGGACAGAGGGAAACTGGGGCTTGATAAAGGGAAACACTAACAAGGACTGATGACACAGGGAGAGTGGCCACAGGTGACATGGATGAAACACTAAGGGAAAGCTAACAGGAGGATTGCACGAGGCAGGTGAGGGGACTGAAACACTAAGGGAAGGATGGATCAGGGCTGGAGACAAGACTAACACTAATGGACTGCAAACAGGGAAACAAGGGGGCGGGGCTAAAGGACGTGACACCGGAGAGAGAGCATGGCTTCTCAAACCAAAACAATGCTCTTTCTCCACACAAAACACATGGGACTGACATGATCCTGCCACAAGACTCGAAAACCAAGACAAGGAGAGGCAGGATCATGACAGAGCGCCCGCCTTAAAGAACTCCTCCAGGAGTTCTTCAAGATCACACTAAACATGACAAGACTGACAGACAGGAGGACAGACACCATAAACACAGAACAGAACACACTAGGGGCAGGGCTGACATGACTAGAAAGGGATTGGGGTTGGACAATAAAATAAACATCAATGGGAAGGGGGGAGGCGGAATTGGTGGGAAAAACTTGGGAACATTACTGGGTGGAGACTTAGGAGGGACAGGACCCTGCTTCCTAGAGCTGGGCGGAGGGGTGGGGTAGGAAGGTCTGGGCATGGAAGGGATACCTCTCTTGGAGTGGGAGGAACTAGAAGGGGTAGGGCATGACAGGACGGCCGTAGTAGGGAACGGCTGGGGCAAGGCTGACTGGTCTGTAGGTTGGAGGGCCGGCTGGGCAGGACTTGACGCTGGCTGGAAGGCCGGCTGGGCAGGACTGGGTGCAGGACGCACCACCGGACTGGACGGGACCACCGGACTGGACGGGACCACCGGACTGGACGGGACCACCGGACTGGACGGGACCACCGGACTGGACGGGACCACCGGACTGGACGGGACCACCGGACTGGACGGGACCACCGGACTGGACGGGACCACCGGACTTGATGCCTGGGCAGGGCTGAATACCGGCTGCTGGGCTGGACAGGATGGTGCCACTCTCCTCTGCCTCTTCCTCTTTGACCGGCTCACAGGACGTGTGGCCGGCTGCAGAGTAGCGGTGGGGGACCCCACTATCTCCGTGCTGGAAGAGTCGGACGGGGAGTCCCACGACTCCCTCCGTCCACGCCTACCACGGAGGCTAGCTGATGGTGGAGCAGAGGCTGGTGGCGCGGCGGTTGTCAACACCCCGAGCTTCAGGGCAAGACCCTCAGGGATGGGGCCCAACGGAGATGCAAAACATGGAGCAGTTGAGACCCTGGGCTCCGGTCGGCTCATGACAAACCTGAGCACACCCTCGAAGTCCAGCGGTCTCAGCCTCCTCGTCTCCGCTGGAGATAGGGGAACCCTGAGGCCGTGGATGAATGCTGCGGTCACCTCCTCCTCTCCGAGGACCACCTCTCCTGCAGCTTCCAGAAACCTATCAAGGTAGTCCGCCAGGTCTGAGTTATCCTGGCGAACGCTGCAGAGGGGACGAGGCTGGCAGGACCTTGCAGCAAACACTGCTGCCTGCTGGGTTCTTCTTGGTCGGTTCATTCTGTCACGGTGTGTGGACAGAACCCAAACGCAGGCAGCAGAGTTAAATAACAAAAACTTTATTTAAACAAAAGACCCTCGATGGGGAGAACATGAACTAAAACAAGACAAAAGTGTAAACTAAAACTTCCCACATGGGGAACAAAACAAACAAAGTCCTTTGAATAATAAATCAACAAAATCCACAAACTCCACAAACTTAGAACAGGAACAAACACGATAATCCATAGACAGGAATAATCCAACAAGGTGACGTGAGGAGGTACGATAATGACAAAATGACCATGAACCGACCAGGGACAGAGGGAAACTGGGGCTTGATAAAGGGAAACACTAACAAGGACTGATGACACAGGGAGAGTGGCCACAGGTGACATGGATGAAACACTAAGGGAAAGCTAACAGGAGGATTGCACGAGGCAGGTGAGGGGCCTGAAACACTAAGGGAAGGATGGATCAGGGCTGGAGACAAGACTAACACTAATGGACTGCAAACAGGGAAACAAGGGGGCGGGGCTAAAGGACGTGACACCGGAGAGAGAGCATGGCTTCTCAAACCAAAACAATGCTCTTTCTCCACACAAAACACATGGGACTGACATGATCCTGCCACAAGACTCGAAAACCAAGACAAGGAGAGGCAGGATCATGACACAGATAATAAACCGTGACTGTCTGTTAAACAGAGCAAAGAGAACTTTAATACTTCATTAAAGAAGTTATGGAATGGTAACACAAAAACAAAACACAGAAAGTCCATTTAAGTCCACCATCTAAATCTAATTTATGTAGGTGGAGCAGTGAATCCCACGCCATTACAAAAGTTAAAAGCATCTTTGTCTTATTATCCAGCTTGTCTCAGAAGTCTTCATACCTGCAGAAGCAGGGTCCCGAAGTCAGATAAGTGCCAAAGCCTCCAAGGCTTTTATACAGAGAAGATTTTGGAACAAGCTGGAACCATCTGAACAATTTAAGCAATTTGTGTGACGAAGCTTCATCTAAACACAGTAGAGACCCATCACATCTCTTCACTTCTTTGGAAATTGAATTTTAACACGCAGTACGGTTGGAGACCCGATAATATTAATATTAATATTCTACTTTCTTATATTTTACATCCTTATTTATTTGCATTGTAAAATGACAATTTCAGATTAAAGCATACAAATCTGTATAACAATTTAAAACATAAGATTGCTTACCGATGTTAGAGAGTAACCATAAAGTTGTTAGTCAGGTTCTCAAAAATGATGAATAAAACTTGCGAATGCGTCAAATGCGTTTGACTCGTGTTACTTAAGTGTTGCTCATTGTCTCAAATAATATTTCTCGCATTCATTTGAACAATTTGAAGAAACCTCCATCTCCAATCAATCCCCATTTTTCGTGATTTGTTTTCATATATCACTACTGCTCACTCCCTCACATGTTTGTCTGTGGGTGTTGCAAATTAAAACTATTACAAGTATTTAAAAAGCTTGTCACCTGCCAAGTCGCAATGCTCAAAGTGCACTGAAAAGGAAATCACTTTTAAAGGACTTCAACAAACCTTTTCCCAGGTTTGTGACATCAGCAATCCCAAAAGGGTAATGGTTGGTTACATTGTGTGCCCCGTCCGCATACTATCCGTCCTAAATAGTATTCGAAATTAGAATAGTATGTCCAAATCGTAGTATGTTGAACAGAGTATTCCAAATATTCCCGGATGGTCTACTACTTCCGGTAGAAATAAGAAAAGTGCAGAATCATGTACACTCTAATGAATGATATTACCCACAACTCACCGCAAGTATTATGGTGAGTTTAGTGACGCTCCACTGCATTAAATAAATGATATACAGTAACTGATGCGTCACTAAATTAACAAATGTAAGTATAAAGTAAACATAATAATTGAATAAAAGCCTTCATGGAAAGGAGAGCTGTATTTTGATGTGTGTGACAGTTAATGGCCACATGTTCTCTAGGCAACATCGGCCACTCACGCTTCCTGTAAGTATGTCCCAGTGCGTGCATATTGTTTTGCTAACACGTATTAAACACTTAACTGATAAACTTTTATTCTTGATGCGATCAATCACGATTAATCGTTTGACAGCCCTAAATATATATATTTTTAAATGTCCTGTTGTCGGCGCCAGTGGTACCCGAGTACAAATCCAAGCTAGTGGTTCATGTCTATCTACACTGTACTGTCTGGCCAAAAAAACGATGTCCTCCTTACTCCTACTTACAACAGAAAAGAACACCAGTGAAATTGTTTGAATGCACTGTTCCTTTAAATCATCAGTTGCCTCTGTTGCTTGGCAAACTAAAAAAGCTACCCAAACAATGATCTTTGCGCCACCACACTGTACGTGTCAGATAAACTATTTGACAATTTAATTACAGTTTATATCGCGTTGAAACAGCAATGAATGAGCGGTGAACATGTTCCACATGGCAGGAAACAAATCAAAATTGTCAAATGAAAAATAGAAAGCTGAAGGACGGAAGGTCGTGTGGCACACCAAATAACCGTAACAAGATGTCAGTATTAACAATAAGGCCCTGCCATGAGGCGGGAGTGACAGATGGAGGTGTTAACTGGACAACAGCGGAGCCACCGGTCATGCCTGAACTTGGCCAAGGAGACAAATGAGACAAATCCAGAAGAGCTGTGACTGAGATGAAGAGACAAATGCCAGTCTGGGACGCGCATAAACTGGGTGACAGTAATGAGACGGATAGATATCCACCCGAGGAGAGAGATTAATTAAGGAGATGTCCTCTCATATAACTGCGAAGCGCTCGCCCGGAACAAAGAGAGATAACTGTAAAATGGATGAGAAGTTGTCAGGTGGGAAGACAGGGAAATGGGATTTCGTAATGCTTGTTGCACACGTTGTCTGATGCGCCGGGTGATAATTAGACATCACAGATCACGTCTTGCTTGTGTGGGGTGTCAGGCCAGCATGGGCGGGTGTTGACAAGCGAGTCTTCCTCTTGTTAATGTATCTGTTGGTTACAGTTTGGATGATAAGCTGTCACGCCAACAGCTACTATTGTAGATGTACAGTACAGGGGCATGCATGTGTTTGAGACCTAGAGTCTGTTTATGTTTACGATAAAACGTGACAGAAACTTTCACAGCAGCCCGTGAGAAAGAAAAATCGCAGATGCAATCTCAAATATATTTTTTTATGGACACAAGTAAGAGAAGGACAGATATCAGTCAATAATCGGTATCGGTCGATAAATCTTTTTTTTCAAACTATCGGATAACAGCCGATGATCAGGGCCGACATATCGTTTCAATCAAAAGAGGACAGGAAAATACAATTCATTTGTGTGTATATAGAAAATGTTAAAATACATCACCAGTTTGATGTTCAATATTAAAAGTCATTACGATTAAATAACATCCAGAAAGTTAGGAAATATACATTTAATCTTCAGAATCTTCAGTACTTTTCATAGAAAGTTGCGCAATCAAAGATAAAAATGATCTGGGGGAAACTCAAACACTGAAGCAAACATTCGGCCAAACTCTTTTTTGCCAAAGTACCCAAAATGTGGACTATTATTGCTATTTCTCAATAGAGGGCAATACAGTTACCGTTAAAACTGCAACCCGTAACCTTTTTGTGTAAAATTGAACCAAAATCTGTTCAGCAAGAATTTAAGATCCGTTTTTCATTCCCAATGGTAAATTTACAATAATAAATGATCATTTGAGCTGTCAGGCCAGAAAATCACTCATTTGATTTCATCAAGAAAATAAGTTCGTAAAGTCTCACACAATTTCATGTTTCAAACAGTGATGGCGATAGAGAACAAAAAGCTGGGTTGCGTTCGTGCCAATATAGAGTGTATGTATTGACGTCACTTTCCCACGTCAACATGTCGGGACACGCTCCGCTGGGTTGCAAAACGAGAATAGGAGAAAGAAAGAAACCGGGACTAAAACTCAATTATTTGCTGAAATTACAAGCAGCTGCGCTCGACGTTGATCCTTACGACTTCCCTACAACTAACAAAGGATCGGGTGTTCCTGGACACTGAAATGTTGCGCAAATGTGTTTCATAATGCACATAAGCTGAGTTTTTTGCCACCCACAGGGCCGCTCTCTGGCGTGCTCACATGGTGTTCACGTGGTAAAGCGACGACCATACCCTCTATACTATTAAGTGAATGTGTTCTTTTTATTCAGATATTCAGCGACTCGCTTATGAAGCTTATCCTCCAACTGTTGCTTCAGTCTCCACGAAGACCTGACCATGAAACTAGCTGATGGAAACAGTTCACGCTAACACCCGCTAAAGCATTTACTTAACATCCAAACCAGCAAGCGGTGTGTCCTTTACCTCTCGAAGCTCTTTGGCCACGTCCTTGAGCTCTGCGAGAACTTCCTCCAGCTGTTCCATGACCATCTTAATGTGCCTGCGGATCTCTGCTCTGCGGTCAGGGCGCTCGGGTCCCGTCACTGCGCAGTGAAACATCCTTCACGAGGGGACGACAGCAGCCGTGACGAGGGGAGAGGACTCTGGGCGTCATGTCTGAAGACCCCTTCGGCGAAGTTGGATCCTATCTGAATGAAAGACCCGTTTTCGGGTCTAAACACGGTAAACATGGCTGTTTGTGGAAACTTCGTTGAGTTGACATCACACGTTCAGGTACTTTGATCTCAGTCAAAGAACGCTGAGTTTCTCAAAATTCAAAGGGAAAGCTTTAAATAAAGCTAGAAAGTGAAAAAATGGATGATGAACTCGAAGAGACTGCTCTCAAGTCGAG
This sequence comes from Barbatula barbatula, assembly GCF_947034865.1. Classification (NCBI taxonomy): domain Eukaryota; kingdom Metazoa; phylum Chordata; class Actinopteri; order Cypriniformes; family Nemacheilidae; genus Barbatula; species Barbatula barbatula. Next base: position 7,659,716 of record NC_136788.1, read on the forward strand.
CTTTGTTCTTGTCTGCGCATTAAAAATAAATAATCGGGTATTATTTTGAAAATCAAGACTTTGGTCATCAAGACAGACAGAAAATAAGCCATTTGTATTTTATTTAGAAAGTTACTTGCTGTTCCGGTCATACCGAGATGCCAATCCACTACTGCATCCAAGACATCTGTCAAGAATCTGCTGGATGCTGAATCACTCCATGTCAGAAATATCAATATCTTCCATCACAGAAAGATTTTCAACGCAAGAGCACAGGTGGAAAAATGAATAATACACAGACACTAACCAGCAAATTGGCAATTCAGGAGAGAGCTGGCAGGAAAAATCCATCTTGTGTGACACCTGAGAGGACGGCGAAAATAAATCTCTTCAAATGTCAAGGATCCTGCAAGAGAGAAAGACTTGTGGATGTCCAGTTCAGCTAAGAGTCACCGAAATCACAAGCTTTGCTCTCGGCTTCCGTGGCTTGGGTCCAGATTTGATAGCTTTTCGGGTTTATTGCTGCTCCATATGTCTAGAAAAAGCTTCTGCGGAGTTGCCAGGCTTTGTTGTGCTCCCACTGTTGTGTTCCTGCACCACGTAGCTCTTCTGTTACCCCATCTGAGCACGCTCAGATAACACTGAGACGGATACACGCTCAACACCACTGTTTCAATCTTGTTCTCTATCACTCAGTGATGCTCAGGCATCTCTCTCTCTCTCTCTCTCTCTCTCTCTCTCTCTCAAGCATCAAACACACATACTTATTTCCTTTAGTTGCTCTATATGGGACTCCCCACAAACACACACCACACATTTACGCTCACTTCCGAGGTCGAGTCTTTTCAATCTGAGTCAAGCAAGTAAATGAATTCAATTCAGTGTTGCAGTGCAGTCTTGTGCATCGGGAATGCGCCCGCTCTGCAGCAATAGTCGCGCAGCAGATGATCCCATTAAGAAAAGTAATGAATAGCAAGAAAGACGCAAGTACATCAGAAAACCGCTCTTCCTACCATAATTATGCGGGGAGCTCACAACTGCCCGTATTCATTCTCCTGTCCCATATCACAAATCGACCAGGGAACTGTGTCAGCAAGTTTGAATTTCCAATTTACCTGTTTCATAATGACTCTTCAAAACATCGCACGAGGCATGTCCTGAGCAATGCTCATTATTTCCAAGGAGCCTCCGATGAGAACTCTGATGAGAACTGTTGGGAAAAAACAAGTTTTTTTCCGAAACAACAAACGTGGTTAGGAATGTGTATCGAGGCATATGGTCTCAAAGACATACAATGGAATAATGCTCACGAGCAAATATGTGGCCTTTGAAGGAAGTTACCTACCGCGTCAACATATGGGTCACATTTGCGGTTCCGTCTATACATCTCTGTCAGAGACAGTTTGCCAGTCTTTTATAGCATCATTGCTTGCACAAATGTCAATGAGTTTGGGCCATGTTTACACGATGAAAAACGGAAAAGTTTTTCCTTTTTGTTATGATAAGTTCCACGTACACATGACAGCGTTATCAAAACGATCTGCATTTACATGGATTCAGGAAAAACTTTAATACATAGTCAAGCATCGAGAGCTCACAGTACGGGCTATACTCGCGCGCCTGAGCACATTATACGCATGCGCATGACGTCATAGTTTGAAAGTTTCGTGTTGCAGTTTACATGGAAACGAAAACGCCGGCGTTTTCAAAAGGTTGCACTTTGAGACCCGTTTTCAAAAGTTTACGTTTTCAGCCCCCCTAAAACATCGCCTCTGTGTAAACGGACAGCCAAACGTGTTGGCCCAAAACATAATATACGCAACAATTGAAGATATTAGAAGACGTATTTGTACCGATTTCATCAGGCTCCGTAAAGTCTTCAAAAAGAACACAATGAAAGGCCTTCTCAGCCAGAGATGGGTAGTATTTTGATCAAATTAATTTAAAATATGTATTTTGTAATTTGTGTTTTCCTTAACAAAAAAGTCAAATGTAGTTTGTAAGTAAGTACTTTGTGAGAATACCCCAAGTGGGGCTATTTGGACGCAGCCATACAGTAGTTCACCCAAAAAATGTTGTCAACCTCAAGATCAACCTCAACTCGTTCCAATAAATATTTTTTTGGTTGAACACAAAGAAAGATATTTGGACGAATGTTAGCAAATTAGATTTCTGGGGCACCATTGACTACATTTACATGTATGCGTTTTGGCAGACGCTTTTATCCAAAGCGACTTACATAGCATTATCCTATACATTTAACATAGGTATCTGGGATCCAACCCACAACCTTGTGTTGTTAACGCAATGCTCTTACCACCGAGCTTTGACTACCATTTTGATGAAACTCCCCCCAAAAATGACTGCCATGAACTACTCACCCTCCATTCGTTCTTTCTGACTCCCGCCCATAGACAGCAATGAAACTGACATTCTGCCAATTTAAAGTCAGTTGCGCTGCTGTCTACGGGCACGACTTGAGAAATTCATGTCAGAATATTCATTTTTCATTATTCAGTTCCCCTTTAATGGGCTCTATAAACTACTTCATTTGTTGTAGTGTACTTCACTAAAACCGGGCCGAATGCTGAGATTTGCAGACTGAAATGAAAAGCTAATGCATTTATAATTGCATGCATGGTCATTTTTGCCAAACAAATCTGGCCTCCATATACAGTATACTACTCTCTATTCTGCAGAATTAATAAGGGGAGTATGGAAGTATGCAGATGGATACAGTCCAATTGCTTTTCTGCCATCTACTGGTGAATATTACATATATAGGAAATTTAAATTGAAGTAAAATAATACACAAGGACACACAATGCAACATTTTATCTATTTACCATTCATCAGGGAGAGACAAAAATTATATAAAAAGTAATGAGAATAAACAACACAAGTCATCTTGGAAAAACAACCACCTTCAGAAATCACTATTGTATAGCTCGACATTTGCATGATTGAATGATTTGTGAGTTTCATTGATCAGGAAACTTAAAATATGTTTTAATACAGTAAACATAGTAGCTTAGGGAAAATATGGCTAGATTGGGATATACATGACATTTAGTCACATGAAAAGTACATAAAAGAACATTAAAATGGATGTAAAGTACAGATCTAGTGTAATTCTTGTCGACAATAGATTCTAATTCAGACTTGACAAATGAATAAACATCAACACACACACACATAGCGCCTTTGTAGACATAGCACATGGTTTGGTTCAATTCACAAATGCACCGATCACCACACACCACTCACTATACAAAGACTACTATCTGTTTTTGTTGTTATTCTACTGGCATCTTCCACGCACGTAACTTTACAGTATTAACAAGGCTACTTTAAACTAGGATATATAGGCATTAATATCAGGGCACAAAAGATGACAGATCTTGGCAAAGGACAGTGACTTTAGCTTTTGCTGGTGTGGCTGAACATTCACACTCGATGTCGTCTATTTTCTCATTGAATCAGAGCAGATATCAACATTGCGTCCGTGAATGTTTTTTGTCAGAGGTAAATGTTTCCTTCACCGAATCCAACAGAGGGCACTCTGAGAATTATAAACCCACGGATGTCAATTAGGGACAAATGTCAGCCAAAGCTTTAAACTACATGTCCTGTCTCACCAAGCCCACTACTGAGTGTACTATGCATCACACTGTGTAAGTTATGCTCAAAACACTCAATTGCATACACATGATAAAAAATATAACATAAACACGTCTTTACAAACCGAAAAATACTTATAAAACTCCCCAAATATATGTGAATAATATCGCACGTTGGCTTATGGAACGTTTCACAGTTCTTGAAATGATCGAAGGTATTTTACAAGCCTTGATTAAAACATTTAGATAAACATTACATATACTGTACACTTCTTCATTATTTTTCATTTTGCTAAACATTTAGCAATGACCCATTTCTAAAGTCAACCATCTATTTATTACCAACCAGATAGACCACAAATTTAGATTTAAATCTAAATAAATGGTCTATTATGTTACATTTGGTCAATTTAAAAACTCTATTGAATCATAATGTTGATTGTTTGCAAATTTAACAAAGCGATTACTTGTCAATGCGTAACAGAGCAAATGTGAAGAACAAATTGACTTTGGGGAGACACAAGCTCTGTAAGTAAATAATTGTTAATATGATCCTGTATATATTGTTCTTCTGACAGTATTACTTAAAAGTGTGCTTTACTTGCTTAGTGAAGACTAAACCATCCAGACCATTTTGATATTTACAAAAATGACTGAAATTCAGTAAAGGGTCTCGAGTTATTCGCAAATCATTATGATCTCAGATATTTATTCAAATCAAAGAGTCCATTTGTACAATATCAGGACTGAAATCAAATTAGATATAGAATAATTTGGTGGGTAATAGTAGGTTTAATATTTACTCCACGTTCAAAAGTGTCTAAACTGAACTACAGATGTACAATTATTTCCCTAATGCCCTAAAATGAGATCCTGAGGTAACAAAAACAACGTTAACATGAATACACATTCGAAAATACCAACAAACATCACAACTCAAAAATAATGTAAACATATGGCTGTCCCTGTATACCTTTATGACAAATAAAAAACAGCCTGGAAAAAGTTATGTAGCGAAAAAACAATCCATTTATTTTTCAAATGCTGATCTGTTCTCCCCTCTTGATGCATTAAACTGAAGACGTCTTAAGCAAATGTGTTTGCTAAAATGTCGAAATGTCGTTGAATACTAATGACCAACCAAAACTGGCTATCAAGTGCCACAGGCGAAACACAAAATTGAGAATCTAGTTACTATAGAAACACAATAAGGGAGAGAGATCTGGAATGTCTCCTTATTGGTGTTTTAGTGAAGAAACAATACACAATCGTTAAAATCTGCCGTAACACCACGTGGCAAAACCGAGACTCTCCTATGGATGGGGTTTAAGGTCCGAAAGAAACTTTGAGCTAGCTCACTAGCTACTGTGAAAAACCCTTACGCAAGTGTGTATGCATTATTGTAACCTGTTTGTATTCAATTCTGTTTGCTCGATTGTTTCTTTGTAACACTATGACTCTCTTTCTCTCCCCGAATACCCTGTTACTGTCCCTCACCCCGTTGTGACCAGAAAGAAACTACATGGGATCGTCATAGTTATAGGTTGGGGCGGCTGTGTACTGTTGTTGCATTGCCCCCTGGGTGGCGCCCATCGCCGCCTGCTGTGCTGCCTGCTGCACTTGAGGGTTCTTCCAAGCACCAGTGGTCCATTCTTCCTGGGCTTTACTCATGCTTCCACCACTACCACGGTATAAGTTGTGGACCTGAGCGAGAGAAAGTGTTTTTACTTAACGGTGGGTCATAGATGCGTTATAGATACGTTTCTAGCACTAAGTGAAATTCTGCAACAGCAAAATCGATCAGTAAGAGGATAATTCCCTCAAAAAAGACAATCTTGTCATTTACTCACCCTCAGATTGGTCTAAATCTGTATAAATGCCTTTGTTCTGCTGAACACAAAGGAAGATATTTAGAAGAATGTAAGTTACCAAACAGGTTGCATCCCCCATTTATTGCCATGGTAGGGAAAATAAATACTATGGGAGTCAATGGGGGATGAGATCTGTTTGGTTTCTGACATTCTTCCGATATCTTCCTTTGTGTTCAGCAGAACAAAGACATTTATACAGATTAAGAACAACCTGATGGGTAAACTATCCCTTTAATATTATCAAGATGTGATTAAAATGGCGAGCCACACTTGCTTTCGTCCAAACCTAGTAATTGCTAATATATGAGAAAATAAAGTGTGATCTGTGTATGTACAGTATATAAAAGATAATATTGATGAAGAAACAATAACTGTTACCTTGGTGAGGGCGATGAAAGAGAGCACAGCCACGGCAGTGAACATTACTGTTGGGATCAACATAACAACAGCAGAACCGACATTAGTGCTGAAGAAAGTGATGGTGGCCAGCCAGCCGCTGTAATACAAAAATGTAAAGACATTTTATTTCCATTAGCAAAATTCTGAGAATATAACATAACTTTATAATTTATTATAAACGTAACATAGCATATTCTAAGAATAATCTGTTACGACATGACTGTAACTCGACCATTGTACAGTGGTGTTGGTTCCAGTGGCGTGGTCACACTGGACTTTGGTCACACTAGACTGGTGTTGGCCAAACTGTGGGCCGTAGCGGTGTTGGAGGGGGGCAAATAATCATAAATAGTAGAGCTGGGTAGAACATAACAATTCTCTGATTCCAATTGATTAATAATGCGTGCTTTGAAGGATTTCAATATTATCTGTAATTCGCTTCTCCTCCTGACGATGTCGCTGTTTTTCGCTTTACTTAAACAAAGTGGACCGTCTAGATCAGTGTTTCTCAACCCACGGAGAGTACAGTTCGACAGAATCAACAATAAAAAAGTAATTCTAAATGTTTATCTGATGCGAGACTTTATTTATTTTGAAAGCTTTGTGTAAGCTGTTGAGAGATGCAGTTTAGGTAAAAACACATTGTCTCATTCAAATATCTGCAGTCAAAAGACATGTTGGTAGGCTTAATGTGAGTGTCATGATTCTTTTGTTATTTACATAACTTTGCACGACCTCTCACCTCAAACATCTTTATGCTATACTAACGCAAATGCGGTGGTGCACGCTGTATATCACTTGTTATAGAAACTACAAGCACACACTATGTTTGAATAACTGCAGTGGCTCAAAAAAACGGACGCTTGATGAGCATGGGAGGATGTGGGTCCCATAGCAAACCAGTTGATAACCACTGGGGTAGATAAAGGCGTAACATGGATTTCATTTGCTAAATATGTTTTTATTTTTTACAGTAATGTGCGTTTTACTTAAAGTATAAAGTAATTCAACAATGTTGTGGTCCTATTTTTAATGTTAATGTGTATTTCACTCCAATATTGCTTGAAGTTGGAGAATTTCAGTAACCGGCATTTTTATCCAAATATGAATCATGTGTCTGTAAATGTAACAAGTAAATAAAATATTGATAACTAATCATCATTTAAACGAATCAAGTGAAATATTCATGATTTGTTCAATCATAATTGAATCAATGCAAAGTGGTTGCAATACCACAAAATATTGTTATGAGTTACAAGATTTGTGAAAAAATTAGGAAACATCTTTAACACTTTGATTTCAATTTGTAAATGCAGTGTTATTGAACAAAAATACAATATATTAATTATTCATTTAACTTCATCCAGAATATGATAAGCAAATTTTGTGGTAGCCCACATAGAAAAACTGTAGTATACTGTAATATTTACTGGACTATATAGTGAAATTTCTGTAGTACAGCATATTATTTTGGTAGTATTAATTATAGAATAATAAAGATAATGATGTTCAAAAACGGTATACACTCCTAATAACTGCTGGGTTATTTTTAACCCTTGCTTGAGTCGAAAAGGGACAAGCCAACCACGGTGTTATAAATAAACCTATGGTGGGTTGTTTTAACCTATGGTTAGGTCCAATATGAACTTTTTGGGGGTTTAAACTCAACCATGGGTAGAAAATAATCTCTGCATCCGTATGAATAGAAGGAAATGTAAAGTCATTAGACCTATATTTAAAAGCAATGAACAGCTCTCACCAAACTCCCCATCCTGGAATTCCAACAGTCTGAATGATACTTATCACCACCTGTGCCATGAATACGAAAAAAAATGCCATGAAGTTGAACGAGCTGTCTGTCCTGCAAGAGAAATAGCGTGCCGTGTTAGCACAGCGTATGATTACACGATTAGAATTGACAGACAGTTTAAAATCATCTTGAAAACAATATTTAAAAATCGTACTTGAAGGCCTTATAGATGGGCCTAAACCAGCACACATAGGAGCATGGGGTGAACAGTATCAGCCAAAGTATGGCCATCCCAAAATTGGTTGCTCCGCCCCCACCACACATCCAAGCCAGACAACCAATCAGGTTCACCGCTAGGGTGGCACTGTGTACTAAGAAGGAAAAATAACAGATGAAATAAAAAAATGTTGGTAAATGTTATATTTTACATTGTAATATTACATGTTGCAACAGGACACACGCTGCAAAAACAGCACCCAAAGCTTTTTTTTTCCAGACACAATGGCTGCGTCCAAATTGCCTACTTTCATACTAAACAGTAGGAGAAAATGAGTCATGAATAGCGTGTCTGCAAAAAACAGTAGGCGAGAAATACCCCGAATGGTCTACTTCTTCTGCCGAGATTCGTGATATCCCATGATTTCATAAGTAAATCAAATAAATATAGCAGAAAACTGTCCGTTTTTAATGTAAGTGCCAATAAATGAATTTCTCGTGGCTAAATTATGTTTTTATCAATGCTCACGTGAAGGTTGTATATATGACATAGGTCAAAGAGCATACGGGTCACATGACCATAAAACATGGTGGATGCTGTATGTCCTACTCCCACTCCCATACTATATAGAACGTACTGCTTAAAATGCCGATAGGTAGGTACTTATTCAAATTCAGTATATACTGTCACAGTATGCGATTTCGGACGCAGCCAATGACTAAAATCTATCAGCAAAGGATAATCTGACGACAGGTTAAAAATAAGAACCAAACAAACACTTTAATCCTAAAGTGCAGCTGTCACTAGCACTGTGGGTGTTAGTACGAAACGTGTGTAAACAAACACAAACATTTTCAACTCCCAGACCTGTTTGAAATAATTCCCAAAATGTGTGCTAATAAAAAAGAATGTTTGTAAATATCCTACATGGCCAAAGCAAATGTAATGCTTGCGGCATACAACGAAAACAATATGTACACTAACATTAGAGTCATATGACAAACCCCGCATGTTTGTATTCATAGAATGTCAGATCAGACTCAAAAACCTGTTTCTGTGTGTCTGTCAGTGTTTACAGGAAACAAAGGCAAATAATGCCACATGACCGTAATCTACTCCACAGCAACACACGATATAGAAAAGCTGTTTAGTTTAGTGCAAAATAAAGGTAAAATCATGTGTTGGCATATTTTTGAACATACGTATCCATAAGTAATAGAGCCGTTTGCACATAGTCCGGTGTTGGTCCGGAATCTCGTTGAAGTCCTGGTAAAAACATGGCTTCAATGGAATGAACCGTGGAAGAGGAGGAAAATTGTTTTCTGTAAACCAAACCAAATGCCACAGTTAAGTTGACACTTTAAGCCATGATTTACTAACAAAACATTTTTGCAAAACATGTTTTTTGACATTGTATATATCCGTGAGCCATATGGCCAGACTGTACTAACATTCCTAAGAGTTTCAGTTCTGTATGCACTGATAATTCAACCCAAAAAATGAACAATCGGTTATTATTTACTCACCCTTTTTTCATTTCTAACCTGTGTGAATTTCTTTCTTCAGCAGAACAGAAAAATAATGTATTTCAAAGAAAGTTCCAAACCTTCTTCAGCAGAACACAAAAGAAGATATTTGGTACCCGAACCCTATATGGACAGAAAACAGTTCTGGCTCTGCTCGGGTACCAAATATCTTTTTTGTGTTCTGCGGAAGTCAGAGGTTTGAAATAAAAGGAGCGTGAGTAAATGATGAGAAAACCGTCCCTTTAAAACAGCACAAGTAAAATCATAACACTTAACATCTTCACTGGTTCAAGAAAATCAAACGTAAAGCTCTCACCTGCCATGGAGATGCTTTAGTTGTTTCGCCTAATTCAGACTTTAATATTCAAAAACCTGTTTGACAAAACACACACAACACAAACACTTCTGTTGTTATATTACATTATTATTATATTATAAAAATAATCACTGTCTGTGTTCCACTGTAAGGCAAACTTGTCATATAACATTAATTTAACATTATGACAACAAGTAAAAAACAGGTTGGCAAAGGAATAAGGGCTTTTACTTTATAAACAACTCAACACACAAGTAGATATTTTATATATAATATGTTTGTATCTAATAAATCAAATGATGCAATTCCTCACTCAGGACTTAAGATATTTGATCTGTAAACAAACACTGCACAACCTTGAAACAAAACCTGTTGTATTTTATACCAAAGGGAAACTAGGTGAGGCCTGGTTTCTAAATCATCGCTGATCTGACCAGCTGTCAAATAGACGAGATTGAGGATGCAACTTAAAAAACGTCCAATCGAGATATCATTTTTAGGAATGAAGATTAAACGATCATACGTGGTATTTTTATCGCTTGGCTGTAGTAACCAACCCCGGTAAGAACGTGAAGGGCATGTAGGCTACCACCGGCCGGGGTGCTATAAATATATTACAAAAAAAACATTAGGTAGCGTTCATCCAGGCTGACAGCTTTAAAACCTAAAACGAAGATTATCAGGAGAACACGAGGACATAAAACGTTATAGCATCCTTTCATTTTCCCCAAAAAAAGCATCGGGGTCGAGCAGCGCGCCCTTCAACGATGGCGCTCCACCCGGAGATGTTTTATCTGTAAGTTCTCAATGGGATCGTATGCGTTTGTGTTTTTCTTCACGCAAGTGCATCACGAATATGTTCAGAGGTGTGAATAACACCGACCCGACAGTTAAAGGTTAAACGTTCCCTTACCGTCCGTCTCGTGCGTTCACCCGCGATTATGTCCTCTCGTGCTAGCGCTCGCTCTCATCTGATAAACCGCTGTCCATTCAATGATCGATGCAAAGACTGATGTTTCAATCCCGTTATATTATGAGATGGGATTTGGGAGTAAAAACAATCACGTCACGGTCCTCCTACACACGCACGCAAGCGGGTTTGAGTTGGGCGAGGGATGAATGCGCGCAATGATGCTGATGAATAATAGCGGATCCTCTGGAACACTCGCGATACTTCATTCCGCCACAGTGCGGCTGCTCTCCGCGGTACTGAAGTATGCCTCGTTTTTCATAGCCATTCATCCCCATCAGCATCATTCTGACCTGAATTGTTCACACATAATCGATTCCGGGTGCTTTTTTGTTCATCTTAAGACATTTCTGTGTCCCATTGGTCAATTGGCATTTAAAACTAACCTCGTGTAAAACTAGGTCCAAAAAGCTAGAATTGCAAAAATAATGTCTTTTATTTTTAAATTAAACCATCCATTGGAGCTAGACAGACAGACAGACAGTCAGCTTGATAGACAGACAGTCTGCTTGATAAACAGACAGCTTGATAGATAGACAGACAGACAGGCGGCTTGATATAGGTAGGAAGACAGACAGACGGCTTGATAGGTAGGTAGGAAGACAGACAGACAGACAGAGAGATGGCTTGATAGGTAGGTAGAAAGAAAGACAGACAGACAGACAGCTTGATAGGTAGGTAGGTAGGTAGGTAGGTAGGTAGGTAGAGGTAGATGGATAGATAGACAGACAGACGGCTTGATAGGTAGGTAGGAAGACAGACAGACAGAGAGATGGCTTGATCGGTAGGTAGGTAGAAAGAAAGACAGACAGCTAGATAGGTAGGTAGGTAGTGAAGAATATTTTAATGTGTTTTAGAAGTGCTATTACATTTGATATGTTTTCTTATTAATACTTGCTTGCAATGCTTGAAAATATAATTAGTATGAGGGTGAAATCAAGCAAAACTTAAGAGTTGATACTGAGTGTACTCCGAGAGGAAGTGTGGGTTTCGAGAGCATGCAAAAGGGGAAGTAGCAGGAGACAGCTCAGGTCTCAGAATATATGCATGGAACTGAAAAAGATGCACACACACATTACATTGTCTGACCTTTTAAACTATGTTGTTGCTGGGTAGAATTGGGCTGTGTAGGTTGTCATTTAATGTTTTGCAGACATTCTGAGAACGATGGGGTGAGAGCTGATTGGACTAATACCAGGCAACACGTCACCGGTCCACAGAGAAGATAGACGGCGTGAAATAACTATAAATATGATGCGGAACTGTTTTCCGGGGTTGTTTTCTGTAAAGACACTTTGTCTAAGGCAACCCAACAGCTGTTGTATTTTTTAATCTTCTGATCAATAAACTTCAAGATTTACTTTGACTGGCCTCCCTCCAATTTTGAACACGCAGGGACATTTAGAATGTTCTACAGTAGAAAGACAGACAGAGAGACAGCTTGATAGGTAGGTACGTAGAAAGACAGACAGACAGAGAGAGAGACAGCTTGATAGGTAGGTAGGTAGAGGTATGGTAGAGGTAGGTGGATAGATGGATGGATGGATGGATGGATGGATGGATGGATGGATGGATGGATGGATGGATGGATGGATGGATGGATGGATGGATGGATGGATGGATGGATGGATGGATAGATAGATAGATAGATAATTTCACATTTGTTCTTCCTTTCCTCGTGTCTTAGCTCCACCTCTTCAGGATGCGAGAGAAGGAAGCGAGGAAAAGACGGAAGGACGGAGGAATCGAAGCTAGTGAAATGATATCCTCGCTCTTTAGCGTCACTTCAAAACGTCGTCAACTAATGATGACTGTACACCGCTGGATTTAGCTTGCACATCGGGATTCTTGAACATAAGATATAATTATTTATATTTTAACCGTTTCAACCTCCACAAAATACCACATTTGTTCTTATTTTTTTTACCAGTTATTATTAGTGAATTAAATTGTGTCTTGTACATGTAAACAATAATGATAATGATTATAATAATAATAATTAATAAACAGTGGCAAGAACACACATTTACATTAATTAGAGAATTGAGATGTCCTTCAATATGGCTTAGCTCGATCGGTTTCCGGGTCATAGGATGGAGGAGAGAGGAGCGAGGAGACGAGGAGGGATATTGAGAAGCACCCCCAGTGTCACTTCAAGGAAGCGACTTCCGTTTGTGATCACGTGATCTGGATTACGAGTTCTCGCGACGCATTTTGAAGCAAATATGATACGGGATTTTGACGTTCCCTACAAATGTTGGATTTACTCTCACTCCTTTTGTCAGTGATAAATGTGATTACAGATGGTTCAAATCTAGTATAAAGATAATTTTGTTGACAGGAAAGTATTTTTAATATGTTTAAAAATATCTACTTGGAAATAGGTTTCCTTTATCACATATTCCCTACATTTGGCCAGTCAATTCCCTTTGTGAAGGGAGCTCCAAACGCGTACGCAAGAGACCCTTCAAAGACGTCATTTCAAGTGCTCGGCCCTTCCAAGGGAGTTGGGCATAGGGATGCTCACTTCCGTTTTTGAAAAAAAAAAACATTGTATCGGAAAAAGGTTAATAACTCTAAGCTGAATCAATGCTCGACTGGGACCTCAGCTTGTGAAAGCGTGGGGAAAAGCAGCGTTTCACAATGGACCGACGCATTCATTTAAGAATGAATGAATGCACGGGTAGATTAATACCTTCATAAATCAAGTGACAGTTACATGACAACGAGCTGTTTCGCATACTTCTAGTTACTCAAAACAATGAACATAACATTTTGTATCGTGGATGTGGACAAGTCAAACTCATGAATGGAGGAAGAAATAAATGCACACACAGATACACATTCACTCACGGTTATAGTAAATATATGTAGCTGCAACAACCCATGTTGGCGTGTCAAAGAACGGAGCAGTCACGGGTGGGTGTGAAACGAAGCGTCGGGCGTCATTGGTGACGTGTTTGTCATCCGATAGCCTCAGTGAAAACCTAACATCGCTAGATGGCGCCCTCTGTTGGAAGGGTTCAGTCAGGTGAGCAGCAGAAGTTGTTGGCCACGTTTAGCTTCCGGTAGCGTTCAGATGCCTGAACCTCGGGCAAATCAGGTAAGGGATGTGCTTGTGCTATTTTTCTCGCTGTAACTATAGGTAACGTACAAGTATAAGTTTGCCGACCGTTAAAGCGATAGAAGATGTGTGTCATGAGACCCGAGAGATGTTCTGCAATCTCGAGCTCAGCTAATAGGCTAAGAATGTAAACAAATGCAGCAGAGCTAAGTAAACAGACGACTGACTGAGCAAATAACTAACACACAGCGCGCATTGTGAGCGTTAGTCGTTCATCTTTAAGGGAAAGTCTTTAGATGAGTTTAGCAAGCTGTTAACGTGGCGGCTAACGTCAGTCTTAAACTAGCATAAGTTATCAGTCCAATTTAAAGCCAGATTTTGGCATGTATGGTTGAAGTTATGTCGAGCGATGTTTTCCCTAAAGAAACGTTGAACTCTATATAGAAGATTATTTACAGAAGTGTGGACCTATATATCTTATCCATATTGGATTTGGTTTTGACCTGCATAAGGGTTTCATTTAACTAGACAACAATAATAATAATAATAATGTGATGATAATGATAATGTAAATATCAATAAGTAATACAACATGTGATCAATGTTGACAAATTATAATTCGAGCGTCATACTTCTTATCCTGAAGAATTGTCTTCAGTTTTGGATTTAATATAGTCGAGCCCAAAAGTTGACATCTCCCTTGCAGAATCTTGAAAATGCTGAACATTTTGTAAAAATAAGAGGAGTTTTAAAAATAAGAGTTTGTTTTTAATTTACTCCTGCCCTGAAATAGTTTACTCCTGCCACGAAGTAAATGTTTACATAAAGTTTACACCAAAGAATAATAACAGTATTTCCAAAAAATAGCCACGGGTCCCCCTGATTCTTAATACTGTGTGATGTTACCTGAACAATCATTGTCAGTTTTTTATGATTTGTCATAATTGTTTAATGGTTTCTTTCTAGTATGTCCCGAGTCATTATACTGTCCACTGATCTTCGGAAAATGATTGTAGCTTTTTCCGATTTAAGGGGGATGTAAACTTTTGAGCTCAACTGTATTTGTAATAGTTGTTTACATACATGGTAGTGGTGCCTTTAAGAAACTTACCCATCTTTTTAATTGTAGTAATATTAAAAATGTTACTATATATATGAATACTTGTAAATTGTATATTGATATTGTTGAACTATTTGTGTTTTTTTTATTACAAATAAAACTCAAAAAGTATAGTTACTATAGTAAAACCTTGTTAAACTTTGCAAGATTACGTTTTGTGTTATAGTAACAACTATCTTGTATAGTAAACAAATAGATAAAAGATTGCTTTAAATCTTTTTTGAACTGAACACGCTGAACCTCGTGTTGTTCTAAGCGGGGATGTCTGTATTGATTTGCATTCAACTCAAATGTGTTTCAGTACTGGGAATGCAGCCGCCTCTCCCAACAGCTGCAGTCAGAGAGCTGGTGTGCTCCTGTCTGAACAGAGACCCTGTAGCGGCTGACCTGCGCTGTAGCCTTTTCTTGGCGGCCGTACAGAGCTACAAATGGGATTCGGTGCTCAGACCCTTTCCTCCTCGATACCTGAGAGGAGAGATCAAAGACTATGAGGAGCTGGTAAGATCTTCCGTTAGGCTAACACATGAGTCTGTATACACTGTAGGCTGTTGTGTAGTTTACAAGCTTCATGTTCCTAACAGCAAAAAGATGTTGACGCTTTACCAAACGTGAGGGATTTGGTACGTCTGGGACATGGACATGGAGACCATCATCTGGCTCTTGTACACTGGGTTCTGTCCTCCAAGAGTTTTGCTGTGAAGACCCTCCAGAAAGAGGAAGTACTGTTAAAAGTCCGGTTTCTTATAATAAGCTGCTGCTATAGCAATAATTACTCATATTTATGGAGGGGGGTTAATACCTAAAAACCTGAAACATCACATTTTCACATGTCTTTATATACTGTAAGTATTAGCTTGTTTCAATACCTTTATTCTCTCCATTAGTTTTCCAGACTGTGTCAGCTGACCCAGACCGAGGGGCTATCTGCCCCGGCCCCCGATTATATTTTTGAACTTGAGTACTGTGATCTGCTCAACTCCAAGTTCGAGAGGACGCGGGCGGGACGGGATCTCATCTATGCATTCCACGGCAGCAGACTGGAAAACTTTCACTCCATCATACACAATGGATTGCACTGCCATCTGAATAAGGTCAAGTGATGGTCTTATTTGTCAAAAGATGTCTTTGGCATTCCGAAAGATCTAGAAGTGTTGTGTCTGGGAAATCTGGTTGAGTATCCCTTATCAGAGGATGTTTAGATAATAGGTGTTAAGACTGTGATTACAACCCTCAGTGTTATCTAACTGTTGGCTTTGAAACAAAGCACATATGAACACCTCAGACTCGATTTCAGTGTTTTAGGTTTAATGCAACATTTATAGCCGTAGGCCTACATTTACATCTGGCAGAGTTGCAGAGCATTCAACTGATATGTTTATTTTTTGGAATGTCTGGGATATTGAACTCATGACCCTGCTATTCATTTGGATCGATTTAATTTTTCAGACATCACTGTTTGGGGAAGGCACATACCTGACCAGTGACCTCAGCATGGCCATTCTTTATAGTCCCCATGGTAACGGATGGAAGGAAAGCGTCCTCGGCCCGCTGCTCAGCTGCATCGCCTTATGTGAAATCATCGACCATCCCGGTGTCAAGTGTCAGGTGAAAAAGAAAGGTACTGTGTTTTTTAAACGTATGTCTCCCATGTATACAGATCATAAGGCCTTTGGAAGTCATTATGAACTTGGTTCCAACCAACCACGTTTTAAATGTAGTGAGTGGCGTGTTGTCATTATTTCAGGAATAAATACACATTGTCACTGTCATTATTTGTTTCAGACTCTGAGACCCTTGATCGCCAGCGTCTAAGAGCCAGGAACAGCGAAGGGGGCGAGGTGCCCGAGAAGTACTTTGTGGTGACCAACAATGAGCTTGTAAGAGTGAAATATCTGCTGGTGTACTCTCAGCAACGCTATAGATCACGGTAAGACTTTTATTATGTCAGCATGCGCATGCAGCAGGAGTTTATTATTGCATTTTAATTGATAAGACAAATCTTTATTTTAACATTAAGCAGGCCAATATTATTAGAGACGTTTTTACAAAGTAGATAACGTATTTACAGAACGTGCTCTTGTTCTAGCAGTTTGGAGCTATTGTAAAAACAAATTGGTGAATTCCATGCAAGGGCACCTGGGTTGTATGTAGAAAAAGCTCATTCTAAAGTAATAAAAACATAACACTTCATTATGTGAGGTCTGAAGACAGGTATGTGTATTATTGCATTTCTATCAATGGATCCTCCAAGAACACTGGACCTTTAAACAATTTTTTATAATTTTACAAACCCATCAATGTTAATCAGATTATTAATGATGCGCTCTGATATGATTTTAGACACGCTGGAGGAACATCATGGCTGGTCAGACATCATTTTGCTATAATGATGGGTCTATATCTTCTTCTCCTCATATTCATCGGTGCCTTCAACTCATCTGCGTTCCAGTCCTTCTGGCACAGAATGTTCCGATGACACGGCCCCATTATGCCACATAAACGCTCTTGTCCAAAGTGCCTTGTACACACCAAAACTACCATGAAAAAGAATTGTTCAAGGAGAAAAGTCTCAGGAACTGTTTCCTGTTGCTCAATACAACATTCCTCCTCGTGTCGCTTTGTTTCTATAAGGTCTTATCAGCTTAACCATCACTACACGTCTTTATTTTATGTAGAATTACGTAGACACTGCATCTTATGGAAGTTAAAATGCATTATTGGTAGCTTCCCGTCTATGTGGAGATGTAACGGAGCACCAAGGATGTTATATTATAGCATGTATAATTAGAATTTGGAAATTAAAACATTTGTCGCAGTGACGGATTTACTACATTGGTTTAATGGATTTTTTTGGCCTAGACTTTGGAAATATTGCTGCTTATATTAATATATTTAAGAAACATATGGACTTCATAGGCGGTCTGTAAAGTGTTTTTTTGTTTATATTAATTTAAGTGTAGAAGGAAACAAAGGATTTATAGAAGAAATTATAAAGTCAACTATGCAGAAGCACCACATCGTTGTGGTTTGTAATTATTAACACAGACAAAAAACAGGTCTTGATATTGCATAAACGTCTCATTTATCAACTAAATATTCTTGATGATCTAAATAGTGAATATATTCAAATAAATAAATACAACATTCATTGAGACATTACAGAGTGTTTGTTAAGGAGAGAAAGACAGTAGTGAACTGTTCTTCTGTTTATGGCTTCTGGCACGATCAAGGTTTTGTCTGTCCATTGTTTTTATCAACGGCAGTAATATATGAATGATAACAGAAGCGGCATGTTTTCATCTTAAGAAATAAAGTCTCATTTGTGTGAACGTCGATAACTTAAGGCGTATAAGAAACAGGGGCAACACTTAAGGTTCAGATTTTTTTTCATGATCTATATTTGTTAACATGAACTTCAATACTACAGCATTTATTGCTCATGTTATGCACAGAACAATGTACAATTGTATTTCTAGTAACTACTTTTAACACGTTGCTTATTGTTAGTTCATGTTAGAGAATCCATCACTGCATAAATTAGTGCTTTTTGTAAAGTGTTATTGAGAAATGAGAGAAAAATACTTTCAGCTTTCTAGTGTTCATGCCTCATTAGTTATGGTGGTGGATTTATAAAGTGTATTCTTTAATGCAAACATAAATGATACCATCTTATATATATTTTTTTAATATATTTGAGAAGGTCTTCTATGTAGCAACAGGGACGTGCACAGGAATTTTGAGGAAGGATTTAGAATAACAGGGTCTTTATTAAAATAAACATATATATAAAGAAGTAAAACACTGAAATACAGCACTCAATCACCTTTACTAGGACTAATAATAACACAGAAAAAAATGACTTGAGTCATAAAAACCCTAGATCAATATCCCTAACAAAATGCCTCCCTGAATTGTCTCTCCTGAATCCGCCTCTCTTCAGTGAGCATCTTGGCTTCAAACAATGTCATTTAACATTGTTTGGCATTAGGCATTTAACCATTTTGAATAAAGTAATTTATGTGATGCATTGCTTCCATCATTCATTCTTCTTGCTAAAACGAAACGTTAGAAACTAACTATCAGCAGACACGTAGCTTAGATTGCCTAAGGCCTACCCCATAATTGTAGC
The DNA here is from genome assembly GCF_947034865.1 of Barbatula barbatula. Classification (NCBI taxonomy): domain Eukaryota; kingdom Metazoa; phylum Chordata; class Actinopteri; order Cypriniformes; family Nemacheilidae; genus Barbatula; species Barbatula barbatula. The sequence continues at coordinate 7,678,677 of NC_136788.1, forward strand.
CTAGGCTGCTTGTCTTCAAGCTATCTATCTTATTATTTAGGCTAAACGTGGCAAACTCAGCCTGGATTTATGAAGATTTTAATTTATTTCATAAAACTTGATGAAGATGATCGTTCGTTTGTTATACATCACAAACTCACCTTTTCTGACAACCTAATGGTGGCTATTTCCATAACACCAAAAAGTAGGACACTTTGCAGCATTTAGTGAGGCAAGAATCGTTGCATAGGACTCTGGTGTACTCGCAACTACAATACAATTTTGTGCATCATATCGATGGTATCAGGATACAGTGATTCTGAAACAGTCTACTCTATTCATTGCCAGACAATTTTTTGGAATAATATTGAAGCCTAAGGGAAGATGTACCTGCAGCTCGTCGGTTACTTTTGTTTTTCTGTGCTGGCATGTCGCGGGTCCCTTGACTAAAATGTCCACTTCACATCGACATCCATGAAAAGTGTCTCTACTGTTTTATGGAACAGTACTGTTGTCTCTAATATGGAAGTGAATGAAGCTTTGCGTTTTTTTATCCAGACGTATGTGAAATTCTGCATCCATTGTATGATTTATTTATTTATCTTCCGCCTCGGAAGGGCAACGTGAGTCGAGAAGGGCATATGGGCAGTTGTGTAGCAACATTTTTAAACGCATCATAATCGCAGCGTATAATGCCACCATTTATCAGAACGAACCACTTCCTTTACGTAGTTTTCTGTGAAACAAACATCAAAAGACCTGAACAGGATGTGGGCTTTGTGTTGGCTCAAGAATGAGTGTCTGGCTCATAAACACATTGTTATTAACTAACAAGTGAGAAATGGGTCCATCGTGCGCACGTTTTCTAGCAGTTTTACATTGTTAGTCTGAGTACAAGATAACGGTGACCTCATATATCACGTTTTCATAGCCAGATATTGTTGTTAAATGTTTGAATGTCATCTGTATAGTTCAAAATGTGATAATTACATATAACAAGATTATTTCACAATTTCTTTTTTGTATTAATTATAAAAATAAAAACAGCTGCCTTTAATGCTACATTTTGAATCACATTTTGGGGGTTTTCAGTCCCGGATCAGTTTGCTATAGTTGGACAGGCAGGTGCCAAACACACAAAGAATCCCTCAGATTTACTCTGTTGATAAAAAGCACATTCAGAACTGGTGTTAAAATATTAATAATATACATTTTCTAACAGTTAAAAACAGAATTATATTGCGAAAGGAACCTGTAGGTTCTGGTGACAGATGGGAGAGTGTTTTTCCTCAGTCAGGTGACCACGTACACATCTGCCAAAGCGATGGAGACAGACGTGATCTGTTGGGGAACAGGACTGAGGACATGACGGTGCTGTGCAGACAGCTGGAGCAGGTGGTGTGCTGGCAGTAGCCTCCACATTCACGCTTTTCCATTGATACAGACCTGCAAAAAATATCTCAGATTTAATGCAAGCGACAGTGGAAAAGAAATGAGACTGACATTTTCAAACAAAGCATAGATTTAAAAGAAGTCTAATCTTTAGCTTCACCTTGCTGAGCAAATCTCATTGGGGTTTGACTGGCAGAACTCCCACATGCAGTCGGGGCGACAAGTGTTTGTTTTGAGAACATCAAGCACTGTTTGGACACACATAACATGTACATTATAAGAAATCCAAAGTTTTTATAATGTAATATATTAATATATAATAATACAATAGTTTAAATTATGTTATATATAATTACTCTTATCTCTGATAATATTGGCTATATCGTTTTTCTTTCACGTTTTATATGTCCTCCACGCTGAAGATTTATTGATGTCCTGACTAGTAACTTTGTAAGAATAGCACTATAAATAATCAAAATAAAACTTTTTTAATCATTCAGTTCCTTAAGGTCTCACCCTGAGATGCTTTTTAAAGCATTTAAAGCTTATTTTATTCAGTCATTCATTTCAATAAGATAATTTATTAAAAAAGAATTGTATTAGCAGTTATATTTTTGTCCATACGAATATTCTTAAACATTTAAGCACAGATCCTGAGATAAGTTTTTGTATTTATTATTTCCCTAAACATACTAAACTTTTGAGCAGAAGTATATATTACTTAAATAAGGTCAAACACAAAAGTCAATGAAAGCCATAAAATAAAATATGGATGTAGTTTCAGGAAAGATTGTGGATTTCATCACCTTGTAAGATAAGACAATCACAGCTTTGGTTTTATCATAAAGATCAAAGGAATCCTGGACAGCCATATCACTTTTTCGCAGTTCATAAATAACGTTGCTACAAAAGATTTCTGCAAGAAATCTCCATTTCATATATACCACATCATGATTCTTTTCTGCTTCTGTTGTACCTGGTTTGCAAGTTCCCTTGCGTTCCTCGGCTTTGCCATGTGCACCTTCTTGGTAAACGCACACCAGTCCTTCATCACACTTCCCCAGGTAGGCCCACGTCCCTCCGCAGCTTTCTCCTTCAAGTTTGGCACAAGCTGGACAACATCCACAAATCCCGGTGGTGATGCCACCTCGACACAGGAGCTTCAGTGCTCGACGTGGGGAGCAATGAATGCGTTCGCAAGGCGGACAGTGCAAGGCCTGAAGCACATGTGGCTCGGGTGGAGTGATCTCTAAACTGGCCATCATCACAGCCAATATTGACCACATAATGACCGTGATCGAGAAAACGCATAGATTCATTCTTGGACCTTACAGGGACTGCTTTGAAGCATATACACCTTTTATATAACGGTCCCCACATTTAAGACCACACATATCTCCTCCCTGCTTGACAACCAATGAATGGTGGGGTGTAACAATATGTCTGAATTAGCTGTTAATTATCCCCCAAGTCTTATCTTTACAATCTCTTTTTGTCTCAAAACCGATTCTTTCTTTTGAGCAGTTTTAGATAAGACGGAGAAGGGAAAAGACCGAACCCTTTGTGAATGGGTCACATGACCAATAGCAGAGGGCGTAATTCAGGGTGTGATCAAGATAATCCCTCACAAGAACCAACCAGGGCAAGATTAGGACATTGGCAGGTTATCTGAGAAGTTTGTTTTTTTCATAGTTGCAAGGTTGCAATAAAATACAACTTTCTGTATGAATAGATCTGGAAATTCATCTCTGACGAAAAACACAGGAACACATGTTACTTTGGTGTTAATGTTTTCTTTTAATAATATCACTAATATCAAAGTTGCCAACCCTGCATGTGTGCTGTAGAAATACGGCCACTCGGTCCAGGAGATGGCGCTGTTTCGCCATGTTTTCACTTAGACTGTTGCCAAAGCATTAAGCTTTAAACAAATCACATACAATAATTACAAACATTAAAGTGGAAATAAATGATTAACAAAATGAAATAAAAGTATGTAAATAAAACAAGACAATTAAAATATATACATCATGTGCCCCCCTCCAAACTTCCGGTAGACATTCGCAAAGAATATATAGCTGCGGAGTAGTTTTAATTTATTATAATTCATATAAATTATAATAAAACATTAATATAAATGTATATTCAATCAAAGAAAAACACTGGATGTTTACATATAACAGATTAAAACAGTAGTTTGAAAACTGCATAGTTTTTAGTGTCTGAATCTGTGATAATCGCGCGATTTAACACCTGTTGCTCGGCGCAGATTCCGCAAACAGCAGCGCGTGGAAGGGTCAGTCAGTCAGTGGGTGATGAAACCTTCGTTTTCGTTCACATATATTTACCATTTTCCTTGATAAATTCATGCATGCATCTTTTGACATGTATTTCTGTCATCCGTAACCGATGGAAACGTTTTTAAGATCAAGTGAAGTCGTTGCGAATCTGTCAGTAAATGTTTATTTTTCATTTCGCAGAGATGGTCAAGACGGGATTTAGGCGTTTCACTCGCGTCACTGCCACTGAACAACAAGTTCATTCTGGTAAAAAGTTCATTATTTTAGTCATTTTAATCAAATTTCTGTCATATTTGTTGTTGACTTTTACAGCTGTACGTTTATTTTGTGGGAATATATGGTACACTTCGAAAAACGACAATCAAACTAGCACTCGCCCTCACTCAGCGGATCTTTGGATTTCAAAATAAAAGCGATCTATGGCGAACGCGGTTTCAGTCTGTGGATTGTGAATGAATTAAAATACAAATGCATTTAGAATATCTATATATAATTTCACACATTAAATGATATATAGTATTGTAAAAATAACAATTGCACTACACTTGGAGGCTTTAACCCACCCAAACGAGAAAGATTGACAGTTGCTAGGCTTTTTAAACAGTTTTTATATTTTTTAAAAACACTCTTATTGGGGAGTTTTTCATGTACAGGCCTTCAAAATGGCCATGTGTATTATTATTTCTATAACTTCAGATAATAATTTAATCAGATTGCACAGACTCGTTCCACTTTATAATGAGAGTATCTCACCTCAGTGTCACATAAACAATTTCAGGACTGTTTATTGTCTTTATTTTAGAATAGAATTGACTTTTGATTTAAGTCTTTTAAGGATTAAATGGATTTGCCCCTTCATATTTAGCTGACCTCCTCCGGGTATATATGCCACCGAGGTCTCTAAGATCCTCAGACTAAATATAAGCGAAGGGAGGATCGCGCCTTTGCAGTGGCCGCCCCCAAGAAATGGAATAACCTACCACTCCATATTAGACATGTTCCTACCCTAACATCCGCTACATACATTTACATTTAGTCATTTAGCAGACGTTTTCATCCAAAGCGATTTACAAAGAATTCAGGGAGCAATAAGCGAGCAATAGTACATGCTAATACAAAGTTACTAGTATCAACAAAAGCTAGACCACTACCTGTGGAGAGAGAGAGGGTTTTTCCTTTGTGTGTCTAGTATTCACAAAAGAGATGGGTTTGATGTCGTTTTTTGAAGGTTGTGAGAGATGTGGTTGACCGGACCGAGTTAAGAAGTGTCTTCCACCAGGATGGAGTTATAAGAAGGCATTACAAGGCGCCGCTTGTTTGCTGAACGCAGGGTTTTTGATGGGGTGTAGGAGGGTGTGAAAGTATGCCGGCGCAGATCCAGTGATAGTCGTAGATTCAACACCAGTGACTTGAATCTCATAAGTTGCCGCAAAACATTTGATTGTAATCCTGTTTATTTCAATTTGTTCTTGAATTTGAACAAGTAAATAAAGCCAACACCAAATATAAGCAGATTTTAACAGACGTGATGACTAAACAAGGTCAATATCCATTCTGATCATTTAGGAAACATTGACGTGTGTGTGCATGCTAAGATTTACCCTTTCATAACTGTGTTCTGCATTAATGGTTTATTTTATTTGCCAAATCCTATAGAAATCATGAAAATGAAATCATTGTGTTTTGCAGGTGTAGGTGAACTGCTCCCGCACCCACTCTCTGACGGGATCTCCAGCATGCAGCCCGATGACCGTTATACTCTTTCCCCCATCTTAAATAAGATGGACTTTGGGGAGATCATTAGCGGTGAGCTTGTCAAACCTAAATTCAGAATCAAAACAAATATCTCAATATAAAAAACGAATAAATCTGATGTTATGCAGGAGTCGCTGTCCCACACCCTCCACGTGGCAGGAGAGCTTTCTGCAAAAGGTTTCGTGAAGAGCAGAAGGTGAGTACATCATTATCGTATCAGAATGTCTTCTGGTTATTTGGCTAGAAGGATAACATACAATTATCTCAATTAGTTTTGATATGTTCTGTATAAAAGTAAGATGCTTTTGTAAATTCGTAATGAGCGAAACTCGCCTCTTATACGGCACGTTAAACAGCTGCATTTCTAATTCGTTATTTTATATCCCAGGACAACCATTATCCGCACCGGGATACTATTAACACCTGGTGCAGAAAGCTGCCCCATCACCTAAGCATGTGTGATGAGGTCCCGCACCCAGCATCTAGCAAGATGAAGCTTGCGGGCCACAAAATTCTTACCCCCATCACAAAAGCGATGGACCGGAGGAGGATCATTAGCGGTGAGCTTATAAAACTGATATTAAAGTCGGAATGAAAAAAATGGTTTTCATTTAAAGAAAAGCTTGAGTGTGAGTAAAATACATGAGGTGTAATAAATCTGATGTTATGCAGGTGTTAAGCGACCGAGGAAAAAGTACTGTGATACAGTCCGGGTCCCACAGCCACCACCTAGCGGGACCCCCAAAATCCATCCCCACATCTCAAAGAGAAAGGATTATAGAAACACAGGTTTAAACCAAAACGGTGAGCTTGTAAATCCAACGTTTAACTCAGAATCAAAGCTAATATCTTGATATAGAAAACGCTTGAGTGTGAAGTAAAATACATGAGGTGTTGTAAATCTGGTGTTCTGCAGGTGTCGCTGTCCCACACCCTCCGTCCGGCAGAAGTTTATTCTGCAGACATTTTGTTAAAGAGCAGAGGGTGAGTACATCAAAGGAGTGTTATCATATTAAAGGGGTGTTTGGTTATTTGGCCACAAGGATTACGTACAAGTATGAATATTCAATTCTCACCTCTTATACAACACCAGTGTCGTTTGGTTATGATCTAATGTGTTTTTTAATGTCCCAGGATAACGTTTCTCCACGGCGGGATACATTTTCCACATGGTGCAAGAGAAGAGTCCAATTGCCGGATATATGGAGAAGAAATGTCTGCGCTACAGATTTGGACCCAACTAATGGGAGTTTCGAGATCGCTGATGTTGAAGCCCCACAGCAATCTTCTGAACAGTTTGCATTTTGCAAACAATATAAAGAAGAAGAGAAGGTGAGTACACCATCTGAAGGTTCAAAGTGGAGTTTATTTATTTGGAAATATCTGAATTTGTTTTTTAAAGTTCTGGGATGCTTTTGTAAATTGGTATTGAGTGAAACTTGTATGCACATTAAATGTGTGTTGTGTTCTGTTATGTATTAATACGTGTTAATTTTTTTGGTTATATCAGGACAAGCCTTCTGTACGTCAAGAGACATACTCCTCCTGGTGCAAACATCTCCCGAAAGTGAGGAGAAAGGACGGCGTCACAGATGTATGAATATGTTCTTCATTGCATCCATAGTTTTCTTATATACATTTATATTCGAGACAATATAAACAAATTGTAAACATTGTTCTATTGTCTGTACCAGCCCAGTGATGTTCGGTGGGGAAAGGATCATGATGTAAGAATTTTCATTCATTCATTCGTTATAGTTTTTAATAGCAGCACCTCATGAACATTTGTAATATGCTTTTGATGAGTGACAGATGTCAGTGATCTCAGTATCTCTATTTCTTTCTTTTCAACAGGAAGTGGGTAAACTGTGGGGCATTTTAATGGAAGATGTAAGAAGGAAGCAGGGTAGCAAGAAGAGCCCTGAATCTCGGCATTACAGAGGTGAGTTTCAATCAAGAATGTAGCATTTTATTGAAATATAAAAACATTGCTTGTATGTTAGGTAATACAGAAGGGTCCTTCTTGAGACATGAAATATTTAAATATTTTGTCTTCCAGATGCTAACTCCCTGCCAGAACAGGCGAACAAAAAAACAGAAAAGTTTACCAGACATCTGGCAGAGGTATGAACGTGTACAATACAGTTCTATGTTACATGTATATTTTTTCAATTAATTTTTTATTCTAACAATTCATCCCTCTTATAAAATGTATTCAACCTTTTCTGTTCCTGCTTTTTTTTGTACAGGGGTGTTGGGATCTTTGTTGTTTGCAGTGGCTTATTTCGGATCTTCAGAGAGAAGTAAGAGAACTCTGTGTATTTTGATAAGCTCAAATGAATTTGAACATTTGTATTAAACCTGTTTAGTGACATGAAGTGTCAGAGCTCTACTAACATCCTCGTTCTTTCATTGTCAACAGGAACCGAGCGATTCAGTTGTGAGCTCTCGGAAACCGAGCAATTCACTTGTGAGCTCTTGGAAACGGAGGGATTCACTTGTGAGATGTCGGAAACAGAAAGCTTCACTTGTGAGATCTTGGAAACAGAGCGATTTACTTGTGCGAATTCGGAAGAACTACAAAAAACTGGAGGATGTAGATGAACGGTCAACAGCCACTACAGACTCCTGGAACACCACAGATAATAACAAGTTACTGGGGAAACTTCAGCACCAGCGGATGCATTTGCACTTCGTATTGAAATCTTTCATTGATAAAAGGAAAACGTAGGATATTTTTCATCATTAATTCATAAAGGCTTTAATCTGTAGATATTGTGGGACTACTATATGTCTTCATGCATGCATGTCATGAATTAAGACAGAACCCAAGCGCAGGCAGATGTGGTGTTAAAAAATTTAACTTATTAAACAAAACCCACGATGGGGAAAACATGAACAAAGGGGCCAAAACAAAAGAAGAATGTTCAGAATAACAAACTAAAATGGAAGTCCACAAACGGGGGGCCATGTTAGGGAAAGGCACGGGCAATGTCGATTGGGTTTTGGCTGGACAGGGCTAGGCACCGGCTGCAAGGCTAGCTGTTGGGCAGGACTGGACGCCGGCTGGGCTGGGTTCCGTGTCCCCCCTGTGTTGCCTCTTGTTCTTAAGCCGAGCCACCCGCCTGGTGGTCGGCTAGAGGGAGGTGAAGGGCACGGCATGCCCACAACCCTGATCTGCAGGGTACGACCCTCTGGAATCGCGGCCAGCGGAGATGAGTAGCTGGGTTGGGCTGAGACCCTGGACTCCGGTCGGGCGATTGCTTACTGCCACACGTCGAAGTCCAGTGGTCTCAACGACCTCATCTCCGCCCGCAAAAGTGGGTCCCTGAGACCGGAGATGAAGAGCACAGCCGGTTGCATCTCCCCAATGACAATCTCAGCTTCCAGGAACATGTCAAAATAGTTCTCCAGGTCTGTGTTCCCCTGGCAAATGCCGCAAAGGAGACACGGCTGCCGGGACCGTGCAGCGGTCATGCCTGCTGGGTTCTCTTTGGTCGGTTCAATCTGTCAAGAATTAGGACATAACCCATGCGCAGGCATACGTGGTGTTAAATTCAACTTTTATTCAACAAAAACGCACGATGGGGAAAACATGAACAAAAACAAGGCAAAACCAAAACTTCCCACAAGGGGGACAAATCAAAACAAGGTTTTTAGAATAACAAAATAAACTAGAAGTCCATAAACTTGGTAACAGGAACAAGGGTAATCCGACACGAGGGCGGGCATGCAGGGCAGACTAAGGTGAGTACATACAAACAATGAACCAACAAGGGACAAAGCGTAACTGGGGCTAGATAAAGGGAAACACTAACGAGGACTGATTACACAGGGAGAGTGGCGGCAGGTGATTGGGATGAAACACCAAGGGAAAGCTAACAAGAGGATTGCAAGGAGCAGGTGAGGGGAATGAACCACTAATGGGAAGATATACATGGACGGTGACAGGCAGGTGACAAGACTAAACACTAATGCGAAACTAACGGATAAACAAGGGGGCGGGGCTAAACAACGCCACACCGGAGAGAGAGCATGGCATGACAAAAAACAAAACAATGCCCTTTCTCCACATAAAACACATGGGTCTGACATGATCCTGGCACAAGACTCGAAAACCAAGACAAGGAGAGGCAGGATCATGACAATGCATTTGTTTGATGAGGATATTTCCAAATACATGATTCTGAACATAATGTTTTCTAAACAGGGCTCAGGAAATGGACAAACTCAATGTTCATGTGGATCTACACGCTGAACTGTATGTAGACACATCCCATTAGTTTGCTTCTATTTATGCATGCATATTTCAATCCTATGAAAACAGATGCAGAAAAAGCTTGTTTTACCATTATTAATACCATCCCTGTTATACAACCTGATTACAGAGAATACGAAAAGATCGAGAAGACTTACGAATTCTACAGAATGTACAAAGACCTTTGTTTTAACCTCATGCTACCTGAGTGGCAGGAAAAGTTCCAAATGGACCCAGAGGTATGTTTACTCTTTTATTTTTCACATGTGTAAACAAGGTGTTGCATGATTTTTTCTGGTTACCTTTGGAAAGATTTTAAGGTATTTTTTATTTGTGTGTGTGTGTGTTTGTGTTTGTAACAGGACCCGTTTTACTTCGAGAACCCTCAGCACTTGATAGACTGGATGAATTGCATGGAAATGTCCGATCTTGTGGATGGTTGAGATCTTCACATCAGGCTGTAAGTGAAAAAAATAAAGACAGGCCAGGCATACCCGATAGGTGTTGGGATTTATTTTACATGTCAACCAACTTGAATCGTAAGATATTATAACCTATAAAGGGATTTCACATCACAACCCTGCTTATTACTAGAATATTTTAGCTGGTAATTAGGTGTTGCTAGGTTTTGTTGCTGGTTACTAGGGTGTTTTTTATAGTTTGGCGTTGTTAGGGTGTATCTTGTTGTTGGGCATTAGACACTATAAGTTGGTAACATGGTGTTCCCTTTCTGTCGGTCTCTCGACGTTGTGTCGAAGCCGACAGATGGGGTTCGCCCTTGAGAACCAATCGTCTCTGACTATTTTGAAAAGGCCAATGAAATTGGCGAATGAAATTTGCATGCCGGGCTCCGCCCCCGGATATCCGGGTATAAAGGGGAGCCGGCGTGCTCATTCATTCACCTTTTGTTCTTCGGAGCCTTCGCATCTGATGACATTCTTCGAATTGCCGATTTCTACGACGCGGTGCAGCGGAGATTCCCCTGGGCGTCCTGGCAGTTCCTGAGGTATTTTTCTAAAAGAGCAATTTCCTCAGCGTGGCATTGCCCGCTGATCTCTTGGGTGCAGTACACTCATCGAGGACGGGGACGGACACGGTGGTTGCCGCAAGTGTTCGGGGGTCCGATCACTGTGGCAGCCTCGTGGATTCGTCCTGCCCGCACGGCGCGCGGATGGCTATTCAGACGTTGCGTCACTGCGCGCGGATGGCTAGTCAGACGTTGCGTCACTGCGGGCGGACGGCTATTCAGACGTTGCGTCACGTTGGCTACGTTCTGTCAAGAGCAAGCCACCACCTCGTTTGCTTCCCGTTCTGTGACCGCAGCGGCTACGGCCCTGCCGTCAGCGGCGGCGAGCAGCGAGGGTGATGTGGGGATTATCGTGAGCGTTAATCCGTCAGCCGGTCGGCTCGCGGACCGCTCGCGCCCCGTCTCGCTTGTTTAGCAGGTCCCCAAGGATGGTCCTAAGCCATCTTATTCCTCAGCCACGCGCTCGGACACGAGCCGTGGAGATGAGGTGTCTCTTGCAACATCGGAGCGCGACCTGCTGGCATCAGACTCTGGCGATTCCCTGAAGCTCCCTCCCTCGGGAGGTCGAGCACAGGTGAGAGCAGACGTCAAGATGTCAGCCATGCTCGCTCGGACCGCCGTGAGCGTCGGGTTGCGGTGCAGCCCTGGTGCTCGCGGCTGGGTACTCGCACATTGGGCCCGGCTCAAGTGCCAAGTTTTACCGAGCTGCATAAGGAGTTCAGTAAGACCTGGAGCGTCCCTTTCGGCGCGCTTCCGTCTAGCTGACTCTATCGCCCTCTCTTCCCTCGGGGCGGGGAGGCAGCTAGGGACTATGTCAATGCACCCTGGGTGGAGCATGCAGTCGCGGGTATCCGCAGACGGCGGCCACCTGGGGGGCTTGACCTAGACTCACCGTCCAGGGCATGTAAGGTCTCAACATCTCTGGTGTTGAGGCTGGCAGTGCCGTGGACCAAGCTGCCTCCACTCTTACGCATGGCCTTCCTGCAGGCCAGGGCGCTAAAGAGAGCCCCACGGGGTAAGACCGACCCAAGTAGTGCCGCCGCCGACTGGCCCTCCGGGGACCGCGGTGGCAGCGCAGGCTGGGTCGGACGATGTCCACATCAGTGGCCCGGAAAGATGCCTCGGACCCAATCTTGCGTAGGGGGGCGATGTCGAGAAAGGCCACTTTCCCGACTCCCCTCTCGCAAGGTCGGCTGATTGGTGGCGCTGTCAAGGACTGCTCCAGCAGCCTTTTGACAGTGTAGAAACAGACCGGCCTGCTGTGACCCGGCCGCCTTTCGGCCGTCGAGGTCTCGCACGTGGTCTGCCCCCAGCAGCCCTGGCCTTCTCCAGCGTCGACTCCGGTTCTGGTGCCCCCGCAGGTGGCCCCCCGGAGGAGGACGTCAAGAGAAGGACCACCTAGAGAGATTGAACCATCGGGCCCGACCCAGCCTGGGTTGCTGGATGGTCGGACTGGGGCGGTCCCTGCCGCGTCCCAAACACCTTCTGGGCCCCTTCGGGGGCCTAGTGCCCGCCTTCTCACAAGGAGAGGTCTCTCTCTGGGTCCCACTTGCAGCCGCTCTCACCCTCTGAAAGATGGTGTTCGGCAACTCGACGTTGCGTCGTGGCGGCACGCAATGACGAGTATAAAGCAGCCCTCAGCACTCTCGCTTCGACGGTGCGTCGAGCTGCGCCATCGCCTGGCAGGTGATTTAGCGGAGCCGTTCCCCCCGGGGAGAACAGCACTGCTAGTCATTGAACCAACCCCCGCGGGTTGATGAAGTAGATCGCAGCCCCCCCTGTGAGGTCTCTGGGTGCTTGGTTAGCATTTCAAACCATCACGGTGGCTGGGAGTGTGGTCCGTCTCGGCATTCGATCCAGCTCGCCAGACCTCCGCCGGACTTCAGGCATCCTCTTACCTCAGCAGAGGCAGGGATGTTCCTGTGCTCCAGGCCGGGGCTGCCACCCCTCTGGCGAAGGCGATCGAACCGTCCCCTCGGCCGAGATGTCCAGTGGCTTCGACAGCCGCACTTCATCATCCCCAAAACCAGGGGTCGCTGCATACCTTGAGCAGCACCTTGCAAGGGTGCCGTTCGGGAGGCGCAGAAGCGCGTCCTGGTGTCTGTCAGACGCCAGGAGTGGTTCATGACAACTGACCGCATACTCTCATGTACAGTTCCCTCGGCACTGTCGAGGGGCTGGCATGTCAGTAAACGGGTCAGCCGGGAAAAAGAGAGCAGCTCTCCCTGGCGCGGAGCTCCCCCTTTTCCTGGTAGAGAACTCAACACTGTCTCCATGACGGCGTGCTCGCTCACGAGCACGCACAGTCAGTGCTGAGCTGCTTGAACTTTCAGGCAGCAGCCAGCGGTCCCCTGAAATCAGTTTCAGAGGCTCCTGGGCATGGTGTCCTCGGGGGTGGCCTGTCCCCCTCGGGTTGACGCACATGGGACCGCGACAGCACTGACTACAGAGATGAGTTCCCTGGAGAGCGTGGCGCACCGGCAGTAGGCGTATCGTCATTACACCTGCTGCCATCGCATCCTAACCCCGAGCAGGTCTTGAGGCCGGTCGTGGAACGACAGACGCCTCCCTACGGGGTGCGGGTGCGGTGTGCAATGGGCGCGCAGTGTCGGGTCGCTGGACGGGCCCCCGCCTGCGTTGGCAGATCACTGCCTTCAAGTTGCTAGCTGTCCTGCTTGCACTGATGAGGCTCCGGCCTCTCGTGCAGAGCCAGCATACTGGCCCGGACAGCACGACCGGCGTAGCGTACTAAACCTCAGGGTGGCACTCGCTCGCTGCAGTCATCGCAACTCGCCCAAAACGCCTCCTCCCGTGGAGACAGCAGGTGGCAAAGCCCCTGCAGGTCACATGCCCACCGGGCGTCCTGAACCAGACAGCCAAGCGCTCTCTCGTCAGTTGACACCCCGTGGGAAGTGATGACTCCACCCCTGCGGGCTGGCCTGGGTGTGGTTTGGGCGGGCACAGGGGGACCTGTCGCCTCCCTGAACACCACCCAGTACCGCTGGGCATTCCTTGGACGAGGACCCCCTCGACACGGAGGCCCTAGCGCGCAGCCTCCAGTGGAGACAGCAGGTGGCAAAGCCCCTGCAGGTCACATGACCACCGGATGTCCTGAACCAGACAGCCAAGCGCTCTCTCGTCAGTTGACGCCTCGTGGGAAGTGACGACTCCACCCCTGGTGGAGACAGCAGGTGGCAAGGCCCCTGCAGGTCACACGCCACCGGGTGTCCTGAACCAGACAGCCAAGCGCTCTCTCGTCAGTTGACACCTCGTGCGAAGTGACGACTCCACCACTGCGGCCGGCTTGGGTGTGGTTTGGGCGGGCACAGGTGGACCTGTTGCCTCCCTGAACACCCCCCAGTGCCGCTGGGCACTCCCTGGTCGAGGCTCCCCCCTCGACACGGAGGCCCTAGCGCGCAGCTGGCCGCGGGACAAGCGGAACTACGCTTCCCCCCAGTGAGCTTCATTGCGCAGGTCCTGTGCAAGGTCTGGGAAGGGAGTATCAAGTGCTGCTAGTTGCGCCTTACGGGCCCAACTACACTTGGTCCTCGGAGCTAATACTCCTGACGACAACTCCCCCTGGCCAAATCCCCTGGCGAAGGGCCTACTCGCAGGGGATGGACACGTTGTGGCGTTCGAGCCGGACCTCTGGGTCTGGCTCCTGGATGGGACGAGGAGTTCCTGGATGACCTACCCCCCTCAGTGGTGGAGACTGTCACTCAGGCAAGGGCCATGCCCACAAGGCTGGATGCCTTTAAGTGGCGCCCCTTCTCGTCCTGGTGCTCTTCTCGAGGAGAAGACCCGCGGAATTGCTCGCTCAGGAACGTGCTGTCCTATTGCAGGAGAGGCTGGGGAGTAATCTCCCCTTCCACATTGGAACGTGGGTACCCGCTGTCGCGGTTATCACGTACCAGTTGCTGGTGAGCCTCTGGGGCGGCATGACCTGATTATTAGGTTCCTCTAGGGCGCGAGGGGCTAAGGCCTCGTCCGCGCCCCGTACCCTCTTGGGACCTTAAGGTGGACCTTTGGGTCCCCTTTTTTCGGGCCCTGCCGAGAGCCCCTTCCTCGTTCTGCGAGGGGGGTTGGCTCTCCTGCTGGGGCTCGAGTCCATCCAGAGGGTGAGGCACCTGCAAGCATTCCGTGTCCACCGATTGCCAAATTTCAGGCCCGGTGACTCTCACGTGATCCTGAGACCCCGGCCGACTTACGTGCCCAAAGTTCCGCCGCCCCCCTTTGGGACTAGGTGGTGAACTTGCAGGCGCTCCCACACCGGGAGAAAGACCCAACCTGTACGTGGGGTGTCCAGTAAGCGCATTGCGCCTCTACTCGAACCACACTGAGGGCTTCAAGGCCCTGAGCAGCTCTTGTCTGTTATGGAGGTCAGCAACGGGAGTGCTGTATCCGAGGAGAGTTGTAGCGCTGGGTCGCACACGCCGTCACTACGGCGTGCCGATCCTAGCCCGTGCCCATTTGAGTGACGGTACACTCCGCTCGGGGTGTGACCTCCTCGTGGGCATCGGCTTAGTGCGCCTCTCTGGCAGACATCTGTAGAGCTGCGGGTTGGGCTACGCTATACCTCGCAGAGGCTTACAACCTCCGTGGGGAGTCGGCAGCTCGAGTCTTGCCAGCAGGTGAGACCAGCAGTCGTGGGGCGTACGCCTGCCCATAGCGCCATTCCCCTTCTGAGGTGGACCAGTGCGCTATGGGCTGCCTCCCTTCTTTCCCCAAGGGTGAAGAATAGGCAGTCCGTCCATCCATCAATAGCACTCAGGGCGGCGGGCTCGGCGGAGCAGCCCTGCCGCCTATGGCCGGGTATCAAGCTGAGTTATTACATATAGCTCTAACCGGACCTAGTGCCCCACACGTAGTAACCCCCCACTAGGGTGGTTCCGTCTGAGATGTCGTCATGAGATGGTTCCCCGCGTGGCAACCCATGACCTCCCCAGGTGGACATCCACCTTGCGGCATTCCGCACATACCTCCCATGAGTTCTCCCCTATTGGTGAGACCATGTTGGTGTCTCCACTGTATTCCCCCCTAGGGTGGGAAGTGGTCTCCGTAGCGCACGTCCTCATTGAAGGAACAGCGCTTACCCAGTAGCCCTACGACTGGATGGCCCTCGCCAATGGGGCCGTCTGAGTTGGCAGAGGGCAGGGGCTACTCATCTTTGCCAAAAGCTCTGGGAGCCCCTGCCTGCCCACTGGAAGGTTACAAATTTCGCGATAGCGCTCACGTGTGGCTCGCCCAGGCCGGTCAACGTCGCTTCGCTAGAGATTGTGACGCGGCTAGTGCCGTGGCGTTTTCCATAGGAACCCCATCTGTCGGCTTCGACACAACGTCGAGAGACCGACAGAAAGGGAACGTCCCGGTTACGTATGTAACCTCTGTTCCCTGATGGAGGGAACAAGACGTTGTGTCCTTCTTGCCACGACAATAGCCGTCCGCTGCAGCAGTCACGAGATGCTCTCAGGCTCCTCAGCACAAAAGGTGAATGAATGAGCACGCCGGCTCCCCTTTATACCCGGATATCCGGGGGCGGAGCCCGGCATGCAAATTTCATTCGCCAATTTCATTGGCCTTTTCAAAATAGTCAGAGACGATTGGTTCTCAAGGGCGAACCCCATCTGTCGGCTTCGACACAACGTCTTGTTCCCTCCATCAGGGAACAGAGGTTACATACGTAACCGGGACGTTGTAGTTGGTTACCAGGCTGTTTTTTAGTTAGGGTGTAACTAGACATTAGTAGACTGAATCAGATGGTTGTGTGTTGCTAAGGTGTTTTATCTGGTTTTTAGTATGGATCCTCATTTCGGGACATTTTCCCAACCAAAAACCTTCAATGATTAACCGATAATTAAACACCATCAGCTGACAGGTTTTATATGCTCATCAATGGCGCTTTGTGTTTTTTCCATGCCCAGAGTTGAATAATTCTCAATTTGAGCCTGGCGTTTTCAGCCGCGTAAACAGCATTTTTTCAGGGCTTTATTTCAACATGTAAACAGCAGCATGAGCATACAGAAGAAATGGATAACTGAACTTTCACACATTATCAAAGTTTCACCCACCTACAGGGTTATTGACAATAGAGAAAAACACAATAAAATAATATAAATAAAAAAAATGACTAAATGAAAACAGACTGACTGACACTTTGAAAGACCGGCATTTCTTACATCAGAAGTTGCATTTTTCTCAAATGTATTAATTAATTAATTAATTAAATCCTAATTAGTCCTGATATGCAGAACATAGATATGTTCAATAAACATAGATGGACTGCACGTTTAAACATAAGTCATACTTATTTGTTGTGTGTATTAGTCTGAGTAAATATCTGTATATACCAGACAGATCTCTAGAGATGGAGAATATAAATGTGAAAGGTGCTTTTAACTGGTGATCATAGGGTCTATCTGTAGCTCTCCATCGCTCTTCAGTAAACACCATTTATTCTATCATCACTTTGTCTCCTGCCTGTTGTTTGTCTTGTTCATCTCTGTATCTGCCTCATGGTTGACTTGAAATGTTAAGTCACAGCAGTATTGATATTCCTGACAAAGAGAGATCTAAATTTGTAGTTGTACCCAGGCCTGGGTAGTAACGGATTATATATAATCTGGATTATGTTATTATCAGATTGTGAAAATCAAGCACCTGTACTGAAACTACTTTTTAAAGTACTCATAATTGGGCTACGGTTATTTTTAATAGATTACATGATGAGGGAAGGGGTGTGGAATCACACACGAGAGAACTGCAACAAGAAATTATGCCAAATGAAGCGGCCCTCAGCGTTTGACTGCTGCATTTATAGACACTAGGGGTGTGACAAGACTCTTACCCACAAAACAAGATGAGACATGAGATTGGGTTCATGAGAGATTTTTACGAAATCCTCAGTGATGAAATGCAGATAATGAGGTTGATAATTTCAGACTTTATTTACTCTTTTCGGATAAGTGGTTGTGATTAAAAAAAGTGGGTTTTACAAACCTAATCTCAATATCCTTTGCTTTTTCAGTTTGAGGGAGAGATTTACACTGTATTTGCATTTCCTCCATCAGATGATAAATATAAATGCTCATCAACTGTTTTGAAATAACACTTTAAAGCCACCTGGAGTTGTACATTTACAGAGAAACGGCAATTATCGTTAAATAATTTATCGTAAATTTGTTTAAAAAAATAACACATGACAGCATCATACACAAAATCTGGTTTTATAATGCATCATCGATACAGTAGATTACAGCATTGTTATTTAAATGAATGTGAAGTACCCCAACATTCCTTTTCGTTTACATGAGTATCAACACAGCTCCATTTACATACCTAGAAAACCTCTAGTGATCTCTGTGGGTTAAAGTGTAATTGTACTGGGAGGCCACTGCAAATGAAGAATGAACAAATTCATTACAATTAACTTGAACTGTGAAGATTTAGCTTGTTTGCACTTTACTCATCCCTTAATAAAATACTAGTTTATCAAGGCAAGTTGCTGGAGCGGCAGAGGTGAGTATAAGCTCGACCACCACGAGTCTGATCGTCAGGCCGAACACCAGCTGTCCCAGATTCATGTTATCTGGGACACTAGAGGACGAGTTTAAAGGTAAGTCTGTTTTAATAAATACATTTGTCATTGAAAATCTGCATTCCTTTAAATTACTATTTATAACTTTTATACCGGTATCTTAAATATACATTGAAACTTACCATGTGAATTTAATTGCACAGTCTTTTTTTATCAAAGGGGTTCAACCAGCCATTTTTTAAAGATAATTTATTTCAACTACCAGATAAAGGCTGCAGTTCCTTATTTTGTCCTCAGTGTTAAACTTCAAATGTTTTTTTATCCTAGTTTAAATGCATAGACATTTAGTTACGGAATCAGTTACACCATTTAGATTTGCAGATATTTTGAGAAACAATGCAAAAACAACAGAACAATTCAAGGATTTTAAGCAACTTTTATTAAATTAGATCTTTATAAAACAGTGCAGTCCTATTATCACCTTTACACAAGTCTCTTTGAAGCACGTCTATCACACTTTAGTTTGTAGAGAAAATTGACAGCCAAATTATTCCTGACCCTACATCAGTCCCTTATATTTCAGCAGATCATCTCAAACCCTGTCTGAGATCGCATCAATTCTTTGCTGGCGTGGTTGAGGTCAAATGAGTAACTGCATAATGTGTTGCATTGAGTTTGTAAATATTTATATATTCTGCTCTGCAAAAGATTCTGAGGTAATCCTGACAATGTATCTTTAAAACCAGTTATTTATGAGTGAGCCGCACAACGCAGTTTTATACTTTTGGTCTTTTACTTCATGTAGAATGCATCACGGGCTACAAACATTTAAGCGTTATTTTCTTTAAAATACTTTTTTAGGCTTAAAGTACGCTACGATCTAGATTTACGTATCGAAATGAATGAACCAAAGTAGAAAATAAAGCATTAGTGTAGACATGATTCTTAGACCACATTACTTTTTAGATATTACCACTTCGGTTTATATGGGTTTAGCTAGCTAGACTGCTATGCAAAAGTAATCTTGTTCAAACAAGTCTAACTTCCAAAGGACCACTGGCTGTCAAGTGCAAAATTTATCCAAGGACGTTGAAATTCATATCGACATGTTCTGAAATTTGCATAGAATGTCATTTATTTAAGTAGCAGTTACTGAACAATAACACTCTTTGTTCATATTCATCTGGACTGTGAAATCTATACTGCTAGTTCACACACTGTCAGTGTTCACTTTTAAAGGAGGATCTAATGTTGCATTATCGGATTCTTATTCCGACAAACGCTGACCGACGACAGACCAGGAAAAAGTCGAGCAGTTATTTAAATCTCTGTATAAAAGTCTTTGAGGGGATATTGTGCATGTCATGGGATGAAGATCAGAGTTTTCTAGCATGATTCTGGTAACAGGCCTGACTGCAGGGATAAGGTCATGCTGTTAAGGTATATGGTTCAGCAAACGGCAAAAGTGATAAGTCGGTTAAGCCGTGGTCACATGAAATCCTCATAGTCTTGTGCATAACCGCCATCAAACTCCCCGTAATCTGCAAGGTCATCTTTCAGCTTGGCTTTAAATCCTCCTGCTGGTACAATTCCCTTCTTTTTCTTTTTACCTTTGTTTTGCTGTCGAGTCAAAAAATACAAAAATAAACACGCTTAAAAAACGAAATATATATTTTTACTCCCAAGATTAATATACATTTCATTTCTTGTGTATTCACACTTTTTTGTATGAAATATTTGGCTAAATATTTGCAATAAAAACCAATGTAGCATTTTTGGTAATAGGTTGTTGGCGTGACATATCATTTTGCCATGATCTCACACAGGATAAAAATGTATACGATTAGTATTGTCATAACTTCAAATGCAGTAAATGGTTATGCATATCCTTATCATACATGGACCTGTTTTTATAAAACTGTTGTATTATTAGATTCAATTTTTAGCCAAATCTCAGAATTGTCCTATGGTGTGACTGTCTCAACCATGGTTCGGTAAATTAAAACGAATACAAAGAAAAGCATGAAAACAAAAATAAATACATCAGGCATAATTTTACAAGTGTCTATTTTGATCCATATATTTCTAAAAGCGTAGGAACTTGATACATTTTGTCACTGAAAACCATGTCCTCTGGTGTGACACCTGATCCTGATTTTAAATCGAGCAAATCCACAAACCACATTCATTTGCTAAAATGACCCCATTCAATATCATGTTACTGAATACCTTGTGAAGCACATGCAAAGTTTCTCTCAAAAAGTCTCTACTACATAATCATGGAAGATTATGCAAAGAATTCTTAATAACTGCTATTGACAAGTTTGCTTGAAATAGGAAGGTCATTAGCAGAGACAAAAGACTGAAACGTCCTTTGGTGTGATGGATGTCGTACGGTGTGACAACTGCTGTCACACAAGAGGACAAGGTCTTTCTAAGAAGCATTTTAAACAATGTAATAATAATTGTTAACTCATTTCTTATTTATTTTTGATCATTTGTGGCGCTCAAATTTAATAGTTACACGAATTACAACTTTTCTGATGTCTTTGCAGAAAATGTAATGTTGTAAGTGTCATGAAAATAAAAAAATGTGATAATACTTTGGTTTTGAAACGGAAAGAATTGAGGGAGAAAAATTAATGGGAGAGGGCACACGGGTCTATGGAGAGAAATTCAAAATAAATTAAATAGATTTGTTTTTATCTCATAATATCTTAAAGAACAGTTTGGGTATTGCACTAGGGGAGTTATAGTCATCACTCATCTAAAAATAGTATACTTTTCTGGATTTTCGAAAGGATGACATCAAATTTCGTCTCATTTTTATTGAAAACAAACAAGTCATGGGGAAAAATAATTCACAATTTCATACTAAATAAATAACACTTCATGAAAATATTTGTATATATTAAACATATTAGTTTTTCTTAATTCTGGCCATGTCACACCACAGGACATTTTAGTAAAAATGCTCAAAAAAACAGTGCGAGTTGACAAATTCAGAGACCTTATATTCTCTGAAACTGAAAACTTCACCTTACATAAATATGTGTATTTCCTTCTTCAGTAATGGTGTTACACAAAAAATGTTTACTGCATATTCGTCAATTACCCAAATAAAGTTTCATACCTTTTCTTGCCTCTGCTTTTCACTTAGTAACACTGTGATCGAGTTGTTAATTTTCTTCAAGTCGTCAACTTCCACTGAAAGGTAATGACAATAATTCAGGTCAGAAGGCAATGTTTCATATACTGAATTACTCTGAAGAACTGTCAACATAACTAAAAGTTACAATGAAGCAAACTTACATGACAGACAAAGGTCCCTAAACAGTGATTCTAAAAAGCTGGAATAGTGTATAGACTTCTCATACGGAGAAATTTTTTCTTTTAGCAACCGCTCAAACTCTGTAAAGTCGTCTTTAGATGATGGGTTCATTGCATCAATTCCTGTAACATTATTTGATACAACACCTAAAAAACAAAACAAATCATACTGCTTGTTATAAACACAACAGACAACATGTTTTCACCTCATGCAGTTATAGTGAAAAAACGCTCACCAAAAGCCTCTTTTGCTAGTTCTAAATCTGAATCCTCCTGTAGTTTTTTCACTCTGAGTTTCTCTGCCAGCTCCTCTTCTGGTGTCAGTTCATTGGTTATCGTCTCCTCTAACTTTTTAAAACCAAAGTCACCATTAGTCACTGCCATTCACATTGTAATAGGAGGGTTTAACAAAAAATAGCATAACTGTTGCAATGTATGAATGCACATAATAATATAATGAAAACTTTGAAAAAGGTTAAGCACAATGCTGTGTTGTCTGAACTTACTTGTTGTTTGAACTTACTTGTTGTTGTTGTTGTTGTTGTTGTTTGAGCTCCTCTTGCTTTTTCCTTTGTAAACTTTCCTTCTCTTTTATTTTGTCACTAAGCTTTTTCTTTTCTGTAGGCTTTGTCTCTGTATGTGGAAAACGCATAATTTAATCACCAAGCCAAACTATTGTGAAACCACGCACGCAGATGACAGTAGTAAAGTAGAAATGCTGCACCTGTCTTTTTTTCCTCTGCCTTTTCCTCTTCTTCATCATCATCCCAGTTATCCTAGATGGAGTACACCAAAAATAAGCAAGAATACAACATGTTTCTGATGACATGATTTTGTTTGTCTCTAAAATGCACTAATACCCAAGGCCCCGTTATACACCTTTATAAACTAAAGTGAATTCAATCATGATCTTTAGCACACGTTTAATTTCTATATCAATGACGATTATTATGAAATCATGACTTTCAGAGTGTGTACGCCCTCTTATGTTAATAACTGACTGGCCATGTATTTAGATTAGCCACCATGCTGACAGACCGAGTTAGCAAGCATAGTTAGCCGCAGTTAGCCGCCAATGAAAACGTGTTTCCTTATTTAAGCACTAAACACATTTATTGTTGTGTAAACAACAAACATGTCGTCCTTTACTAACTTTCACGTCGTCTTCTTCATCTTCGCCCTCCCATTTGTCATGAACTGCCGCCTTTTTACCTGGCTCTTCGGGCTCGAAACTATCAGCATCTGGACATTTAACATTGAATTTAGTTACGTAAAATATAAAATACATTCTTATGAGGATATTGTTTCAATATAAACATATTTATGTGTATTTATTTTTGAATACATTAAAGATAACGGGAAAATTAAGAGAAATTCTCACCCCACGAATCGACGTCCGCCATGATGTGTGAGTCGCTCGCTGAAGGGGATGAGAGCGTGAAGCTGAACGCACCGCAGGAAGAGTCGTGTTGGTTTCAAAATAAAAGTCCCGAATATAGGCACTCAAAAGCAGCGTTCGCTCAGTCAAATAATTGAATGCCATTAGAGATAATATCCTAAAGTGTTTTTGTTGTTGTTGTTGTTGTTTAAAACTCTACGATTATACGTATATCGTTGGAAAGTTAACACGACGAGCAAAAAAGTCTTAATTTTTCAAGTTTTAACGCTGATCTCAATGTATTCCACAAGGATTTTAGATTAGATAAGATTACATGTATTGTCATTACACATATACAAGTACAGTGTAACGAAATGTAGTTTAGGTCTAACCAGCTGTGCAATTAGCAAGTGCAGGATATACAGTGAATAAATACAGAATACAATATCAGGACAATATTATACAGTGGGCATGGACTATGAAAATACTTTATAGTATGTATGTTCTATGAAAATATGACAGTAGGTATCTTTGAACAATATATACACATGGCTATATACTATGAACATTAATGTACAGGTGGCTATGAACAGATAATATTTTTTTTGTTAAAAAGTATGTAAGTATTTCACTTTTTAACACAACTGGAGGAAGAACCTTCAAACAAATAGATTTTTGATGTATTTGTAAATGTGCTGTACATCTATATAATATAAGCAATTTGTTCCAACCTTAAATGTATATTAAAATATCACAATCAAGTTTACGGCATATTTATAGAAGCAGAGCACGTGTTACGAATTCATCAGTTTAAATGTGTGATATTATCTATTGTATATCATTGAAATGCATTTATGTGTAAATACGTTCCCAGATGATGCACCACGTAAAGTCTTAAATAAACAAACTACTTCCGTTTTCAATTTTGTTTGTTTTTTCTTGTTTTATTTATTCACAGAAAAGTATTTATTCACAGAAACCTTTTTTCTTGCGGCCATGCGGTGATATTTAGTTCTGTGTCTTTAAATAACTCATAAACCGAGTGTGTGTGTGTGTGTGTCTTGTCCCGGGATGCTGCGGGTGTGTGTGTGTGTGTGTGCGTGTATTTAGCTATGCGTTCCCGAGCATCTGTGCTTTATGAAAGATATGGAATCACATTCTCTTCATTAATGTCGTAGCAATACGGCGACAAAATCTTATTCGATTGATCGACACCAAACTGGCTCCGGTGAGGAATATATTTTCATATATTATGTGTGTATTGCCTCGTCTTGAGTACCCTCAGTTTGCATTTAAGGTTAAGATTGTCCAATACATAAACACTCATCGTGCAATTGTTATTTTAAGACAGGTTTAGGGCCACGCGCATGCATGCACGATTTGTCTCATTGATGAAACGATGGTGATCTCACGCGGCATATTCTCTAGGTAACGTTAACGTATGTTAGCCTTTTAAGCTAACCGAGCATTAACGAGAGTGTTTTATTTGACAGGACTTGTATTTGTGAAAGATTTGGGCTCGATTGACGTTGCAGTAATTCGGTCGTGACGTCAGAACCGCTGGATATGACGCCTAAGGTTCATTAAGAAACTTTTCTTCAAGTCAGAATTGAAAGAACATGACAACCAGCAGTAAACACGCATTGTATTAACTAACGTTTTGTCTGGTGCTGCTGGCCAAACAAGTGTCCAGAAAAGCATTTAGATGAGACAGCAATTCCCTGCAGGTGTAAAGGATGAACTTGAGCCTTTGGATTTGAGTCCATGTCTAATAGAATTGACTTCATATTACTTTAGGGAAGACAACAATAAATACATGTAATGAAATGGACTCAGAGTTGATTTTTATATGCACGGAAAAGTATTGGGAATCTTTATGAACGCTCACTTATTCGTGTTCTGATAAGTAGGCTCTGAATTACAGGCTAAATGAAAACAGATCCTGGCAAATTCATTTGCGTAGCTGGAGATAAAAGAGCATTAGGGATGTGTATCGGGTGGTAAGATGGTGTGCGCTGATCCGATAGTCTTCGATTACATGGCTTTGACCAAGAGCACATTTCAGCTTAGCTTTGCTGTTTTTCCCTAAGGCCGGAGCCAAATCTTTTTCTGCATATCTGAAGTGTGAGTTGCTTGATAAGGAATACGGATTCAATTTAAAGGGATGCTACAAATCTGTCATCATTTACTCACCCTCGGATTGTTCCATACAAACCTGTATAAATGTCTTTGTTCATGGAAGACAATAGGGGGTGAGATTTGGTTTGGTTACTGACATTCTTCCGAATATCTTCCTTTGTGTTTAGCAGAACAAAGACATTTATACAGGACTGGATCAATCTGAGTAAATGAGGACAGAATTTTCATTTTTGGGTGAACTGTCCCTTCACACTTTGCAACTTTATATAAACCACATTAAATGTTATTACACTAGTAAAGTGATTCAAACAATGGCTGATATTACAATCCCAGCAGTAGTTCAATAACATCCGTCAAATATTCGGGTTAGTTGTTTCTTACGATTGGAAAAGTAACAGGAAATCAGGTTGTTGCACAGTTCATAGATATGACTTGGTTTGTTGTCTAATACAATAAATGATGTACATTATTTAGTGTGCCTTTTATGTCAGAATATTTTTATTTCAGTGTAATGTAAAACGTGTATGAATTCAAACTTCAAAACGTTTAGGCCATTTGTGTTTTGTAACCGTGACATCCAATAGTCACATATGCCTCTCATCGAGAGAGAGAGAGAGAGAGAGAGAGAGAGAGAGAGAGAGAGATACCTGTAGTGAGATATCAGCATGTTTCCCGCTGAACTGCACAGTTCTGTCCTCCTGATGCTGTGTTTGGTTTGGATGTAGTTGTGTTTTCCACACATCTCGGGGTGAACGATGTCAAGGTGGAGGTAAACTTTTGGCATGTAGTCAGGAAAGTAGGTCACTTACTTTCTCCACCACTTAGGTCCTAGGTGAGATGCATTTATGATCTTAAGAACTATACCGTAAGAATTATACTGTAAATGGCTAGAATTGGGTGAGTCTCACGAAATCTTGGTTTCAAGATGTCAAACATGATTTTCAAACAAATCTAATTTTTTATAACATGTTAAAAACACGATTTATATATTTTTTTACAAATCTCATTACCGTAGCCATGATGCCTAGGCAGGTTTTTATTTATCATAATTTTAAGAGAGAATTATACATGTAACTTTTGTTTAATGCGGAAAACTACAGTATCAGTAATGGTAAGAAGAAAGTCAAAAGAGAATAGATCATACAATTGTTTTTTCAATCTGTTTAAACATATAACGCATTCAAATCAGGTCACGTTATGGTAATGAGAATTTCTGCAGAATAAAGCTACACAATACATAAAGTATGCAATCCTATGTTAAAATGATGCTTTTTGCAAAATAGAGAACACAGTTATATTTATTGTGATCATTTTTTGTGTTACCTTATTATGTGTTTTACAACTAAATTCTTTACTGCGGTTGTTTCGTGACCCAACTATAGACCGTTTCAGCAGAAGCACGCGCGCCTGACCCCCATACTTCCGGTTTGTGTTTGGCTAGTGTCTAATAATAAAACTATTTATATTTAATTTAATATATTTTAATATTAATTTGTATGATTATTTTACTGTCTAATAATTGTATTAAATAAACGATTTTTAAATGGGTCCTGCAGTTTTGACGCATTTAAACAAACTGTATGGTACATTGACATCTAGCGGTTGAGCTTGGTATTGCAGTCTAAATTCAAAATATTCGAGAGGCAAGTTTAGCTTGATATCAGAAATAATCCACAGGCACTCTATTGTTTGTGAATGTGTACCGGAAGTTAACGTTTGTTTATGTTGGTACAATACCACCATATATAATTAAATTACCATCAGGGCTTTGGTTTTATTCAGACTTTCTTTATTACAGTTCGACTGATTCTACTGCAGTTCCTTATAAAGTTACCCACCACTAGGGAGTAACTCAGTTTTCTCTCGTTTGTTTTGAAAATTTTAATTTTGTACTTTGTTTCAGGGCTGACAGAATCCAAACTCGTGTGGGTCCAATGAAGCCTGTTATGGCTCTCAGGAGAAAGCAGGAGAAGAAAACTTTCATTTCAGAGCTCAACCCATCAGCATCCAGCCTTGTGTCTGAGAAACCTGGAAAACTCTCTGGGGATGGAGACGATCCAAGTCCTGAGAAGCCTGGCCGCAGCAAGCAAGACATCCAGCCGTCTTCACCCATGCGGGCCGGATCCAGTCTAAGTGATGGATCTGATGACGAATCAAGCCCTCCTCAACCTGACAGCATGGATGAAGACTCGCTGTCCGACTATGATAACGTAGCATCCGGGGAGGAGGAAGGGGAGGAGCATGACTACGAGGAAGATCTCCAAACCGAAGCGGATCGGATGACCTACTACGTCCACTGCTGCCCTGAGGATGAAAGCTACATGGAAGGAATGGACTGCCACGAAGGGCCGGATGGTGCTGAGGGTCCCCGCACATCCCGGGACCTCGAAGAAAACTCCAAACCCGAGGCTTGGGGGCACTCGGAAGGTTTCTACGAGGTCGTTCAGAAAGACGCAACAACGTTGGTTTACAAACGTCCTGAGCCTATCACGGAAACCACTTTCGTGCAAGCTCCTATGGCTGAGGATGAGGAGGACGATGAGGAGACGGAGGAAGAGTTGGAGGATAGCGAGGAAGAAGATGACGGGTATTTCTTCTACAAAGGAAAAGATTCAGAGGAGAACAACAATGAGATCCATTATAAATGTAATGATGGCTTCACAAGTCGTTCCCAAGATTTCAATCGTGGGCAAGGGAGGAACCAGGACAACCCTAAACATCCAAAGGACGTCACTCAGGGATCAAGTTATACTCATAGGGAAAGAATCAGAAAGGATAGTCC
The DNA here is from genome assembly GCF_947034865.1 of Barbatula barbatula. Taxonomy (NCBI): domain Eukaryota; kingdom Metazoa; phylum Chordata; class Actinopteri; order Cypriniformes; family Nemacheilidae; genus Barbatula; species Barbatula barbatula. Next base: position 7,706,551 of record NC_136788.1, read on the forward strand.
AAAAGATCGTGATGTCCCAGTACTCAACGGAGGCAGAGGTGACCCCGGACAAAGCTCCAGATATCAAGGACATAAGCCGGAGAGAGAACACAAAAGAGACCAGGATGCCGGTGGGGTCACCGCAAAAGCCAAACACGCAGATCCCACGGACAGGGCGGTTTGGAAAAAAAGACATTCATTAAAAAACTCCAGAGAGGAGGTCTATTCACAAAAACAAATTAAAAGTCCCGGGGATAGCAAAAACCGACCTGCGTGTAGTCACAAAACTAAGGGTGCGAAAGGAAAGCAAAGCTTTGATGTTGATGAAGAACAGCTGGAGAAGCAAATCGATTTGGTGAAATCTAAATCGAAGGTTGTGCCACATAACTCAGGGAGAGACAAAGGTGGAGGTCAACACACAAATGATGAGAGAGGGACCCCCGATGGTTCCAGGACCTCTGAATCTTCATCATGCAGGAGAAACAGCCAACCAAGAGTCTGTGATACCACGTCTGTTCAGTCCCAAGATAAACAAGTGCAGAAAGACTTGGCCAAACCCACTGAAGAGAGCTTGAGGGTTAGTCGGGAACAGGTAAGAGTGAAGGTCACTTATTAGGGTCCTCATTATTTTTTCATGTTTTAGAATGACAGCAAACTATTTAAATACATGTAACTATGGGGATTACGTTGAGACTAAAAACCACAAATAAATCAAAACTATGTAAAAAAAATTCTTCTTCGTGTAGTCACTTTTTGCCCAAAATGTTTACAAATGTACTCTACAGCTTTCTGAAGTCTGACCTCTCCCTGAGATACTTTCTTTTTAATACACTAAAACAGCATAAACAAAAAAACATGAAAAAGAAAAACATGAAACTCGGACTGAATGGTTTTGCATTATTCAGTCCAAGTCATCAATTTCAAAACAGACATTGTGCAACGTAAAATTTTAGTTTTCCAAAAATATAAAATACATTTTTGTCTATAAAATAACATCAAACATTTAAAATATTATTTTTTTCCCTTAAATGTATTTTTTAATGTTTTTTTTGTTAATCGTCTGGGGCTCTGTGGTCAACAAAACAAGTTTTAATCTATGACATAAAACACACCACCAGTTATAAATGGCTTGTGGTTTTTTTGGCTTTAAAACGGCGGATGCTAACAAGTTGCGGGGTACCGTAATTCATTCACAGAATAAATACCAGGGAACAGGATTTCAATAAAGTCGTCGCCCAAAGCACAACAGCGCCATATGTCGGAGCACTAACCACAAGGCTGTCAGCACATACTAAGATTGTAATTTTAATGATATTTTATTAAACATTTAAGCAGTGTGAGCCCAAATTTTAACCAATATATTCTATATTATGGCTTTGATATGTCTGTAACACTTATCAGCTGACATATTTAAATTGTCCCCATATTATCTGTTTGTCTTTTTAATGATCTATACAGGTTTCTCAGAATGACCGAAGAACAGAAACACCAGCTGCACAAAACACAGAGGTAACCAAGAAACCGGTTAGATGCTCAAGCAAACAGTTAGGTGCTAAACAATAAAAGCATTCTGCAATCTAAAGAAAGCATTTGATTCAGTTGTCTCAGAATATATCACATGCACAATGTCACGTAAACAATCTTTAACTTCTATATCTTTTGCTTTTCAGCCACTCCAGAAAAATCCTTCTTTCCCAAGCTTTGTGGATAGTAAGTTTTGTAATGAGACTTCGTTTTTGAATGTTTTTACCCAACCATCTATATATCCTTGTCTTTGCGTTTCTCATCAGTCCCTGGTCCCTGTGAGCCAGATGATCTTGTCAATGGAATCATCTTTGCAGCAAACTACCTCGGCTCTACCCAGCTGCTGTCCGAGAGGAACCCGTCCAAAAGCATCCGCATGAAACAAGCGCAGGAAGCACTTGACTGTGTTAAGGTATTATGAACAATCATCTGTACAAATAATTTCTCTGCCTTAGTATAACTCTCACGAATATACATTCAAATTTTCTTTATGGTAAAGATATTGTTCATGCCATTGAAAATGGAAGATGGTTGTAAGTTCCATGTCAGTCCACTAGATGATGCTGTAATCTTTGTGTTATGACTTTCAGTCTGAAGAGGGTGACGCTCACAGCTTGACAGAGATCGACTTGTTCATCTCAACCAAAGCAATCAAGGTGCTTAACGCTGATACACAGGTGGGTGAAGTTTTACAAAATCATTTCATGTATCATACACTGTACTGTTCATGGAAGGATTGCTATACAAATCTCCCAGTCTGGTGACTCTGCTTTACTGATTTTAGACCAGCTAAACATCAGACCAACTTAAAACAACTTAAACCAGCTATACAATACAGTACCATACTACATATAAATATATATATATATATATTATACTGTATATAAAACAAAGCGGTTGGTGTACTGGTTAGTGCTCTTGTTAAGTTATGGGGTTGCATGGGGTCGAATCTGCCCTGTATTTGTTCCTTTCATTGTACTGTCCCATTAAAAGACAAAAGTCATAAATATAAAGTAAATAACTTCGTTTAGGTAATAAAGAAATATGTTTAATACAATTTACAGTAAAAACAAGCTGCTGGATTGATTCATATTGACAGTTTTTTTTGTCTGATCTCACATCCTTGTTGACAGGAAACGATGATGGACAACGCCCTCCGCACCATCTCGTATATCGCAGACATCGGTAACGTGGTGGTCCTAATGGCCCGGAGGCGTCTGTCAAACTCATCTTCTCTTGACTGCACTGATTCGGGCCTCGCCGGAGAGAACCGGAAGCAGTACCGCATGATGTGCTACGTGTTTGAGTCTGAAGATGTGAGCCGAGACTTAATGAAACGAATTCTGCGTGTTGCAATCACATTTCTTGTACATCAGGTTAAAGATCAAGTCTGTGACCTTTGCATTTATTCTTAAAGCTGCTTTCATACAAAGGGACTTAGAAATGAGGAAACAACTCAAACCCTCAAGTCGTTCTAAACGTGTATAAATGTCTTTGTTCTGTTGAATACAAAAGAAGATATTTTGAATAACGTAGGACAGAAAAGAGTTCTGGGGCACTTTTCATGGTCACTTTTCTACTATGGTAGTCAATGGTGGGCAAGAACCGTGTGGTTATAAGGTATAAGATTTCGACCAAATTCTGCAGGTCCACGTTCTGCTCATATCTTATCTACCCCCTTTGTATTTGTTTAAATAACTACACGTTCTTTCACTTATCCGCTCTCTCGATTTGAGTCAAGCACTCTCTCGCTCTGCGATGTCGTCACATTGTCAAGTAGCCTCCTCTCGAGCGGTTCACCTCCCTTCCTCCTTCTCCACAGGCCCAGCTCATCGCACAGTCCATTGGTCAGGCGTTCAGCATGGCCTACCAAGAGTTCCTTCGGGCCAATGGGATCAACCCCAAGGACCTGAGCCAGAAAGACTACAGTGACATCCTGAACTCACAAGAGATGTATAATGACGACCTCATCCATTTCTCCAATTCTGAAAACTGTAAAGAGGTAAAGAAGAAGGAGCGACTATTGTAGCAATTCAACTGTTCGGGTGTCAAGGCTCATTTTACGTGTTCTCAGCTTCAGCTTGAAAAGCAGAAGGGAGAGATTCTGGGCATGGTGATCGTGGAATCGGGCTGGGGCTCCATCCTCCCCACCGTCATCCTGGCCTGCATGCTGAACAACGGTCCAGCCGCCCGCTCGGGCAAACTCAATGTGGGCGATCAGATCATGGCCGTCAATGACACCAGCCTTGTGGGCCTGCCCCTCTCCACCTGTCAGGGCATCATTAAGGTTTTGACGTCTTTAGATTGGACTCACGGCACTGGATTTCAACAGTATGTGTTCTTATATACATGTCTGTGTGTTGGGCATTTTAGGCTCTCAAGAATCACATGCAGGTCAAACTGAGCGTGGTGAGTTGCCCACCTGTAACCACGGTCATCATAAAGAGACCAGATTTACAGTACCAGCTCGGCTTCAGCGTACAGAACGGCATCGTAAGTCAATAAGCTAAAGAGAATATCTATCATATTAAAGCCGCTAAGTGTCATTTCTGAGTGCCACGGTGGCATCAAACCTGCTATTGGGCCGTAAAGCCATTTTATGTTATAAACAGAGATGGCACTAAACAGGCAAAATGCACAGAATTTAAGAATGAAGTCATTATCATTACCGTAACTTATCCATTCAGATGCTCTCTATTAGCACATTTATGAGATTCTTTTGCTATATCATGCTGAAGATTTAGGGTCATCCTGTTGTTCATTTCACAGATCTGCAGTCTGATGCGTGGAGGTATTGCAGAACGGGGAGGGGTGCGTGTCGGCCACAGAATCATTGAGATAAACGGACAGAGTGTGGTTGCCATGGCGCATGAGAAAATCGTCCACGCCTTGTCGGTATCTGTAGGAGAGGTATGTTATAACGTTCAATGAACTCTGGGATGTAAAAGGGGAATTACATTTACGTATGAGGGCTGTGTTAAAAATGCGACGTGTATGCGATCGTAATGATGTGTGACGGTATATTTCTCACTTTATGTTGAAAAAGCTGGCAAATTATTTTTAATTGATCAAAACTGAATAAGAAAGAGGGATTTCCCTAGGTTACACACTTTATAAATTGTTATTTTTTAACAATAGAAGTAACGACTGAGGCTTAAAATATAGAAGCTCTGACTCAAGTCTAGAAATAGTTAAAAGTAATTGTTTAACACAAAACTATTACATTCTGTTCTTACAAGCAATGTTTTTTGGTCTTTAGTGCTCGTGTTCAAAACAGATTCCTCACAGTAATGCTTAAGTACAGTAAAGAAGTACAGTTAGTAAAGTACACTTCTGGCTTTCGGCATGAGTCAAACAAAACTAACTTATTTAAAGCACAGAGTGATCCTTTATACATCCTTTATTGCCGTCATACGACAAATTGTCGTCATTACGTCATTTAATTGCGCACTGACGTTTCTTTTTCGTTTCCCTCGACAGATTAAAATGAAAACTATGCCCGCTGTCATGTTCAGGCTGCTGACTGGACAGGAAACTCCGGTGTACATCTGATGAACCCCACAATGTCAACATATTTGCTGTGAAGTTAAACAAGTTTACAGGTTCTGTTCTTTCCAAAATCAAATAACAGAAACACATTGAAGAGCAATGACTTGATATACAGTAGCTATACGTGCATGAACACACACACACACACATACTGAATCACATCAGTTCTTGTATCAAAGCCGTGCTGTTGTTTATTACTCATTTATTTTGAGGATGAACAAATTCGTTTTTATTTACAAGAGTAGATGCTTGTTTTATTAGTTTGTACTGTACAGTATATACGTCAGATGGCTTTGGTTTAAGCCCAAAGTACTCATGAACTGAAACAGAATAGACTACATTCTGTTCGGTTTTACAGAAGATCTGTAAATATATAAGCGACTGCGCTCGAGTTAAACAACTACTGTTAGCCACGTATGATCAAATAATGTTTGGCATTAGCAATACACTACATTAATTCAAAACACACATTTCCCAAACTCAAAGGTTAGTAAATCGACTAAAGCATGCTAAAATCCAAAGAGAACTGTTCTGTTTGATAAATAGTATGCATTGTATATTAGGTTTTCAATATCTCTGTGATAAATTAACCTACATGGGTACTGTACACTGTGAATGAACCTCTTCTGTAGATATAAGCATGCCTGATTAAAAGAGTAAAATATAACTAATGAAATCCATTCATGTTTATGCATGATGTTATAGAATGAATGACATAATGAATCAATGCAGACTGAAATGCAAATGTTATTTTCACGTTTTAATAAGAAAGCAATTTATCACCATTTTTAGCTTTGCTCACATCTTAGTAGTAGGAACAAAAGCAATAGCCAGTCATTGGATTCCATAATTCCACATTCCTCAGATGGCTTACGTAAGTAATCATTATTATACAATATTGAAACAGCAACAAGCCATTATTGTAAATTCCATTGTGGTATCATCACTGTGAATAATAGAAAAAGAAAAGAATGATGACATTTGAGATTGTGTTTTATTTGTTTCATATTTCTGAAGTAGTATTATGTACATATTTACATATCAATACGCAGGTACAAGAAAAACAATTCTATACAGTATAATGTCTATAAATTAGAAATAGCTGATGCCAGCTATTCAGTCAGCAGGTGTTCAAGTAGTGCGAGCGGGTGTCAAACAGATGTCCTTCAGAGTCGCTGTAAAGAAAGAGAGAACAAAATAAATGAGATCAAACTTTCAATCCAACAGCAGTGACTTTGTGTGTGTTTTAAATCATATTATGAGTGAGTTTAATTTGGTGTTATAAAGAAGCTCTTGACTGCTTTTATTTCATAAAGGGATCAGGGGCTCAGCTGTAGCTCTTGAATATTATTGACACTTCGCCCTTTGTTGGGTGGTTTTCCTAAATTTAAATCTGGTGGAGCTAGTTTGTGGGCCAAATTGGGCACGTGTACTTAAATTTAACATTTTATCCCAAGTGATTTAACAAGATTTTTTGCATTCGAGGGTTTGCCCGTATCATGGTTCACAACCGAAGACCATTTTTTTGTTTCATTTTAAATGCGTGATGCCCCCGGTCTCTATATGCCCCGGAAAAAAAGTGTCAATATTCTTTAAAGTCTGGTTTGGAATCGTGGAGTTAACATTCCTTTTCATGTAATACCTAGCTAATACTGATAAAATTGTGTTCCTTCGTGCAATGAAACCCACCGTTAATGTAGCGATCTGCTGAGATTCCTTGCTTTTTCCCGTCACTTGGATGTCTTCACAGATCACCCTCTCTAGAAAGCCTTTGTTGAGGTAGCCTTCACCAGTATGACATTCTTCATTCTCGCTGTCAGCGCCAACACTAAATGCCTCTCTCATCTTCGCAGGAAACAGACACCCCAACAGAACCACCATCAAACCAATCACAGCACACATCAAACCTGAAATCCAACATAACACAGCATTGTTTTTTTTAACTGCTTGACAAACAAGATTTTACACAGTGGACATCAAGTGACCCCTGGGACCAAAATTGTAAACTGTTCAAAAGTAAACAAAGTCAAGCATTAAAGGTGCAATGTGGAGATTTTAGCAGCATCCAGTGGTGAGGTTGTGAATTGCAACCAACGGCACATTCCACCGCTCACCCTTTCCTTTCAGGGCACTAAGTTGGCTCTTACAGTTCAAATATGTTGTCACGTTTTCACTTCTTTGCCATAGAAGGTAACATATTTACGAAATAAGATCTGTAGAGCCGTTTGTCCGTTTAGGGCTACCGTAGAAACAACATGGTGAATTCCAGGTAAGAGGGCCCGCTGTGTATGTAGATAGAAATAGCTCATTCCAAGGTAATAAAAATGTAACGCTTCATTATGTAAGGTCTTCATACACCTCTGAACACAAAGTTATGTATATTACATGTATATTGCATTTCTGTCAATAGACCCTTCTTAATATCAAACATTGCACCTTTAAAACATGTTAATTCTGCCATAAAACTGCATATGCATAAAATTATGGTAAAGTATTATCATGAAAAAAGACTGAATAGAAAAAAGTCATTTTATGACCTATTTAACATGAGACCATTTTTTTGGATATCTAATCATTTAAAGAATCTGTATGTTTATTCAAGTGAGCATTTACCCGTTGCCAAAGCTAGCCAAAATGAGTGACTGTAGCTTGCTCGGAATGAATCTGCTCCTATAGTGAAGTCACACGGGGCCGTGTTGTATATCGTTGAGAAGGAAGCCACGGAGAAGAAGATGAAAGCGGCCGTGACTATCATCATGTACCCGCCGTAGATGATGACGGGCATTGAAAAGAGAATATTGGCCACCAACCAGCAGAAAAAAGCCGTCCTGTGATAAAAAAAAAGCATTTCTTTGAGATTCTTGGAATAGGAATTCGTTTCGATTTTGGATCTGTCCGCGCATCTGTGTGGCTTACCACAGATTGGCTGAAGCAAACCGTCCAGAATATCTGTATTGGTAGATCAGTCCACAAGCGCTGTTACGGGTGAATTTCTCTGCGATGTAAAGGATGGGGTTGGGTAGACCCCTCTCCAGGGCATCGGTATACTGGACGTCCATGTCTGTGGACCAGCTGAAGATTTCATTGTAGTCTATGGTCTCATTTATCTGGGATACGGGACTTCCTGTATAGGGCCAGATATTAAAATGTGAACATATGTGCATATAAAGAAGAAATCAATGTAAACAACTAGTGTATATGCATAAAATTTAATTTCAGTGAAACTGCAGTAGCTTTCAGTTTAGTTTAATGAAATACGGTAGTTTAATTATTGTATCCACATAATTGGTGTGGATTGTAAAAAGAATGTTACATAACAGAAATGAGTCCGGATTTATTACATGACGTAATATTTTCACGATGATGATAGAAATACAGTACTGAAAGTGACTCACCTCTGAGTGTGATGTTGATTCCATACAGCCCAACATGCAGACCCACCTCAGCTGACACCACTGCATTACTGAAGGATTTGTAGGAGGTATTGGCCTTCACGCTGGCTTCAGCCCAGTCTCCAGTAAAATTCAGCACTTAAGTGAATGGAAAGGGTTACATGAGCTCAGTGGCTCCCATAAAATCATATGAGTTGCTCGATAGAGTGTACAGACCTATTGTTCAAGCTTGTAGCTACCGAGTTCAGTTTTGGGATATATGGTAACCACAGAATTTGGACACCAAATGTCATTGCGCAACTAAATATAGCACAAGCAAACGTATGTATTGGTTCTGGTTAAACTGACATTAAGTATCTGGAGACCTGATTCTCCAAATGTGTCCAAACCTGTTTTACAGTTACTGGCAATACTATGCCAATGTCAAACTTAAAATGAAGAAAAAAATCGAATTCACTTCGATAAGTTAGATGTCGATAGTCGGTGGGTTAAAGTCTTAAGGTTTTGAAAGCACATTTTGTTTTTTAAAGCATAGCTTTCCATTTTCAGGTAATTGTCACCTCCATAACGCATGCATTTTTCTTTCCCTTAAAATAGAAAGGTTGTTCACAGAAGGATATTTCTCTGATGTCTGGACTCCATCTTTAAAGGTTTAATCAAATATAAACAGTTCATTCAATGTAAGTGGTAATAAATACACTCTCTGCGAGTTTAAATTTCAAGTTTTGACTGAAAACGTCACATCCGTAACGCTGGATTTTCCCATCCACACACCTGGAAACAAATGCCACGAAAAATCATTTAAAAATACTTACCAACTAAAACAGTTCCAATGAATAAACTCATGATTATCCTGAACATCCAGAACAGTCTCTGAAAGCCAAAAAAAAAAACAAGAATGAGTTTTTCTGTTTTCAAGTCCCCAAATCTATTTCCTATGCGACTGTCCTCAACTCATAACAGGACAAACCCCTTACCAACAAAAACGAACAAACGAATAGAAAAGGTTTGTGAAAAGAAACAAATCTGAAGAACCTAACATAAACACACCATACATTGAGCAAAAACACCATTAAAGGACTTCGTGCGAGAAACAAGCGAGCAACACTCACCGACTTGCCACGTATTCCGGGCAGAATGAGCAAGAAGCTGACGGCCAAAACCGAGAAAACCAGAATCACCACCAGGACGCTGATGTCGATGATGAACGAGCTCCTTTGTAGCGGATAAAACGGGTAAATGCCATCGTAGAAAGTCATCTTTCTCCAAAGCAGAAAGCGGCACAGCGGTTCAGTTACCTGCAGATCACAGATAACAGTCCACGTCTCACTCCTCCGTGCTTCTAAACAAACCTTACATGTGTGCGTCTACTCCTAAAACAGCCCGTTATAGCGTATTCATACAGACTAAGGTAAAGCGACCCCGGCGCAGGTGAGCGCACCTGGCTGCGATTGCGCGCCTGAAAGATGATACGCGCATTGACACCGTGAACGAAAGGACATCGGATCTAATCCAAAAAACTGTTACTTAATAGACCTGAACAAAGCTCCGGCCGACCGAACTTACCTGTACGCGTAAGCCCGAGCGCCTTGAGGAATAAGGTGAGTAGGTCGGCGCGCATCTTTTAAACGCTCGCGTTTCCTAATAATAGCTTTCAATTGCCCCGATTGGTATTTCCAGAAAACAGAGGTGTTAACCGCTCCCTTCAGCAGCATTAAGTCTTGGTTTAAGGTGGGTCGGATCTTCCACGCCTCGTTTAGTGACTCTCCTCTTTAATTTCGCTCCCATTCGACTAAGTTCATAGCCGTCGAAGTGGTGAGTCGGACGCTGTGTTTTATTGTTTTGCATTTCAGTAATGATTGTTTTGATAATCGTTCTCAACTTTCTGTTTCTGTACAGAACAGCGCGCAGTTTTCTCTGAAGTGCACCGGGAGGAGAGATGCTTCATTGGTTTGCAAGAATGGGTTTGCGTGAGGTCCTCTGGAGAAGCGTAACCGCGCTGCTTGTTCTCTGTAGAGCTGCTTGTGAGTACAGCGTTGCTTGTTTGTTTGTTTTACGGTGGTTTAAAACCTTGAAACAAACTCAAAGTTAAAAAGCTCAAACTAAATAAGAATGAAATAGATGTGCACTACAGGTTCTTTGTACAGAAAGCACGCACGAGGATCTTTAAAAAGATATTCAGGTCATGTATGAATCATCGTGTTTTGCTCGGAGTCGGTGCTTTCTACTATTATTGGGCGCGTGTTTTATTATGACATTAATTGATTTATTTATAGTATTGAGTTAAATTGTTAAGCTTATTTGTAAGGTGCAGAAATATTAGAAATTATATATTATATATTTTAGTAATGTTAATAAATATAAGGCATTGTTGTTATAGTTATTATTATTATAGTCATTATTGTATAATAAATCGATATCATGCGTATAGTTTATTACTGCAATACAGTAACATATTTATTTTTGCAACTTTTTTATTGCAGAATTATAGGCTATTATATTTTATATTAGTTAAACTGCTGGAAATGTTGTGAAACTCTGTTTTTACATACACGTGCATACAAAACTGTTGCCAAATTGCTATCGATCCACCCGCTTTGCACCAAACAGGTGCAGATTCTGCCGTTACCTGGGAAGTTCAGAGGTACGACGGGTGGTACAATAATCTGGCATATCACGACCGAGGGGCAGCGAGTGAGTGGGATAATAAGAATTTATCTTAAAAAACCCTTTAAACTCATTCCTAAAGATGACGGTGTTGCTACTGCAGATTCAGCTCTAGTGCGCCTCCTGCCGGCGCAGTACGCTGATGGAGTTTATCAGCCCATGCAGGAGCCGCACCTGCCCAACCCACGCCGCATAAGCAACACTGCCGCGGGCGGCCAGCCCGGCCTCCTGTCCCACAAAAACAGAACTGTTCTCTCTGTGGCCTTCGGTGAGTGACCCTTCATTGATTCAAGATGCAACCTGCTGGCTGAAACACAGCCAAGTCTTTAATTATGGTGACACAGTTTCAGTAAGTATTTCGCATTGGATTAGAAGTACAACCTTAAACTTAAAACCAAAGTTTTAATGCTATGGTATAGTGCCACAAAGACGCTTTATTACACATGTCAAATGTAAAGGCTCATAAGGCCCAACACTTGGCTACGAGATTATATAAATACAGACAAACAGTGTTTAAATGTCAGCGAGTGGTTCTGAAAGATATTAAGAGCAATGTTTTTGGCTGGTTTTGGTTGTAAAGGTGATTTTTGGTATTTTGATCAACTGGGATGGAAATAGGCTCAAACTTCTTTTCGTAACTAGGCCGAAAACGTATTAACAAAAATGTTGGACAAACAATTATTTTTATTAAAAGAAATACAAAACAAAATTGTAGAATCTGTTCAATTTCATATGAGGACATGGCAACCTCCGCGTATCATATAATAATCTCCCAAAAAAGTCTATTTTCCGATCAACATCGAACACATTTCACTGACATTAACTGATTCCTTAATGAGGTGCTGGAAACGACTTCTTGCTGCATTCCGGTTTGCTAATCTTGAGTAAATGGTGTGACTGTCTTTCAAGGTTCATTATCCCTTACGAACAATTTCCACATGTACAAAATGTCTGTGACTTTAACTTCCTGTCTGTTACCATTTATTGAAATGTATTCGGAAGGAAATTCTTTGAATGCATTGTTTGCTCGTGCTTTTCGTTAACCTATTAGGTTATCATGTCTGGTCCGAGATCTCAGAATCCCGAAGACCCGGCTGTCCCCCTGAGTTCATGCATATTGAAGTCCAAAAAGACGACCCCGTTTTTGGCTCCAACTCCTCAAAACCAGTCCTGCTTCCATTTCAAAGAGCAGCGTGGGATGATAGCACAGGGAAAAGTCCCAACAACCCCCGCGCACAGGTAGCGTAAACGAAAGGACGTTTATGTGTGCGGAGACCGTGTAACCATACAGTGCGTCAACTGACATTCAACCACCCCATCATTCTTTTAGTTGAATCATGTGACTGCATGGATGGATGGCAGCTCCATCTACGGAACCTCCAGCTCTTGGTGTGACGCCTTGAGAACATTTTCCAGAGGGCTTTTGGCTTCAGGCTCTTCTCCGGATATGCCCGGACAGAGCAACAGTAGTTATCTCATGTGGAGCGCACCAGACCCCACAGCAGATCATAGTTCACAGGAACTCTTTGGTAAGACAAACCTTTGTTTACTGCCATACAACCAATTACATATCGAATGACTGTTATGGGTTTATTCCCAGTTAAATGTCCTGGTTTATGTCAGCCAAATGAGGTATTAAAAACGTAGCTTTCTGCCTTTACACAAATCAATATTTTGCATGTTTAGGTTTGATTCCAGCAGATTTCTGCACATATGTTTGGAAGAGAGAGAGGGACAGGTCGCATGAAAGAGACAATTCTGTCATCATTTACTCAACCTCAAGTAGTTCCAAACCCGCATTTCTTAGGTCTGTTGAACACAAAGAAAGATATTTGGGAGAATGTTAGCAACTGAGATATCTGAGGCACCATTGACTACCATTAAAACGTTTGTTTTCCTCAATTCTTTCATGTGTTCAACAGTATTACAAAAATTACAATATGTTAGTCAACGGTGCACCAGGAATCTCGGTTACTAACATCGTTCCAAAGGTTTCTTTGTGTTCAACCAAAGCAATTTATGCAGGTTTGGTACAACTTAAGTGAGAAATCCATGACAGAACTTTCCCTTTTCTATCCCTTCGCTTGAACTATATCCCTTCAAAACTCAGTGAGCAGCATCTGTGACTGTTTCTGGCTTACGTTTCTGTAGCAGGAAATGTCAGTTCACAATGCCAGTAAGATACTGAGGTGCGGTGTGGAAATGAATCCTTATGTGCCACAGTCATTGCTTAACATAATAACTTTTGTCATACTAACAAGCGTTAATTGAACTGTGTACTGATCTCTGTGTGCATGAATTAGCCTTGAAACTTGAGGAAATGAGTTTTATTGATGACTGTTCTATCTTAATCATTGTATTTCTTTGTACCAAAAAGCAACTAATAAGAATCAAAAATAAGAATCACAATAGGAGCGTTTACACCAATAATGAAAGTCTTTTGAAAAGCACTCACTGAAATGTAAAATGTGTACAGTAGTCTGCAGTGTGGTTTGTAAGTGCCGGTTTTGCGTGTCTCCAGAGTTTGGAAATGCCTGGGGCAATGAGAACATCTTTTCGGTCATCGAGGGATTCATTTGGTTTCGTTACCACAATCACCTGGCCTCCAAACTGCACGAGGAACACCCGTCATGGTCAGACGAAGAGCTTTTCCAAGCTGCTCGAAAGAGGGTTATTGCAACATTTCAGGTAAAGTAAATAGTCCCGAATTACTGAGTCACAACACATAATAGGTGCCAATTTGGAAGGGCATAATGTACTGCGGCGGCTTTCCTTTGAACTCTTTTTATGAACACGGCTAACAACACCTCTATCTGGATTTATGATATCTCTTTTGTTTTTCATAGAATATAGCATTTTATGAGTGGCTGCCGGCTTATCTGGGAATTCAAGTTCCTTCTTATTTAGGTAAGCATTTCCTCTGTGTGAGTGTGAATGTGGACATGCAAAACCAATCTGTGGTCAGCTTTTGCCTCAGACGGCACACCCACGCGTGACGCTTGACCAACTGACCGTCTGGAGGGAAGGTCACAATGGATTTTATGTCCGTTATTTATATGCCTGTGAAAGCAGAGTTGCAAGCACATTAAAAGTGCGTTTAAAGTCCCCATGAAATCAAACAAGTGTTTTACACAGTGTTTCAGTGATTATTATAAACGATCTATCCGTGCACACCGTTATTTTGTACTTGTAATCTTTAAACAAACACTTGACTACGATGGTATACCTGTCGGATCGCCGCATCAAGTCGAACAAGCCTAACAACTCTTCACCACATGACGTAAGCAACAAAAAAGAGGTAGGACTATACTACTGGCTGTCCAATGGCCAGCTGATTTTAGCCCACCCCTCCAGGCCCAATTTACAACAAACCAATCAAGAAGGGAAGGGCGAAATATAGCCCCGCCCTACATTTTTCTCAGATTTCAGTAGCCATTTCACTCGGATACGTCACGATACGGAAAAGAAGTAAATCGCAACTTCTGTTTCATGGTGACTCAGTTTTTCAAGCACGTTTAAAAAACATGTTTAAAGCACATTTAAAGCGTGTTTAAAGCATATCGGGAATGATCCCACTGTCACTGATGTTAGTCAATTTGGTTTATTACCTGTGCAAACCTTCTTGCCTTAAAAAATTACTATTAAATTAAATTTCAATTTTTCCATAGGATGGTGGCATAAACTTTTGTTTTATGCACTTAGTTGCAAGTCGTCCATATTTACATTCAAGCATTTAGCAGGTGCATTTATCCACAGTAACTTTCTAGGTCTGAACCCATTACATTTCATCATATTGATTGTATTTCAGTCATATTTTTCTACTTTGCTCTATTGTTGTGGTGACTATTCATATAACCATCCACTTGAACAGCACATAAAAGCAGGTCAGATAAAGCAACAAAGCGGGCCATACTTCATCCCGCAAGTCAGAAGTCTGGCTGCATGAGACTAATCTGTGGTTTGTTAAAAGATGTCTTATGGCCTTTACGTAATGTAGTTGGCTTTGCAGCTGGCAACATGGACTTGGCCTATACGTCATTACAGGTGAAAACAAGTCAAGTATGTAATTTTTGTTGAGTCCCTTAAAAATGTACTGTGGTAACCACAACTTCACAATAAAAACAAAGCTTCTGCATGGAGTGTTTTAACTTAATAAATGTGGATAACCATACAAAATCTAGAATAACCTTCGATAGTATTCATTCTCAGAATGAAAGAATTTAAGTATCCAACAGGTGCAAACTTCTTTTGGTTTTGACACCTTGTCCCAGAATGCACCTTGTGAAGTTGTCTGAGAGAATGCCAAGAGTGTGTAAGGCTGTAATACAGTACATCATTTGTCTCTCTGCAGGTTATCAAAAATATGTGGATCCAAGCATCTCTGCAGAGTTTGAAGCAGCCGCTGTGAGGTTTGGACTGACTCTTGCACCACCTGGTGTTTATAAAAGGTATATTTCCTTAACCCCTCATGAAAATATGCCATATTAGATGCACGTCTTAAAAAGCAGTTTACTCAAATATTTAATTTCGCTTACTTGCTCGTGAAAAGCTGTCACAACACATGCAAGAACCAATATGAAAAAGTCATACATCTGGAAAGGAATGAGGAGAGTTCAATTTCACAGAATTTTCAAGTTGTGTGTCCGAAACAAAATAAAACAAATGTAACCCTAGGCTAACATCAATTGAATACTGTAACAGTAGGTACTGATCTTGAATAAGTTCCTACCTGTTGACTGTAAAAACAGTACGTGCTATGGAGTGGGAGTAGGAACACATTTCGGACATACCGCATCACCATGTTTTATGGCCATGTGACCCGTATGCTCTTTGACTTATGATGTGTTAACAAAAACCTGCGTTTACATTATAAAAAAAATATTTAGTCACAAGAATTGCATGTATCGGTACTTACATTTGAAAACGGACATTCGCCTCTAAGCTCCCTTGGCATCATGGAAAAGAGTAGTGTCCATCCAATGCACAGAAGCAGCAGACCATCCGTGTATTTCTCGTCCACTGATTCATGACACGTACTGATTTTGGCCTACTGTATCGTATGTAAGTAGGCGATTTCGGATGCAGGGTCCGTCTTTAACGCGTAAAAAATGTTTTTACTGTTACACAGTTGGGGTCCATTTGATATATTGTATGTTTATATACAGTAGAAGAAAATATTCTGGGCAATATCGAGATTTGTAAAATTGATGCAAAATGCTGGTCCTGGCAACCTTTTTAAAACCACAGAGAGAGCAATGCGTTAATTATATCTCAAATTGATTGATTGTTTTTGACATGATTCAGGAACAGGACATGTCACTATCAAAGTGCATTGAATGTAGATGGGAGTAAATCTACAGGCCTGCGTTTGTGCAACGCCTTCTGGAGCCGAAATGTGAGCGATAACAAATGGGTTTGGTTTGTCTTATCATTACAATTTCAAAGGTGGTGGCCTTACTTAAAGGTTTCCTTTAATCATTTATATACGTATGATAAGATAAGATTATGCGTTTGCATTGATACATCCTGACATGTGTTATGTTACTGATACAGTATTTCCAATGAATGATATTTATACGCATACGTTATTGTCTAACGCTCTTTCTTGTAGAACCCGAATGTGCAGTCCGGTCAGGATGTAGATGAGCTGGTGATGGGCATGGCCTCTCAGATCGCTGAGAGAGAGGACAACATCGTCGTTGAGGATCTGAAAGGTTGTTTTATTTTTACAGACGCTAATGTAGTGGGACCTGACTGAAGAGTATTCATCTTTTCTGTGCTGATTTTCAATCAGATTACATGTACGGACCCCTGCGGTTCTCTCGATCGGATGCAGTGGCCTTGACCATCCAGAGGGGGCGTGATTTCGGGCTGCCCAGCTATAATCAGGTCAGAGAGAGCTTCAACATTCGGCCGGTCAACATGTGGGAGGAGATCAACCCCAAACTGAATAACACACAGGTATGAACGTGTTAATGTTTGGAGCATCACGGTAAAGTGTAAAAACACTTTCGCAAAGGTGATGTTAAAAAATGTGCATGTGAATGACACTTTTGCAGTTGCTTAAGGAGCTTGCAGAGTTGTACGAGAATGACACTTCCAGATTGGAGCTGTTTGTTGGCGGGCTTCTAGAAGCTCAGGACGGACCAGGTCCAGTGTTCTCAGCCATCCTCCTGGACCAGTTTGAGCGCATAAGGAACGCCGATCGCTTCTGGTTTGAAAACCGACAAAACGGGTGGGACGTTTTCCAATGAGTTCACTAAATGTTACTACTGCAGATATTTCTGTGAGCTTTGAAAGCATCACTTTTGATGTATTAATAATCAACTTCATCCCTCTCAGGTTGTTCAGTGAAGAGGAAATCCAAGCCATACACAACACCACGTTTCACGATGTTCTCCTAGATGTCACCAGCGCGAAAGAGGGTGACATTCAAAAGAACGTGTTCTTCTGGGTGAACGGTAACAAGCAGCCCAGGTGCTTAAGCAATAATGAATGCATGTTATGAATATGGTAGAGTTGAATAATTTTGGGCTTTTTTTTAATAGATGATCCTTGCCCCCAGCCTGAGACAATCAAAGCCTCCGATCTTTACCCCTGCACACAGGCCACATCTATGAGTTTTTTTGACAGCAGCAGTAAAGCTGGTTTCGGCATAACGGTGGCTGTGCTCGTCTTGTTTCCTGTTGGTAAGCACACTTTATTACTTTGTGGTGTGCCGAGTTAAAACGATACAACAATTATTTTATAAATGTATTACATTTATTTAGCTAATTGGGTTTTTGCATCGTTTGCATTTGATGTGGAGTAATGGTTGCCAGATATGCATACCAAAACCCGTCTATAGACCCATCAAAATGTTACTGTTATATTTTACAGATTTTCAGTCTTGTGGATTAAACACAAAATGCCTGTATAGTAGTAATCATAGACACATAAACAGTATTATTTTACCTTGACAATAAAAGCTGGTGAAACAAACAGTTATAAGTAGTGGAATTGGCATAAAAACAAACATGGCAACCATGTCTGGCTTTGCTTTGGTTTTTGAAATTATATATTTTATGTTTGAAATGGTTTCTATTCACATTTAAAAATTGAAAAAAAGCTTTGTTAGCTGCGATTGATTGACACATTTGGAAACTGTTTTGTTTACGGCAGTTTATTAAT
The DNA here is from genome assembly GCF_947034865.1 of Barbatula barbatula. NCBI lineage: Eukaryota > Metazoa > Chordata > Actinopteri > Cypriniformes > Nemacheilidae > Barbatula > Barbatula barbatula. The sequence continues at coordinate 7,724,832 of NC_136788.1, forward strand.
AACATTTACCGCAACAAAAAACTGACGCTGTCTGTTGTTCAAGAGTGGCTTGACACAAGGAATGCGACAGCTGAAACCCACGTCTTGCATACGTCTGTGCATAGTGGTTCTTGAAGCACTCCAGCTGCAGTCCACTCTTTGTGAATCTCCCCCACATTTTTGAATGGGTTTTTTTTCACAATCTTCTCCAGGGTGCTGTTATCCCTATTGCTTGTACACTTTTTTCTACCACCTCTTTTCCTTTTCTACCACCTCTTTTCCTTTTCTACCACCTCTTTTCCTTTTCTACCACCACTTTTCCTTTTCTACCACCACTTTTCCTTTTCTACCACCACTTTTCCTTTTCTACCACCACTTTTCCTTTTCTACCACCACTTTTCCTTTTCTACCACCTCTTTTCCTTTTCTTCGCCTCTCTATTAATGTGCTTGGACACAGAGCTCTGTGAACAGCCAGCCTCTTTTGTCTTCCCCATGATTGTGTAGCCTACAGAACTAGACTGAGAGACCATTTAAAGGCCTTTGCAGGTGTTTTGAGTTAATGAGCTGTTTAGTGTGTCTTCAGGTGTCTTCAATATTTAACCTTTTCACAATATCCACTTTTTCTGAGATAGTGAATTTGGGATTTTCCTTAGTTGTCAGTTATAATCATCAAAATGAAAAGAAATAAACATTTGAAATATTTCAGTCTGTGTGTAATGAATGAATATAATATACAAGTTTCACTTTTTGAATGGAATTAGTGAAATTAATCAACTTTTTGCTGATATTCTAATTATATGACCAGCACCTGTATTGCAATTATTGAAATATTGCAAATGTGCATACTACAATACATGCAATGGTTTGCAATAACCAAATCATTTTAATACTTCAAAAAGATACGTATAGCAAGACGAAAAAGCTTTGTTGTATCAGATATCATATATCTAATTATGTTGTGCAGCCCTATTAGAAAAGAATGCATTTACTGCCAATCACTTTTCAACACACAGGTGATGATGCTATTCCTATCTCTTGACAGTGAGCTTCATGGTGGCCTGTGTGGTGGCTCATCTCCGGTCAGCCAGATACAAACGATTCCAGAAAAAACTCCACCAAACTTCCACCAGAGATGAAGAACCCACACGTGGAATCGCTGGTTAGTCACATGACCCTGTCACCTTGGCTCAATCTGCCTATCACGGTCTGTTCATTGTCCTTCTTTTCGGAATTGCATTTACAGCCAAAGAGTGGTTGGGTCACAATACCACACCACGACAGGTGACACTTGCCTTTAATGAGAAGAAAGTGTTCCAGGTCTTCGATGAGAGCGGATCGCTGACATCCCATAACCTGTGTAACCAAGACCACCTGGATGTGCTGATTTCCAATGACCACCTGCATCGGGCTCTACTCTTGAAGATCCCCAAAGAATACGATCTGGTAGGGAGTGAGTTACTTTCTTACACAATCAACAAATGCTCAGGTTGACATTATATTTTATTCGATGTGCCCGTCAGGTTTTGTTCTTTGATGACGTGAATAAGAGGTCAGAGTTTTTGAGTCACATGCGCTCCGAGCTGGAGGGCAGAATTCAGAGTCTGAACGTGACGGAAATGGGCGAGAGCGAGATTTTGAACGACGCTGTGACCAGAAATCAGAGAGAGAAGATTGTGGAGACGTTCTTCAAACACGCTTTTGCACAGGTAAGTGTGCGTCGACTTTATCGAGTCCATTGAGAGGCAGCATGTAAAATATGTTTTTTGACTCCAGGTTTTGGATATTGATAAAAGTGATGCAGGAGACTTAAGCAAGAGGACCAGAGAGGCTTTGCAATGTGAACTCTCACGAGCTGAATTTGCCCGTGTGTTCGGTCTAAAGCCTGATTCACTTTTTGTGGAGTCCATGTTTACACTAGCCGACAAGGACGGCAACGGATACATCTCCTTTCAAGAGTTCCTGGATGTCATCGTCATTTTTATGACCGGTAAGGGGTTAAATATTCATAATAACACAGTGTAACAAATATACTTTTAATAGTTCTAGCACAATTCTTCAAGCACCAATGTTTTAGTGTATATAGTGCTCATATCATAAATTACCATATATCAGTTCATTGCAAATACTTATTTTAAAAAAGATTTTCCAATTGTCACTGTCAGAAAATTCTGGAAATGTCTGTAGCACAGGGAAGGAGGATGAAGCGATGATGGGTGACTACGTCTGGAACTCGGTTTGTGAGGACGGTATTAGTCATAAAGGCAAAAGCGATAAAATGTACACTTCTGAAGTTTTGGAATGACTCAGTTGTTGTTTTGAGCTCAGCGTTATGCCAGTACCTTGTCATTTCTGCGTACGAGTAATAATACCGAAATGTATAAATGCGTGTCAAATATTGTGATGACCGTCGATGTTCAGCATGTTCAACATCCTAAAGAAACTTAAGCAAAACACAACTATACTGTCACAGTTACAATTGTTTTCATTTCTCTGATTCTCAATTTCAGGTACACCCGAGGAGAAGTCCAAGCTTTTGTTTTCAATGCACAACATTAAAGGAGATGGTTTCTTGTCTAAGGAGGAGTTCTCGTCCTTGCTCAGGTCAGCCCTGACGTCACTTCACCATATTTCATTTTCAAGAACGAAAAGTTGAAATTATGAAAGAGTTTTCCTCTCTGGTGTGCAGGTCCTTTATTGAGATCTCTGGCGGTGCTCTGTCTAAGAGTCAGTTTGATGATGGGATAGCAGTTATGCTTCAGGCAGCTGGACTTGACAACAAACATCACTTCTCCTGGGAAGACTTCCACTTTTTACTGCGAGACCATTCAGCTCAACTCAATATTAAAGGTTGAAAAGATAACGTGTGCTAGGTTTATTATAGGATATATGGAGAGGAGACATTGCTCTTTGTATTTTTCTTAACACACATGCATATCACTCTTTTGCGTGTATTTACAGGCATGGAGGTACATGGTAAGAGAAAACTAACCAAACAACAGCGCATATCCTTCATTGAGAAAAAAAGGTAGAAACATTTACTATAAATCCTAAAGGTGAACGAGTGTACATGAAGTTAATATAGATTTTCTGTTTAGTTCTCCTGCAGTTGAAGATCTTCAAAGCTCTGAGGAGCATCCGGGCCAGGAACTTCGTCAAAGACAGACCAAGAAGTGAGGCATTAAGATATAACATGTCTGTTGCGGTCATTAAGGAGCATGTGTTGCATTATGTTGCGTTTTGTAACATGTGCATGGCCATTAGAAGCTCAACGGGGTGTTAGATTTAAGCCTTTGAGAAACCTGTCATTTGCTCGCTGGGAAATGTGGTAATCAGCTTTTGTGGAAACTGATGCCACTTTGTGACATAACGTCGGCCAGGTTTCACTTTGATGGTAACAATCCAGTCGTCTGAATTGTCTGGAATAGATTTATCTGGTGACAACACGTTTCATTGCTTTACTATGTGTTACAAGAAAGGCAATAGAAGTGATAATTAGGGACATTTGAGAAAAACTGTAGTAATAAACAACAGCACATACTCGCTCGTGCCGCTCTGTGGTACATACAGGACATGAATGAGCCCTCAGATGGAGGATGTGTGCTTTTACTTGCATTACTTTAAAGTATTCCGTCATAAGTCGTTTATCCGATACGTCTTCCAAATACATAAATGTAAAAGCAAACTTTGTGTTGTTTTACATAAAAAGATGCTAAATAAGGGACCGTGTAAAAAGTTCACTCATTATGTATAAATGAACCCACGTTTTAATTGATTGTGACGGACATCTAGAGGGCGTTTGTATGGTGTTCACCTTCATCTTAACCCCTTTAAGATCATTAATTATTATTCTCAGGTTGGGTTTAATAAGTCAGGACTAAATTATAAGCATTTCAAATACTTGCAGTTTGGTCGGAAGTTTCCTTTTCTGGTAGGGCCTTACTTAAAGTCTAACAGCACTAAATGAAAACCTAGGTAGGCAGTTTTGTAATAATTTTTTTTAAGTTGGTTGCTTTTTCTTTTATATACAAAATCAGTATGAAAAGGCATATAATATTCAACAAGTAAATAATTACATATAATAACTACTGTTTCAATCAAAGGTGTATTTAGCTTGTGGACTTCTTATTTTCAGCTGGGCTTCTGATCGTCAGGGTACTGATGGTAGGCAGTATACCTTTTTATGTCTGACCTGCGGCGTTTATCTTTAAAACATACATTTAGGGTGTGCTGAGCTGCTCCAAAAACAACCCAGAATACCTTAAAGTCCCAGTGAAATTAAAAATGACAATTCTTATTTTTTCACGAAATATTGCGAGTTTATACTAAATAGCTTATCAACATGGGTCATTTTCTTTTTCAAATTCATGTAGCCTCATAATCTTCAGTTCTGAAAATGCACTTTCACCTTGACTATCCATATCAAATGACGTAAATTACACGGCTTGGCTGGAGCATCCGTTAACTCCTACCCTTCAGCTGTCAGTCTGCTGCCAGTTTCATAAAAAAAATCAGTGCAACAGCTGTTGCAATCCAATCAATTCGCAGTGATAAACACAAGCTACGCCCACAATTGTTCTCCTTTGAAATTCCCTTTCTCTTGGAAATGTGTCAAAATACAGACGTAAAAACGTAAAAATCTGAATAACAATTGGCGGGTACTTTATTCAATTCAATTTACAAAATTAATTTTAGATTTTAAATGAAAACCCATGGCTTTTTTATTTAAGCAAAAGCAACACAGGTACGCAAATACTATAACTGATACAAAATACGCTCTTTTGCTCTGTTTAGGTCTGTCTTAAAAAATCCCAAAGTCTACGTAAAGCCTCAGAGAGAACGTTACAACAGGAACCCAGTGAAGCAGAGGATACAACAGTTTAAACGCTTCGTAGAAAACTACAGAAGACACATCGTCTGTATTGTCATTATGTACGGGATCATAGCTGGACTAGCTTTGGAAAGATGCTATCGTAAGTGTCCTTTTATTTTACATTTATGCATTTGGCAGACGCTTTTATCCAAAGCTGCTTACATTGCAATTGTACTATACATTTGCTTCTGACTATGTGCAATCCCTTGGGATCGAACCCATGACCGTGGTGTTGCTAACACCATTCTCTGACCACTGAGGCGCAGGAAAGCTATTGTTTAAAGTCTTTCATGATTAATTGTTCTGTGAATATTTGTAGCTGTTAAATCAATTTCTTAGTTGAATGTCCCCATGTTAAATTGAATACTTTCACACTGAATATCCACACTAACGGATACAAACCAATAGCGATGTTTGTAGATTATGGTTTGCAGGACGCCGTCAGTGGAATCCCAGAGACCTCTTTGGTGGGCTTGCTGGTATCTCGAGGTTCTGCCGCCGCCATCTCCTTCCTGTTTCCCTACATGCTGTTAACTGTGTGCCGTAACCTGATAACGCTGTGCAGGGAGACGTTTCTGAACAGATACATCCCTTTCGACGCTGCCATCGACCTCCACCGACACATGGCTATGGTCGCCATCATTCTCTCAGGTCAAAGTCAACACTAGAATACTTAAACTTCCTTATGGGCCTTTCTAAATGTTCATGACTAATACGGTTATAAGGAAGCATCTATCTAATATTGAGCAAATTTATGAGTCAATTCTGGATGTGGACGTGTTCAGAGACACGTTGTAAGTGCTGTTATGCAAATGATGTCGCGAGTAATCCTTTTTCAAGTAAATCATTCTTTATTCTTTCTGTGCTCCAGTTGTACATAGTTTGGGTCACGTGGTCAATGTGTACATCTTCTGCATCAGTGACCTCAGCATCCTCGCCTGTTTGTTTCCAAAAGTTTTTTCTGACAACGGGTACAAAAAGATATATGATTCACTCTAAAATCACATTAGAAATACATTGTATTTGTGTGTGAACCTTATTCAAGATCCTATTTGTCCATCACTTGCAGGTCTGAGCTTCCGATGAAATGGACGTTTTGGTTTTTTAAGACCGTGCCAGGTACAGCTCTCCGTGAAATAATATGTTAGCCACAGCTTGTATCCTTTTCATGGATGATATGTACAATGTATTGTCTCTTTGTCTCATTCAGGTCTTACTGGAATCTTGTTGCTCCTGATCTTCGCCTTCATATACGTCTTTGCATCACGATATTTTAGACGCATCAGCTTCAGGGGATTCTGGGTCACACATTACCTCTATGTGCTCGTCTATGTGCTGGTGAGAGTCAACTGCAAAAAGTATTTTTGATGTGTTTTCCAATACAAATATAAATCAAAATACACTATGTGTACAAAAGTCATTTACACGTTTATCTATTTCAGTAAGTCCAATTAAAATAAATATTCATGCAATGGAATACAATTCCATTGGAAGAGCCTTCTTCTGTTCTGAAATGACAGTGTCATTGATGGGTTTGGTGGATGAGTGTTTGACTCAAAGCTGTTCAGCTGGGTTCAGCTCTGGGCTTTATACAGACCAGTCGAGTTCTTAAATACTAGACTGAATCTTGACTTTTTGAATTAAATATTTATTTGTCAGGTGGTGATCCATGGCAGCTACGCTCTCCTCCAGGAACCCTGCTTCCACATCTACCTGATCCCTCCCGGCCTCCTCTTCCTCCTTGACAAGCTCATCAGTCTCAACAGGAAGAAGGTGGAGATCCCGGTGGTGAACGCCGAGCTGCTGCCGTCAGGTACACTGCACACAGATCCAGCATGTGGCTCAGTTTGTCTCTGACGACCTGGACACAATGATCACAGTACGCTGAAATGTGTTGAGTCCTGATTGATCTGGCTGTGAATTCATACAGCTCCTCAAAACTGGAGTCACCAGCTTTAAAATGAAATGGTCCATAAATATCTGCAGGTGTGACAAATCTGGAGTTTAAACGACCTCAAGGGTTTGTGTACCGATCGGGACAGTGGGTACGTATCGCATGCCTGGAGCTTGGCACAGATGAGTACCACCCTTTCACCCTGACCTCCGCACCACACGAGGAGACCCTCAGCCTTCACATCCGTGCTGTGGGACCCTGGACCAGCAAACTCAGAGAGGTCTACGCTCCTGAGAAGCGCCAGGAGATCAAAGGCTATCCAAAGGTAAGAATGCAGACTTTATATAGACTTTATGTTTTTTGTTTGGATTTGTTCAATCTAAATTTTTGTTTTTGCAGCTGTATCTAGACGGGCCGTTCGGGGAGGGCCATCAGGAGTGGACGGATTATGAGGTGTCAGTGCTCGTGGGCGCGGGGATTGGGGTCACTCCCTTTGCCTCCATCTTGAAAGACCTGGTCTTTAAATCTTCTGTCAAGTGCAAATTTCACTGTAAAAAGGTACATCACCCTCAGCATGGTCATAAAATGCCTTATCTTAAGTTTATATCATAAACCAATTTACACATGAGTCAGATCCACATGTAACGTTAGTGGATTCATTATAACTATACGTCATGTCAGTAAACATAGCCAAGATGAAATCAGTTTCTACTGAACTCAATCTACTTGGAATAGTTTTTTTAACCTCTAACATTTACATTTAGATTTTCTTGTTCTATTACATTTGTTACAAAAACGTATGCACATTTTTCATACAGTAAATGTGATTTAACAAAGTATTATTATTAAATATGTTAAAAGTTAACCATACACGTTGCTTGTAATTGGGATAAGTACACGTTATGTTAAGTATTTTCACATACATTTTACCGCTAACATTGGAGTAACATCATACTAACGGTTAAAGCACTGTACACTCAAAAAATGTATCTGATGAATTTACTTAAAAATGCTGCGTCAAGTTGCAACAATATTAAGTCATTTGAATAACACTTTAGTTGTATGAACAAAATAAATTTAAGTAATGTTGACGACAACTTTTTCAATCATTCCGATTGTACCAGCAATTTTAAGATAATTAAACTCAATATTTATCCTTCTCAATGGTAATTTTTTATTGTCATACATAAATTATACACACACTTGCTGCATGTAAGTCACAACACAATGAGGAAATCAGATGAAAGGCATCTCAGTACTGCCATGAGCACAGTTGAAGCTCATTGAATGATGCAAAAGACATCGGAAATGCGCACAAACCTCTCACGGCCTAAGCATATGTACCACTCTTCATAACAATGGCAACCCTAAAACTAAAAAATCTAAGATAAATGAACAATAAGCACAAACAAGTCTTTTTACTTTACTGAAAAACACTCAAAATAACACTCAATTTCGAAATTGACTGCCTAAATGCAGTCTTACGCAAAGCATGCTGGGAACAGAAAATCCACCTCAACCCGTCATGTTGAATAAACTTGTTTATATTAAGTAAAGTCCAATACTCAACAATGTTACGTTGACCAGTCAAACACTTGTTAAGTAAAGCTGACAGATCTGAATTTATTTTATAAATAACACAGTTAACTTATGTTCATTCAGTTTATTGCATTCTTTATGGACTGTTCATTTTTTTGAGTGTATAAATGATCTATGTTTAAAATTAAAAGGTAAAAATATAGATTTTTAAATTAAAATGCAAGTTCGCTTTTCAAGTCAATGAGTCTTGTTTAAAGGATGTTATAAAGGATATTTCTACTATAAATCGGCAAGAATACCAATCTAGACACAACGTTTTTCTAGCATATCTGTTCAACTTTGTCTAGTATAACTCATTGAAGAAACCTTTTCTCAGGGGTTTCCAATTGGTTTAAGTATTACGGTAATGTATTCTGGCTCCAGGTGTATTTTATCTGGGTGACACGGACTCAGCGTCAGTTCGAGTGGGTGTCTGACATCATAAGAGAGGTGGAGGAGATGGACACTCATGAGCTGGTGTCTGTGCACATCTACATCACTCAGCTGGCTGAGAAGTTTGACCTCCGCACCACCATGCTGGTAAATACCGGTGCCACGTTTCAGCCTACTGAGAAACCATTCATCATTGTTTGAGAGAATTATAATATCACTGAGAGATTTTTATGGCACCACAAATGTCATTTTAATATGATTGTAATTGCCTCACACGAAACACGATGAATAAAGAAATCAGATTAAAAACATTAGCATCTGATATGAAGTTGCTCACGAGTTGTTAGGCTGTAAACCGTGTCTCTCTCTTTTTCTGAAGTACGTCTGCGAGCGCCACTTTCAGAAGGTGTGGAACCGGAGTTTGTTTACTGGTCTGCGATCTATAACCCACTTCGGTCGGCCACCCTTTGTGGCTTTTCTCAGCTCGCTACAGGAAGTCCACCCCGAGGTTGGTACATTTCAACGTTTACACCTTTTACTTGATGTCCGTCCGAGTAACATCTTCATCTGTAAGGATAACTGAATCACACATGAAACATTCTTAGGTTTCCCTTTGGTTAATCAATTATTTATTATATCACAGCAACCGTCATACGTTGTATTTTTTGCTTCAAGGTGGTAAAGGTCGGCGTCTTCAGCTGTGGCCCTCCCGGTTTGACCAAGAATGTCGAGCAAGCTTGCCGACAAATGAACAAACGGGACCAGACTCATTTTGTTCACCACTATGAGAACTTCTAGATCATCTATTGTGAAAATACTCAACGTTAGACTATATTATGAGGCTACATGATAAGGAAATCTGTTCATGCCGTGATTGATTCAACCAAACATGCTGTTTATAAAGCATTTATAAACGTAATGAAAGAGATCAATTGCTTCATCTCTCTCTCCCTCCCTCTCTCTCTCTCTCTCTCTCTCTCTCTCTCTCTCTCTCTCATCTCTACATCTTTACATATACGTGATTACATATTATTACAAATGATATATTTCATGTAATGGTCAATAACTGAAATAGCAAACTGTAATCTCGCTTGCCAAAAATGAGGGTTGCCTTACATTTTGAAGTATATTCAAATGATCTGAACATGTCATTTCAACTTGCTATTTTTAACTTTTGGCTAGTTGTAAGTTGCTGTAACTTAAAAACAAGTTTATTAAAGTTTACGTTTATTAAAGCTGTTAACACTTTTCGAGTTAATGTAAATAAAAAAAGATGATTCCATGACTTACAGATCACATTATTCTATATGATGTAATTTTCTAAAATCAATGTCAATATGATGTTAAAATATCCTAATAAATACAGTAAAATCTTCCCTGTTTACTGGATAATTTCATTACAAGTGTGTTATCTTAAATGATTTGAGCTGGTACATTACAATCAGACTTTTAAAGCTCATGTACCGCTGCAGGTGCAGACATGTATGACTCTATTACTGTACATACTGTACCATTTGTTTTCCAATTATTAGAGCCAACAAACCTTAGGATATAAGATTAGATTGAGATTGAAGATATAGACACCAAATAAGCATGACGATGCAAATGACACTGCGTATGAGTTAAAGAGGTTCAGTGAGTTCAGTGAAATAGCTTAAACAATTGTATCTTGACATGGCTTTGGATAATTTTCCATATCTTGACATTTAATGTTTGAGTTGTGTCATGATCACGGGTGGTGAGACAAGGACAGAGGACCCAGGTGCAGACAGCGGGTAAGGGGTTAACATATATTTGATAAATAATAAAAGAAAGACCCACGTGGGGGTAACATAACAAAACAGGGATATCATAGACAACACAGGACTAACACTAACTACACTTAAACAAGACTAAAATGAACTTTAAACATGAACTACACTAAACTAGGCTAACAAGACACATGAACTCATCACACAAACCACAATGAACCAGCACAAGACAGAAGACACAAGGGCATTAAATAAGGGACCAAATCAAGAGGGGAACAGGTGTAGGGCATGAATCAATAACCTGTTCCCGAGAGGATGGGAACAGAGACCGGAGAGAGTCTATGGAAGGCCAAAAGGGCCTCACAAAGCATGAGATTCTGTCATGATCCTGCCACTAAACCAAGAGAAAAATGACATGATGAGGCAGAATCATGACAGAGTTGGTTCTGAAGTAGGCTAGATCATAATTTTAACCCACCATGCAATAAGTTAAAATAAAAGAAGTTACCACACTGTTTTCACAAAATGAATGAACACAATGAAGAATTAGATTTCATCATTAAGCATTAGACGTTTACATGCACGAGAATGAAACGGGAATTAACATACAACATACATACAAATTTTTTTACATACAATAAAAAACATTTAACTATACAGGTTTTACATTTCTAATGTATGAGTCCATTATACATGATAATGAATTGTATTCATAGTGTTCTTTTCACATCTCATACACGATGCTGTCTTCATTAATAAGTGTCAGAAACTTTTCAACTTGGAAGCCAAAGCTGAAGAAATGTCATGCCCGTAGGCGACAGGGACCCTGCAGATATTTTCTGAATTGACTTCCTTATTGTCCGTCACGCAATCCAGTTTAAGGTTGATAGTGAGCATAAGGCAGTTTCCTTCTGGATATAAGGGTTAATGGTTTTGAATAGTTAAGTATAGGGTTAGGAATGAAATGACTCATGCCAAAAATCACTTATTTGAAAGGAACAGTTCACCCCAAAATAAAAATTCAGCCATCATTTACTACCCCTCGAGTGTTTCCAAATCTGTATGCATTTCGGTTCTGATGAACACAAAGAAAGATATTTGGAAGAATTCTTATAATCAATAGTTCTCGGCCCCCATTGACTGACATAGTAGGAAAAATAACTTTAGCGTTATTTTTGTTCTGTTGAACACAAAAGAAAATATTTTGAAGAATGTCGGACAGCAAACAGTTCTGGGGCATTTTTGGCCCATTGTATTTTTCCTACTGTGGGAGTCAATTGGGTCCAAGAACTGTTTGGTTGCAAGGATTTGTCCAAATATCTTTCTCTGTGAGAAAGAAACTTATACAGATTTGGAAAAACCCAAGAGTGAGTAATTCATGACAGAATTTTCATTTTGGGTGAACTATCGCATTGATATTACAGGAACTTTTATTTTGACACGATTTGTAAAAACATTTAATATTTCTTTTACATGCGTTAGTACATGAAACATTACACGAATGAGTCACTAGTGAAATGTGAAGCCTACGAATTAGCATCAGATTGTGTTAATATTTATTTATACATAAAGACACCGCAAAGTGAAATATGTTGCATGGAAAGTTGTGCTGTGACACGGAAAAAGGGAAATTTGTGTGTATGAATACGACTCAATAAATTATATTTTGTGACAATGTAACTAATTCCTGTGAGACTGTGTTGACATCACACAGCATCCACAACACGTTTAACATGTTCATTTTGATCAAACAGGACTGCATCCTTCCTCCACATGAGAGCCTTCACATGCTACATAAATAAAGTTGGATTTACAGGTTTAACTATAATGTCCTGCAGTTCCATCACTGATTATAATTTGGGGATTTTTTCCAAAAGTGGTGATTTAACTTCTGATCCATTGCTGAACACAAACTTTAGTGACTTTGTGGTGTAACCAACAATATGTCTGGGAAGGTGGATTTTGATTCACTTGAGAAAACTTCCTGTCTTTGCGTCTTGATCGACTGTCCACCGTAGCCAGAAAAGCAGAGATGGTGTGTAAGTGGAATTGTTCCACATTAACACAACACAAAGTGTAGATACAATATTACCCTTAAGTACTTAAAGTACTTTAAAGTCGAGAAAATCTAAATTCGGTCATCATTTATTCACCCTCATGTTGTTCAAAACCAAAACAATTATATAGACTGTTGACTTCCGGTTTGAGTTTGGCTAGTGTCTGATAATATATTATTGACTGTTTATATTTAATTTAATTTACGTTGATATTCATTTGTATATTTTACTGTTTACTCATTTTACTAGGCCTAAATAAAAGATTAGTTGAATTTTGTTATATGTTCATGAAAAAGTGAAAGAAGTAAGGCTGCAATTGAATAAGAGCGAGGGCTCTTACAAGCGGCCGTCACAAGCGGAGGCCTTCCTACTCTAGATACGAGATGGTGGCCTGGCACCGTGATGAATGAAAGGCCATTCAGCAATTTCATTGGCCTTTTAAAAAGTACAATCAGAGTTGATAGGTTCTCAAGATCAAACCCCATCTGTTGGTTCGACACATCACCTCGTGCCCTCCATCAGGGAACTGAGGTTACAACCGTAACCAAGACGTGTTGTTATTTGGAAACCGCCTATACCTGAATCTATTGAATCTATCGAATATTTAAGCTATTTCTAGACTAAAACAGTATTCAATAATCTCATCATCATCACTTCGTCTCCATGATGTTCTTTTTTCAGTCTTTTTTTTTACAAAAAGTACAATAAAAGTTCAAATGCAAATGCAATGTTACAAATAGATACAGCAATGGATAGAAAGGATCTTCGGATGTGAAAGATTCTTTATGAAACCATTTAGGCAAAAAAGGTTCTTTTATGGCATCGTGAAGCACCTTTATTTTTTAGAGTGCATGATGTTCTTTCTGTTCATCTGTGTATTTATTATGATGTGAACACACCTTTCTTCTGGTACCCACCTAAACCATCAATGTCTTCATTCTGGAAAATGTATCGCCATTGAGCACACGTGCAGTATTATCATTTATTTTCATGTGTTCTAATGTAAGTTTAATGCGTTTATCCATCTGATTTGATCCATCTTTACATAACTTGTCGTGACAAGTACTGATAGTCTAAATCATGATGTTATGGGTTAAGCATCCATCAACTGCTTGTCATTGAATCAGCAATCCGCATTGTATGAGTATGCAGAACTCAACTCAACTTCTGCCCTATATATATCCACTTCCAGAGAACCATCATTTATTCCTTCTACTGTGGAATACAAAAGAAGATGTTATGAGAAATGTCTCCGTGGTTTGGGGGCCTGTGTTGTGTGGTCCACAACATTCTTCAAAATATCTTCTTATGTGTTCTACATCAGACAGAAATTCATACAGGTTTGGAATGACACGAGGGTGAATAAATGATGACAGAATTTTTGGGTGAACTTTACCAACATCTGTGTGTTTTTGGTTGTGGTCAAACGTTTATATAATGTTTGAGAAATAACATTACCCACACAAACACATCGATATCTATTTTCTGAGACGTCACAGCAACTATTTGATAACTTGTTATCTAATATTTTAGCTTGTAATGATGTTGATCAAGAGTCCCTCCCTTTATACACACCTTATGTAGTTGCTTTGACTCATATATCCACACTCTGTATTGCAGGAAATTGTCTCACGCTTAGATCTGTGATACTGTGACACAATGCAATGTGACAATTCCAGTTAGGCACTGACTATTAAATTCACTATTGAGAATTTTTAAGAACAAAATTGATCCCCATTGACTTCCATTATGAACCACTGAGACATCTCTCAAAATATCTTATTCTGTGCTTCCACATATATACAGTATTGGTTTTGAACAACATGAGGGTGAATAAATGATGACCGAATTTAGATTTTCTCGACTTTAAAGTACTTTAAGTACTTAAGGGTCATATTGTATCTACACTTTGTGTTGTTTAAATGTGGAACAATTCCACTTACACACCATCTCTGCTTTTCTAGCTACGGTGGACAGTGGATCAAGACGCTGAAACAATTTTCCAAAATGCGTACGTGCAGTCCACCCCGAGTTATCAGTTCCAGCTATACATCAGGAGGTATATAAGAGCTATACACATTTTATTTCTCAGCAAAGACAGGAAGTTTTCTCAAGTGAATCAAAATCCACCTTCCCAGACATATTGTTGGTTACACCACAAAGTCACTAAAGTTTGTGTTCAGCAATGGATCAGAAGTTAAATCACCACTTTTGGAAAAAATCCCCAAATTATAATCAGTGATGGAACTGCAGGACATTATAGTTAAACCTGTAAATCCAACTTTATTTATGTAGCATGTGAAGGCTCTCATGTGGAGGAAGGATGCAGTCCTGTTTGATCAAAATGAACATGTTAAACGTGTTGTGGATGCTGTGTGATGTCAACACAGTCTCACAGGAATTAGTTACATTGTCACAAAATATAATCTATTGAGTCGTACACACAAATTTCCCTTTTTCCGTGTCACAGCACGACTTTCCATGCAACATATTTCACTTTGCGGTGTCTTTATGTATAAATAAATATTAACACAATCTGATGCTAATTCGTAGGCTACACATTTCACTAGTGACTCATTCGTGTAATGTTTCATGTACTAACGCATGTAAAAGAAATATAAAATGTTTTTACAAATCGTGTCAAAATAAAAGTTCCTGCAATATCAAAGCGATAGTTCACCCAAAATGAAAATTCTGTCATGAATTACTCACTCTTGGGTTTTTCCAAATCTGTATAAGTTTCTTTCTCACACAGAAAGATATTTGGACAAATCCTTGCAACCAAACAGTTCTTGGACCCAATTGACTCCCACAGTAGGAAAAATACAATGGGCCAAAAATGCCCCAGAACTGTTTGCTGTCCTACATTCTTCAAAATATTTTCTTTTGTGTTCAACAGAACAAAAATAACGCTAAAGTTATTTTTCCTACTATGTCAGTCAATGTGAGCCGAGAACTATTGGTTATAAGAATTCTTCCAAATATCTTTCTTTGTGTTCATCAGAACCGAAATGCATACAGATTTGGAAACACTCGAGGGGTAGTAAATGATGGCTGAATTTTTATTTTGGGGTGAACTGTTCCTTTCAAATAAGTGATTTTGGGCATGAGTCATTTCATTCCTAACCCTATACTTAACTATTCAAAACCATTAACCCTTATAACCAGAAGGAAACTGCCTTATGCTCACTATCAACCTTAAACTGGATTGCGTGACGGACAATAAGGAAGTCAATTCAGAAAATATCTGCAGGGTCCCTGTCGCCTACGGGCATGACATTTCTTCAGCTTTGGCTTCCAAGTTGAAAAGTTTCTGACACTTATTAATGAAGACAGCATCGTGTATGAGATGTGAAAAGAACACTATGAATACAATTCATTATCATGTATATTCACTAACATGAATTTTGAAGAACAAACAATATTGACCCTCATTGACTTCCATTATGAACCACTGAGACATCTCTCAAAATATCTTATTTTGTGCTTCCACATAGTTAAAACAGTGCAAGATGACATTGTTGAGAAGGACATTGGAGACCCATATATTTTTTAAGTCAATACAAATATAGCACCCAACATGAGATTAAACGACAGTATGCTAATACATGGAACTGAATGTAGAACTAAATAATAAAAATCGTGAAGAATAATGAGAAAATATTAAATTAAATATATCGTTGGCTGTTGAATGAATTGGTGTTTGTTGTTGGTGTTTGTTGGCATCTGTTGGATCATTGTGAAACTTTTATAAAGATCTATAAAAACCTACAAATCTATTGTGATAGTCCTCTGTGTGACATCCTTGCCCAGTTTTCCTCTCGAATTTACAGTTTCAAAGACCAGAAACCTGTGATGATTGAAGCTGTGCTGCCATCTGCTGGAGGAGACAACTATTAAGAGTGCTCATTGTTTCAGATTTTTGATGGTAATCTAATATTTTAAAATATAATACACATTTAAATGTGATACATGCCAAAAAGATTATTTAAATATAAAATCATAGGCTATATCATATACTAAAATAGTGCAATATAATTTTTTTTAAATCAAATAAAAATGAACAAAATCAAATTATAATTTTCCCCAGTGACTAAAATAGCAAAAATCAAAACCATATTCAAAGTTATAAATCTGCAGTAGTAGAGACAGACGGTCTGCTTCACACAAAGTTAATCCTATCACTGTCTGTAAGTACCGAGCAGGTATTTTGATCCTGTCCATATTGTCCTGTCCCTCCAGACACTTTGTGTCACAACACATGCAGCACCAATGATTGAAAAACATACAAACATGATCCTCTATCTGTAAACAATGCACTTTCCTTTCGTAGGCAAAATCAACAGAACGATTCAAGACGTCTCAGTGGGAACCTTCAGTGATAAGATGTTTGGAAGTGGCTCTAAGAAATGGTTCATGAAGAAAAACACAAGACAAAGGAATAAAGGCAAGAAACCGGCCAACAGAAGGAAGAAGAAGTGGATTGCCAAGGTTTTGACGCTACACAGAGAGAGGATTTTACAGGAACTTGATGTCAACAAGGTTCTGCCGTATCTGGTGTATGACGAAGTGTTTTCTCTTGAGGAATATAAAGAGATACTGGCCCAGGACTCCAGCAAGAAACGAACAGAGCTGTTTCTGGATCAGCTGTCCCAGAAAGGACCGAGCGGGTTTAACGCTTTCTGCTCTGTGCTGGAGGAAGTGTGTCCTCACCTGCTCACCTGCTTCCTCCTGGACTGTCAAGGTAAACCGGAGAGATTGTGCATCAAATTCTAGTCATCTGCCTACACTACAAAACATTTTTGTCCATCACATCTGAATTAAAAAAGAAAGTGTTCATATAACAAAAAATGAAGCTTGTTTTATGACCTTTTAAAATCAAATTTGATATCAATGAAGCACATTTACCCTGTAACATGTATAAGACCATAATGTGTTTCATCTTATTTTACGATTTCCATTTTCTGAATGTCAATCTTTTTTTATTTACCATAATAATAGATCATATTTATATATAACGTTTTTTACTAAATGTATTTTACACTCATGAGATTTGGGTGAAAATGTGCTGATTTTAAAAGTCACAGTACTAAACTTAATGGTTCTAGGTGCCTAGAATTTATGATGGATTTTAATGGATTATTTAAATTTATTTTATTGTTCAATTGAATTGAATAATGAGATTTACCCAGCCTTTTAAAACTACACAATTTCTTTTTAAACTTAAATTTGCCTGTGATGCCCAAAAATAATTTTGGGTAGGTCCTTTCTAGGTGGGTCTGATACTATAGTCATGAGACATCTCTTAGGGATAAGATGTGCCATATCAAGATGAAAGATGACTGGACATCAATTTATGCTTAATATAAAATAAAAACGTTATAATAAACATGAATGAGTTGTTAAAAAACAACTAGGTCTCAAAGACTGTGTATCCTATTGAGATGTAGAAGTAAATAGCTTGCGTAAATCCACCCCACCGAGGAGATTACCGGCTGGGCAACAAACTGCCCTGGACTGAGCTCAGCATATGGCCTCAAATTTAAGTGTCTACCCTTAAGCTTGTCAGCTAATCTTCAGATTTAATGTGTAAACAGATGAACGTAAAGTTGATCAACAGGTCAAATTATGTGGAAATATAGGCAATTATTCAAACCCTGAGGCCCACGATTAATTCATGTCGTCATTTATAGGACCTTGATAAAAACCGTCTGGACCTTAATATTCAGGTCAGATCTGTGGTCTCCAACGTGGTGCCCGTGGGCACCTGGTAGCCCACATGAACTCTGTAAGGTGCCCGCTAAACGCAGGGCTCACCGATAATGCTCAAGGCAGTTGACAAATCTGTGACTACATCGTCATGAAAGTTTATTATTCGCAAGTGTTATAAGCTTTGATATTTTCAAGTGCAAAAATATCTGAAAGAAAACTTAATTTGGTTCTGTGAGCGTAAAAATAAGGCATCACATGTTTAAAGTTTGAAAACTATGTTATCAACAAGTAGCCCTCTGGAGGATTTTAGATATTTTGGTAGCCCTCGCTTACAAAAAGGTTGGAGACCCCTGGTGTAGATGCATCAACAGTTGCAGATTTATGTGTTGTCTGTAGAGGGAGCTAAAGTCGCATAGTATTGATGCTGGCACTACATATTTGAGCACTACATATTTTAATTATTTTGCCTTTTTTCTAAACCTTACTTCTAAATAAATAACTTGATAATAATAGGCAAAGAATTATATAAAATATATACTTTGTCTGTGTATTATTTTGCATTTATGTATTTAGATATTTATTCTTGTTCTTATTTATTTCTAATATTAGCAGGCTTAAAATTGCATTAAGAAATTGCCATGAGAGTGTCCTGGGCATCTCTTTCGACAGAAATGTAACTTGCACTTGCTATGCTCGCTATCGTGCATGCTTTTAACTCGTGTCTCAGGGCCTTAGCTTTAGAAATAAGGTCCATCTGATGTGCAGAATGTTCTACTTTCCAGATTCTCTGAATGAATGCTCATAACGTTTCCATGCAGACAGCTTAAAGTTAACTTTTCAAAGGTGTCTGAAAGAGTCGCTGTACCCAGACACTGTTCCGCTGTGACGTCAAACAAAATGTGTTTGTCCCTCGCAGATGGCTCAGCTGAAGGAAACAAGAAGCAAGGACAAACAAAAGCGTCGCACAGCCAAGCGAACCCGCTGTCCAAGAGACAGGAGACGGTTTGTTTTCTACCTATGTACACAGACCCGGTTTTTGACACGAGGTAAGATATCACCTCGCCGACGCTGTAATTGCTGCAATCTGTTCCTCTCGGGTCCCTCTGTGTTGTTGTGCATAATGAATGAGAACCGGAGGGGACCTACTCCTCAAGTTCAGTGTATCACGCTATTGGCCTTCTTGTTCCAGAAGGGGTCAAGTATACTCCTCGCTTACCTTATCGAGCCCTTTGAAGGGCGTCACGGTGGGTGTTAAAAAACAGATAAACGCTTTAATCCGCTGAGTGGGCCATTTTAGCATTGCATCGACACATTTGGATAGATAGACAGAGATGCTGAAGAGGCTGCTGTTCGTCTCTTTGATGTGCGAATCCCGTCTCATCAGTCTTTCGTATTTCTGGAGTCTCTCGAGACGTTGACCTTTAATGTGGGGGTTGCTTATCTGGAGGAATTTCTGCATTTCTGTGCCCTTTCTGTGGCATTTCTGTATCGAAAAACTGAGCTTAAAACTGACTCGATGGTTTGCTGGTCTTAACTGGTCAAGCTGCTGTATGGTGCCCAGACCGGGCGATAAGTGCCCCCTTTTAGTAGAAATATATTTCAAGTAATTTTCTTCACATTAAATATTCAGCAATGGGTTTTATGGGTGCTGTGTACTGTATATCCCACATGTGCATGCTTGTTCTTTCACTTCCGAGTAGTCGCTTCATTGTAACGTTTATTGAAGCAGACTTTTATTGTGATGTGACTTTTCATTTTGTCACGGTACAACTGAATCCATACACAGATCATTTTAGTCGATCATTTGGGATTGTATTTGATGCTTCAATACTGTTGGATATTGTTTTATCTTATTGTATAAGAACATTGCTTTTAAAAGCGTATACTAACGTTTCTAGCTAGGTTCCAGATAGCTCAGGTGCGTCTGTAAGATGTCTGCTAAAGATCGGGAAAACATTTGCTGTTTAAAAACATATGGTTAACATCTTAGAAAAGGCAGTTTTACACACATTCTAAATCATAAACAACTTGTTCTGGATGTCTATAATAACAGGTAATGCAGATGAGCAAACAATAGAAAATAAGTCATGCAGATGTAAATGCAGACACCAAATAGTCGTCTTCCGGATGTATGTGTGCTATCAATGGTAAACTTGCGATAATGCAACTAAATACAAGTTGAATTCTCATCATTGCTAAAAGCGCTGTTGTTCATATTAATATTGTTATTGAAATATTTAGATTTTCATTGCTTTGTAACAATCACAACAACACTGAATGCAAATATAACACTGAATTCAAGACCCACTACCATTTTCCAGATCACGACACAAATACAGCAGTGCATCAATAAAGCTGCAGATATCAAAGCACTTCACTGGATCTTTAAATGTGCTGCAATGCAAGGCACTCGCATCAGCATTCACTGCACATGCACATATGATACTGCATGTAGCGGTCCTTGACGTAAACTACAGAGTGAGCTATAGTTGTAAAGATGCAAATATTTATTTGATGTCATTTAGAGCATTTTATCTATTGGTGATCATATTAACCCTAAGAAGTTTGTGTTTTCAAATATTACGTTTTGTATAATGTTGAAGTCCTAAAAGAAATTCTATAGAAATGCCTTTAAATTAAATCAAATATGGAAAACAAAATGCATTGTATTTTGTTAGATTCATGTTTTGTATCTGCATCAGTGAATCATTCTGTTCTCATGAATATCATTTTCTTTGCCTTTGACTCTGAATACTTGCTGACATCACGGTTACAAGCTTGCTTAAGTCATCTCCCTTATGTAAACCCCTCTCACCTGTCTGTGTAATTGGAATAAGGTGCATCTGTTTCTTGTACGCCTGTAATTGGACATCACGTTGTCAGCGTTGTTTAACCATTTTCTTTTGAGCATGCAAGTTTGACAAGCATAAATACTGAGGAAACCTTACAGATAGATGCGCTAGACATACTGCAGTATGCATGAGAGAGAGGGATTGGTTTTCATGTCAGCGTACAGTTAGATCAGTAAGTGTGTAATAGCTGAAAGTGCTTCTCAGTGTGTTGTGTATAAATAAGTGAGCGAGATGTGACATGAACGGAGGGGTGGTCGCACTGCATAATTCATAGTTTTCACGAAAACTTGCACTTTGAAACCCGTTTTCAAAAGCTTGTATTTTCAGGCCCAGAAAACGCTGTTGACGTGTTAATGAACAGCTAATGCCCCCCCAAAAAGGTTCTGGTTTTAGTTGAAAACCGTGTTGTGTAAACAGCCACTAAAGCACTTTGTATGTTACAATCTTTTTAATTCATACGTTGTGAATCGTGCAAAACGTACGATGCGTGGAAAAAAAGCAATTCTGAAACCCCACCCCTAACGTCACAGTCACGAAAGCAAAATCGTTCTAAAATGTACGAATGAGATCATACGAATTAGCCACATCGTAAAATAGTTGTGTTTTTGCCGAGAGATTGTGTTGGATGTGCTGCTTTTGTAGATCTGTGTTCATATAGCTCAACTAGTAATGCATTTCTTAGAAACGCAAAGGTCGTGGGCTTGAACCATAGGAACACATGCAAATAAAAAATGAAAATGCTGAACGTACTGGAAGTTTCTTTGGATAAAGGCGTCTGCCAAATGCATGGAGAGAAATGTAGTGTCCAAAATCAGCCACTTGTGAGCGGGCACAGATGGAATCGGCAGACTTTTCCCATTTCTGCCCTGATATTGAGGAACAATCTGTTGACGTCTGCAGAGCTGAATTATGGTCAAATGTGTATTGTTATTGGTAGCTCTAAGAGTAAATAAAAGTGCTGGGTTGTTTTAACCCCCGGTTGGGTAAAATATAGACAAACACAAGCATTGGTTTTAATTACCCTGAGAAAAATACCACATTTTACCCAATTAATGGATTAAAAACAGCAATGCTTTTTAAGAGCGTAGTAAGCTATACTAGAAGTTGGTTAGGAGTATTGTATATTGTCATTTGAATTAATATTTCCTATGAGATCACTGCACGTATAGGTACGGATTTTAAAATTAGGCTTGATCCAAGCTGGGCTTAAAATAGAGGAAGTGGGCTTCCAGTTGGTGGAAGATGATGAGTCTGTGCGAGGTAAAGCGAGAAGCAGGCGTATTGTTGTCCAAAGTAGGCCTCCTTTATGTCTGACTGACAGCAAAGTCATCCTTTAGACGCCAGTGCCACAGGTCTGACCCACAGCCGAAACACACACAAACATAGACTCACTGACGTGGCAATATGACAAAATCATTTTGGGTCACACAAGTTACAAGGATACAGACAAACCCACACGCAGGAGTCGGGCAATTTGGAAAGCGTAGACGCAGTACCTACACAGAGAAGAGAAGTATGATTACGGACACCGTGATGGCAATGCAGGATTATAGACACTATATGTAAGTACAGCGTTTTTACTATGTACAAGACATATATGTTTCGGTTTAAGAAGTTTGAGAGGTCAGCAAATCTGTCTGGGGGAAAAAGGTGGAGAGGATTTCAGCCAATCATATTTGTTTGAAATATGTACGTACACTATAGAAGTGAAGTGCAGAGAAAAAAGGATTAAAGAATGCATGAGGATGTTATTGAATATGTATAAGGAATATATGGATAGAACAGAGACGTCATTACGAGATAAGTTATTCACATATATACATATTTATAAGGTAAAATGATATAACATATACAACACAGTACGTGCTGTGAACATAAACTATGTTGCGTCTCTCAGCTGACTGTTTTCTGTTGGATAGATGAAAAGAAGTGAAGCCTTTTTCTGCATTAGTGATGTGGCGTTACTGCCTAAGGATTGTCATGATTTGTTTTTATGAAAACTTGGGTTTTTCAAATAAAGAGTAAACAGAGCTCTTAGCTAGACATTGTTTTTATTAATGTGCATGGAAGAATAAGGCTAACAGGGCAGTTTGTGTGTTTCAGTAGCTGTTCCTCGTGGAAATAGGACAAATGGTGCCTCCAGCTCAACTTCATGACATTTAAATGTAAAACTGGTGTGTGATTGTGTATTTCGTTTACATTTTCAGCATCGTCGCTGGACACACATCAAATGTTTCCATAGGCGCATTGGGCATCTGGCAATTCTGACAAATGCCAGAGGAGCCGCGGACAGTTTTTAAAAATGTGGGCCGGTCAGAAAATAAATAAATTGTTTTTACAGGCCGACAGTGCATAGGAGTTTCCCCGGTGGGCCAATAATATTGAAGGAGGCAAAAGTCTCGGTAGGCGGGCATTTAACATGAGCAAACTCCAGTGCAGTGATTCTGGTTGCATCCAAATATCCCCACGTGCAGTCTTTTGCATTGAAGACCACCAAGTTTTCTAGTGGGCGTGAAGATCCCAAGTGAGCATGTAGTATTTCTAACCTGATGGGACACACTTAGCAAATTCAAACATGTAATTCATTCGTATTTACTTTCCCTACTATGGCAGTAAATGGGTCGCGAGATCTACTCGCCTACTGACATTTTTCCAAATATCTTCCTTTGTGTTTATCAGAACAAAGACATTTATACAGGACTGGAACAATCCGAGGGAGAGTAAATGATGACAGATTTTTAATTTTTGGCTCAACTGTCCCTTCAACTTTTCTCCATCACACACACACACACACAGATCCACTGTTAAATGGGAAGATGTGGTATTTATCTGTTAGGTTCACACTTTGTCTGTGTCCCTCGAATAGTTTTCACTTTCTTGCTGAGTTCAACCAAACCCGCTGTTGTAAATCATAGACCAAAGGCTATCCACTGGACCGAACAACCATAAAAGGAACGGTTTTGGCCAGACATATCTCTGAGTCTGACATCAACGTTAACTACTGTAATGATTTCCAATTATAGAGATCTGTTGTGGAGCTAATGCATTAAATTAGATATAGAGTTAGATTAGATTTTTGCTTGCGCTGGGTTTCTGTAACACCACGTGTGGGTTTAAAGTTAGTAAGTGATCATATTTGATGTCTTTGAGGCAACTGCAGTGGGCAATGGAGATGTTAACATGTATAATTGCTAAGATAGTACGCACCTAATGAAGTCTAACATTTGCTTTGATAAAAACTAATTTGTTTCATTTTTCTGAGGTAATAATCGCACCAAAAGCAAAATCTTGCGCATTTATGAGGTAGGCTAACTTGCAAATGTGTGTAACCATCTTACAAACTCCCATGCGCATTTTTCAAACCCTCGATCTGTGTTTACTTATGAAAGCCTTTCTCGAGGTGTGAGAAGCACCACAAGCAAAATCAAGTGAAAGTAAAGTGAAACATGTTTGCTGAAAGAGAGATTTTGCTTGTTTAGCAGGCTAATCGTCAAATGTGTGATATCTTAATCGCTGCAGGAAAGTGCCGTGAAGCGCTCTGCTTTTAGCGTCTTCATTTTCTCTCGTGGAACTGCTCCAACTGGCACAGCCGTGGAGAATCACTTCATTATTGGTTAAAAATAACCAGGCTGAAATCCTAGTCTGCCAGGTTACCAAAGAAAAGAGGAGGAGGAGGAGGAGGAGGAGAGAGAGAGAGAGAGAGAGAGAGAGAGAGAGGAAGATTAAAGTGGACGGGTTATGCTATAGTCTGCTGATGACTCACCTCACCGCACACAGGGAAAAAAGCACTGCGACAGCAATGAAGTGTGACTCGAGGTGTGTATGTGTGTGTGTGTGTGTGTGTGTGCAAAGAACAGAAAGAGTGTGTGTGGGTGTGTTTAAGATAATATGTGTCATACTTTTCACATGTATGTAAAAGAAAATGAAGGCCTAGTTATGATGTGTAGGCCTTTGTATATTATTCTGTTAATACTAAATTGTGTGATTTTGTGTGGTTAAAGATCAAAGATTATTACTCTTTTAGGGTTTTTTGTTAGGGTCAAAGATCCTCACTAACATATTCTGGTGAGCAGAGCAGGACAAGAGGAAAAGGTGCGAGGCCGGTGATGTGAGTGATAACGAGTGTCAGCTGTGCGTGCACCGGTCTCGCATCTCTCACGGAGAAGCTCTGGAGACTTAAGAGACGAGCGACAACAGGGTGCACCGGTCTCACTTCTCTCACGGAGGAACTCTGGAGACTTAAGAGAGGAGCGACAACATGGTGCACCGGTCTCACTTCTCTCACGGAGGAGCTCTGGAGACTTAAGAGAGGAGCGACAACAGAGTGCACCGGTCTCACTTCTCTCACGGAGGAACTCTGGAGACTTAAGAGAGGAGCGACAACATGGTGCACCGGTCTCACTTCTCTCACGGAGGAGCTCTGGAGACCTAAGAGAGGAGCGACAACACGGTGCACCGGTCTCGCATCTCTCACGGAGGAGCTCTGGAGACCTAAGAGAGGAGCGACAACACGGTGCACCGGTCTCGCATCTCTCACGGAGGAGCTCTGGAGACCTAAGAGAGGAGCGACAACACGGTGCACCGGTCTTGCATCTCTCACGGAGGAACTCTGGAGACCTAAGAGAGGAGCGACAACACGGTGCACCGGTCTTGCATCTTTCACGGAGGAACTCTGGAGACTTAAGAGAGGAGCGACAACACGGTGCACCGGTCTCGCTTCTCTCACGGAGGAACTCTGGAGACCTAAGAGAGGAGCGACAACACGGTGCACCGGTCTCGCATCTCTCACGGAGGAACTCTGGAGACTTAAGAGAGGAGCGACAACACGGTGCACCGGTCTCGCATCTCTCACGGAGGAACTCTGGAGACTTAAGAGAGGAGCGACAACACGGTGCACCGGTCTCGCATCTCTCACGGAGGAACTCTGGAGACCTAAGAGAGGAGCGACAACACGGTGCACCGGTCTCGCATCTCTCACGGAGGAACTCTGGAGACTTAAGAGAGGAGCGACAACACGGTGCACCGGTCTCGCATCTCTCACGGAGGAACTCTGGAGACCTAAGAGAGGAGCGACAACAGGGTGCACCGGTCTCGCCTCTCTCACGGAGGAGCTCTGGAGACCTAAGAGAGGAGCGACAACAGGGTTCACCGGTCTCGCATCTCTCACGGAGGAACTCTGGAGACTTAAGAGAGGAGCGACAACACGGTGCACCGGTCTCGCATCTCTCACGGAGGAGCTCTGGAGACCTAAGAGAGGAGCGACAACAGGGTGCACCGGTCTCGCATCTCTCACGGAGGAGCTCTGGAGACTTAAGAGAGGAGCGACAACAGGGTGCACCGGTCTCGCCTCTCTCACGGAGGAGCTCTGGAGACCTAAGAGAGGAGCGACAACAGGGTTCACCGGTCTCGCATCTCTCACGGAGGAACTCTGGAGACTTAAGAGAGGAGCAACAACAGGGTGCAACGGTCTCGCCACTCTCACGGAGGAGCTCTGGAGACTTAAGACTGGAGACCTAAGAGAGGAGCGGCAACAGGGTGCACCGGTCTCGCCTCTCTCACGGAGGAGCTCTGGAGACTTAAGAGAGGAGCGACAACAGGGTGCACCGGTCTCGCCTCTCTCACGGAGGAGCTCTGGAGACTTAAGAGCAGAGCGACAACAGGGTGCACCGGTCTCGCCTCTCTCACGGAGGAGCTCTGGAGACCTAAGAGAGGAGCGACAACAGGGTTCACCGGTCTCGCATCTCTCACGGCGGAACTCTGGAGACTTAAGAGAGGAGCGACAACAGGGTGCACCGGTCTCGCCTCTCTCACGGAGGAGCTCTGGAGACTTAAGACTGGAGACCTAAGAGAGGAGCGGCAACAGGGTGCACCGGTCTCGCCTCTCTCACGGAGGAGCTCTGGAGACTTAAGAGAGGAGCGACAACAGGGTGCACCGGTCTCGCATCTCTCACGGAGGAGCTCTGGAGACTTAAGAGAGGAGCGACAACAGGGTGCACCGGTCTCGCCTCTCTCACGGAGGAGCTCTGGAGACCTAAGAGAGGAGCGACAACAGGGTTCACCGGTCTCGCATCTCTCACGGAGGAACTCTGGAGACTTAAGAGAGGAGCAACAACAGGGTGCAACGGTCTCGCCACTCTCACGGAGGAGCTCTGGAGACTTAAGACTGGAGACCTAAGAGAGGAGCGGCAACAGGGTGCACCGGTCTCGCCTCTCTCACGGAGGAGCTCTGGAGACTTAAGAGAGGAGCGACAACAGGGTGCACCGGTCTCGCCTCTCTCACGGAGGAGCTCTGGAGACTTAAGAGCAGAGCGACAACAGGGTGCACCGGTCTCGCCTCTCTCACGGAGGAGCTCTGGAGACCTAAGAGAGGAGCGACAACAGGGTTCACCGGTCTCGCATCTCTCACGGCGGAACTCTGGAGACTTAAGAGAGGAGCGACAACAGGGTGCACCGGTCTCGCCTCTCTCACGGAGGAGCTCTGGAGACTTAAGACTGGAGACCTAAGAGAGGAGCGGCAACAGGGTGCACCGGTCTCGCCTCTCTCACGGAGGAGCTCTGGAGACTTAAGAGAGGAGCGACAACAGGGTGCACCGGTCTCACTTCTCTCACGGAGGAGCTCTGGAGACTTAAGAGAGGAGCGACAACAGAGTGCACCGGTCTCACTTCTCTCACGGAGGAACTCTGGAGACTTAAGAGAGGAGCGACAACATGGTGCACCGGTCTCACTTCTCTCACGGAGGAGCTCTGGAGACCTAAGAGAGGAGCGACAACACGGTGCACCGGTCTCGCATCTCTCACGGAGGAGCTCTGGAGACCTAAGAGAGGAGCGACAACACGGTGCACCGGTCTTGCATCTCTCACGGAGGAACTCTGGAGACCTAAGAGAGGAGCGACAACACGGTGCACCGGTCTTGCATCTTTCACGGAGGAACTCTGGAGACTTAAGAGAGGAGCGACAACACGGTGCACCGGTCTCGCTTCTCTCACGGAGGAACTCTGGAGACCTAAGAGAGGAGCGACAACACGGTGCACCGGTCTCGCATCTCTCACGGAGGAGCTCTGGAGACCTAAGAGAGGAGCGACAACACGGTGCACCGGTCTCGCATCTCTCACGGAGGAGCTCTGGAGACCTAAGAGAGGAGCGACAACACGGTGCACCGGTCTTGCATCTCTCACGGAGGAACTCTGGAGACCTAAGAGAGGAGCGACAACACGGTGCACCGGTCTTGCATCTTTCACGGAGGAACTCTGGAGACTTAAGAGAGGAGCGACAACACGGTGCACCGGTCTCGCTTCTCTCACGGAGGAACTCTGGAGACCTAAGAGAGGAGCGACAACACGGTGCACCGGTCTCGCATCTCTCACGGAGGAACTCTGGAGACTTAAGAGAGGAGCGACAACACGGTGCACCGGTCTCGCATCTCTCACGGAGGAACTCTGGAGACTTAAGAGAGGAGCGACAACACGGTGCACCGGTCTCGCATCTCTCACGGAGGAACTCTGGAGACCTAAGAGAGGAGCGACAACACGGTGCACCGGTCTCGCATCTCTCACGGAGGAACTCTGGAGACTTAAGAGAGGAGCGACAACACGGTGCACCGGTCTCGCATCTCTCACGGAGGAACTCTGGAGACCTAAGAGAGGAGCGACAACAGGGTGCACCGGTCTCGCCTCTCTCACGGAGGAGCTCTGGAGACCTAAGAGAGGAGCGACAACAGGGTTCACCGGTCTCGCATCTCTCACGGAGGAACTCTGGAGACTTAAGAGAGGAGCGACAACACGGTGCACCGGTCTCGCATCTCTCACGGAGGAGCTCTGGAGACCTAAGAGAGGAGCGACAACAGGGTGCACCGGTCTCGCATCTCTCACGGAGGAGCTCTGGAGACTTAAGAGAGGAGCGACAACAGGGTGCACCGGTCTCGCCTCTCTCACGGAGGAGCTCTGGAGACCTAAGAGAGGAGCGACAACAGGGTTCACCGGTCTCGCATCTCTCACGGAGGAACTCTGGAGACTTAAGAGAGGAGCAACAACAGGGTGCAACGGTCTCGCCACTCTCACGGAGGAGCTCTGGAGACTTAAGACTGGAGACCTAAGAGAGGAGCGGCAACAGGGTGCACCGGTCTCGCCTCTCTCACGGAGGAGCTCTGGAGACTTAAGAGAGGAGCGACAACAGGGTGCACCGGTCTCGCCTCTCTCACGGAGGAGCTCTGGAGACTTAAGAGCAGAGCGACAACAGGGTGCACCGGTCTCGCCTCTCTCACGGAGGAGCTCTGGAGACCTAAGAGAGGAGCGACAACAGGGTTCACCGGTCTCGCATCTCTCACGGCGGAACTCTGGAGACTTAAGAGAGGAGCGACAACAGGGTGCACCGGTCTCGCCTCTCTCACGGAGGAGCTCTGGAGACTTAAGACTGGAGACCTAAGAGAGGAGCGGCAACAGGGTGCACCGGTCTCGCCTCTCTCACGGAGGAGCTCTGGAGACTTAAGAGAGGAGCGACAACAGGGTGCACCGGTCTCGCATCTCTCACGGAGGAGCTCTGGAGACTTAAGAGAGGAGCGACAACAGGGTGCACCGGTCTCGCCTCTCTCACGGAGGAGCTCTGGAGACCTAAGAGAGGAGCGACAACAGGGTTCACCGGTCTCGCATCTCTCACGGAGGAACTCTGGAGACTTAAGAGAGGAGCAACAACAGGGTGCAACGGTCTCGCCACTCTCACGGAGGAGCTCTGGAGACTTAAGACTGGAGACCTAAGAGAGGAGCGGCAACAGGGTGCACCGGTCTCGCCTCTCTCACGGAGGAGCTCTGGAGACTTAAGAGAGGAGCGACAACAGGGTGCACCGGTCTCGCCTCTCTCACGGAGGAGCTCTGGAGACTTAAGAGCAGAGCGACAACAGGGTGCACCGGTCTCGCCTCTCTCACGGAGGAGCTCTGGAGACCTAAGAGAGGAGCGACAACAGGGTGCACCGGTCTCGCATCTCTCACGGAGGAGCTCTGGAGACTTAAGAGAGGAGCGACAACAGGGTGCACCGGTCTCGCCTCTCTCACGGAGGAGCTCTGGAGACCTAAGAGAGGAGCGACAACAGGGTTCACCGGTCTCGCATCTCTCACGGAGGAACTCTGGAGACTTAAGAGAGGAGCAACAACAGGGTGCAACGGTCTCGCCACTCTCACGGAGGAGCTCTGGAGACTTAAGACTGGAGACCTAAGAGAGGAGCGGCAACAGGGTGCACCGGTCTCGCCTCTCTCACGGAGGAGCTCTGGAGACTTAAGAGAGGAGCGACAACAGGGTGCACCGGTCTCGCCTCTCTCACGGAGGAGCTCTGGAGACTTAAGAGCAGAGCGACAACAGGGTGCACCGGTCTCGCCTCTCTCACGGAGGAGCTCTGGAGACCTAAGAGAGGAGCGACAACAGGGTTCACCGGTCTCGCATCTCTCACGGCGGAACTCTGGAGACTTAAGAGAGGAGCGACAACAGGGTGCACCGGTCTCGCCTCTCTCACGGAGGAGCTCTGGAGACTTAAGACTGGAGACCTAAGAGAGGAGCGGCAACAGGGTGCACCGGTCTCGCCTCTCTCACGGAGGAGCTCTGGAGACTTAAGAGAGGAGCGACAACAGGGTGCACCGGTCTCGCCTCTCTCACGGAGAAGCTCTGGAGACTTAAGAGAGGAGCGACAACAGGGTGCACCGGTCTCGCCTCTCTCACGGAGGAGCTCTGGAGACTTAAGAGAGGAGCGACAACAGGGTTCACCGGTCTCGCCTCTCTCACGGAGGAGCTCTGGAGACTTAAGAGAGGAGCGACAACAGGGTGCACCGGTCTCGCCTCTCTCACGGAGGAGCTCTGGAGACTTAAGAGAGGAGCGACAACAGGGTGCACCGGTCTCGCCTCTCTCACGGAGGAGCTCTGGAGACTTAAGAGCAGAGCGACAACAGGGTGCAAAAAACAGCCGATGATCAGGCCGATATAAAAATGAAATTAACAGAAAAATCCATAAATTTGTTTTCTGTGTATAGAAAATGTTAAGAAATATCACCAGTTTGATGTTAAATATTAATAGTGAATTAATCACATCTAGAAAGTTAAGAAATATTCATTTGACTTCAATTTAGTTAGGGCGAGTTGATATAGCCATCAAATTATCGCTTTCGGCAGATATCACTCAATACAAATACAAACTTTGAATCGGTGCATCACTTATAATAACCAAAAAACTTAATATTTTGGTCTTGATAACAGCTTGCATTCTTGCTGCCGTTTCCAGTCTCTGTTGTTATTATTATTATATGGACATCTGGATAAAAAATTATAAAATGCTTTACAATTTTTTCTGCCCATCTTGGAAAACGATAAATCTTTTAAAAAAAAAACATAAACACATTAAATTAATGATTTTGTAATCTGTTAACAGTCTGTTTATTTAGGGCAGCTGTGACAAAAAACCATATGCTCTAATAGTTATGGTCTAATACATTTGTTAAGATGATCTGTAAGATTGTGTTATTTTATAAATACTGTGTGTGTGTGTCAGGGGGCGTCGTGGTCTGCCATGTGCACATATTGGAACATCCCTCTCCCGTGTCTCGCAAGAGCGCGCTCTCTCTCTCTCTCCTGGCGCAGTGTGTATAGCACCACCTTCTTTTTACCTCATTTCTCCTCTTTGTTCACTTGGGAAAAGTCATAAATCACAACTCCCCAGCTGGAGAGGGTTCTTACGGCTCCGCCCCAACTCTCCTCTTCTGGGAACTGCCTTTGAATCCTGTAAGCCATTCCTGAATCCACTTGTTACTGTTTGTGAAAGACCAAAGGCACTATAAGGGGGTCACTCCCAACTTGTCCTTTTTCACGGACGATATCTTCATGCTGGGCTCGAGGAAAGAAGGTCCTTGACCAATTTAGTTTGGGCATCTGTAAATAGATCACTGAATGTGTGAATTGGTGT
This sequence comes from Barbatula barbatula, assembly GCF_947034865.1. Taxonomy (NCBI): domain Eukaryota; kingdom Metazoa; phylum Chordata; class Actinopteri; order Cypriniformes; family Nemacheilidae; genus Barbatula; species Barbatula barbatula. Next base: position 7,756,856 of record NC_136788.1, read on the forward strand.
CCTATATACTGTAGAGTGAATCACATGAGAAACGTTCAGGACTTTCCTCAACCCTGTTGACCTATAGTGCGTAGTCGTCCCTCAAACGGGGTTGAAAAAGAGGGGCAGGCTCTTCATTGGCCCTGTCTGGTGTGTGTGCGTGACTCCAGGGATTAATGTGAGATGTATAAAAAGTCTGAAATGATGGTGCTGCAGTAGAAAGTGTGCCATTCTCAAAATGCACTAGAGCGCCAGACTGCAGTAACATGTAGCTCTGGAGGTTTTCAACCATCAAATGCATGAACCAGACAAACCCCATGCAGGGCTGGGAATTATTTGTGTTTTAAAATCGCATTCTTTCGACAATAGAAATTTATTTGATTCTGCTCCTTCCATATCAGTTGCATGTATAACTGTGATCTTGAGACACAAAATGCCACTTGGCATAAAAGGGAGAGGTCACTAAGATTGCAAATCATTTACTCACCGCCATTTCAGTGCAAATCTGTATTTAAATTTAGTCATTTAGCAGACACTTTAATCCAAAGCGACATGAAGAGAGTTCAGGGAGCAATAAAGCTTTTTTGTCTTACAGGAGCAATAATACAATGACTTTCTTTCTTCTGCAGAACACAAAAGAAGATAATTTGAAGAATGTTATAACCAAATAGCAGGTCACCGTTGACTTCCATTCTATGAACGCAAAACCACTGACACATTTCTCAAATTATCTTCTTTTGTGTTACACGGAAGAAAGAGTCAGCAGGTTTTGATTGACACAAAGGTGAATAAATGATGACAGAATATAGACATCTATTGTACTTTGATCTACTGTTAATGTGCTAAATCAAATGGCGAACATCGATTTTTTATGAAGGAAAATAACATAAATTGTCTAATTTCTGCTTCTTTTACATTCTGTCATAAACCAAAAGGAATATTATTATTGGAGTCTAAATCATTACTCTGTTAAGAAATTGCCATGCACAAACAGAACTGAATTTCAGTCATTGAAGAGCAAAATATTATATATTCAATCTTTGTTAATGTCAGATGTCATTGTTCGAATAAAACCCATTTTCTGAACATTATGGACAAAAATATATGCAATTATCCCTTCAGGTATGGAAATTGTAGGCTGTGGGTCGACACCCTCAGAGATGTCAGCAACATAATTACATCCACCTCCAGAAAGATTCAGCACAGACACAATTCACACAGACCATCTACAACAATCTACACGCCACGTTACATCCAAAATAACATTTTCGTTTGAGAAATGGCTAATCAGATATCTCTGAATGAGAAGGGTAATTTATGTGTAGGAAAACTGGCTCGACATTGACAGTCTAAGCATCACTGCAGCCATGTTGAGTCCAAAAATAAAACTCAGTTAGGTAAAATGGAAATCAAAGCAAATTAGCTCTGCACCAAGTGCCCATTTTGAGATAGTTTGAGGAGTAAATTATTCCCTAAATAGAATCCTTGCAATTTGAACAGCCCACGCTGAAATCAGAGGAAGCAGGCTATATTTTCTCCTGTTCATTCTGAGACTGGTATGTAAGTGGGTGTTTCGTGCTGTCAAAACCGCTCTCAGGATATAACACGAAATTGGGTTTCCACATATTCTCTGCATTTGTCTAACCACTGTAAAAAATAATTTTTAGTTTAGTTTGGTTTTAAACTAATGAGATGATGTGTGTCATCATTCAACAGTGTGCTGTTGCACAAATGAACAAAATGATGTAATGAACATTAAATTCCTAAATACATTAAATTTATTATAAACATATGATTTAATCCATCCATCCATCCTCTGAACCCGCTTATCGTCTGCAGGGCCCTAGGATGGGCCCCAATATTCTTTTCTTGAGTTCACCTGTCCAGTTGTAACAAACTAACAGTAAACTTTTTTGGTCTTAATAAAGTTGGTAATAAGAATAAATGGAATAAAATTGAAATCGTTGGATCATAGAAGAACTCTGGTAAGAAAAAGGTAAGCAAATGGCTCCATAAATATGCTTTAAAAATGGTTGACAAACAGGCGGCTTAGATTTAGGCTCCTCCCAAACCCACGCTTAGAATTTCATTTAATGAAATTGTCTACTTAATTTGCTTAATTTAAGCATGTATTTCAATCTCAAACCTGATTGGAGGAGTTGGAAAATGCACATCAGTTAAGCTATAAAATATTCTTAAAATATATGAGCATCAATATATACAATATCGCTAGTTAGGTTAATAACGTATATTAAATGGTAGGTAATAAGTAGTAATAATAATAGCTAAGATTATAAAAATAATAAATAAAATTTTGTTAATAGGGTGAAAGTTGATACAAATTTTCTGATTTACTATTTTTTTATTAATGTATGGAAGCAGAGTTATTATAGTTTTATTGATATTTGGAATTAACTTTTATTTACATATTTTTTGTGTTAGGCTATTTTATAAGCAATTTGATGTGCTTTAATCATTTTGTTCTTTTTTTGTTCATTGCTACATACGTTAGATAAACGAATTGTATTATTTATTTATTTATTTTATTTTTGTTTGGTTAGTAACTTTAGTGCCTCAAACATTTTATTAAAACATTAAATATCATTGATTACATTTGGCAAATTAAAGTTTCCATTTTTCGTTGAGTTCTTATTCGTGTTTTATTCGACTTCGATTAACAGAGATGTTTAATAGATTTAGCATCTATAATAACTTTACATGGAAAAGAGCAGCCAGAGAATTCTAATAAATATCTCCATGTGTGTTCAACGGAAAAAATCAAGTAGGCCTAGTTCTCCATTTTAAAAGAACTATGGCTGCAGTCTTACAGTCATGAGGGTATTTCACCTCGATCCGTTTAACATGTAAACCACCCCACCCCCTCCTCTAACCCCACGCACGTACACGCACCTACATTACACACACTCACGCACGGACGCGTGGACGCCGCAGCAGCGTATCTCTGAGAGAGAGAGAGAGAGAGAGAGAGAGAGAGAGAGCGCGTTCTGAGCAAAGCGGCAGTAGGCGCGAGTGGCGGGAAAAGAATGCCCATCTCTTGAGTAAAAACGAGCGGACTGGCGCGGTTTCTCCTGACAGAGGTACGACACGAGCAGACTGTCATTGTGGTCATGGGTGGCAGCGGCGCGCTCCCTCGCGTGGAGTGTTTTCCCTGTCAGTGCTGCTGCTGCTGCTGCTGGAAATGGCGCTGTGATGCTCAGCAAGGAAGACGCAGTTGAAGCCGATGCCAGGGAGCGGAAGGAGAGTCTAAACTCGTATTATTAGCGTTACCTGCGCGTGTCTTTCGGTGCGGATTTTTGTGTTGTAAAAAAAGCGGTGAACAGTACCATGGTGAATTACCAGAAATACATAACTGTAATGCAGCTGGCTCTAGGGGTGACTGCCTACAACAGAGAGCGTAGCCTGCCTCCCAGAAAACATATGTGGTAAGTATACATGTGTGTGAAAGGTGTTTAGCCATCCGGAAAAGCGACTGTCGTGTTCGTTTATTCCTCGGTGATGATGTATATCGTGATGAAATCTCATTGGTGGACTGCGGGCGGCACTCGCTGTGCTGTTAAAGATGCGAGCGAAGTTTGAAAGGAGGCTGAATGTGTGCATAATGATGTCATGTTGGCTTTTTATTCACTCGCGTATCATTTCATTCATGATTGTGTCGACTGCAACATCCAAGCATGTGTCTGATCATTCTGTGTATGTCTACTGTGTGCAAAATGAATAAAAGTTGAAGCGTGTGTGTGTTTTTCCTTGCATTTGTGTGTAAACCCTTGCATCTCATACACTGATCATTCAAGCTGTCATTGTGCGATTTTTGTGGAGTGCGTGCATGCGTTTCACCAAATGTGTCTATTACACTGTTGTGTTTCTCGTACAATGTTGTCATTCCTTTCCATCTTTGCTTCATTTTCATCGGTAAGTCTTGTGCCTCCGTGACCTTTTTGTGTGAATTGAACGCTACAGGATTACGCTTTTAGCCGAACGGATGACACGAGTTCATTACCTTGGCGATCTGTGTCGCCTTATTCCTAATTGTATGGTAGATATTTGTGAACGTCACTTCAACAGTGTCACTAGGCTTTTTCACAAGGTCAACACATACGATCAACCAATGTACCCTGACCTATCTTTCTTCTCCATAGCTTTTCGATACGATCCAAGACTCGAACCTTCTGGGTTATTGATTGGAGATGTCTTTTCATTAACCTCAAGCCTTTACAAATGACCAGGTTCAACGTCTTTGCACTTTTGTTTTTCTCTGCCAGTTCATCACAAAGGCATACATTATCACATTTTATTGCGTCACAGCTCATCATTTCCATATTCAACAATGTCAGTGCTGGAGCTTCAAAAGAGACCTGCTTTAGGTTGAGATAATCCTAGGAGTTGGGTTTATATGGCTTAACATGGGATACATTTGACCAAATAGCAACCCTCGAGCGCAACCCTGAAGTTAATGGGCCACATCGTTGTCTTACACCTTTGTAATGACACGCCAAAGAATCAAAGGAAGAAAGAGTGAGAGATCAACATGAAAGGAAAATCACCAGCATTCAGGAAGACATTGTTAGGCCTTTATTGTTTGAAAGGTTGAGGGGAGTCAAATGTTGTCCTGAAGTGCTTTTAAAGTTCTGTTTGCAGATGGCCTGCGTGTAATGATTCAACAACCGTAGGCATTTCGAGCCCCTTGGGGTCGGTAAAAGCTGCTAATTTGAATGTAGCATGCTGGGTAATTCATTTGTAAGTAATGAGGAGACACATTTTTCATCATTTTTACATTATCATCAAAAGTTCTCAATCTTTTCTTAGCCGCCCGCTCACTCCATTAAGGCGCTTTTGTACGATTTTCCCTTTAAATGGAGGTCAGCGGGTTTTGTTTGATGTCAGCATTTCCGCAACAGTTGAAGCTTAAAGGAGAACCGAAGCCACGGCATTGCTGAACTGTTAGCTACGAGGTTCAAGAACGACCAAGCAAGCGAACGTCATTTTCTGTGTCGAGCCGAGTTGCTTAATGTGACGTGCTCCAAATAACTATAAAATTGGGCAAATTCACATAAATCCAAATCGGTGATGAGGCCCCCGAGCGGCGTCTTTGCATGTTTAGTACTTAGAGTTACGTTTAATCATTCATGGGTTTTGAATCATCATGACTTTGCGTTGTTTACCGCACAGCTGTAGCGTGATTTGCGCCACATGAAAACAAAAGTGGCATCATGGCACATTACATTACAGTATATTAAGCGACAATGCCGTAGAACGTGTCTGAAAATGTAAATCTCACAAAACCTGTCAAGAAAATGTCCAGGCCATATTTTGCACCCCCCCCAAAAGAAATTATAAAAATGTATATACATAAATGTATTAAATACTATATATATATATATATATATATATATATATATATATATATATATATATATATATATATATATATATAGTAAATACGCATTATACAAACAAATATATTTAAAATACCTAATGGAAATCAAAGCAGTTTAAATAAATTATTTGTATGACAATTAAGCAAGTTCATACCCTAAATTCTTATTATTGTAAAAGAAATAATACTGCAATGCTGTCCAGACATTTTATTTTGTATTCATTCTTAATTGTAAGCCTCATAAATGTTGTTATTGCATTACAGTACAAATACAATTATTTATATCAAACACTACTATGTTTTGCATTGCAATTGTGAGAACACAATTCTTTTGAGATTGCTTTTTTAGTCATGAGAACTGAATTCGTAAATACAAAAATGGTAAATAATAAACATTATGGCCCTAAAATGCTTATTTTGATTTAAATGTAAACTCATTATGTTCTCGGCAGGATTCATGAGTTTAATGCTTAATAGTTGCATCTTCAAAATTCTGGGAAAATCGTTAATATGTATTTGTATACTGTACGTACTGTAGCATAAAAGCCACCATAATACTAGAGACTCAGATTGACTTGTCTCTGAATTCAGATCAGAGAGTGCTTCAGAATTTCTCGTCTTTGAGAGTTCCTTCATTCGATTTGTTGGTAGGTGAGCCACCCTGCCAGAGGTTTAAAATCTTTTTTTTCTAAAATCACTTTTACCCAGAGGACTTCAGGATCTGTCCAGGAAAAGAGGTAAAAGGAAATACATAGAGGAGATCAGTTTTCCTGAAGCGAGTGACGATAGTGGACATCCATCTTAGCCCAAGTCCACACGTACATGGGTATTTTTATAAACTGAGTTTAAAAAATCTCTGGTCCACACAAAAACACGCTATAAAGCGGTGTCAAAAGCATGCAAAAAAAAACAGGTGGCGACATAACCATAAAGCTGTGTTGGCCAATCAGAAGCCTGGAATCCGACGTCCAACAAAGGTTGTCATACGCCAAATCTACACGACAACACTGAAACCTGAGTTTCTAAAAACCTTCACCCTGGCTTGTTCGGTTTCAGGGACTGGGTACTGCGTTTGCATGTGGAGGAACGGCCAAACCGCAAAAGCTTTAAAAAATACCCATGTTTGTGTGGACACGGCCTTACTCTTTAGTTTTTTGCTGTAAGATATCAAAAGACTCACTCAAATGTTAAAGATGGGCGTATAAGTATCACATCAACTGATCAGAGACATAAATATAGCATATCCGAGCTGTGACAGTATTAATTCATGTCTCATTTTCTTGGATCAAAGGACAGATTCATGAAGAGATCAATTCTGTCAGGACCTATTAGAATTCATTGTAAGCATATATTGGATGAAAATTACACTTGTTAACCTCTGTTTTGTTAAAACTGGATGAGAAATGTTCTGCATCTGTATAAGACTAGACCAATTCTCATTTCCACATTGGACAAACAATAAAAAACTCATTTGATTTGAAAGAAATCTCATTTGTGATGTTTTTTTCCTATCCGTAAAGAGAAGTAAAATGTTTTGAGTTCTGGAAACACACCAGATGTTCGTCTTCCCTGCAGTCTTCTTGTCCTGACGTTGGCTTTCACCAGCGCAATGAAATTAGCAGCAGTTGTCCACCCCGAGGCCTCTTTACGCATGCTTTTTAGCATTTACGCACTCTCCCAAACATGAATCGAGAGCGGGGTTGACTGACAGAGTTCTTGATCATGTTTAATGGAAATGTATGGGTTTCCCCTACACAATTTCTCGCCCCATGTTGTCCCTCCTCTTCCATCAAGCCTTGCACTCTTATCCCCGTCCAGAACAATTATTTACTTCATTAGAGGTTGACGGTCGTAACGCACGGCTAATAGAATCCGTCTCTTGTAGAAGTTTCAAGATTTGTCAGGACTGAATACACACGATTGCACTTGCTCTTTGCCCGTTTTGTGTCCTCCGGCCATACTTTGCTGTCCAAAGTGAAAATCATATTAATGTTTGTGATAATGGCAGCAGAGATAGTTTTGATGGCAGTCATGGACGGTCAGCATTGTTTGTTTGTGTCTATTGAGTGGATATTGACTTGCTGATTTAGCAGTATAGCCTGATAGCTTTATGAAGCATATACAATTGGAAGTCAGGAGGGTGCGCGGACTAGCAAAATTGTTATATCTTCTGTCTTTTGTTTCAGGCTGTGAGCATGATGAAGGTATAGTTCACATCATCCATTTCTTCTCCTACATGTCCGTGCGAATCTGTATATGACTCTTTCTTCTGTGTAACACAAAAGAAGATATTTGAGTAAATGTCTCAGTGGTTTTGTGTCCATACAATTGAAGTCAAAGGGGGTCAATGTTTTTTGGTCACCAACATTCTTCAAAATATCTTTTTTTGTGTTCTGCCGCAGAAAGAAACTTATATGGGTTTGGAATGACATAAAAGTAATGATAAAAGAATTGTCATTTTCAGGGAACTACATCTTTCCGCATCTTCTACCGTGTTACTTGAATTGCATGTAACCAACATATTAGTTACTCATCTTGCACAACACATATTTTTTGGTCAAATGCATACTAGAATTTTTTTTTTTTTAATTAACCCAAAAGTCTTGTTTGAACAGAATGTTTGCATGCGCTTGAAGCATTCACATCTGTGTTTTTACACCTACAGCACACATCTGTATATCTCTTTGGGTTGAAATGCTCTTCATATCTCCAAACACACCAGAATGTTTGTCCTTGAACCTTTTCCCAGATGATTTATACACGCTTGGCTAAATAAGGTTAACTGAAGGTGAGACCTCACCGGGTTTCGTCAGGCCATCCTCATTGTCATAATAATCCCTTCGTCCTCTTTTTCCTTCCCTATTCTTGTCATTCCCATTTGACAACCCCAATTACAATCTAAAGATAAAAAACTTTAGACGCTTTTTTAAATCGCGTTCGAATATTCTTGAAAATCAGTAGCGGATGCCCTGGAGGTTTCCGTAATCTTCCACTTAATATGCAAATGAGGAGTCCTTTTATTGGTGTCCTTGTAAGTGCATTGAAATAGAAGATCTGCGGTATTCAATTTCGTTTTGCAGGACGTTTAAACAAATCCTCTGGAAAGCACGGTGTGCCCTGATATCAATGAGGCGAACGGTTATGGTACGAGGCATTCAAATTATCTCTTGTACTGTACTTACATTTCACTACAGGTTCTGTAAACCATGTGCTCAAGTGGTATTCACTGTTCTAGCTCTGGCTTTTTTCGCTGAATTGATTCAAGGTGCACAAAATGTTGATTTTAGTTTATATGTATCCATATCTGTGACTGCGCATACTTGAAAATGAACTAATGACCTGATTATAGGACACTTCATGCATGATGCATATATCCACTGCATTAAAGCTACTTTTGAGGTCAGACAGGAAATGTGTGTGATGTTGATATTTTATTTTGACCCCAAACACAGAGTCAATCTTGTTTTGTCTTTGTTGTCGTATTTTGTGGTCTGTGTGTGTTGATTTATGTCTAGTGGGACATTGCGCAATATTAAACTTAAACTTTGCTTTATTGCTGTGAATGAATGTTTGTGGTTTGTGTCAAAATGTGCAGTAAGAAATGTTCATTGTGTCACGAAGAAATTTCGGATTTGTGTGGATTATCTTGATATTACATCTATATAAACAACAGATTGACTTGTTTAGCTGCGTGGAGAAGACAAAACTTAAAGTTTAATGTCCTCAAAGTTTTACTTTCTTAATGCAAATTCCTGATCTTATTTTGCACAATTGGTTCACTTTTTACCAAAGAATGAATGTTTATCTTGGAAATCTTTCTCCACTTTTAAATAAAAAGCTTCACAAAAAGACGTTTCACATTCTAGACATCACCAAATAAAACTGGAATTTGTATTTATTTGTAAACCAATTTCCCAACCAAATATGAAAACTACCTCATAATTGACCCTTATGCTATCCCATACCGTCAACGTGGGGCTCAACAGCAAAGCTCCAAGAAGCACATCCATCCTGATACCAGATTGTTCATAAATGAATTTGCTTAAATGAAGCAATACATTTGTGAGAAAAAAAAGATCCAAAAATTACATTTTGTACGATATGTCATGCATATGTCACATATCTATGGAAACTCATAGATGAGAGGGGTAAATTGAAACATGGAGATGCATGTAAACCCAGATAGTACGGTAAGATGTCTGCTAGATCTGGAAAATATCTGCTGTGTAAAAACATCTGATAATCATCTTAGAAAAGCAGTTTTTCATACCTTCTAAATCATAAACATCTTACAGACATCTTATCATCTGACATCTAACAAGGAAACGTCTCAGAGACATATTGCAGATTTGTAAAAACTCAAAAGCAAAAATGTAAATGCATCAAATAAATGTCTATAAAGTTATGAGCGATCAAGGAAACGCCAAATCTCATTGGTTCTTGTATGTCTGGTGACTAGTCGTGATATGCGAGATACGCAAGAACCATTGAGATGTGTCGTCATACTTGAATTTATCTTGCTGATCTGTATGTTAAGCAATGCATATACTGTATATACTATATTTGAACAGTTTTTGTAGAAATCGACTTTGGAAAATCGTTTACTTGTATGACGTCAATAAATTGTGCAATAAAATGTGTTATATGTTGAATTAAAAACATCTCTCTCTCTCTAATCTCAGGGTCTTCCCCAAACACGACAAAGACAAATACGGCCCTGCAGTGTAAGCATTTTAAACCCTTCTTACTCAATTTCACTTCATTATTTTTAATGGTAAAACTAATACCACGTTCTAAAATGTCTATTTCCTCACAGTTACTACCCCAAGATCAGCGCATTCATCGGCACCCCCGAATCCGTCTCAGTGCTGGATGAGTCGGAGGGATCGGCGCACGGCAAGCCATCCCTGCGCAGAATCAAGGGCCGAATTCACCGCAGCAAGAGCCTGGACAGCATCGACCTGCTAGACTCAAATGTGAGTTTAAGACCGCATCCACTGCAGTAATGCCTTCGTGTGTGGGGGTGGAGAGCGTGTGTGTGTGCGACCGAGTGTACACAAATGAGACCGGCTCCTACATGTTGGATGTCAGGGCTTTGTGTGCATGTCCATGTGAGTTTACTGAAAAGGGTTTCATCGGTATAGATGCGTGTGTTCACGCTTGCTTACGTAAATGCACATGTACCAGTATGTCTGCATGAGTGCTCATGCAAAGGATTTCCTTCAGACTAAACAAGATGTGCACGGGTTAATTTATTCGCCTTTTTTGCAAAAATTATAAGATACACAATAGGAGGTTATTAATGAGAGTCAATGGATGTGGAGATATGTTAAAGTTGTCATTTTAAACCTGTGTTGTTTTCTTTCTTCTGCAGAACACAAAAGAAGATATTTAGAAAAATGTTGGTGACCAAAAAACGTCAGACCCCATTGACTTCTATTGAATGAACACAAAACCAATGCAAGTCAATGGGGACAGACACTTTTCCCTTACCAACATTTGTGTTCAGAAAAAAAACAAAAGGAGTGTCTAAATTCATATTTAGCAGAATTTTCAAGCAAACAGTTGTATTTACAATGAAAGTGGATAGGGACTTGGGTCTTGAGCTCTAAAAAACGATTTTAAAAGTATTCTAGGACTTAACTGCTAAAAACAAATAATTTTTAATGATTGTCAGTGACATCAAACCTAGTGTGATGCGTTTTTAAGCTTTAGGTTTGAATGTCAAACCCCAGTCCCCATTCACTTCTGTAGTGTGTAACATTCCTACTAAACATCTCCTGTTGATGTTCCACCTAAGAAAAAACACACACGGGTTTGAAACAATATGAGTGTAAGTAAAACAAGACCCAATGATCATGTTTCACTGTTCCTTGTACGATACTCGGCAAAACTCACATCAAACAAATCACGACATCTAATATACTTTTAAAAAGACATTTCCCACAATGAGGCCCGATGAATGTTGCATGAGGCCGTCATGTTCTCCTTGTGCATCCTCTCCAAATGCCTCATAGATATTTCATGAGGTCATTCTTTATGCAACACCTGACTGAATCTGATTCCTGTTCAGTTGTTAACGTCAACACCAGGGATTTGAAGTACCCCAGGACGTCTCACAAACTGTCTTGCCCCTGGGAAAACTCACGGTAACGTGTTTATTATTCTAATGAGCTCTGAGCGGCATTTTTAATTAGCCGTCACTGCGCAACAAAAATCGAGTCTCTCACATTTGAAATTATGGATGAAATGATACGTCGAGTAGAATCAGAGAGAATTTGTTTTTGCCAGTCAACTGATTCTGTTTGTTATAGTATAAGTACAATTAATGGGTCATTCAGATATTTTGGCAAAACCTTTGAAGCAAACACAACTTTGAAACCTAAAAATGGTGTCTAGATAGCCTGGACCTAGAAAGTCACAGAAGTCTCAAGAACAATTGACAGGCGTAAGGAGGCATCAAACACGAATTTCAACAAAATGTCCCTTGTCGGCCTTAGTGAGGTGAGTTAGCATGGGGTTATTAAAGCCCTTTCAAATGTAGTCGCTTTGCCTGCGCCCAAAATACCTCACTTCTCCAAGACTCACATCTCTGTGAAATAAGGGGGTACCTCCGTCAAAGACCCTGGCTTTCAATATTGTACATATTTCTCCCGTAACCGAACACACACACATAGACAGGCGGGAAGAAACTTGCTGACTGGGCCCGAATGCCAAAGGCAGCTGATGAGAGTAACGTACCGGCACATAGTGAGTGATGATGCTGCAGCAACGCTTGACTGTAGACTTTCTAGTGCTGCCACATGCGGTACTGACGTTCTCACAGAAAGATATAAGAGAGACAAATATCATTTTCAAGCTGCTGCAAATTGTGTGTGGTGTCGTTGATGCTTCATGCTGATGAATAAACAAGTCTCATCACAATACTAAGGTGGTTGCCAGGGTGTTGCTATGGTGTTCTGAATCGTTTTGAATGTGTTGCTTTGTGGTGGTTGCTAGGTAGAATTGTACTGGAATAAAACTTACTGGACTGGATTCAAAAGAGCCCAACCCAAGTCTGTTATTCTAGTCAGTTGATATGGCTTGGGTTCTTTAATGTAAATGTATGGATGTTTACCTGTTTTTACACCTGCCAGACAAAAATGTATTTTTAACGCTAAATGTATTTAGCTAACAAGAAACATTCTCAGGACGTTGTATAGTGTTCTCTCAAAGCTATGAAAATAAAAAAATAAGTTTTTAATCATTCCACTAACAATGTGAGAATAACGTTTATAGTACCAACACTTTATTACGTTTTTAAAATGTTTGGCAAAAACCTACACTGGGTTGTTGCAAATATGGACATTTTAGTTGGGTTTGTCTCCTTTGAACCAACCATGGGTTTTAAGATACCTAGCATCTTCTGTTGTTTTTCCATGTCATCGCTAAACATTATATAAAGTTATATAAAAACTCTATTCTTACATTGTTAGTGAGCTGTTAAAATTTTTTTTTTAACTTAATGTGATGTTTTTTTTAAACGTAGTGGGGTGTCATAATAACTTAATGGGAATGTTTGCAAAACTTTCTTAGACCATATGTTTGATAGCTGGGAAACGGCTCAATCTGTAAAACAAACTTTATGGGGTGGGCTGAAAGGGGGGGTCCAGGGGTATTCCAGGGAGTGAAAGAGTGGGAGTTCCACCTCAAAATTGAGAGGATTCCAACATTTCATATATTAAATGTTCTTCATCTGTGATGAATATAAAGTATATCGGTTATACAGTATATATCAAAGTTAATAGTAATAATAATAATATATTTTTATGTTTTGGAGGAATTTCATAAAAAATATGGTGCACTTATTTTGAGATCTGGTTGCAGATTTTGTTATTTAGTTAAACCTGAGCACCGTTTGTGACTTTCTTTAGATCTTCCTTCAAACTCTCTTGTGGAAACACGTGTGTCCTACTGCAGCATTTTAGTAAGAGAAAAATCTAAACAAGTCTCAATCTGCATTGCCATCTAGCAGAAACAACATAGATAATAAAGAGATCTCTTTAATGAAACAGCCATGTTTTACAGATCATATATCATGTTATGGTTTTCAATCTATAGCCTTTATTATTCATACGTTTTTAAATATTACATAACGCCTGCATCCCTGTGTGAAATACATAATATTGTGCTAAAGGAACTGCATTCGAAGCGTTTATAACACCTTTTGTAATGCCGCTTTGATATTATTTATGTCTGTGTGTGCATGTATTATCTGTGTTGTCGGGGCGGCTAATAAAATTGGAGTGTTTGAAGTCACAGCGTTTGGCAGAGCGCCCAATCCTGCTGTCATTTGTGTTGGTGATTTTCTCTCTCTCTCTCTCTCTCTCTCTCTCTCTCTCTCACTGAGAGCATGAATCAGTTGTTAGTGCATAGGTTGCAGAAAGCTGCACAGAAAGAGAGAAAGCGAGAGATGGAAGCTAGATGAGAAATGCAGCAGGGTGAAATGCATCAAATAAGTGTGGTCGAGCGAGACTCTCTCTCCCTCGATCTTCCTCTCCGTCCATATCTTCATCTCACGAACGTTCTCATTCCTCTCCTTTTTGCCGATATCAGCTCTCCACGTCTCATCTTCATTCAATCACTCTATTCAATTTTTTCATTTCACCTTGAAGGCCAATATTAAAGGCACAGAGGCAGAAAATATAATAGGACATAAATTGATATCACTATTCTTTTGCTGCGCTTCGGTAAACCCTCCGAGGCATTCCGCACTCTTTATAGGGCAAATGTCAAATGCACTTAACCAGGATCTCAGCGCAGCTTTTTTTAGGATTTTTTAGGAATATTAAAGAATAATTCGGACAAAAAGTTAAAATATTGTTTTTTTTACATACAGTATATGCTGCTTCGTAATAGACTGGTGCAGGGACGACTTTTTTTTCCACCAACCCGGAAGTTAGTGGCATCTGAAAGCCTATGCATTTTTCCCATAGATATTTGGAAGATTAGCTCTGTGATTAACAAAGGTTTATGATGTTTACACATTTTGTACAACAAGACAATGTTTATAAATGAACACAATATTTCCTATTTTTGAAGCTCAAATACAATTGCTAGAAGTAAAAAGCTAACATGATGCTATAAACGGACCACACCACAGTCCAACACAGTTGACATCACCAACACAGCGCTTTTAGCAACTTGTTAGCAACTTTTAACCACCATTTTTAAGACACAAAAATCACGAGCAGGTTATAACTGGTATGTTTTATGTCATAGAATAATACGTGGAACTATTTAGAGATTTTGATTACCACAGATCTTATTTTAGTCTTTTAACTTAGAACCCATTTAAAAATGCCATAATGCGCTTCTGAATTTTGTATACAAAAATCTATGCGGGACTTGCAAAGTGTATGTGTATGTACTGTATGTGCAAAACAAAGATGTCCCAGTTAGATTCTTTCTGTTGCTCATACAAAGCAATTGAACATGCTATATTTTGAAGTCATGTGGAGTGCTCTCATGATACTTCTATGGTATATTCTGTTATTTTGCAGCGTTTGAAATGCTCGTCCATTTTTACTTTTCCTTATTTCGCAATATTACTCAAGAATTCTCATTGTATGTTCAAATGGGGTCATATAGGTTTGGAATGACATGAAGGTCATTACATAATACAAATATTATTTTTTATAAACTATTCCTTTAAAATATGCTTGCTAGTTGCTACATTCATTACAAAGTGACATACACAGAATAATTTTCATGCAGCATTCGTCTGCCTTTCTCAGCTGTCCTGCCATCTAAAAAAACTGCTTTAGCCAAAACGTTTCTTGTTTTGCTGCAAGTACCATGGTGGTACTTGCGTACAACAGCAACACTAATGCTAATCCATTGAGTGTTATTAAACCAGTGGGATTTTACTAATTACTGTAAATGTGTCGCGGGATCGCTAACCCACGAGGACCCATCTTAGCAAGCATCTTCATCCGACATATGCTAATCCGTTAGCGTGTTAATTCCAACTAAAGAGTACAAAATAAAGAGCGGTGACACATATTTATATTAGAGGCTGCCACGAACAAGAGCGATACGTTTGCAGCCCTTGCCAGAAAACACCGGTGTAAGCACTTAACACAACGCTCGTGTGGCAAAAGTGCTGCAGCTGCAATTGCAGCGAGGACGAGACTGCAGTTTGAATTAACCGATATGCATATTCTGAGATCTGTGAGAGAGAGATAGTGAAAGAGATGTCCCAGCACGTGAAATGGGAAGAAAGGGGGTCTGCCCTTGAATGAAGTGTTTCCGTGAGGTGTGTGCAGGGAGGGGGCCTGCTGGCAGGTGGGGGGGGATGGGTGCTTTATATGTCATAGAGAGAACGAGTATAGGTGAAGGAGGCGTATATATTCAAGTATGGACTGTGTGAAATGAGTAGATTTTTTCCTTTGTTTTGAGATGGATGTTACCTTCAGTGTCGCTAGAAGCGCCATGCTACGCTGCTAGGGTCCCTAGAGCATGATGGGAAAGAGAGAGAGAGCGAGAGATAGAAAGAGAGAGAGAGAAAGAGGGAGTGTGTTTGAGGAGAACATTTTGTACTGTGCGGCACTAGGACAATGCTGTGTGTGTGCATATGCATTCGAGAGCGTGTCATCTGTGAACGGTGTTGTGTGTTTAGCGTGTGACGGCTCTGTTGTAATGTTTCAACCCTATCAGCTGCGTGCGAGTACGTGAATAAATATCAGCGGCGGTGAACCTTAAATGCTCAAATGTGCATTTCAGGGAGTGTGTATGCATGTGTATAGAAATCTTTTAGAATACGTTTGCAATTCACACAGTCAACCATTTTAAAATCAATGTACTTGTATGTGTGGACATGAAAACATGATTTTCCTTGTAATTTAAAGTTAATTAAGCCTATACAGAATGTGTGATGTTATGTGCAGGTGTGTGCTTATTGATGTCCTAAGGTTTCTGGTGGTTGTGTATGTGTGTGTGTGTGTGTGTGTGTGTGTGTGTGTGTGTGTGTGTGTGTGTGTGTGTGTGTGTGTGTGTGTGTGTGTGTGTGTGTGTGTGTGCGCATGTGTTATGCGGTTTGCAGGGGCCACAGGGGTCCCGCTGTCAGTGTTGCTGCTGTGAGGTCATGAAGTCCATGCAACCATGTGTACCCTCAAGCTTTCTCAATCTTTGACATATGGCACTGTGCTTCACAAATTCTGCCTGCAGATAATGGAGAAGTTCCAGACCTCACGTTAAACGTAACAGTAATGGGATATTGCATTCCACATTGTGCCAGATACATATAAATTTAAAAACAATATAAACACACCAAAATATTTTTTGTCATGATTTATTTACCCTCATGTTGTTCAAAACCTGTGTGTGACTTTAATCTGTGAAACAAAAAAGAAGATATTTTGTAAAGTGTCTTTTGTGTTAACACGATGGAAGTCAATGGGGCCAGTGTTGTTTGGTCACCAACGTTCTTTAAAATATTTTCTTTTGTGTTCTACAGAAGAAAGAAAGTCATACAGGTTTCAAATGACATTAGGGTGAGTAAATAATAAAATAATAAATAATAAAAAAGAATCAAATCATTTTCATTTTCGGGTAAATTACCCCTTTAATGTCTATGGTTTGGTAGTGATGGTTGTCCTTGTGTTTTCTCTTGATCTGTCCAGCAGATCTAAGCAGAATGCTAATTGGGTTTTACTGACACCAATGTCAGTCTGTATGGATGCCAGCATCAATCTATATTGGCCCTTTTACGTCAGCTATTGAGATTATGTAATGTGAATGGTGTGGTAGAGGCCAAACGTGAAGGTGTCTAAATATTTGCTGTCCACACCAGCAGTTTTCACGGAAACATCTACTAAGGGAAATTTCTGCAAAAATATGGGTTTTTGAATGTCATATAGCACGAAGTGGGGTTAGTATGAAATTTAGTTGATTCAGGTGCTATAATATCATCAGATGTATACTGCTAGTAATAGCTTTAGTCAAAATTAAATCCTTTAATCTTGTCTTTATTGATATGTCTTGTTTATCATTTCATTTTTTTAATTCTTATTTGCTAGTAACAGTTCATGCTGATGCTGGAAATAACTATGTATTCAATAGAATTTACTATTGTAAACTGCGGCAAATTGAATACTACTACAACATACAATAGTATTTTAAATACTATGCTCTACTTCAGTATTTTTGTACTATTACAACAATAATAAAGTTGTTAACCGTAGCTAATAAAAATCATATATTATAATATTATATTCTTCAAAATTACAAATCAAGCGTTAGTTCTGGCAGAGTCAAGCTTGCATCAGCTGATTCACATCTACTTATAGAAATATGAAGCTTTCACAGCTTCCGTTTTTAATTCATTTAGCTTTCAGCAGCTTTTAGTTTTCAAAATTACCCTCCTCCATCCCCAACTCCACCTCAAATTCACAATTAGGACTCGAATTTCTGATCTTACTCTTGATATGTGTCATTTACATTTTAATTATGTGTTACACGTTAACGTCATTAAGAACTACGACATCTGTTTGTTCTGTTCTTTTTAGCGTACAAGAGTGTAAGGGGGGTTATAGCTGCTCCCCCTGCTCTTGTCCAGAACAGAACCATACCGCCAATCTAAACTTTATGCTTAATGTCAGTCATTTTTTGACGATAGTGATCCAGAAATCACTTTATTGTAAAAAATGTTTTCGTTCAGAAATAAACTATTGAGATCAGAACTACACTCTACACATTAATAATACACAAAATATTATTAATGTTACTATTGGTATAAATACAAATATGCATATCCAATATTGATCATTCTTACTATTATTTTCATCTCACAGTTTTATTCCTAAATTAATGCAATCTTCACAATAGAGGGGTTTTCCAACAATTTGCGAATCATTCAAATGAAGCGACTCAAGACAACCTTGAATCCGCCCTCACTAGTAGTTCCATTTATCAACAAGTCCGCGGGTCAACAACATTCCAAGGAGAAATGTTATTAGGTTTCATTGACGCTGAAGTAGGTCCTTATTGGACCTTATTGATGACAATGTTTCTCCATTGCTGCTCATCCTTTTTTTTATTTGGAGATATTTAACTGGAAGCCATTAAAAAAGCAATAATTCTAGTATGCTGACATTTGTCAGGAACGCTCTACTCCTACATGAAACATATATCAGCCATGTTCAGAAATAATGACTAATCAATTAAAAAAATCTATTAATTCAGGGTTAAAATTCTGTATTCGTATATTAGATTCCCGATGCTTCGTAGGTTTAGATTTCCTTTTTTTATTTATATAGTGCATCTTTTAACAATCGGTTAAAAAGGGATTGAATTGATTCTTGTCGATAAAATCTAAAGATGTAAGCCTTGTCCTTGAGGTTTGCTAGTGTGGCTTTTTCACACAATTGAAGGTCAACTGCTTTCCTTTATTGGTCTCCCATAAAGGACACATAATATACCCACACAACATTACACATATGTGAATTTCAGACGTTTTTGTCAGTTAAAAATCTCTAGGAATCCTCTTGTTTTTCATGAATTACTGCTTTCCCAGAATGTTCTATCTGAGACACTGTTAAACATGAAGAGTCACTTGTAAATCCCAGCGATGATATTGGCATCTGGAGTTGTGTTATCCCACAGAATATTTAGACAAAACCTGTGCATTCATAATCATGTTGTTATT
Organism: Barbatula barbatula; assembly: GCF_947034865.1. Classification (NCBI taxonomy): domain Eukaryota; kingdom Metazoa; phylum Chordata; class Actinopteri; order Cypriniformes; family Nemacheilidae; genus Barbatula; species Barbatula barbatula. The sequence goes on from NC_136788.1 coordinate 7,775,917, forward strand.
TGCAATTGTCATTTGCTGGTGTGCACAGTAAAAAAAAGGCCAGTTAAGAAAAACTAAAAGGTCCAGTGTTCTGGGATTACTCGTGCTATTGATGATTATTGATCAGAGGTTAAAACCAAGCATTGATTAAATTAGAAAGCAAATTAAGTAGAATACATCAAAATTTTAATATTGGAGCATTTTGTATGGCAGCGTATTATTGTGAAAAGTTTAAGTGTAGTAAGCGAGATACTACATTATGGCTTTCTGACACTAGTTGATTTGATGAGTAGATTTTGGTCAGCTGACATCCCCTCCCCACCAGTCTTGTGTTGTTGTTAATTTAGCCTAATGGAAGGGATTCTGCCATGTCAGCTGAATGTTATTAAAGCCCCTTGAGATCTCAAGCGCAAAGGCTTAAACTGAGCAACAGTCTATCACCAAACGTACGGTAACTCTTGGCAAAACACTTTACAATACGCTGCTCTTTTGTAACAATTTGTTGATGCATTAGCTAAAATGAACTAACAATGAACAATGATTCTAGAGCATTTATTAATATTCATTTATGTAAATTTCAGCATTTTCTAATTCATTATTAAAATCAAACGTTGTCACTGTTAATGCACCATGAACATTGACAAAGATTCATAAATGCAAAAAAACGAAATAGTTAATTGTTAGCTAATGCATTTACTAATGTTAACTAATAGAACTGGTTTGAACAGTGAACTGGCTTGTCTTTGTTTCTATGTCCCTAGGATGTCATTGTGTATGCAACTTACTGAAATAATAAAAACGAAAAAAATTGCTTTGTGCAAAGAACAGACCGAAATTAACTAAAAGTAACCTTGTTCCAGTTTTTATGGTAGACATTTGAATATCTGTTTTGTTGTATTATTTGTCATAAATATTTAAAAACTATGTTAAATGATTTGATATAATATGATTTGATTTCTTACATTGTATTTATGGCATGATTTTTCAGCTATAACTGGTTTCATCCAACGCACGTGCCTGGCCCGGAGTTAACTTCCGGTGTGTATTTCTATATCGGTCTAGGGTGCGTTTCCCAAAAGCATAGTTAGCCATGGTCGCAAGTTCTGTCGTTCCGGCATAGGTCAACGATTTAAGTGTTTCCCGAAACCATCGTTCCAACGATCAATTGCAAGCAGCATTGCAAAATTGCGAGGTTGGAACTACAGGTCTAGAGCTGTGGTTAGAAACATAGGTCTTCATATTTTGACTTGTAGACTTGCATGCATCACGCTTTTAGGCAAAGTAAGCAAGCAACGTGCAGTATAGTTGACTCAACATCAGTCTAAATTCAAAATATTGGAGAGACAAGTTTAGCCAAGTAACGGTTCTCTTAATTTCTATCAGAAATAATCTACAGGCACTCTATTGTTTGTGACTGTGTACCAGAAGTAAAGGGGAGTCCATGAATGTTCGCGTGTGCGGTTTTGTTTGTTTATGTTGTTACTTTGAAATAAAAAATTGCATTTCGATAAAATAATAAACTCATAGATGGAATCCAGTTTTATCTGTTTATTTAAATAATTTAGGCTTCTGTTATACCCCTTTGTGTTGTTTGTCGTGTAGCTGCGGTCAGTGCTGATCTTGTTTGTGCTGTTTCTGTATGTGTGAGCTCCTACAGAGACACCATATGCTGCTGAGACCGAGCATCTCCTCATCCGGCCGAGAGAAACACTCAAAAACACACGCATCTCATGATCATTGCATAAGACTAAAAAATCACACTCGTGTTCAATAAGATCTTGAATAAAACCTGTATTCAGTCAAATCCCCAAGGAGTATCATTCCCCTTTATTTCTACCTGCCCACTGAGTCTTAGGCAATTTGTCTTTTTCAAGGACTTTCTAGGTTGTTCGTTTCATGCCCGAACGCACGTTTCCCTTCATGCAACACTAGCTTTTAAACATCAGTCTGTCTTTAAGCCTAATTTTAGGGAACTAAAAGGGAGGATTTTTTTTGCAAATAAATCCCTAAGCCATATCTCATTCTATATTACATTATAACAATAAACACTATTATATTTTATATTACAAAGAAAGATTGGTTTAGAGAATGACCTCTTTGCCTAAAGCTAATTTATGTCTAAACAATGCCCCCCATCCCACATACACAGACACCTTGGGGTTTGAGTGTTGAAGGATGTAATACAGCTGCTGTCCTGTAGAGGGCAGAGCTCTACTGTTCAAACACAAAGTAAGAGTAATGACCTCACTCTTCACATCTGATCAGCAGGCCATTGGTCTCTACGGGCTGCAGCCTGATACAATAACATTAAAGCACGCCTTCACAAAGCCAATTACGTAATGTGGCCCTTGTTATATTTGAATGACATACAGAGCATTGAAAAGCGTCACTATACAGTAACCAAAGTGTTATCCCTATGCTAGAATATATAAGATATGGAACATAAGGTATATTTAAGTAAACTATGGTTAATAGGCCTCTCTGGGGTTGCAAGAGATATACAGCCATTAACATTTTTATGAGAACATTCAAAATTTTCATTAAATCAGCATTTCTTGATGGATCGTGGCCATTCCAGTCCAGTGTCTGTTGAATTTCAACTAAATCGAACCTCTGGAGTGATATGAAGTCACCTAACAGCATTGACATCAAGACAAAACACAAAAATCCATGTTATCACATAAAAAATACCCTTTTGAACTTTTCCTAAATACGTGTACAAATATTATTGTTGTATTGCTTAATAGTGAATAGAATTAGTTTTATTCGCAGTATTTGAGATCTGAAGTTTCTCCACAATCCATTTTCTGCAAATGAGTTCAAATCGAAACAAGATTGTTATTTGTCGTTCAGCAGAAATATTGATAGTTCACAAAATGAAACAAAAATGATCATTTTACCTAAACACATACCTTTAATTGTAAATTCTGAAAACCGAAATGGTCTCTTAGTTTTGTCCATGACCGTATAAAAGCTTTGCTTCATACTGTAAATGTGACTATACGGTGTATTCTAGCATTCTAGAAATAACAGTTTTTATTTATGCCCAGAAAATTTTATCGCTCAGAGGTTGTGTTGTTTTACCCGATGTGATGTCTAATGTGAAGCGCTTTGAGAAAGCAACTTTTAATTGCGCTATAATTGCGTTGTTTTTAATTGCGCTATACAAAATAAATGTATTATTATTATTGTTGCTCTTTCATACCTCAGGAGATTCATAGGAGTTATAGTTTCATTCAAGTATCAAATATTCTCAGATGTTTCTTCTAAAATTGCTTACTGTTAAAACATAAATAAGAAACAAACGAGACCATTAAAATACATAGTAGTGGTGCTGTAAAATGAATGTAGATGGTAGAGGTGAAATAATCTGGATTTGATGGGAAATGTTTGACTTCATATTGAAATTCAATTCAGTTTTGACTTTGAATTGCAGACTCAGTTTGTGACGTTGTTGAGATCTCTGTATCATTTTCCCAGGAAACCTGAGCACAGGGGTTGCATATGATCTCCATTTACTTACATCCCACCTGTGACTTTTCTTTCTTATGAGTGGTCTTGGAATTTTTCTGTGATTTACACATTTGATTCATGTTTAAGTGGCAGGTCTAATTGAAAAATTGAATGTCAGTTAATTGTCCTGTCCTCTACTGTAAGAGCTGAGCACTGTGTGCAGCATCCGCATTGCAGGATATACTGTAGCACTGTACCTTTACACAGGCAATAAATACTTTTTAATATCTCAGTTGATTCTCAGAGGCAGCTGAGAAGCCATGGAGACAACTTGCCTTAATCGCCTAAAACTCAGAATTTCATCTTATATAATCTTAAAGTGTTTCCTCCAAAGATTCTCAACAGTAAAGACATTGCATGTCCGACAAATGTTTAGTGGGGTCGGCTTGGCTATTTCCATGAATATACCCGTTGTTTTCAGTGCATTTTTTTGCGTATCAAATGTATATTCCCTGATTTTATAAGGTCATAATATTTCCATACGAAATTACTTTCCACCACGAAAATACTGTACTCTTTCTATGTTACTCTTCAGCCAGACGGCCTTTATTGTCACTTCACCACAGATGTCACATGAAGGGCGTTCACGTTCATATGGGCAAACGTAATTAACGTTCATGTGTTTGAAAAAGCATCGTGAACCCGTTGCTTTGGCTTGGTCTCTGAAATTCCTTTCCAAACCGAAGTCCCATAAGATGAAGTGTTTTTCCCACCTTGTAAGCACTTGATTATGTAATTTGTGAGTAAGTACAATGACAGGAATCATTTTGTTGAAATGGTACGTGGTCAGGAAGAGACGTTTTTAATGCACCTGTCACACTTTGAAGAATGACTCACTCTGTGTTTATCACAGGCCTCTGGTGACTAATGTAGCCCACCCCCTTTGGACACACACACACACACACACACACACACACTTGAATTCCTATGCGTACTTTCTCTTTAATTTGTTTTGTTTTTCCGGATGGAGACTGAAACATCTAGACCTTTTAAACCTATGGAAAACACAGGTGGGAATTGATTTGCGAGAGATTTATTACATTGTTGTTTTTTTGCGCAGTGCGGTATATTAGATCCCGGTTGATTTCACTTTCCGTACCCCCAACAGCCCCTTTTACCACCAACCAATAAGAGCATTTTGCTCCACCTTCATATTTGTTCATTATTTTTCAACCAAGCTGTGTAAATGGCACCAAAAGCATCAGTCGACAAAGCATTGTTTTATATTATTATATCATTACTGACCTAAAGCGTAAGAAATTTGCTTAGGGGGTAAATGTGTTGACAATGATTAAGAGACTCTTTTTACTCATTATTTATGAATAGCCATTGTGTTTACCCGGGCTGTCTCGAAGCCAAAGTGAATTGAACAGGATCTCCGAGGATTACTGTCGGTCGAAGGATATGATCTGAACAATGTACGTTCAGATGGTTTAGCCGCAAGCTCATGAGGCTAATTAAAAGTGCTTAATGAATCTACTGTCACCCTTTTTAGGTTTGATGAATATGTGAACGGTCTTTGCTGAAACGCTGAAATCCTTCGCTTTCCAAGAGAAATGTAGGCGCTGTTAGAAACTTACACAAAATCAATGCTAACACTGTTTAAAGCGTAAGGCTGTTTCGTTTGAGTTTTTTAAACGAATCACCCCATTTTCACAACATAAATGGCTTCCTGGAATACTTGATTCTAATTGGTCAATCGAGGCATTCAAAATGTTTGTATATTAAAGGCATCCAAAAATGAAATTCTGTTATCATTTGCTCATCCTCGTGTCATTTTAAAGCTGTATGACTTAGTTTCCTTTGGAGAACACAAAAGAAGATATTTTAAAGAACGTTTGTAATCGAACCCCCATTGACTTCCATTGTATGGACACAAAACCACTGAGACATGTCACAAAATATCTGTTTTTGCGTTCTACAAAGAAAATGTGAAACATGAGGGTGAATAAAGGATGACAGAATTGTTATTTTCGATTGTTGTTCCCATACTGTTGCTTCACAATGTCTTAAGGACGTACAATATATGACAAGTTTCTCTCTGACAGGGAACCCCCGAATCGCTATTCTCTTGTGGTTTTCACAGTCTAGATGTTGATTTTGATGATGGATGGAAGGCGGTTTGTGGAGAGGCGGTGAACGATAAGACCGTTGTTTTTATCACTTTGAGAAGTTACAGAAATCTTTGTGGACACAAGCTTTGCTTTAAAAGCAAGATACACAATCTCATTGTTGTGTTTGAGTGGTGTTCCACGTGAGAAAGATGTATCTTTTTCAACCGGCCCATCTGAACGGTATCGGTTTAGCCGTTTGGCGTCATTGGATTGGACGTTGTAAAAATGCTACTAAATTACAAACTCCGTCTTACCAACAATCAATAGCGGAGCAGAATCCTCCAGCATTTTTTTCCTGTCGATCGCTGGTGTAAGATAAACCCGGAAACATACTGATGGAAAGAAGATCCCTGACTCTTGCTACTACTAGTGGGATTGGGGCTAAAAATAATAATACCCACCAAATCATTCCCCTTTGAGGTATAGACAGGCTGGTAAGCACAAAATGACTCTTCTTCCAGATCAATCGCTTAATTGCTTTACAAAGTAGCTGCCGTATAAGAGCTGATGGGACAAAATTCTGTCTAGTAAGATCTCCTTGTCCAATAGCGGTGAAAACAGAAATCGAACGAGGAAAAAATCAGATGCATAAACTTCATTAGCTTCTCTTTGCTTTGACGTGACATATTTTAAATATTGATGTTTCTTAAGACGTTTTAATGAATGGGTTTTCCTTTTGAACCATTTACACTTTAGTTTAGATATCAGCTTTGTTTTGAAACCCAGTGAGTTGTCTACTTACAGATATTGAGGATCTTGGCAAAGGCTGTTCCGACAGGTATTGAATGGAAAACATTATAAAGCATTCCAGCAGAAAGTATTCCCATAATGCTCTGCGATGCACTCAGTGAACAAGAAATGCTCATTTTAAAGACACTTACATTCAATTTAATACTGGAAAATAAATCAAATGCAAAAAAAGATAAGATCTGTTTACATGACAATTATATACTGAAACGACAAAGTTTTGCATGTAGACGATAATGTTGTCAAAATGATCCACGTTCACAGGGATCTGCAAAAAAAAACGTTTTGTGTTTTATTGTGCCAGACCAGCACTTAGTGCCTAAGTAGATTTTATGAAAATAAATGATTAAAATATGCTTAATGTAATTATGTTCCTGTTAATAAATATTTAAAATAACGTAAATATTTTGAGAATAAAATCTACTCGTTTTGATTGTTAACATTTTCATTATTTTGAGTAATTTTAATTGAACAAATTATTAAGTAAATCAACAAAATTTAAGTAACATTTACTTTTAACAAAAACGAAATGTATTCATTAAGGCGGGGTTTAACAACCTTGTAGCCAATCAGCAGTAAGGTGCACAGTACACAGGACGGACATACAGGACGGACATACAGAGCCGAGCGCTGACTCGCTTTTTTTCAGATATTGTCACTTCGTAAAGAAACACATTATACGCACTTGCATGATGTCACTGTTTCAACAAATCGTTGTGTACAGTAAATGAATAGCTAAAACACAAAACGTTTTTTTCGTTTGCAGTTGCAAATGTAAATGGCTCCTTAGAAGGCAGTTGCTTGTATAAAGATGCTTTTTTAACCTGGTCATAGAGTGTACTTGTGAAACGAAACAGATTTTAAAGGTGGAGTGTGTAATTTCTGTAACACTAATGTTAGCAAATGTTTTTAAATAGCGCCGGTCAGAAGCCCAGACAAAACAGAGCAACAAAAAGGTATGAACAGCTAAAATGTTTGATTTTAGTTTAGATTGATATATATTTTCACTATAGATGTTTTCAGCGGCAACAACATTAACAAACATTAGATTATAACGTAACTTCTGATAGACTTCCGCAAAGAATCAATAACTGTTGAGTAGTTTTAAATTCATTCAATACAATAAAAATACATTACAATGTTAATAAAATATTAATATGAATTAAATACAAATTGTTATATTATAACCAAACACAGACCGGAACTTAACTTAACTTTGGGCCAGGAACTTGCGTCAAATGTAAAGGTCTATAAGACAACAATGTTGTGTACAAGTATATCAAATCAAAATCAAATCACTTTTACTGTCACATCACCACGTGTGGTGAGTGAAAGTCTTGGGTGCGTACTCCATACAAAGTAGAATGCAGTTGGACAGACAACCGTATGGCAAACAACTGTATGACTATACAAACTTGTATTGACAGTATGTACTGCAGATAAACAGTGCCAAGTATACAAAGTATACAAAAAAGACAATATACCTGTACATTATATGCACAGTATATACACACGATATACATATTAGACATGGAAAATACACATTTAATATGCAGGTGTACACATGAACGTGTATTTTTAATGGATCAACCATATAGTGCAAATAGGTTTGCAAATTTGGTTATGGATCGGTTCAGACATAAGCATTTAAGTAACAAATCACAGTTTTACAAATCGAAATGTCTTTTCCCACACGCTTCCCAGAAACCTTTTACTTACTGGACTGTTTTTGCAGTTATTTTGGTGACTCAGAAGTGCTCAGGGCTCTGTAATAGATTCAGGGAGCACCTAGTGAATGTGACTCACTTTCCATCATAGTATTGACTCATTTGCTACCTCTTTAAAAGCCGCAATTTCAGCTTTGTTGAAGCATTGGAGGATATTCTGCAGTTGAATTGAGGTATCTGTGCAATATCATACAATATCTCCTCAAGGTATAAACGCGTGTAAAATCTTTACGAAAAAGCCTCCACAACACCCCTTAATAAAACCCCGAAGGCACTGAATTAAATTAAATAACACCATTAATGTTGCCTAAAACGCTACCCTGTAGGAAAACTGTGACAGCTACTTGCGTTTTATTGCTAATGTTTCCCTGGACAATTACATCATGTAGATGCTTAACTTCAAGCTGATACTATAGCAGACAGGATGCATGTGAACTGTAGGTGGCACATTATAAAGCCTGTATATATTATGTATAAACATTATAAGTGCTGTATACAGATCTAATTGTGACATAAAAAGACCCCCATATACGTAATGTCATATCATGTTTATATAATTCACACCGCAGAGCAGATTTATTTCGGCTTGTCTCATCCTTACATCATTTCGCAGCCCCCTACTGATCCGTTTGTTGGAATGACCTTGTCCCGCCCTTAGAAAAGTCAAGCCCACCCCTCCCTCCCCGATCTCTCCGTCCTCCGGTGTAAACGTCATGAGATCCCCTCCTCTCAGCAGCTTTACGGGACCCCGTTCCCATGTTGCTCTCAGGAGAGATACAGACTTATTAGAGAGTCAACTAAGAGATGGCAAAGGTCAGCAGCTGGGAATAGGATTCCTGAAAGTGTTTACTGTAATGAATGTTTGAAAACACAACTGCGTTCATGCATGTTTTACGAACAAGCATTATTTACCTTCTACAGTACTTGAAACTCATAGTTATGCTTTAAATTATTTTTATTATGATTTAAAAAAAATATGCTTTTTTATTAGTGGTAAATATTAAATTAGATTTGAAGCAAAACATTGTTTTCATGGAAGGGTCCGATAATTCAAGCACAGCAGGACTATTGATGTTTACAGTAAATAGGAGTAAATATGGACTTGGTCATCTTTAAATATAGTTACGAAAATGGCCGTCTATGGGCTTGTTTTGTTATTTCACCTGAGGTTTGTCTCAATTGTGGCTCTTAGACGTCTCCGTTCATCACTCAGAAGATACAGCACATGTCACAGGCCTCAGGAGATGCTCTGGATGGCAGGCTTGGTATTTACCGCTCCTCTCATTCTTCTGATTACCTCCGTGTCCTTCACAAGCTCATGACTGTTCCCTCCTGTACGCTCTGCCTGAATCTGTTCAGAGCTCGCGCTGCAGATGGAGGACGCTCATTGCAGGCTACGTCATGCTTTCCCTGCGCGTGGAGCTTATGATGATGTCATGTCAACAAGATCTGTGCAACCCTGCCAAAAATCTAAGGAGAAATAATCCTGCAACAAAACAGTAGAGATATAGAATACTAAATTAATTCAATAATCGGCACACTGGCATTTTGTTATTGGTTCCTGTACAGTACAAGACAGGAAACACTAAATAATCTAAGGCGAACAACAAAAACAAACAAATAGGACAAATAATAAATAATAAACAAAGGGCTGAATGCATGAATGAAAATAACCAAATGCATAACAAATAATAACTAAAATATCAGTTTTGACATCCTTACGTTTAGATTTAATTTGATACAAAAATATTTACCCATCACGTTTTGTTTTGCAAATAATTGCACTTTATAAATCCATTAGGCTCTCTAGATACATCAGCTGAATGCTGCATTCTGGAGAGCTGGTCGTCGTGCCACATGGAGACACGGGTGTCAAGGGCAATATATCTTGCTTCCTTGCATTGTGGTTTTTAGACATGTGTCAGGCGGGCTGACTGGCCATCGCTGCTGTCCAGATACCAGCGTGAATGTGTGAGGTCTGTATCTCCAACAACAGATGCAGAATGCAGTAAATGCAAATGCATTGTAGGGGGCGCTGTCTACAACTGCCCACACTAAAGGGTATCAATACCATCCTGCCCAAATAGAGATTTTGGTCGGATTGTAAACCAAAAAGCTTTTAGATTATGTTCTTACGCATGGATGGTTGTGCATCGTACGCCTGGTAATCCATTGTGAAAGGCTGCCATGCTTGGTTTAATGTATGAGTCTAACCGATGGTAAATCCATTACATTATCTAGAATCTGTAAAGTTTACCAATTAAACCCGAAGAACCTAATGGTGTTAGTTATGGTGTCTATATTGCGGTTAAAAACTAAAGTAGAAAGCAGCGGCATGTGTGTGTGTGGAAAACAATCAGAGGAAGTTGTCAATCTAATGCAGGCATTGAGTGTGGTTTTCCTGTGGGACTGTGCTCAGATGATTTACTGTAATATGTGACAGATTTACAATTAGAATTATAAATAGATCCCTTAAAGAAACATTTCTCTTTTGAATTTAGTCTGAAAATGTCTTAATTTCTAATATGTGACCCTGGACAACAAAACCAGTCTCATGGGTCAAATTTTCGAAATTGAGATTTGTACATCAACTGAAAGCTGAATAGTTAAGCTTTTTATTGGTTGTTTAGATGGGACAATATCTGGTGGAGATACAAGAGTGTAAAACTCTGGAAGTAAAGGGTGCAAAAAATCGAAATATTGCGAAAATCGCCTTTGAAGTTTTTAATCCGAGGCACTGTAGCAGGCCATTCACTCACAAAAATAAAGTTTTTATATATTTTGGGTTGAAAATTTACAAAATATCTTTATGGAAAATGATCTTTACTTAGATCCTAATAATTTTTGATCCTAAAAACTATCTATCTATCTACCTACCTACCTACCTACCTACCTACGTTCTATCGATCTATCTATCGATCTATCTATCGATCTAACATCTATCTAACATCTATCTAACATCTATCTAACATCTATCTATCTATCTATCTATCTATCTATCTATCTATCTATCTATCTATCTATCTATCTATCTATCTATCTATCTATCTATCTATCTATCTATCTATCTATCTATCTATCTATCTATCTATCTATCTATCTATCTATCTATCTATCTATCTCGTTCTATCTATCCATCTATCTATCGATCTAACATCTATCTAACATCTATCATCTATCCATCTAACATCTATCCATCTATTCATCTAACATTGTTCTATCTATCTATCTATCTATCTATCTATCTATCTATCTATCTATCTATCTATCTATCTATCTATCTATCTATCTATCTATCTATCTATCTATCTATCTATCTATCTATCTATCTATCTATCTATCTATCTATCTATCTATCTATCTATCATCGTTCTATCTATCCATCTATCTATCGATCTAACATCTATCTAACATCTATCTAACATCTATCTAACATCTATCATCTATCCATCTAACATCTATCCATCTATTCATCTAACATTGTTCTATCTATCTATCTATCTATCTATCTATCTATCTATCTATCTATCTATCTATCTATCTATCTATCTATCTATCTATCTATCTATCTATCTATCTATCTATACATCTATCTATACATCTATCTATACATCTATCTATACATCTATTAAGTATTGGCCCCGTTCACAATATTCAATATTTCCCATTCATTCACAATATGCATTTTAGAAAACCACGTCACCTCAATGTCTTTCAATAAAACACTGTAAAAGTGGAACATCCCAGTTAAGGATGCTGCTCCTCTCTGTTCCCACCCCTGGAGAGATGCAATGGAAATGTCCAGGCAGCCAGACATGTCACTGTTGTGCTGTGCTGTGGGAAAGAGAGCGGAGCTCCATTGCAGTGAGTCTGCTGCACAGGGCTAAAACACGACATCCCGCCCTCTGCTTCTCCACAGGTGTACGAACACACCTACGAACGGATATTTTCATCCCGGACTGCCCGTCAGACACCCGAATTGCGTTCGCCAGACGCGTTTTGTTCGGCGATTTTGCGAAATGTATTCGCTTCATCAGCAATAAGAAGAGGAGATCGCTGGCGGTACATGGCGAACTTTGCGCTGATGTGACATGTTGCTGCTCATCTTTGTACGAGATCGTAACGCACTTTAACCCGACAAACGGGTCAGAGGAGGAGGAAAGCACGGATTTTACCTCCACTGGTTTGATTGAGACGCGACAACCCTGATATTTATTCATTCGGTTGAGGCGACAACATTTAGCCTCAACTTGCTTCGGCGCGAGCAGCTAAAGGAACAAAATGTCTGCCCGGGCTGCCTCTAATAAGGTTTGTGCTCATTAAATAGCGTTGTTTTATCGGTTATATACGATGTCAGTTGGCGTTGCTGCAAAGAGACAAATCGTGTTTTAATCCGAGCGTAAAAGGCGTGCGGGTGATGCCTGAGGTCATGAATGTGGGTGCGTTTTAGCTCGAGCTAACGGACATTCCTCAACTTATGCTAACGCGCTAACATTAGCCGGTCGGTGTTGTAGTTCTAATAAGTTAGAAATAAATCAACATCTTACACTTTATTTTTTACGTACTACACTTTGGCTCAAAATGCGGGTTTTGTTATTTAACGGTTTGTTTTTCATTTGTCTATTTTGTGTGCTAGAAATAATCCGGTTGCTTGAAGCTCCGACGATTTTCACTTTTTTTATTTCAACCGTAAACTGTTTGCAACGTTTTAAACGTTTTTGAAACGTTTTAATGTTTAAAACATCGTAACGATGACTGTCACGATAGCTTTCGAAACAACAAACAAGCATTTACATACAATTGTTCGCGCGTTGTGACAGTCAAAATGTAATCGTGCGCTTTATTTGGTTTGTATAAAAGCTCTTTTGTAATACGCGAATCTGTTGTTTTCAGAATGTAAATAGTGACTGTCACTGAATTTGAATAATTGCGCGTGAGTTGACGTTAATGGTGATATCAAAACTGAGGGGAAGTGTCCCAGCAAACACGCTTTACTCACAGGAATAATATATATCAGAGCCTTCGGTAGAGTCTCGTACATGTGATGTAGTGCTGGTGGGATCTGAACAGTAAGTCATTTAGTAACCAATGATTTAAAGCCCATGGAAACCGCAGAATGGGAAATGTAAATGGGATGAGCTGTCACATTGATACAGTTTCTGTTAGGCGTGGTCTTCACAACGACACCTGTTTATGACGCACAAGCCCCTCCCACAACAGGTGAACTTGTAACAGGTGAAACAATGCCGGGAATGTGACCTGCCTGCCCTTTCTCAGGATACTGACTCATGGGTTGCTATGCTGTCTGTAATGTTTGGATATGTCAAGTGACATACCGGTGCGACTAGATCATCCGACTGAACGTGATCTTCTAGAGTTTTTAAGGTCCGTGTTTGTGTTATGATGTTTTGGTTATTTACGAATGTTTCGTGTAAACCGGAGGCAATGGACATACCTGCATTTACACGCCTGCTATGAGTGTTTGACTGATAAGAGGTTTTGCAAAAGAAGGGAAGTTTAAGTGCACTTAAAATGAGTTGTGGTTAAACTAGTGGCCAATATATTTTGTTTGATTTGTAGTAAAACCTTTGTGGTTACTATGTTTTTATGCCTCGCCACAATAAACATGGTTTAACAGTAGTATTAGTAAAAATATTGTTGTAAATAGGGTTGGCAATCTGCCAAAAATAACTGAAGCAAAACCAGAAACGGTTGTTCGTTTGTTTACCGATTAGTTTTTTGTTTCGCTCACATCTGTAGAGGTCAGACTTTAAACAAAAAAATTGTAGTCTCGATCACATGTTGTGTTTCTCGTTTCTAAAGGTACCCCAATATTGACTTTTTATACCGCACGCTTTATTAAATTCAGCAAAGATGTCGGCAGCGTGTGGAGCATTTTAAAGTGTCAGAAAGAAAACGGCACGAGACTTGCCACTCAGGTGTACATTTCTGAATGAAAGCGTCTTTACCGGTCGGTAACTTGTACTTCACACTGGAGTACATGCAGCAATATTATATAGTTTGCGATATACCGGTAGAAATTCTCCCCGCGATCTAAACGACAGACACGTCTGATTTTGTAGTAGGGCTGCAACTAAAGATTATTGTTATTGTCGACAAACGGTAAATAATTTTTCGATTAGTCGGCTAATCTAACGATTATTTTCAGATTAATCTAATAAAGATTTTTGGGATTACATTATTAATCCTTTGGCAAACTTTCCAATGCATAATAAATTCTAGTATTTTCTTACATTATAAAGCCTATCATACTTTTACTCCACTACATTTCATAAATAAATAAATGTTGTCGTTTTAACATTTTAATCCTTGATTATATATAAATCACTATCTTCTTTGAATCAAGTAGTTTTCATTTTAAAACTCAAAAAACACTTTTTTAATGTACTTAAATACTGTATTAAAGGTCAAAACATTTTAAAATGTGTTTATGAAATACTAGAGCATGCCTCTATTTTCAGTCTCATAATATCATTGAGTATAAGTAAAAAATTACTATCTATCCCCGTTTATTGCACAAAACTATCACCGTATATTAGACTCCAGTATAGAGTGGCATAAAAGCACGCATGAGCATCCTGAACACAGAATGATGCGCTTAATGCATTCGCTTTGTTATTTACAGTTATGCACGTCCTGGACACACAATGATTCGCTTAAATCACCTTCTCCTTCTGAAATCGCAGGGATCATTTTGCTCCCCAAAGTAAATAACAGTTACAACACAACGAGAAGAGATGATGTGTTGCATGTTTAACACACTTTCCAACAGTGCTTCTTATAAGTTAAACTACACTCCGCGAGTAACTCACCGTCTCTTGCAAAATACATTTTAAACAAAACCATAAAATATCATCAAAGAATAATGAAAACATTAGAACATCTTGGAAAAAGTTACGTCCTGAACATCACCATACACACACATGCAAAACATTTTTAAATTCTAAATTACATATCCCCAGCAAGCTTCTTAATCTTATAGTGAGCAAATGAGGAATATTAAATGCCTACTGTAATGTATTTAACTGGGATTTGGACCGTTGGTGTTTTTGTCCTTTAGTCACAGTGTGAGCTTTGGAGTTGGCATAGTGATTGTGTCCCCCCAGCCCTCCCATTTGTGTTTAATCTTATGAAAGAATGTGGGAGTTGCAGCAGTGCTGGCCAAATCCAGAGCTTGGCTGAGAATATGAAGAGAAGAAATGGCTATAGGCTGTGTTTTCCAAAGTATTTTAATACGGTCAGCAGACGTGTCATCTACTTGCGTGCTCAGGAAAGAAAAATGTAGCCAGTGTTTAATGCAAATCTTACTATTTGCAATCGGTTGACCAATGTTTTTTTTAAGGTGGATATATACAAAACAGGATTGCGATCTTAAGCGCAGGTGTGGACACCGTTAAACCAATCGAATTGAGCATCTGTAACTTGGGATGTGCACTAATGTTCACATATTCGATCTGCAATAACTATTCAAATATTACAAATGATATTCGAATATTTACATTTTTCATAAGAATAAAACTGCGTCGCCGCAAGGTTAAGTTACCGCTACAGAAAACCTAAGATTTGTCACGTCTCATTTAACGCTTCATCACTTCATCTGTAATATACAGAAATATAAAAATCCTTTGTATGTATTCCTAAATCTTTGTTCACTCAGATCGCAAGCTAGTTTATATATTTTAAGTTTACACACCGGATGCCCGGATCGCTTTTTATGCTCGGCTCACATCACCATATTATAATGTTTAAAAACTGGTGAGCGCCAGAATTCCTTAACATTACTTACATTAGATATAAAAATACCAACGTAATATTAAATGATTAACAATAATAATTTTCTTACCAAAACTTGTTCAGAGCGGTTGTTCTTAATATATTTTTATATATAAGTAATGCTAATTTCAACAACTTGAAACATGAAAATATACATTTCACTGCAACAAATGTTAATGAATTTGGCCTTAACATAAGTCTGGCACCTTTTTCCATACCTTAAAGCAAGATTCTTTGTAGCAGGGTATTTTTTAGGATCTTAACAGTCGGCATGGAGGTATCAAGCCCGTTTACTTTATTTACTATCAACATTATAAACAATCGATTTCAGATATTCTTGTCGGATCTGGGTTTTGTTACCGGGAGTTAGAGAAGAGCAGCGTGTTTTTCTGATGTCAGCTAGAGTAAAATAGGCCTAAATGCTTGTTTTTCTTATCAAGAACATGTAAAGCAAAATAATCAAGATAACCATATATCACAAACTGTCAGTATAGGTTGTGTTTTGTTAGTTTTGTTTTGCGTCAATAATTAACTTTATTTAAATAAACCAATATTCAAATATACGTGTTTTATGAGTTCAAATATTCGAATATGAAATGGTTGAAAAATGTCTCGGTTACCAGAGGACGCTTAGAGCCATAAATGTCCTAATATTGGCCTATAAATCGGTCTGTTGTTTGTATTTGCGCAACTGTGTTTTTACTATATTTGAATTTCACGTAAGCTAACTTTTGGCGCAAAGAGTTTTTTATAAGATTGCCATAGTTTTCTATTATATTTTGCTGTATTTCATAAAAGCATGTCCTCGTTGTTCCATATAATTATGCATTTGATACTTGACAGATCAAGGTCAAAGATGGAGACCATAACCGTCTGTCTCTTAGGTGACCTGCTTTTCTATGAAACTTGGACGTGTATTCTCTCTTGTGGATCAGGGGATTATTTTGTGTGTGTGTTAGTGGGTTTTTGGGTAGGACACTGACCCAGTACATCTGCATGTAAGGCTTTGGCATGCGTGAGCAACAATAATTCAGTTTAATGGGTGTATAACTTAAGCTGGAGATCACTGCTTTTAATTGTAGCACAGGGATTAAGTGGCTGTAAAGTGAAAAATACAATGACAGAAGGGTAGCGTACGTTGCAAATGATGTTCAATTAATAAATAATAAGCACAACAGACTGTCGATGTTAAAATGAAAATGCACATTTAGTGTGTACACAGGATGCATTGTGCTTTTAAGGAATCAGTGTGTTGCTTTAAGACGACGTGTTAAGTTATTTGTTATATTTTGAAGATACTGTTTACACTGTGAGTGTAATGCTGCCTATTTTTTAAAAGCTAAGAGTATAAAAACGCTTTGATCCCTAAAGCACAATATCATTATGTTTTCACTCCTGCCCAAAATAGATTTGCTGAAACATCACATTTAAAAATAGTGCCGTCAGAACACACAGACTCGAAGTGATAGGGCTGAACGATTTCGAAAAATAACCGTATCACGTTTTTAGATGCAATATTGTTTATGCACATTTGCTTCTGTATTATTTAATAAAGAAAAATCTATAAATCATGGTAACCAACACAATATTAAAGCTTGAGTCCATTGTACAACACGTCAATGTACAAATTCATTATTTTAAATGCAGATGCGCGGGAAGCGGCGCATTTGGTGCAATGCACTCTTCAGCCGCGGCTCATGGTGTAATGCAGACGTGCAGCAAGCACGCTGAAACAGAGAGCGATGCAGTCGCGATGTGAATGAGGTGCAACATGCTCTCTTCACTCGCAGGCAGTCACCTTGAGAGAGCAAGCTTCAGTTCCAAACACCTTTGTTGATGGCTGCGTGCCGCGCATTTTCCTTGCATTTGTTATGCTTTTAAGATGGTACTGGTCAGCTCCGAGCAGTACTCATGGAACATGGAGTACTCATCCATGTCAGTTCAAACCTGTAAGACTTAAAAAAAAAAAAAGATATTTAGAAGAATGTTGGTTAATCTTTCACTTTTAAATGTTTTTTCTATTAGTGAGAAAGCCGTAGTATCGGTCTAGTGTTGTTTGTTTAAACCAGCATCAGTATTTGCCTATCATTTCCATGCCTTTATGTTTTTCTGAAACTGTTGTTTTGACTTTCGTAATGATAAGCAAGTTTACAAGCCTCATTTTGCACAAGCGCAACATAATGTTACACATTAACAAGGTGTAACTTGGGGTGTGTTCTGCTTCTGCATTTTGTAATGTAGGGCTGTAGTCAACCAAAGAAATGCTTAGTCGACCAAAGTCCTGTCCTGCGCAGCGATCAGTCGACTAAAAAAAAAAAAAAAAAAGACGCGATGTTCCACAGTCTTGTCATCTTGTTTTGTAAAATGCAGCCAGACAAAAGATTTAGATTTCTTGGACATTTTGTCCACTAAAGCCAAAACAACTAGCGTTCTAACTGAATGAATACAGCAAAACTACCTATATTCCTTACTGAGCGCGAAGCAGCAGTGCAGCCATGCAGCCACACGTGGTTCCCGAGTGTTCAACGTGGTGCACTAAACTGTGGCGCTGTTACAAAATAGCCGAAATTAAAGTATTTAAAGTTGGGGATGAAACATAGGCTAATTAAATTTAGAATACAGTAGTATATAACTGCTTATAAAAGGAATAAATATCAAGGAGTAAATCAATGAAAATGTCTTCATTGGTAAAAAAAAAAAAAAAAAAAAAAAAAAACAAATAGGCAACTGGTCGACCAATGAGAATGTCAGTCGACCAAGACGGCATCGACCGATTAGTCGACTAAACGACTAAAGTTGACAGCCCTATTGTAATGTGTGTACCACTAATAACATCCTCTCTTATTTGGTGGTTGGAAGAAGAGGTCAAATGCCACTCAGTTGTGATTCCTGGCTTCGATTCCTGGCGGCTGGTGTAGTATTTCTCGCCGCGGTGTCACCTGGATGTCAGCCAGATCGTTCTAATGTAAACACTGAAATACACACAGACACCATGAGAGAACGAGGACACGCCCCATACCTGACATACCTGATCTCACATACCTGATGGCTTACTCCAATGAAAACAATAGATTGTAGCAATCCCTGGTTTCGGGAAAACAAGCTACGTGAGCGTAGCGATACGGACCAAGGTCATCTGATTTCTTTCTAGGATTATTTGTACTCGGTATTTAGCTTGGCTTTCTATTCAGTGACTGTGCCATTAAAGGGATATTTCACAGGCAAAACAAAAGTTCCCCATGTTTTACACGCCCTCGATGCATCCTGACTGAATATGACTTTCTTCTTGAAGAAAAATGCAGTCGTAGTTATAATACCACGTATAATTTTACTTCCAAGCGATAGAATGGGAGTGAATGGGCGTCGACTTTTTGAAGCTCCAAAAAGTGCATTCATTAATCAAAGAACTGCTCGACGTGGCTCTGTGGTCTTAACAAAGGTCTTCTGAAGCGAAACGATGTGTTTGTTTAAGAGAAATATCGATATTGACAGCGCTGTTAACGTTGATGTCTAGCTTCCGTTATCCCTCTGCTGCACATGAACCTCAGGCTTGTTTTTCCTTCAAATGACGAAAGCTCCCGCTCAGAGATGACATCCTATTGGAACAAAACGGAAAAATGCTGTGTTCGTCACCGGAACATACAACAAAATGAGCGTCATTTGCTGGAAAAACAAGCCTCAGGTTCACTCGCAGCAGAGGGATAAAAGAACTACATACAACCGTTGTTCCCCTTACATAGAATTCACCATGTTGTTTCTACAGTAGCCCTAAACGGACAAACTGCTCTACAGAACGCATTCTTAAATATCTTAGTCCTGTGTCAGCCACCATAGGGCTTTAAAGCGAGGCGTGAAGTGAGCTGTTGGTTGCAAATCACGACCCCACAGCTAGATGCCGCAAAATTCTGTACACTGGACCTTTAAAGGTGAAAACACACAGGGTCTCTAAAACCCTTTTGGTCACTGCCTTAATATGAACATGGCATGTTTTTGCATGCCTAAAGAGACTGAATATAATTTGACCACAGAGACACGTGTCTATTTGTAAGTCAGAGATACGAGCGCATAATTATTCTGCTTCTATAAATTAGGGCATTTCTTTCTCTGTAAGTTTGATTAAAATAGCATTTCGCCTGTAAACGGTCCAGACGAGATTTGCCTTATGACGTGTTTCCATTACTGTCTGTTCGCACGAGTTCCCGTCATGGCCTGCCTATCAGTGCAGAGCACAGCATCAGTCAAGTGTCCTTGTTAATTGATTATGTAAAATGAGAGCCCTGATATCTCTAGCTCACTGGAGCCAAGCCTCTCGCTTTTGTCTACCAGGAGAGAAGGTGTGTTTTTGTCAGTTGTAGAGACTGTCCATGGCAGCTGTTATCAGCTCATTCCTGGTCCTTCCTGGGATCCGTGGACGTGCCTGATTATTCCCAGCATGCACTTTGTGCGAGTAAGTATGTTAGATACTGGTGTGGATTTAAAGTCATCGTCACTTATAATGGGTCTGATTGTTGATACAGGAACGCATCTGTCTTAAGGAGATTCTCCTCTATTTGTTGAAGGGGCTCTTTTAGGGATCCACTGATGTGGAAATGGCCGATGCATTAAAGCTGGCAGTAACCAATGCAGTGGCTGATGTTATGCATCAATGCGTTTTAACTTAAAAATGAAGTGGAATACAATAAAATGACAATATAGGCATATGCTGTACGAAGATAAATAGCTGTTTATTTTTCTTAATGGCTTGTTTAGAAAGAGAATTGAAGGGAATACTGTTCTTTTAAAAAAAACATAATATCAGTTCATGCTATTGTCAGTTTGTTCTATATTCCCATAACTGTATATTTCTTGTCACATTGTTACTTTTAGTAACTTAGTTTAGTTAACCATAATAACCTTAACAAAAAGATAAGCTTGTGGTGTTAATGGTTGATCTCTTTGTGTTGTTGAGCAGTTTGTGTCAGTTTTTTTGTCAAATCATCCTATTCCATTAAGAGGCTGATCTAAAGTTAGCCTTCAGGCACAAGTGTGACGTTGCCGGTGGTCTGGTCATCATCAGAGATTCGCTGTCTCCCCTCTGATACCAGCTGAGAACTTAAAATAACTGCCTCCAGATAACTCCCCTACATGAGATCCTTGAGTCACATTAGCCTTGAACAGTGATCAAAAATGATAAAGCGTCTTGTAAAAGGTAAGGTGGATTTATACGATTTACAGGGTTTTTACGGGTGCTGGAAATCCTGAAAAATTATAGATTTTTTATGCAGTGTTAAAGGTTTACAAATGCTTAGATTTGGGATAAAGGGATTGAAACTGTTTGAAATTATAATTGCTTAATTCCATATCAAATCAGTTCAAATAAACTGAAATAAAATGAACTGAAATGTAATCGAGTAAGTAACCTTCTCCAAAGTCTGCATAAAGGATATTTTTCTCCATGGGGAATGAATGTGTCTGAGCCGGTGTATTTGCTTCAGTTTAGGTCAGACAAGGAAATAAATCTACAGACACGGACAAAATGAAGTAACCATGCCAAACAGCCTGTCTTCATTTAGAATTTTAATTCCACTATCAGCGCTGGCCTTCTATGTTTTTCGTTGAGCCCTGCTCCCTAGCTGCATATAAAAATCCGTATTCTTTAAAATTTCATGTCATGTGTAATTAACACTGTATTGTCTATTGCAGGATCAGGCAAGTATAATATAAGTATTATTATTTTTGGACAAAAAAGTAGACTACTTGATTTGGCGATATTGATGACCGAAGTAATAAAAAGTGAAAATAGACTGCTTTCTTTGGCAAAATAGATGACTGAAGTCATATTTTTATTGTTCTCCAAATACCTTATAAATCTTGCTAACCCCGGACTCCAAATATTTTCTGTTCCGGACCCACTGACAGGTAATCTGCCTTAAACATTTTTAACACGGGGAAAACACACAGATTCGTTCCCTTTCAGTGTTTTCTTTCTTTTCATAAATGAAGAAGTTTGTTGCAATATTAATATACTTTATGGTAGGGCTGCACGATTATGGCAATCGTTATTGTTTATATTATTCCCGGTGATATTGAAATTGCGATTATTATTATTGCATTCCGTATTCTTCATATAAATATTCTGCTGCCGATATAGGCTTCTTGATTACTGGTGTATAGTCTCAACAGGTCAACATTTTACCCATTCAATACCATAAAAAAAACTGCAATAACTCATCTGTTATTTGTGACCGCCGTAAATTATCGAGTATCTGTAAAAGGATAAAAGTGCTGTAATTTAACTTTGTTAAAGGTGCAAGAACTAAGAGAACTAAAGGTGCTAAATGTCCTTGAGAAACCAAGGCTACTACTGCAACAGCAAATGTTTGCATTGAATATATTTTTTCTAAAGCTGTTCCTTTTGTTTAAAAATGTCACATCCTCTGATTTCCTTGACTTGGAATAGGAATCGTGCTATCCTTTATGAATGTCACTTGCAGAGGTCATTCAAAGGAAATGAACTACAGCATCCATACTGTCCTCTTGGTCTCGGTGAAACCTGAGCTCTAATCATTACCTATGGGCTCTTTATAATACTGTAGAGTCAGCAGCAGTGAGCTTTTTATAGCTTCTTGATACAGCTTCGCTAGTGGCACGTTTTCCCTTCTTTTTTGCCCTAAAGAAGTCCTTCAGAGGTTGCAGATGCCGGTC
This sequence comes from Barbatula barbatula, assembly GCF_947034865.1. Lineage (NCBI taxonomy): Eukaryota > Metazoa > Chordata > Actinopteri > Cypriniformes > Nemacheilidae > Barbatula > Barbatula barbatula. Next base: position 7,798,475 of record NC_136788.1, read on the forward strand.
TTGTCCGACACCTTTTGATAGTAGCTGGTTTGTAGGGCTGGGAGAGAAGAATAGTTTCTCGATGAATATCGATTCAATCTGCTAGCGATTCGAATCGATTCACAAGTTTAAAAAATATATTTTTTTTTTAAGCGTTACTAAATATAAAGACTTCTTTAGAACAAATATGGTGGAAGTCAACTGCAAGAGTAGTGCAGCACCCAGACCTTTTAAGCACAAACACAGCAGAGTATATAGGAGCAACAGAGAAAGAGAGAAAACCAAATACATTCAGCCCTGTTGGACTGAAGTGCAAGATCAACAAAATAAATGAGTTGAGGTCAAAATGAGTTGAGACAGAAATTATCATTAGAAATGAACAACTGCCCTTTTATTGTTTTTCAAATGCTGAACATTTCTTTGTAAAATACAATATCTGTTATGTCAAATAACAAAACTAAATTGCAATATTAAAACAAATTCCAAGTCAAATAAAAAACGAATAATACAAGTCTCTTTAATATAATCAAAGACTTTTGCTACGTCCCAATTCGCTTACTTATACTATGCACTAAAAGTATGTACTGTTTTTGTTATGGAAAAGTAAATACATTTTGGTGCATAGCAAGACGGTATGCGTGCACTCGGACATACTAATGCAAAACGTAAGTTGTTGCCATAGACGACACTGTGATCATTATCAGTCACAAACATCAAAATACAGCTCTTCTTTGCATTTAAGTATTTATTCATTCATTTTTTCTTATGTAAAGTTTACTGTAAACTTACATTTGTGAATTCCGTGAAGAATCTGCTATTTTATTAATGCAGTGGAGCGTCACTAAGCTGTTATGGGTAATATCAGCCGTTTGAGTGTCCATCATTCTGCTCTTCGAATTTCTACCGGAAGTAGTAGACAATCCGGGAATCTTTGGAATACTATTTTCAATATACTACGATTTGGGACGTACTAATTCTATTTTTAAATACTATTATTGGAATGCAGCATTTGTCTGCGCTTTTCTTGCAACTTGCCCCTGCTCTTCAAAACACAAATTGTGACTTGAATCGTCACATATTATAATCGATTTTCACAGTGAATCGTTACATCCCCATTTTTGTGAAGCAATACTCTTCGATAGCTCATTGTGAATAGTCTGTGTATCTTTTCGCTGTCCTATTAGAGACATTCAGATATTGCTCCTCAACCTGCTCTATTGAATACTTGAACGGACCTAAATTTCATACCTTATTTACCATGTAGCTTCTTTTGAAATGTTCATTCCTTAGCCTAACAGTATGGTCGTTGGGATTCAACAGAGATGGTATTATGTTGCTTAAAGAGTGACATTTGACCTTGGACAGTACTAGTCCTACTAAAACCCACGATCAGTAGTCATGGTAGAGTTGGGTCATGTCCACATTGAATTGACGGCGACATAGACCACTATATAGTAGGCAAAACTGCTCTCGAATCAGTGTGAAAACAGCCGTCCGTAATTGCTCCAATGCAGTAATTTGTTGCAACCAGAAAAAAACGATTCACACTGCAGGCGCTTCTGATTTGCAAGTCTGATTTTTATGGGCAACTATCTGCACTGTTATTTAAAATCCATCTTCGCAGTACAGTGTGTTCTGTTAGTGTAGTCATTTTTTCAGCATATCTACGTTGGTTTCTTTAGTATTGACTTAGGTGTCAGAACACTGCCAGACTGCTTGCAAAACGGGGTGCACCAATGGGATGTCTATGTTCTGTGAATAAGGATGATCATCTTTATTTCATCCATTTACATTTACATTTACATTTATTCATTTGGCAGACGCTTTTATCCAAAGCGACTTACAAGTAGTTTTACAGTGACACATTACTGCAGAGCAGCCAGGGGTAAGGTGCCTTGCTCAAGGGCCCTTCAGTCATGACCTGCTGGCACTGAGATTTGAACCAGCAACCTTCTGATCACAAGCCCAACGCTCTAACCTCCAGGCCACAACTGAACCCTCATCCCTAAACTAACTCACCGTATGGTACTACTGCTGTAGTAAATCAGGAGAAGTCACTTGAATTCTGATGTTGTTGATTACACTAGAACCATTATCTGAATTCAGAGTCAAATCAAAATAGATATACAAATTACATTTTAAATTTGACACCAGTGTGAACACAGATGTGTCCTTTATGACAGGGGTTCTCAAACTTTTTGGGGCCGTATTTAAACCGTATATGCTTACTACCGTTTGTACTCTTAAATGCCATTGGGCTTCATTGCATTGTAATATTCACCCAAATTCACCACTTCAGACCTATTGAACGGAAAGACATCTCAATTTAAATCACATTGATACCACTTATACTTGCAAATAGTAGGTCGTCATTTCCATCTTAAGTAATTTATCTTAAAAGCTTTCATAGATCAACAGTAGCAAGACTGGCATATAACTCTTTTAAACACAAACATTAAAATTATGAAGATTAGAATTACAAGATTATTAATTACAATAAAGAGATCACTCACCCCAAATTAAATTACTTCCATCAATTACCGTCATTATTTATTCTCCCTCAATTTGTTCCAAACTTCTATGAGTTTCTTTCTTCTGATGTACACAAAACAAGATATTTTAAACAATATGCAAAATCAAAATGTTTCTGGTCCCTGTTGACTTTCAGGTATGTAAAAAAAAAAAAAAGTTACCCACATTCTTCAAAATATCTTTTAAATACCCTCAAGTTGTTCCAAACCTGTATGAGTTTGAGTGAATGATGACAGTAAATTAAGTGATTGACAGATTGTTGTGCTATGTCACAATCATATCAGTGTTTCGTTTTAGTATTGCTGGATTTATGATTTTAATACAAATTGAAAAAATAAACATTGATTGGATTGGATTCAATTTATTGTCATTACACACATACAAGTACAGTGCAACGAAATGTATTATGATAATGAAATATGTGAACATGAATTCAAAAGGAAATATAATGGGCTAGTAATTCTTGGTATTTATTTAATTTTAGCAAACAGTGCTGTAAAACAGAGGCTTACTGTTAAAATAAACACATGGATAAAATGTTGTCATTATAATAAACATGTTTTATTAGATATTATTATCCTTTTATCTTGGTGGGTTTTAGAGGTGATAATTGACTATAGTTTTCCGTCTATTTTTAATCCTATCAAGTCAGTTTTTTTTTTTTAAGAATTACGTGACATACATTTTCTTATCCTTATGAAGTGTGAATTTCAGTGAAACAAGTCAGAACCAAGAGACAAAACGTTGCAATAACCTTTACATTTTTGTATACAGTGGCGGAAACAGGCCTCTCACACAAATGGCATAGCTACTAAACGTCTTAACAATATTCTTTAACAAATAGGCACATCTGAAAATATACTGCACATACAATCAAGTCAAACTAATTAAAATGAAGTAGTATGGATTATGCTCTTTTATGAAATGTCATATTATACTACCACTGTATAAAAATCTTGATCCTAGACCTAAGCTAATATGGCTAGAGTCACTATGAAAGGGGGTATATTCACCTACGCGGATTCGCTCTTCTCCCTGGATATACGCGCTTGTTTGTGAGGGAACAGAGAGAGCAGGTGCGCCATGTGACAAGAAAATGACTTTTTAAAGCATACAACAAGACACTGAAGATTTAAATACAAAAAACAGGTATATGATTTGTTACTTCTTAGTAGTCAATAATGTAACATGTTTTGCCGTGTTTCGAGAGTGTGTAGTAAGAGAAAAGCGGACCCCACTTTGAGAACCCCTGTTTTAGGACACCCTCATGTTTAGTCTAGTAATTAAATGCTGACAAAAGCCAAATGCTAGGAACACAAACTTAAATGGTTGGGCTTCAAATAGCACTGCTTCAGCAGAAAGACCTCTTCATTCACTTGATGCCTCTATCAGCCACCTGTGGATTGTATTTAAAATGCAATAAACCCATCAATTTTGAAGGACAGTAAGAGACTGAGTATGTCTTTTCAGCGTCACGATGTTATGCCTGTACTTTTAGATTTTCATGAGCAATGGAAGGAACACGTGTGTGGAATCCGTCCGAACTCCGGGCCAGAGCATTCCATTGTGACAGTGCGCCAAAGTTGTGGCACATACTTCTGACAGCTATCATGTCAACACATCGGATTTGGAGGAAGCCATGGATAAGCACATAGAAATAGTAATCTGATAAAGGATTTTGTTTTATAAAACAGTCCCATAAACAAGAAGTTCTTATCAAAGCTGCAGTCTGTAACTTTCACTTCTGTATTGCCATATCTGTTTGTCAGAGAATTGCCGACCCTGTTTACTTATCCTAACGTAGATGGAAATCAAATCTACCTTTTTTCCGTAAAAAAAGACATCTTAAAACCAGGCATAAAGTCGGCCGTAAAAAGACTGCAGGGAGCCACAGCAGGGGGACAGAAGAGCCACATTCGGCTCGAGAGCCACGGGTTGCCGACCCCGGGGTTAGGGTAAGGAAAACGTTTTATAATGCTGACTTTTACATACTTGCTCAAAAAGTCACTTTTGTTTATTCGAAGAGAAACGATTTGCAGCTTTACGTAAAAGGCTTTTTAGACATGACATAGCTAGTTTTTTTAATAAAGAATTTCCAAAAGAAGCCATTCAAGATCAAGTTGGAAACTAATTTGTTATTAGTTTTGTGTTATGGCATCCTCAGGGTCCGAGTTAACATGCATCTCAGCTAGTGGAGTGCTAGAGGCATTTCGGAGTCTTGTTTTCCCCCCTTGGGCACTGAAAGGGTTAAGACCGATACAGCACTTTATACTGCAGATGGATCTGTGCTCCTACTGAGCAGAGCTGTTCTACAATAAAGCACGACTGCAGCTCACCACACGCACGCTTACTGGCTCGCAAAACATTGGCAAGCTAACGGGATTTACTTGAATGCTGTTTGTTGGATGAGATCTCCGAGAAGATGTTCTGATGGAAAAATACAACTTTACCGGTGTTTCAGGACTGAGTGTGGAATACCTTTACATGCGTTGGGTGCTTGTCACTGGATTGTTGATGCTTTGGATGCAACTGATCTCTGGAAAAGTGATTGGACGGTGTACTCTGCCGGTCACGGTTTAGACTTTTTGTTGTACCCCTCTCTTTCCCTTCCCCCTTTCTCCGCACTATCTCCTGCCCTCCCCCGCCTCGTGCCGAATGAGTTGGGGATCTCTCCGTGACCAGGCAGGTTCAATGTGAGAATTGGAGCGTAGCCAGTATGTACGCAGGTCTACCGGACCCTATGTTTGGATCATGTGCACAACCGAAGAGTTGCAAATATGCCGGCGATTCTTCTGAGTTGATCTAAGGAGCAGATGTAAGTACCGTAGTCTCTTCGTGAACTTGTTGTAGTTGTTTTGTGTGCGTCTGTTTAGTTTCATTTGAGTTGGTCCTGCGTTAGGGAATGCAGAATGAGAAAACTTGAAACGCCATTGACGTGACGGTATGTTAGATGCTAAGTACTTTAACTCACTACAGCAAGTGTTGCAACAGTTGCGCAAAATTGACGTAGCTTTCAAGCGATCAGGGTTGCTTTAGGTGTGTAAATCTGCATAATTGATGATGTCACAGTGGTGCGTATGTGGAGGACGCCGCTACGTTCTCCCCCCAACTGCCTCCATGCAATGACTTTCTGCCAGAATTCACATGCTTAAATTCATCGTCAGCACTTTCAGACACATCTCTCTCCATTTTTGAAGTCATCAGTCATCATCTACTACGTGTTGCAGTGTGATGTCACATCCAGATGTGGTGTGTGCGTTTATAGGAGAGATTCGGATCTCTTCTTTTGGCTTTCATTCAACATACGCAGTGTTTTCTCTGAGCATTTGTTTATACTGTCCAGTGTTTTCTGCAGTTTGTGGCCGTGTCTGGCTTTGCTAACACAAAGCTGTCAGACGGTTAGCCTCATAAAGGCAACATGATATCAAACATGACCTTGTTGACTCTCTTAATACATGCTAATTTATTATTTTGCACAATTTATCAAGGCACATTATCTTCAATAAAATGTAGGCTAGTAAATACAATCATGTCCTGCCATAAATTATTTCTGACTTTCACTTCCTCTGTATTCACTCGGATATATGCCACATTCAAATAAGCTACCAAAAAATAAACATTTTGTTGTCATTTATTCACTTTCATGTCGGTCAAAACCTGTATATGACTCTTACTTCTGTGAACACGGAAGAAAATATAAAAAAAAATGTCTCTGTGGTTCCGTACAATAGAAGTCAATGGTGTTTTGTTTATTTTGGTTACCAATGTTCTTCGAAATATCTCCTTTTGTGTTCTGTAGAAGAAAGACAGTCATATGTACTGAATGACATGAGGGTGAACTCTTTTTATGCAAAGCACACTTTGCTTGTCATACTAAACTGCTTTCTTAAAAGCATTGGTAGAACTGCTGAACAGAACGAAAATGTAGGTAATTTCAAAAAATGTGAATAACACTGGGTTCACACCAAACGCGAAGTCAATACAAAGACGCGTATAGAGGCGGACTCGCGGCAGGCGATGCAGATGATGCGAATTGTCAATGTAGTCTTCCACGAAGGTTGAAAATATTTAGAAATAAACAAACTTTTCCTGCGTTATAATGTTATAAAGAGTGTGGATTGTTCTCGTTTTGTATGAACCTAGCATGTAAGCTTCTCTTTCTTCAGAGTCCAACATGATATCCAATTTAGTTTATGGTACGGAAAGCCAGATAGGTACACCATCTTCGTATTCTCGGAGACCTTCCAACAAACTGTTCTCCAGCTGTATGTCCCATAATGGCACGACGGCACTAACATTTCAACTAAACATCATCCTCTGATATCTGCATTGTGAGAATTCTCGGTGTCTGAACCCAACGGCGACAACGGGGGAGCTATTTTTAGCATCTCGCTCTCGCTCGATTTGTTTCTCTCTCTCTCTCTCTCTCTCTCTCTCTCTCTCCCTTCTGCCTTTGTGTGCTGAGGATAATGTGCTGTATCCAGATTTGCAAAAGACGCTGTATGCCGCTGTCTGCCTGTCTCCCAGTTCACACTAGCGCAGTAATGACTGTTAACAGTTTAACTATTTGCAATGCCCCAGTCACGTGTGAAACACCTCGGCACTATGCAGAGAATCACTCGCACAACTGTGTCACATTTTTACTCGAATGATGCAGCTATTTTGATCAGTTTTAATGGGTTATTTCAGGCCTCGGTTCCCTGGGACTGTTTGCAGCTTTCAATCCTAACTGGTAGACTAGACCCGGTTTTAACATCCCTCTTGTCAGTTTGCCCCCGTCCAGTTGCACATCATGAATGTGACCGATACGTACGCCATCTGTGCATCTTTTTTCCAGCTCTCTTAGAATTATTGCCCTCTTAAAACAGGTTTTGTGTCATAAAATTGAAATGATTGGGTAGCTTCATGTCGGAATGGTTTGGCCCAGATCACTCGTAACGGCTGCGCTCAGCTGTCTGATCCATCTGTGACTGGTTTCATAGCTGCCCAAACCTCAGGACCTCTGACACTATAGAGCGTATTGGCAGCCAGTCATGCCAGGGTTCATCCTACAACATATAGCCTTGATCGATCGAAACGTGGATAAATGTTCAGTTGATATGTCGGGGAAGAAATGTTTAACATTAAAAGAAAGTGGGGATACCATGGAGGCTTATATTTACCATAGTATAGAGTATTATGGATCAGTTCTTTAACCACTGCACCACATGACCACAGACCTTCCAAAGATTCTGTTTTATCAGCCAAGCTGAACTTGGATTTTTGCCACACAATGCAGGAAAATATTTTCACTTAGCTACACACGAAACTATTTTAAGCATACGTTTCATTTAGTGATTTCATTCCTATTGTTTTTATAAAACTTCAGAGTTACAGGTAAGGGATGTACACAAGTACTCGGACACACATACATTTTTTAATAGGATATAGTTCACCTTAAAATCCTGCCATTTACTCACCCTCAGGTTGTTCCAAACCTGTATACATCAGACGGGCATGAAAGACTTTAACGTCAGACACTAATAGACAAAAACAGAACAAGGCAGAGAACATGACGCTTCACCCGATTCAACCTGCAACCTTGGTATTGGTTATTGGATTTGAACAAATCCTTGAATGTTCTGTTAAGTTGCGTCCCATTAAAATAAAACAGTTGTACATGGGTATGTTAACAATTATTCGTCAAACAATCAATCAATCATACATTTGAATCGATTAAGATTATGATCGTTGAAAAATCAACAAATGCTTTCAGTATACCTACGAACAGATGGTGAAAATACAGCAGACCAAATCATTTCATGCTTAAGTCAGATATGTTTCTAAGCAAATTATAACCGATCAGACATATGCTTTTAGATCAAAAGGTTTTCATCATCATAAAAAAGTTCAGTCAAGTGGCCCTTACTTTGAAATGATAATGTATCTTATGTTGCAAATGTTTCTATTATGTGGATTTGATGTTTTGAGCTCCCTATTTGAGTATTGTGACATTAACGGTGAATCGATTAATTGGTCGATCATTTTGATCATAATCTATTAATAATAATCCTGAAAATCTACAAATTGTTTGGTTTAGTGGAGAGGTTTAAAAAGAATATACATGTAGTTTTCTGTTTGTTGGATGGCAGAATGCATGCAAAAAGACTTGCATTGAAGGGAGCAAAGATGTTTCTAGGGAATATCTTGGAGACTTTTTGGGGTTTTTTGACTTGCACATTTAGTCAACACACAAGGCAACATCACCGAGTCTCTGTTACATTGTAGGCTGCTCTTTACTTCTTGTGCCTGAATCACAGGATGAAGATTGAGTTAATTTGGTGCAAGAAAAACCAGTCAATTAGAAAATGAAAGAGAACATTTTCTCTCCGTCTCTTTCTGTTTCCCTCCATCTTTTCTGACCAATTAGTGCGAGCAGCTACTACACTACAAATCTTTATATGTACAAACACAACCTCAAAATGCTACATCATCAGAAAACAAGGTTTTCCCTTTGTTTGGATAAACCGGCCTGCCGTTGCCAGCCAAGGCATGCATTAGTCGTCATGCATTAGTGCTTAAGCATACAGACTGTGTTGTTTTTGGGTTTCTTTTCTTTCTCTGAACTAAAGGAGCATAAACGAAAGAAAAATGGTTAGGTGCAGGTGTGTAAAGTGAGGTACAGGAGTACCCATTCATGTTGTCATTCTGCCACATAAATAGACGACAGCGAGGTCTTTAAAGTTCACCGTCCGTGCATGTACACTTAGGTGAAACTTCAAAAGAAACTGTGAACTACGATTTAGTGTCAGAAGGAATCGTGCAGCCCCTTTGTTAGCTTTTCGGCTGGCCGATGAAAACCTCCCATAAATTGTGACGAAATGGCGCAGGGTATGAAGCATCAGCGCTTTTACAGTGGCGATCAGCCTTAAGATGTACATAAATCCTCCCAGCTCTCCCTACGCTCTCCAAAGAGGAAACTTTCTCCAGCCTGGCTTCAGGCATCCTGTGTTTGGCTCGCTGGCATTTATGAATATTTAAACATCCTTGTTTTCTGTATTTTACCTCGGAGGGCTTACTTGAGATGTATGTAAACATATGTTTTCGTGTAGTACTTATTTATTATTAAACCTGCCTGGCTTAAGACTGTAAACTGTTTGTGCCCCTCTTGATGCTTTGTAATTCTTGTGTAGTAGGGCTGCACGATTAATCGAAAAGAAACCACACGCGATTTGGCGGTTGGCTGCGAATACGTTTTGTTTTTTATGCAGTTTGTCAGAGAAGTGTGGTTAAATGCGATATAGCTGCATCCAAAAGCCAGAGGGAAATAGGAAATGGGGTAGGGTTGAATAAGATTGTGGTTAACAGGATGAAGCTAAAACTATGTGTGCGATAGTAAAATGCATTTCAGAGAAGACAATTAAACCGTGAATTCGGCTTTCAAGGACTTCGTTGTGGATTTGCCAACACTTTTAAGGTTTATTCAGTTCTTCGCCTTATTCCCATTTTAGTCCCACATAGTACTATAGACAGAGAGTATAACTTTATAGTACCTCTCCTCCATTGTTGTTGTTCTGCTGTTTCATTTGCCACCCTTGAACCTGCATAAATAGTCCTTACGGACCCCTGTAGGCCAGGAGAGGTATTGCAATATCTGGCTTGGCAATGCGATGCTCGCGAGCGCATAAAACAATGAAGCATACCGCAGGCATAAGACTGTTGTTTTGAAGACCTGCTTTCTAATGCACCAAACAACAAATCCAACAAAATGTAACATGTGCACATTCAACGAAATGGCATTAATCGCAAACACTAGGATTTCAGATTTGGATACACAGAATATGTATGTGAGTCTATCTAACATTCATTCAGCAGATGCCATTTCTAATCCACTTCCTTCCACCTGATTTAAGGAGTTTGTTAGCTCCTGACAGAAACTGAGTGGCTGACTACATCTGAGAGAGCTTGCAATATTCTGAATGAATTGTCTATGAATGGGAATCCTTGTATCATACTAACTGTGTGTTCACATAGAGCGCGAATGAGGTGTCAAAAACGCGCTATTCGCGAGTAGTTTGACGCTTGAACATTTTGTGTTTACTCGCTTCATTCGCGCTATTCGCGTCATTCGCGAGTGAAATTCGCTTCACGAAAATGTTTTTACAATTTACCGGATTCTCCGACCTCCTCACTCACTTTCTTCCAAGCAAGATCCTTTTTATTCCTATTTTTATGAACACGTATCATATAGCTCCGGGTGTCCACACACTGAGATGAGCGTGTCCTCCATTTTTTATTTCTGCCTCTGCTCGCTACGTCGTCTACGTCACTACTCAAGCAGGCTCCTGATTGGTTAACGCGGCGCGAATTTCCGCCAAAGTTCAGATTTTTCAACTCGCGCAATTCGCGTCATTCGCTTCATTCGCGTCATTCGCGCAATTCGCGTCATTCGCGTCATTCGCGCCATTCGCGTCATTCGCGCCGCCTCATTCGCGCTATTCGCGCCGCAAGCGCGTCTATTGCGTCTTTACATTGACTTAACATGTAAATCACTCGCGCTTGACGCCTCATTCGTGCTCGGTGTGAACACACAGTAAGGGATTAGCCTGGATACTGTTTTTGCATTAATGTTGTTCTCATCTGTCCTTCGGCTACCATGATTTGCTGCACTGCAGGCTTACACAACAAAAGTCTCCACCTCTGACGTTAACTACAGTTTGCCTTACTGTTGACTTATGTTTGTGCAAACTAAGCTGACCAATGGGGTTAACTGCATATTGGATTAAACGTAAATGATACTGAGGTTCTGACGGATGATAGTTCAGTCTGTTCAAAAGCTTGTACTGTCTTAACAGGATGGGTCACCCAAAAGTCTCAATTCTGTCATCATTTATTCATACAAGCTTGAAATGACATGAGGATGTACTTTTTTTGTTGCCAATGCTTGATCACTTATGCTTCTAGATCTGCTATGCGACGGAAAGTCCAGCACGAATGTGGCAGACCGCTGAGAATCCCTGGTGCTTTAACAAGCCCCTAAAGATTCAGGATATGTTAATAGCGTCCAATCGATACCAACAGCTCCTCATTGCCATGCAAGCCGCAGGTGAAGGGTTGAGCTTGCAGTAATTGTCCCCTAGATCAGCACATTTCCCACAATGCACTGCCCTCTTTTTCTCCTAACCCTTTTCCTCTTTCATTCTCTGCGTCCTTTAGTTCACAATCCATCAGTCAGCTTTCATTACATTATAATAATCAGTTTCAGAATGAGCTCATTTGGTCCTTGTCCTGACGTTATGGGAGGATTTCCTCGAGCGTAATGGATGACGAACACGGCTCATTTTCAAGAGGGACCGCCATCCCTTTTACCATCTCCCAATAAAATGTGAAATGGACGAGGTATAAAAGCCTCCTTGGACACCACAAAACGACATCAGAGGTCGGACTAATGAGTCCCTATCGTCCAAAGACTTCATTTGGTCAAATTAGCCAGGGAGCTGAACCAAAACTGCTGGATCTTCAGAATTCACTGTCCTTTATAAATTGTGTTTGAGATTAAAGGGATCGGAGCAGAGTTACGACATTTCTTGGCCTTGGCAAGAGAGCGATAATCATAACTCTATATCTGTCAGATCGGAGCAGACCTATAGCGCATTTAACTAGCCGCGTGCTAACAAGATGTAGTGTGCAGTTTAAGACAGGCTCGGTGTAAAGGGAGCCGGCAGCTGTGAAGTGGAGGAAATGGGACGCGCTGAGTTATCATCTGCGAGGTCAACAGACGGGCTGAGACTTGATCTCCAGAGCCGTGAAGGTATGGCACGACGTGTCATTCATCTGGTCTCTCTTGCTGTGAGGTCATGAGGTGATCGGTCATGATTCAAGTAGAAGGCCAATCAACCCGTCATCACGCTTTCCATTTGTAAAGGAAGCCCTATCTGTAAGAGCTCTTCGTTATGACATGTCTGTTTGTAAGCAGACATGTGCTTCCTGTTTAGCATCGTCAACCGGTGTGTGATATTTTGGAAAGATGATTTTGCTGCAAATATATTTTTTAATTGACAAAAGAAAATATGAAAGAACATAGAATATTGCTATTATATTCATTGTACTTCTTTTTATTAATCAGTTTAATTCACAATCGTCACCATTTTAAAAATGTATCCGGGCGGTTCCATGGAAATATTAAGATGAATAAAATCAGGTGCTCACGTACGGATGTCAGTATTTTGTGGTTTAAATACCCATGTGAAGGTTTACGTTTTTAAACCATTTTTTGTGCTTTTAAAGCATGGATTTTCATAGTTAGATTAGTGAATTGTCACATGCTTAAATGTAACACTTACATTAAAATAAAATAACTATTTGATGTTCTATGAAGAGTCATCCCTTCTCCATTTGTTGAGTATTATGGCCTCCGGTTTTTCACATATGAATTTACATAAATCCTGTTTATGAATGTTGTCTCTTAAAAAAACTGTTATTTTTCTGTCGTCTGGACTATATCATCAGTGGTTAAAACCGATGATTCGATATATTGATTATAAATACATTCTCTGAGAATTAATATTGCAAGTTTTGACTGAAAATGTCACATCCGTAACACTGGAACTGCACATCTCCAGAACAAATAGGGCAAATTATGCATCTACGCACAGAACAGCCATTTTGCTATAACTGTAGTCCGTAATATTCTTTCATTATATTTTGTTAGCAATGTTTCATTAGATATTTCTTGTGTAGGGACTACAAATCAAACGCTTTAATAGTGTCAGATTAAAATGGAAACTGTTCATAAACGTTAATAATTGATTTAAGTTTAAACTGTCCTTTTTATTGAATTGATTTGAAACCGATTCTATGAAAATGTAAAACATGTAAAAATATACTGAAGATTTTTGTGCAAAACCCACAATGTTTTTTACCTTAGTGTAATGTACAGCAAACAGTTAACGTTTTCTGAATTTAGGTCAAAGTCTTAGCATGTCTTCAGGGGTTATACATGCCCTTGAAGGATGCTTGGTGATTGTGTCGTGCAGATGAGAATGACAGCTTTTCCCTTTTGTGAAACAAAGAATCTTGTAAAAGGTTATACATAGAAGCAGGTTAGTATGCAGAAGGCAAGGATGCCCTGCAAGGTGTAACCTCTGGTCCTGACACAGATGACTTTCCTCATTCTCCATGAGTTTCCTCACTTGAGGTCTTACATGATTGAGTGGATCACGCAGTTATTACTTGCTTTCCATCATTTTCACAGTTTAAACAGAACCGTTTCGGAACAAGAAATCAAAACAGACCCTTTTTAGTAGAGATGTTTTGCCAATGTGTTGTATGTTGTATTGTATATTGGCCAATAATTGGTATCGGACCATAAAACCAATGTTTCACACTATCATTATATGAATTAATAACCTTCATAAAGTTAAGAAATATTCATTGGATCTTCAGAATCCGCATCTGTACCGCAGGTGTGACAAGCATCAATGTTTGTTGTCAAATTTAGATTTGGTTTATCGCAAGTATTTTTGAGATAAACAGTACTCTGCATTGTCGCTGTGTCAAGCCTCTTTCCGAGCCCACTGCATTGCAGAAGCGATAGAGAAATAAATTAATAATGCGCTCGAGAACCTCGGGTGGCTTTGCTGTATGTCAGCATGGTACATCTCCCTGTCCTTTCTTCTGCCCGCTGGAACATCATCAAAGGTTCAGACGCTCGTGTGGCGAACAGAGATCAGCCCGGCGTGGGGCTTCACCGTTGCTTCCTTTTCTTCCACGTCTCACAGAATTGACACGTTCTGTTGCATAACAATGCGTGGGAGGCTCATTAGTTCTCTATGGAGGGTTTTAAAATCGTATCCAATATATTGGAGACATTTGTGAATGGGTGTTGGTGTTTGTTTCCTTTTGGATTCGTATTCAATTCAATTCAATTTTATTTATATAGCGCTTTTCACAATTTGCATTGTTCCAAAGCAGTTTTACAGGGGAAAAACGAAAAACCCAAGAAAGGGTAAAACACGCTACATGGTGTTTTATATAATAAATCCAATTATTCTAGTAAATAATATCTAATGTCAGCATCTCCTGGTGGTTTATTTAGCATATTCGTATGAATGCTTCTCAATCGTTTGGGTTGTGTGGGAACGTAACCGATTCATGTTAATGACATTAATGAAGCGATTTGTATGTTTCTCACCTAATTTCTTTCTTTTTCTCAATGCAGAGCGCAGCAATGGACGAGACAGTAATATGGGAACAGCACACTGTAACTCTACACAGGGTGAGAAATCATTTTTCTGTGTTTTAAAATTCAGGTCCAGCTCAAACTGTGTTGCTCTTCGTGACAGTTGCCCTATTGTCTCTCTTTTCTTTCTATCTGTGATGACGTCTTTTTTATCTCACTACCCTTCTCTGTATCTCTGTGACCATCACAGTCCCTTGTCTATCTTCGCATTCCATCCCTCTTATCTCTTCATTCCCTTCATCCAGTTCTGTCCCTTCTCTGATTTGAATACCCCCCGCCACCAGCCGGCTGCTAACATGTAGCTGTGTGTCCCACAGGCACCAGGGTTCGGCTTTGGGATCGCTATCTCAGGTGGAAGGGATAACCCTCACTTTCAGAGCGGAGAGACGTCCATCGTCATATCAGATGTTCTGAAAGGAGGCCCAGCTGAGGGCTTACTGCAGTAAGTCTGATCTTTGACAGGGTTGTGCGTCATTTGGAATTCAATTAAAAATACATTTTAAAATTCACATTCAATTCTTTAAGATAGAATTACATCTTAAAATTAGAAGCTCATTCACCTTTAGTTTTCAGTTTGATGTACCATGATTTAAAGGCACAATATGTAAGATTTTTGCATTCAAATATCCAAGCCATTAGTGCTTACGTGATCCCAACGGTTTCCAACAATGGTTGCATCCAGATGAATATGAAAAAAAGTCCATACTTCACAGCATCATCAAGCGACACCTTGTTTTGCGTGTAGCGGCGAAAATAGCATATTGTGCCTTTAACATGTCAGGGTATTTACAGAAGTGTTTGAAATGTCACCTTTGGATATTTATTGAATTCACAATTTTCATTTTATGGGTGATCGTGGAAGATCCTGTTATCAAAGGATTATTGAATTTATTCAAACTATTGTGTAATCGATACATTTCTATGTGAGCATTTAATTTTTCGTATGTTTAATGGAAACAGTGGGGTTGACCATTTGTGGTGCAGTATGGCAAACCTATAATCTGGTTAGTTATATTTATGCTTTTAATGGTTACAGAAATGTCTGATGATAAATGTAGTAATCCTACTGAATGATGTAATTGTTGTTAGATTGAGAGTCTTGCCGAACACCACTCTTCACCGCTATGATGCGGACAGCTGCTGAGCAAGCTTTGTTCAGTGTTGCGTTGAGATCAGTTGGAGTGGCACTTTTGCTTACGGTTTTATGTTTTTGGCAGGGAGAATGACAGAGTGGTGACGGTCAACTCCGTCTCCATGGACAACGTGGATCATGCGTATGCAGTGCAGCAGCTTCGGAAAAGTGGGAAGAATGCAAAAATCGTATGTATGCCTGTAGTTTATTCAATTCAATTAGCTTTTCCTCAGATTAGGATATAGAGGCCTCATTCAAATTGGAAATAAGGATGGTGTGTCGAATTTGCATACGAATAAAACATGCAAGTTCCTCTACATGCATTGAAAAATAGTATTGAAGGTTTTAGTATTAGAGAAAGTTGCATTGCATTTTATACATTGAACGGATTGCTGATAATGTGAGTGTTTTATTTTCAAGCACAGTTTATTTAAAAACTCATCCTAAAATGACAGAAAACATCAAACTTAAGTCAAACTAAAATAGTTTATTTTTAAGACTGTACAATTATATAACTTAATTATATAATTGTAAAATTTTCTAAAAAAGAAAATATTTTTATTTGTTAGACTTCCAGTGATATAACTAACTGTACATTTATTTCTTTGAATTAAAATAATTTGTACCTAAGTTTTTTATTTGCATACTTGAATTGTTTAGCAGTTCTAGAAGAACTGCTAAAGTCTATATTGACTCTAAATAAGAAAAACAAGCGCAAAATGTACAATTTCGATAACAAATTGGATTTAGAAGAATTAGAAAAGTAGATGCATGATGTCATGCATGTTTTTTGTAACACAAAATCTCTGTTCTCCCTCCAGACCATCAGGAGAAAGCGAAAGGTTCAGGTGCCCATGGGCCGGGCGGGCGAACGCGAGACCATGTCGGAGCACGACGAGGACGATGACAGCTACGAGGATGAGATCTATGAGGCCCGAAGCGCACAGAGCGGGCAGAGTGCCTACAGCGGGGGCGGAGCCACGGGCCGGAGGAGTGGCAGGGGTGACCGGCTGAGCGGGAGGAGGGACCGAGACAGAGAGCGCAGCGGCTCCAGAGAGAGGAGTCTGTCCCCACGCTCGGACCGCCACTCTGTGTCCTCCAACCTCCCCCCACGCCCAGCCAAGGTCACCCTTATCAAATCCCGCAAAAATGAAGGTGAAGATGACCGTGTCGACCCTTGCCAACCTGTTTCGTCCAGTTACGTGGAGTTTTAAATTAATGCAATATGTTTTGTGGGGGGGGGGTTTGGGTAAACGTTATTGCGAGTCCATTTATTGACCCGACAGTTACACACCTTTTCGTGTAAACGTGTATGACTGTATTGTCTTTTTTGTAAGATGAATGCCGCTTTGTTTGATGTGTTGCTTTGTTTTAATCTGTTATGGGCTTTAAATTCAAAGTTCTCATTAGAAAAAGTGTTCAGGGCTAACTTATGCTAACATTGGGTGTGTTGCTGCCTTTTACACTGTAAGCAGAATACGGGCTTCGCCTAGCCAGCCACATCTTCGTAAAGGACATTTCCCCTGAGAGCCTTGCAGCCCGAGACGGAAACATACAAGAGGGAGATGTGGTGCTCAAAGTAAGATAAATGAATGGCTGACGACGGAGGCATATCTCTACACTGAAAACTGTAGTGTTTTAAAAGAATAGTTGACAATTCGGTTGTTTAAGTTACCTTTTTTGGTTAACTGTTCTTTAAGTTGTGTGCTGTTGGGCTGTTCATTTAGATTAATGGCACAGTGACAGAGAACCTGTCCCTGATCGATGCCAAGAAGCTGATCGAGAGGTCAAAGGGCAAACTGAAGATGGTGGTTCAGAGGGACGAGAGAGCCACGCTGCTCAATATCCCAGATATGGATGACAGCATTCCCTCAGCGAACGCATCTGATCGAGACGGTGAGAGAGTTTCTGTGCAGCACACAGATTTTGGATTCGAACATCTTATATGTGACGCACGAGCAATCTGTAAATGTGCGGTGCAATTAACACGAAGAGATGTGAAGTTATTGTCTGTCTTTTAGATATTTCAGATGTCCACTCCGTGAACTCCGATCATTCCAACCGATCCCACGACCGTAAGAGGAGCAGTCGTTCTCGTTCTCCGGACCGCCGCTCCGAGCCGTCGGACCACTCCAGACATTCGCCACCTCAGATCAGCAACGGCAGGTCCGATATGCTTTGTTCTACCTTTCATGTTTGAAATGTTTTTTTTTTTTAATGGGATGGAGTTCGATTTAATACGAGCACAGCCGTCTGTCGGCCACCTCAGAGCCGTCTCGCTCAGACCAGGCTGCAGGATTTGACAAAATGTTCCTGTGAATTGGAAGTGGCCTAGATAGATAAGGGAGTTTTGTCAGCGATAGGGTTGAGATGAGAATAGAGTACTTTCATTTCCCTTCAGATGTCCAGGGCGTGAAGTGTGCCTTTTTCATCCTACATTTACTGTACATTTATTTATACCACAGTCTGTTTAAACACTCAATTCTGATTGGCTGGAAGATGTGCATTGAAACCACTTGATGCTCAGGTATTTCAAGTCAGTTTGATCAATGTTTGACTGACAAAAATGACACTGTTAACATCAATAACAGCTTTAACTTGGCAAATGACTATGGTATAAACGGGATAATCTACAGCTAGCAGTGCATTGAAGGATTTTAATGCACCTCCGCTTTGCATCGGGTGGTTCTTGGACTCCACGTGGTGCATTAAAACCCTTCAATGCTCGGCTAGCTGTAAATGATCCCTTACGTATTTGGTAGACACTTTAAATAAAAGTGACTTACACTATTTCAGTCATGCTGTGTTGTCCCAGTTTAGCGTATAGTCATAATTCGATTTTTTTATAACTTTGCTTTGTTTATTTGAGGGTTCTGACGTTTGGGTTCTTACGTTTGCACTTCTTATTGGGCTTCATTTAGGCTTATAGGGAAATACAATGGATGATTTTGACTATTGGAATATTCACTTGATACACAATTCTATAATTTAGCAAAACACTAACATGTGCTATAATACGATAATAGGGCTGCATTATATTGAAGAAAACGTGATATGTATAAAGGATGTAACACCTCTGCTGGTCTCTTTTGTCTGCTTGTATTCATTATTTATATTATATATTTTATTTATTATAATTAACATGTTGGCACAATTACATTTTTGTCTACAAAAATAATTAAGACACATTTTGTCAAGCGATCCTAATCTCTTGACTGGTAGTGTTCACATTTTTATCTGGAAAAAGCAAGGATTACACACTCTGTCCCACCAGTCTCTCTGCGATCGAAAACTTTAACTATACATAACTTTTCTTTTACTAAAATTATCAGTTATTGCAAACCATTCCACAATTGTGATATTTCAATATTTTCAAAATCTCTTACAGTGAGTGAAAGATTGCTTTATATCACACCACACAGTTGACACTTTTTTTACAAATTGTCAGCATTGAAAGGTTGAAGTTGACTTCTGGTTCTTGTTTTGAATCAGGGCCGCAGGGCCAACGTCTCAGAGAAACCGGCCAGTGTAAGTGTTTGGGTCCCGTTAACGGCGCGTCCTGAGCTAACCGAACTAACGCTTTTGTGAGCTTTGCACTAAAGCATGCAACGTGTTGGCTTCACAAAGTGGTGTGAATCGACGTGTGTGCATAGTGTGACCGTAAGCAGCGTGCTGGAATATGTTTGTGTTTTTATGTTGATGACTTTGTTCTTTAAGTGATCATTATGTGTTCTTCATCAGATAATTTCATTATCCCAACATCACTCAGCTCTGGCTAAGAGAATGCAGTTCATCAAACCAACAAGGGTGCAGAAAATGCGTTGGTTTGTGCGGTTCAGGTCCAGCATGCATTTGCATCGTGTACTGTATGTGCCTTCATTCATCCTCAGTAATCACCAAACCCTGTCACAACTGGTCTCAGCTGTGCGCTTGCCGTTTTCCAGCAAACCAAAGCACATTTTCACCAAAACTCGACCAGGGTATTGAGAATTGGCCACTTTTTGAGACCGGGGTCTCTGGAGAACAAAATGGGCGTGACTCCATTACGGAGGATTTGAAACATTTGTTTTATTATTTGTTTTCTCTTGCCCACTCATGGTTGACTTTCTCTTGTCATTCTGTTTATAAAGATGAAAGAGTGTGTTGTCAGATGTCCTGCCAAGTCTTTTTGTGAAAACAAGTCAAATGCCTTTTGGACTTTTTGCCATTGGCTCCGGCATGTTCCCAGTTTCATAGCACCAACATCCTTAAGTCCAACACAACCCAGCACCGTAAAGAAATATTTTTTTTCTAAACAAAGTGAAATTGGTCATCCCTCATCATAAGATTTAAAAAGATGCTCGTGTAGACCTCACCAGCTATAGTATTGTGTAGAGTCTCAATGTCATCAGCCCAGCATTTTTTAGTAAGCCACACTATAATTGTTGGGAAGGATATTCGTCATCGTCATGAATAAAACGGGACGATATGTTTAAGAATCTCGATGTGGCAGTCCATGGATGTTGCTAGTGACGTTAAAGGTCACCCGTCATCTTTGCCCACGTGCCAGCACGATTTTGTAGTGCCTTCACGGAGACCGCGCAGAGGTGCACCTGTAATCTCTTATGGTTTTTGTCTCCTCGATTTCTCCAGATCAGACGGGCTGTGCTAAATATAGTCCAACAGAGAGCCGCGAACACAGCTGTGACATTCAAGAATACCTAGCTGCCTTTGCCACTCTCTCTCTTTCATCTGCCATTTGTCTTTCAGTGTAAACTTCAGTGTTTTATGAGTTGTGTGCTCAGACTTGATTGTGTGGAAGAAGCGGTGTTGTCTTGTTGAGCACAGAGCATGCATTAATCATCAGAAAGCTTTAAGTGAGCTGCACAAAGCTCGTCCTTTCATTCCACATGGTTACTGTACTTTTACGGCGCTCTGGTGTGCAGGTGTGTTATTCATGCGTGTTTGCTTTAGGACAAAGGTGGTTTGAAATAACGGTCTGTGGTGGAAGTCAAGGGGCGTTCACGCTGGCTTATGGCAATGTATCACAGACTGATGTATCTGATCGTGATTGGCAGGCAGGGTCACGTGAGATCAATTGTTGCACTATGATTGGTCGTCGCTCGAGGTGTAACGATAAATCACATATCATGATCTCGAAAATATTTTGCGCAATTTTTTATGTTTGTGTTAAATCCTATTGGCAATGCTACCCTGTGACCGGTGTCGACAATACATTTTAATTTGAGTTTTTATTGTTTTACTAATGCTGCTTTGAAAAGTTCTCTCTTAGGGTTTAACTTCCTAACACCTTTCTTGGTTTCAATTTCGTTCAAAAAGTAATGATGCGTTTAATTTTTTTGTCACAGATCTATTCAATTTGTATTATTTTACATACTTATTTTGAACGTTGTGCATTTACAAATTCTTAACTAATTGTTACAGAAATGTGTTAATAATTTAAACATAAATTTCAGTTTTATTTATTACACCATCGTTCAAAATATTGTGATACAATGAGAAATATAAACACAGTGTCTTGTATCATACACCTCTACTCGACGATCCAAGCTCGCTGGGCATTGCGTAAAATTGAACCCTGATCAACTTTAACACATGTTTATGTGAGTTAATGCACTCAGTGTGAATGCCCCTTTGGTAGTGGTAGACCGATATATTGGCCAATATTTGGAATATTTAAAATATTACGATCGGTCGCTAAATCTTTTAATTTGTCCAATACCTTTTTCTTTTGGCCAGAGTATGACAGACAGTAAAATGACCAATCACCATTTTTCATAAAATTACATACTCTATATATACTATATATTGTAAATGCTGTCAAATCAATTATTTGATCCAAAATAAATGTCTGTGTTTATATAAACAAACAAACATGTATATGTTCGTATATGCTGTGTGTTTATTTATTTGCATGTATAAATACACAAACATAATATGAGTAAATATATATGTCTCTCATTAACTGCAATTTTTGGTCATTTGGCCTCATATCTGCCACATTGCCTTCTCAGTAAAGGCATCAGCCTTAGAAAAAGCATATCGGTTGACCACTGCCCTTAAAGTGAATTTGGGAAATAATTTTCATTGAAAAGTTCAGTGAAACAAATCACTGGAATAAGTGTTTCCTGAAGTGTGGCGTTGTTTGTGTTTATACGATTTGTGTATTGATACAAATGATGCTGTTTTATACAACGGACAGTAGTCCGTAAAATCGGTCACTAGTTTGATGTCCTGTCCAGGATTCTTACAGCTCTTGTTTCTTGTCTTTGTGTTCACACATGCAGCCACAGGAGTCGTGATGAGGAGAGGATCTCGAAGGCTGGGCCGCTGCCCATACCTGCTAAGATGGTGGAGGAGATGTCGAAAGAGCAAAGCGCGAGGAGAGAAGAGAAACAGCTCCCCCCTCTGCCAGGTCAGAGGTCACTGCATATAAACACGCACACAGAGAGTCCGGGGCAGAAATAAAAGCCTTTTTAGTTTCATATTGCAATTAGTTTGAGTTTAAGCTTATGCTTATTGCTAATATAAATACATACCAGAAACCTGTTTGTCTATATGGCATTGTGATGTAGTTGACTTTTAAACACAAAAAAGAAATGATGTCCGGTAATATTTCTCAGAATAAAGTGCATGTGCTTTATTTAAGTTCTGTGTCTCCTCAGAGCCCAAGCCTGTGTACGCCCAACCCGGTCAGCCCGATGTTGACCTGCCCGTTAGTCCGGCAGATGCACCTGTGCCCAGCGTCAACCCTGATGACAGCATCTTGCGGTACAGCAACTTTCTCAAATTCTGGAGGCTGCCCATGTAGGGTGATCCGCTGTTTTGGTCTTTAAATGATGTGTTTTGTGTGTTCACGTCCAGACCGAGCATGAAGCTGGTGAAGTTTAAGAAGGGTGAGAGCGTCGGGTTAAGGCTCGCTGGCGGGAATGACGTTGGGATATTTGTGGCGGGTGTACTGGAGGACAGTCCGGCTGCTAAAGAAGGCCTGGAGGAGGGAGACCAGATTCTCAGGGTGAGGGTCTCAACCATCATTGCTATCACCAAGATGTCGACAAGTGGCAGGACATTTAGCTCTTGCTGTGAATAACTCAAATGGGACTCTTTAAGAATCAAGGTTGGGGAAGAGTTGGCATCCCGGCTTTTATAACCCTCCGTTTACGGATAATTTAAAGGCAGGCCTAGTTTTATAGTGGCTTCCGCTTCCAAAATCTCCCTCCCCTGCTGTATGAATGCCATTAAAATTTAGCTTGTGTGAAGATGCTTGCCCTTTCTCAGGATGGTTTCCCCGGTGATGTCGTTTCCATCTCCACGCTGCCAAACTCCTCTTTCTCTTCCTTTTTGTTTTTTGTCCATTTTTTATCCGGAACAATGTTTGTCACCTTCCTTGCCTCCCACAACTCGAAAACATTCACAATGTGCTTGGTGTTTGGGAATGTTTCACAAGCCTGTCTCGTAGCGAATTCTTTTTACTCTCATTCACTAAACTGCCTCTGGAAAGGCATTGGGTTTTTGTTGAAACTGTCTGTTCTTGAACTTTTCCCTCAGGTAAACAATGTGGACTTTGCAAACATCATCCGTGAGGAGGCAGTGCTGTTTCTGCTGGACCTGCCCAAAGGAGAGGAGGTCACCATCCTGGCCCAGAAAAAGAAAGATGGTGAGGATGAGTAAACGTAATTACGGAAAGTAGGACATGGTCCTGACACGACATCCTTTCTGGAGCAACATTTCTCTCAACCAATAAGATCTTTTTTTTGTTGAGGGAGAATGTGAGCGTTAGAACGCCGTCTTTATGCTCCGCTGATGCAACCAAAATCACAATATTACTGACGATATTAACCAATAGGACATTATAACGTTCAATAAAAAGAAATAATTTTCTACTGTACGTTATCTTGCGTAATAATGCATTTATTTCTGAACAATGTTGCATGATGGAAATTGTTGCGAATTGTTCTTTTGTCTTGTCTTAGAAGAAACAATTAATGAATAATACTAATATATAAATAACATATAAATAAAAATCATACATAATGAATATAAATAAAAAGGAAGAATTGTTTTTATTTCATTATTCGCTATAAAATTTCTAAATAATAGATTATAAAATAGAACAGTGATGGAGCATTCATGAAAATAAAAACATAAAATTTGCATTAAAAAACTAAACTATTTTAAATACATTTCAAACACATTGTTAAGTTTTATAAATGAATAATAAATATACATTTTCTCAGGTAAGCAATTTCAATATAGTTTAATCCATAAGGCTTTATTATTGAATGACTGTAACTAATACATCCATCTTAACGGCTTATTCAGTAATAAAAGATTACACAACACAACACACTTTTAAGTTTGTTACATTTTTTATTATTTAAATACTTGACTTGATGTGACTTTAAATGGCGTTTTAGTTGAATTGGTCCTGTGTTTTTGAATCCCAGTGTACAGACGTATCGTTGAGTCCGACGTGGGAGACTCATTCTACATCAGGACCCATTTCGAGTACGAGAAGGAGTCGCCCTACGGCCTGAGCTTCAATAAGGGCGAGGTCTTCAGGGTGGTCGATACCCTTTACAACGGCAAGCTGGGATCCTGGCTGGCCATCCGCATCGGCAAGAACCACCAAGAGGTGGAGAGGGGCATCATCCCTAACAAAAACAGGTACTGATGTCGATCGGTCTTCATTTATATGTAGTCGTGTATGTTCGCCACAGTTTAAAATGTGTCCGTTTCTCTGCTCCCCGTAGAGCCGAACAGCTATCGAGCGTACAGTACACCTTACCAAAAACTCCAGGAGGGGATCGTGCCGATTTCTGGCGCTTCCGTGGTCTGCGGAGCTCCAAGAGGAACCTGAGGAAGAGCAGAGAGGACCTTTCTGCTCAGCCCGTCCAAACCAAGTTCCCCGCTTATGAGAGAGTGGTGCTTAGAGAAGGTATTTACAGCTCGACGGCAGACAGATAATTCAGTTTCTACAGCTGATTTGTTGTTGCCATGGTTGTGTTTCATTTGTCTATTTTTGATGCTTTTCTAAGCACTGACTTCAATTTATTGGCTAACCTTTATACAGTAAATTCAACTGTCTAGAAAAGCTTTTTATATTTAAATAGTTCATCCCTAAACTTCTTTTTTTCCTCATCTAACAAGCTGGTTTCCTGAGGCCTGTGGTCATTTTCGGGCCCATCGCGGACGTGGCACGAGAGAAACTGTCCAGAGAGGAGCTTGACCTCTTTGAACTCGCAAGTAAGTTTAACGCAATTGCATTTCCGCTTATATTCTTCCCTACTCAGACGATAGTCAAACTGGTTCTCTGAAACAACACCCTCTTCTTCCCCAGAGAGCGAACCTAGAGATGCTGGCACGGACCAGCGCAGCTCCGGAATCATCCGTCTCCATACCATTAAACAGATCATTGACCGAGTGAGTATGAACTCCCGATAATTAAGTTAACTGCCATTTTACGGTCATTTGAACCCACTTTCCATCTGCTCAGATTTGATCTTGAAGTTGCATACGTCCATCTTACGATTCTGTTTGTGCTTCGCTAGGACAAACACGCAGTGCTGGACATCACTCCCAACGCGGTGGATCGGCTGAACTACGCTCAGTGGTACCCCATTGTTGTGTTCCTCAATCCGGACAGCAAGCAGGGAGTGAAGAACATGAGGACCAGACTGTGTCCCGAATCCAGGAAGAGCGCCAGGAAGCTGTATGAGCGTGCGCTCAAACTGAGGAAAAACAATAATCACCTCTTCACCAGTAAGCAACGAAATCACGCGAGAACTCCAAATGCAGTGTGTCTAAAATGGACATCACGATTTATCGTTCAGCGGAGGTTTCTATAATGAATTGTGTTTGTGCTTCCTCTTAGCTACCATTAACCTGAATAACATGAATGACGGCTGGTACGGCGCTTTAAAAGAGACCATCCAACAGCAGCAGAACCAGTTGGTTTGGGTCTCAGAGGGCAAGGTAAAATTCTCTACTGTTTACACACGACATTAACATCCCGGATAAACACGACACATTTACACTTGTTAGTGATGCTTTTTAAACGTTCCTCCTGTGACCACTTGTGATTTATCTTATTGACTACAAGGTCTGGATTTGTAATGATAATACGCATTACAATTAACATGCATAATTTAATCAATTACTTTTCTGAGTAACACATAAAGTGATGCATGTTTTTATAAATTTACACTTTAATGTTAAACATTAGTAAAGCATTACTTAGTATATTATAGGGCTGTCAACGTTAATGCGTTTTTTTCAGATTAACACGTTTAACACCATTAACGCAGCATCTGTTTGTTTTGTCATCCTTTGTCTAGCTTTATATGATATTATCACACTCTTATTCATGTAAAGGCCTTTAAACCAATAAAGCACAATTTGAAACAGATGTATATAGTTCAGTGTAGATAGACAGCTTCTAGGTGTGGGACGCAGCACAATGCAACGCGACAACGAAAGTCACGAGCAAAAAGCTTCGTCAGTGAATCTCTGTCAGACAGCGCATCGGTATTAAGTTCTTTTTCGGGCTTGAATGAACAAAACCACACAACATTATGCCAGAAAGCACGGTTTGTCTAGTATTTTCGTATGCACAGACTTCGACGTGCTTAAATAAATCCTAAATGAATGCAGTGAGTTGTGAAAATGAAAAGGGCGTCAGATCTCTCTTTAAGTGGCCGCATTCTTAAACCTGCTGTGTAAATTTACACATTATTATTAGCTTTTTTGTAATGAAGGTAACTTTTCTGTGTCACGTGTATTAGCATTTGTTTTATTTAATTTAAAATCTGAATTAAAGTTAATGTAGTTACACACAATAGTAACACAAAACAAATGTGTGATATGAAACGGGTCAGCATGCATTCACGTGTTCATACTTTCCTCTCGTTGTGTGTGCAAACTTCTTCTCTTGGGTGGTCTGTGGGCTTGGCCTGAGTCTGATACAAGCTCATTAATGGCTTGCTTATAGTTGTCTCCGCACATTCATTATAACTTTACGAAAAACCTTTTGTAACCCTAATCCAAGTAGAATGATTTGCATTAGTTTCCACTCTTACCCCTTCATCTCATTTCGACCGCTGCGGGTCATCAAACCCATCCTAATCATCCCTCCCACCCCCCTCTCCGCCTGCAGGCAGACGGCGCTCCTGACGACGACCTCGACATCCACGACGACCGCCTCTCCTACCTCTCGGCACCAGGGAGCGAGTACAGCATGTACAGCACCGACAGCCGCCACACCTCCGACTACGAAGACACGGACACGGAAGGCGGGGCCTACACCGACCAGGAGCTGGACGAGACCATGAATGACGAGGTGGGCTTGCCCAGCGAGCCTGCCATTACACGGTCATCCGAACCCGTCCGGGAGGACCCGCCGGTCATCCAGGAACCAGCAGGGTACCCGAGCTACCAGCATGCTGTAGCCCAACCAGAACCGGTGAATCGCATCGACCCCGCCGGGTTTAAAATGGCAGTGCCACAGCAGGTACAAACTGGTTTTGTGTTTAATTATAGTTGCTTTTAATATTTTTATATATACAAAACATAACTTCTGTCTTTTTTGTAGCATTGTATTGAGACGTGTTAGTTAAAGTGTAAAAATGATATTTTTCTACGTCTTGTATTACGCTGCCATCCTGTTTTCTTTGCCTGACCAACTTTGTTCAGTAGGAAGCTTTGGTGGTCGTAGCTACTTGTATTAGCCGGTGCTGTTAGCAGCGTTTGTCTGTAACCTCTTTGCCCCGTACTCCACAGCAAACTCAGACCGCTCTGGCCTCACCACCCCCTCCCTCATCAGTGGCAGCAGCGTCCCCTATCGTCGAACCCGCCGCGCCACTAGCGGGTATGAACCCAGAGGAGCTGCCTGTCACCCCTCAGGCCGACTCCCTAAACAGCCCCGCCCCCGTTCCCGACCCCCAGTCCGAACCCGAGCTCGCTCAGCCCCCACCACACGACCCCCACCAGTCGCTTCCTCATGGCCCAGATCCAAAGGTACCGGCAACACCGGAAGCTGGACCTGCTCCCTGCCCGTCGTGGCCCGGTTCAGCTCTCTTTTTAACTTGCCTGTCTCTACCACTTTTTCTTTGACTCCTCCCACTCCACTGTCTGCATGAATGCTCCGCCCACCCCACGCGTGTGGTGTGTTTGTTCCTCTGACACGACAAAGACTGTGTAACTGGTACACATGCACCATCACAGTGGGCCTGTTGGAGGACAACGGCCCGTTGCATATGCCGTAGAAGTGCAGTCTCCTCACTTGTCGGCCTGTACTTCCTCCTATTGCATGGCTCCTAATGTATGATGTTTCTTTCAGCTTGTGTGTGTAGTAGGGTTGGGCGATGTATTGAATACCAACTATATATTATCAAAATGTATTATGTGTCTGATTTTCCACATTTAAGCCACGTCTCGATGTGTTTTGGTAGATTTTTTGGCCGTTAAGAGTTTCCTGAAGCTTAGTTTTCTTGCAAATTCTAAAATAACCTAGATCTCACACAATATCGGATTTTCACTACACGGTTATCACACTCCTCGGTTATTTCTGTTGTTGCATTACATATCAAAAGCACGTCTGGACTCTTGCGTTTTGCGCTGGTCTTTTTAAAACCATTCCTGAGCACTGTCTGTCACATTAAAGGCACAAAGACACGTTCTGTGTAGGACTGTTCAATGATTAATCGTGATTAATCGCATCCAGAATAAAAGTCTGTTTACATAATATATGTCTGTGCACTGTGCATATACATTTTTGTATTTATAAATAAAATAACAGACACATATGTTTATAAAGGAAACATTTAGATGTATTTATTTCTTCACAGAGATATATTATGTAAACACAAACAGTTTTCTGGATTCGATTAATTGCGATTAATCGTTTGACAGCCCTAGTTCTGCCATTTCAAGATTTTAGTAAAAGCAAATATATGTAAGCACACACATAAATATCCATATACATACTGATTAATAAAAAATCGACAGCGAATTTTCCCACTATGTCGCCCAGCCCTAGTCTGTGATAGTGATAGCAGGTGTAAAGGTAGCGTTTGGCTTTGACGTGAATCACAGCGGTACGGGCGGCCGCTAGATGCACTGTAGATGTGTCACTTTATTGCAAACGGACCCTGTTTTGCAAGAATGGACTTCAGCAGTTGCATGTTGGATTAACCTGCAGACAGTATTTACAGAAATGTAAAAGGAAAACGACTGAACCCATTCTGCATAACGTCTTCAGCGTTTCTCCTCCAACATGAAGACTTTATGTAGGAGGATTTTTGCGCTGTTAAATAGTCATGTAGGACGCGTTGGACCTTTTACGGCTCTGCTGTCTTCAGGCTATACTTTTGAGAAGATGCCTTTCATAACATCAATTGAATGCATTGACGGTCGACTTTTATTGGATTTTATTATCCATTTGACATATTACTTAAGATTATGTCAACTTTGAAGGGCTTCTTATCAAATTGTAGAAATGTAGAGCTGTGTAGAAGACTGGTAAGATGCTTGTTTTTATGGCAAAATGAATAAAGCAGTATTGCTTTGTTTATTATTTTAGGTGGCAGTATTATTACAGTACTTGCAGGGCAGCACATTGAGTCTTTTGTCCAGCAATTCTTTTTTTCATAAATAAGTCTTTGTACTGTTTGTTGTTATACATTGATATGTCAAATGAAATTTAGTATCCATGTTTAGCCATTTTACAATTAACTGACTAACGGCACATTTTTGTTTGTACCTTCTTTTGTTGGTCTCTTCTTGTGTAGACATGATAAAAGACAGTGTATGTGTTTATTCTCGTGTATAACCAACAAAAAGAATGCATGTCGTGACAGTGGCAAAGCAACTCTTTAAGAGACACTTCACCCAAAAATGACTTTTGTCATCATTTATTCACCCTCGTGTCATTCAAAATCTCTATATGACTCTTTATACTGTGGAACACCAAAAAAATATATTTGGAAAAAATGTTTCGTTGGTTTTGTGTCCAGATAATGGAAGTCAATAGAGGCCAATGTTGTTTGGTTACCAACATTCTTCAAAATATCTTCTTTTGTGTTCTGCAGAAGATAGAAAGTCATTCAGCAGCGTGAATAAATGATGAAAATAATTTTTGGGGTGAACTGTCCCTTTAAACATTTACACAGTTTCTAACACATTTTTTATAGTTTTTCTGCTGCCTTGCAAGCACTGCTGTTATAACTATGAAATATGAGTCTGGTACTTGAATGTTAGCGCTTTTTTGTAACCTGTCTCTCTGATTTGTTCTTCCAAAATTTGGATCAAATGGCTTCTCTTTTTATTTAGCTAACAGTTTACGTTTTGTCCCTCACAGATGTATAAAAAGGATCTGTACAGCATAGACGAATCAGTCCGCGTGAACCATGGCGTGAAGCCTCCTCCTCCCCCGCAGCAGCAGCCTTTAGCCCCTCCCACTTCGCTCTCCTACAGCCACCAGCCTGTCTACCAGGACCAACAGCCATACCGCCAGTATGACCACCCGCCTTACGGCTACGACGGTGGCGGCTACACACAACCAAAGCCTCACAACTACGACTCGCACCTGCACTACGATAACCGTGTGCCTCACTACAACGAACAGTGGCCCCCTTACGACCAGCAGCAGACTCCACCCCAACCGCCGCCCGCGTCCAACTACCCTCAGGGCCACCAGCCTCCCGCTCCTGTGGGTTACGACCTCCGCTCTCCGTACGAAGACGGTCCAACGAGGGACTTTAGCCCACCTCAGTCTCACTACGATGGGGCGCCCCCTATGGGTTACGATAACCGGCCACGGCACCCCAGACCCGCGCCAGTGCGCTACGACGAGCCGCCACCTCCCCCACCCGGACCCTCCTACGAGGCTCGCTCGCCCTACGAACCCGAGCCGCACGGTTTCCCAGGAAACTCGCATCGCTCCCCGGATCTTCCTAAGCATTATTACGCCGATGCTGGATTGAGACCGTCGTACCCCACGGGACCTCCTAACCGCGTGTACAAACCAGCTCAGCACGAACCTCTGATGAACTCAGAACCTCCCGTTCCGCCTCCCAAAGCTGAGGTCGTCTTATCTCCAGGGGAACATTCTCAGCCCGCGGCCTCCAAACCTTTGCCTCCTCCCCCCAGGGATGACAATGATGATGAAGATCCTGCCATGAAGCCCCAGTCTGTGCTCAACAGGGTCAAAATGTTCGAGAACAAGCGTTCTGTGTCTGTAGATCGAGCGAAGGACAGTGGAGATGTAGCAGGAATGAGGGTACGTTCTGTGTTTGACCTTTATTAAGAAGATACATTGTATACGAGAAAGTAGAACCAGGTGGGATTCTGGATGACAGCAAGTTTACAATATTCAGTTTTGTAACAATTTTTGTTTGCGAATAACATTGTGTTGGATGTGCCTTCCTCTTCAGCCGGCAGACATCCCGAAACCTGCGAGCACCCCGGGTCCTGTGCTTAAAGCCAACTCACTCGGCAATCTAGAGCAGGAAAAACCATCACACAGGTGTGACAACATATCATCTCAAACACCGTTCAACTTTATCCCTCGACAGACATGAGACTAAAAAAGATCAAATAGTTGCTTCCCACTGGCTTATGTAATACATGATTAGAATTGACCTTCAGATTTAATAACACATACAGATCTGGGGCCTCATTTATAAAATGTTGTGTAGAAACCATCATGAGTTTGATTTTACGAGCATTTCTCAAAGTGCGCACGTGTGATTCATAGATTGAAGGAACGCACAGAAAACGTGTGAACGCCTCTCTATCGGATGTGACCTCTGTAAAAGGCAAATGATCTCGAAATGTGGCTCAACTGGACTGTTTCAGATCTCTGCCTTTTAACGGTGTCTAATTCATTTCATTGACATATAAAAGCGCACCTGTCAACGTCCAAATCCTATATGCGCAGCAAGAATGGCTAATATTTCCAAAAACCTGCAGCGCTAGGACAAGCAAAAGTACGCACGTCTGCTCCGACGTCAAAGACCGTTTTTATAAATATGAACATTGTCATGGATTTTAGCGCACGCACGGCTTATACAGTGAGCACCAGGAATTTTCTTTTGAATTCCAACAAATCAAACCTCAAGAATGACATGAAGTCACCCAGCAGCAATGTGAAAGATAACACATGAAACCTTTTTCAAATCTGGGATATTCCATGAAAATATTGTTATTTATATTAACTTCATGAATCATAGTTATTGTTTGAGAGCTATACACGTTATCGTGTTGGGCAAGATTAATATAGTTCACTCGCATTCAAACTTTTGAAACATCTTTGTTTATTAAAATCAGGTAAATATATTGGCTTAAAACTTATTGTTGAATTTATTGGAAATGATTGCTCAGGATTAAACTGTAATAAGTTTAAAGCACCAAAATTATAATTGTTACACATTACATGTATTTACGTGACATTTTGCGTAATTACATGTAACTGACCATAAACCACACCGTAATCCTAACCCTACAGTAACTACATGTAGTTTATTATTACTCAGTACTTCAATATATTCAACTGTAACACAAAACACTTCAAATAAAGTATAACCAAATCTTATTTAGCCAAAAATGACAAAAGCATAAAACAAAAAGTCACTGAAATTAACATAAAATCTAAAAAGTCAAATGTTCACATTTCCTTTGAATGTTCCAGAGCATCTTGTTTGCTTCTTAGTTGCTGTTGGCACAATCATCAACTTTTGTCTCTTATTGAGTCTATTCCAGCTTCACTAAATGTGAGCTAATAATGTATTTTGCAAATGATTTTAATCAATAATCCACTAACCCACAAACATGCTTTGTTTGATCTTTCGTGATGAACAGTTGGAATGCTCTCACACATAAGAAATCCCACAGTGCCCTCTGCTGGATGTTTAACACTTTATTTGACATCACCCCTTTAATATTTGACAGCTTGTAACATTTTGATTGTTATCTTTATTTTCCCACTGTTTATATGAGTCTTTCCTCTGAATCTAGAGCTCCAGAGCCTCAGAAACCTCAGAGCCGTGTAGGGGACGAGGTGATCCGCAACCATTACGAGCCGGATGAAGATGAAGAGTATTACAAGAAGCAGCTGTCTTACTTTGACCGGCGCAGCTTTGACAGCAAAGGCATGAATCAGCCGAACCCAGAAATCAATCGCTTCCACGAGCCGGCCAAACCCACTCAACCTCAGATATCAGGATATCCATTCGCCAGGTACAGCCAAGCTTGACTTTGTTTATACACTTGGATTTTTTTCTTACACTTTTTGCAACTTTTCTTTGCTTTTTGCTTCAGAACGGAGTCTGTAGAGAAGATAAGCCCTGTGGACAAGAGGTACGAACCTCTGCCGTCCGTCAACCCATCACCTGCCCCATACAGCCAGCCCACCCCTGTAGCTCCGCCCACCTCTCTGCCCAAACTCTCCAACATGGAAGGTAAGACCATTTATAACCTGTGGTGTGAAATATAACCTTTTATAAATGTAATAAATGAATAATAATATGGAAAAAATAGGCTTATTTGTTTTCTGTCTTTATTTGCTTCCAGTCAATTCTCTCCTGGATCCTCAAAATTCTCCCAAAGCCAAACCGGACCTGTCCGCTCTCAGAGCCCCCGCTCGGGACGACCCCACCCAGACCAACTACCCGCCCCCCAAGTCCTCCATCAACGGCACCGACGCCCCTCCCAAAACGCTAGGCATCCCCACTAGCTACAACCGCTACGTCCCCAAACCTTACACCAGCACCGCCCGGCCCTTTGAGCGCAAGTTCGAAAGCCCCAAATTCAATCACAACCTGCTTCCCAATGACACCCAGTCCAAGCCCAGCGTGAACAACAACCTGAAACCTCAGCTCTCGCCGCAGCCCCTGGACACAGACAGCGGGGTGGACACCTTCACGCGCACCATGGACAACAGGCCCAAATATCAGCACAACAACATCAACGCTGTTCCCAAAGCTGTTCCCGTCAGGTAAGATGATGTCAATGTCATCTGTGATGAACAGATTCTGTCATTCTGAATCATTCACCGGTGTGTGTGTGTGTGTGTTTTTAGCCCGAGTGCATTGGATGAGGATGATGATGATGAAGGTCACACGGTGGTGGCTACGGCGCGGGGCGTCTTTAACTGTAACGGTGGAGTGTTGAGCTCTATAGAGACGGGAGTCAGCATCATTATTCCTCAAGGAGCCATCCCTGATAGTGTGGAACAGGAGATTTACTTCAAAGTGTGTCGAGACAACAGCATTCTGCCCCCTCTGGACAAAGAGAAAGGTTTCACCACTTTTTGTTTTTAGCTTATGTTATCTGCTCAGGGATTTATTTGGATGAAAGCTGGCCGGACACAAATTGTGAAAGTGACCGTCATAAATACGATTGACTCATCTTATTGTGCGTGTTTCCAGGCGAAACTCTGCTGAGTCCTCTGGTGATGTGCGGCCCTCACGGCCTGAAGTTCCTGAAGCCCGTTGAACTACGTCTACCACACTGTGCGTCTATGACTCCTGATGGTTGGTCTTTTGCTCTAAAATCCTCCGACTCCTCGTCGGGTACGCTGTACTTTCTCTCTGTCCTTTTAATGGGTCGTTTGGTATCGATTTGGAAAGGGCTGATTCATCTTTGCTTTGGGTTTTGTTTCTGGTTTCTCTACATTAACCTGTCATGCGTCACATTGATTCATGCATTTGTCTCATCCGTCTCCAAAAGAGAGACGGATGTTCTGGTTTCTTATGTCTTAAACCCTCATGTTTCATTGATCCTTGAAATGATGTGTCATGCGTTTGGAATAGTGACACGCTAATAGTACATAGTTTACTACGTACTAAAAGAGTCAAGTTACTTAGGTGATTCACTCCATTTTCACTAGTGTTCTGTGTGTATGGAAAGTCACTCCTACTTGAATTTAGATGGCGGACAGTGTGATGACAACAGCATTTTATATTTGGCACACTGTGTTGTTCAATAGCAGCACCACAGTTGAATAACTATCAAGGAAAATAGACGAATCAGCAAGTTGTTCTGTGAGGTTTAATACATACTACATAGTTGGGTTTTAACAACATGTAAATATATCCCATATTTAAAAAACGCAGATTGTTATCGTAGTGCATTTATACGTAAAGGTTGAGCTGACAATATCCGACGCCACGTTCCTGTGTTTCAGGACACTTAATACTTCATTTTAAAAGTACAAAGTTGACAAGCACTATTGAAAACAAATTGACAAACACAAAGGCGTCAAGTAATAAAGATTTTTTGCAAAAGAAAATATTAAATATGTATATATATATATATATATATAAAAATATGGAATGACTATATTTCAGAAAGACAGCAGCGATATATAATGTTTAAATGTTTTGTTTGTTTAATTTTCGACTCTTGGGGTTTATTTTCTTATTTCCTTTTTTAATTTAAATAGTATGTGTTTTAATTCATGTTAATTCAGTTTTATTTTCAGTGACATAGCCATTCAGTTTTTATTTATGTACACGCAGACGTTCTTTAACAAAGTAACAAAAGCTTAATGTAAAACATTTTGATACGTTTGTTTAGAAATATTGTGATTGTAATCGTGAACGAACTATCATGTAGCAATTCAAATGGTGACGCACAGATTACTACACTTGCATCATCTGACCGTAGACCGAGTCGCCGAATTTGGGTGTCACTCCTGTAAAGTGAACTGTATTAAAGATTTAGGAAGTGGAGTTAAGGCCCATTCACACCAAGAACAATAACTGTATTATGATGGCTATTGTAGCAAGCAGACCAATGATCGATAACGGTGTTTTAAGCTAGCATGCTGCACATGCACATGAATAAAAATGATGGTAAATAAAACCGTTAACTATATTTTTATGATGCCCATTAAGGGATTTTGATTGTCTGGGTTTTATCGTTCACCAGCTCTGAAAGTAATCCCTACGATATCGTTCCTCCGTATCGTTTTTGTTCTCTCTAAACATCAAACAGCTTTTTTGTTATATTGTTACGATTCTTGGTGTGAACAGGGAGTCCAAAGTCTCCTCATTTCTCGTGATCTAACCCGTGATGATATCTCCACAGGTGACCCCAAATGCTGGCAAAACAAGTGTCTACCGGGAGACCCCAACTACCTTGTGGGTGCTAACTGTGTGTCCGTGCTGATCGATCACTTCTGAAGAGAGCAACAGCTGGTCTGTTACCGAACGTGAACGCCGAGGCTGCGAGCAAGAGCGCTTCCCTTCTTCATCCTCCCCTTCTCCCACTTCATCTCCTCTCTGAGGGAAAGGGGTTTCAACACGAAGTATTAATTCACCTTCCGTTGGGCTGAAGCATCATACCCAAAAAATGTCTCTTGTTTTGCCTTTTTCTTTACCTTTTGGTGCTTGAAGACTTGCAAAAAAATAACTGAATAAATAAACTAACGAAGATATCGAACTGTTGAAGGAATGCATGACCTGTGCCACAGATGATCCCATTTTTGACATTCGTAGCCTCCTTCGTCTCCAGGTGATGAGAAGCTAGAAAAAGCGGATGGGAAATGTAACCCTTGGTTTTGACGTATGGAAGTGCTGTCGTGTCCACGAACAGAAAAGCTGAAGTCGACTTTTTCTTAGCTTCACGGTCATGTGTTTTTCACAGGACGGCGTGACGGATCTCTGCGGGTGTGGAAAACAAGCATGTTGGTTTCTAGAATATGAAGAACAAATGTGACATTTAGATGTGAAGGAATGTGACTTATGCACTCATTTGCTAATGGGTTTCCCTCTCCGGCTGAAAAAAATGGGCTCTCTCTCTTCTCTCTCCGTTTTGAATCGACCTTTTCTAGCGATGTTTTACCGTAGACGAACATACTGACTGTGGTTTTCCGAAACTCCTGCTGTTTAGAGATCTATGCATGTGCTATGACTCAGGTCCAAACGCCTGCTACTAAGTTGAGTACACAAACCTACCCATCATACACTGCAAGCAGTGATGCCTTATCTGCATTCTTTTCCTTCTTTTAACCCGAACGACTGGCAAACATCGAGTTTCTGTTACGGAGGGAAGTTACATGAAGGATCCGAAGTTCATCCCAATATTTAGCACACACGAATTATTAAGTCTGATCAACCGGTCTGCTTTATTCCACTGCTATGCATATAAAGAATATACGAGAACACTAGGATATGTTTAAATTACAGCTGTATATATTGTGCTAGCATATGGCCTTGGTTCGCTGTAAATTACCTTTTGTACATCTTTGTTATTTTGTATAAAAACGTAACATGAAAAAAGTTTCTTAAAAAAAAGGAAAAGTATAACATTGGTTATG
The DNA here is from genome assembly GCF_947034865.1 of Barbatula barbatula. Lineage (NCBI taxonomy): Eukaryota > Metazoa > Chordata > Actinopteri > Cypriniformes > Nemacheilidae > Barbatula > Barbatula barbatula. Next base: position 7,835,657 of record NC_136788.1, read on the forward strand.
TTTGTATTCCGGTTACACTTCTGAGCCTTGGAATTTACCTTAGCAGTACGGAGAAAATTTAAATGAATAAAAAAGTTCAACGAAAAACGACGTTATCTTTTATACCAACATATATACAAACACACATACGTAATGGCATTTTTAACAGTTATGAAACATTTTTATTCGTATTTACGAGTGCTCGGTTTAAATCATTTAAGAAGGGTCTGCGTTGGCGGGCGGACCCCTGGTTTATTTGTGATACCGTGGTATTGTGTGCCCCCGAAATGTATTTTTGTACCAATAGACAGTTTATTAAGGCACATCAGTACGACTTTGTTTTGATATGATAACGCGGCGTCAACCCACGTTCAGTTTCTTCTTTGTGTGGCCACATTCTTTTCGTTACTATTCTTCGCAGCACATTTTTAAGTATTCAACTGTATTAATAAATAAATAAATAAATTCGATTTTAAAGTACAATTGTTTCAACTGCTTGAATGAGAAACGGACGATTGTGAAATGCAACCGTAACAGATGTTCTATATCTCCCATGGTTATTGACCCGTGTATCGGGTACAAAAGGTAACTAGTTCACGTGGCTTCAGAGGTTAATAAGGAGGGGGTTGCTTCTCTCGCCCTTTCATCTACTTCAAACAATGTCGATAGTGCAGCTGATGATCGAACAAACCAAACAACCGTCCGACCACCTCATGTTACACCACTGAGTCTAGTCTGGGTTTTCGTGAAACCTGCTGTGTAAGCAAAAACCACCCATTAATCTTCAGCTTTTTCACGGAGAATACCACAATCTGGGTAGATTCTCAACGACTTTATTCAAAGTTAAGACACATCGGAATGTACATTATTAAGGCACAATGTACAATGTTAAGGCACAGTTACACATTCTCTATATTTCTATTCAAGCTGTAAAACATTTGACTGTACTGGTCTGTAAAGGTAGATAGATGTTGAAATGATACTTCACTGAAATCACGTGTTCCCTGAGATTAGTGGTCTCTACTGGTTAGTAAATCTCAAAACAGTTTAGCTTAGTTTACGACAATGGGTTTCACAGTTTAATGTCTTGTGACATGATGGAATTAAAAATCTCCTGAGTCAGTGGAATGTATTTCTTCTGAGACAAATCCAGGAAATAAAGACGATCTTGTATCCGGGTTGGATCGAAGCCTTCCTCCACCAGTTTCACTTTCTTCATCTTGAAGGTTCCAGTCATTTCCAAGGAATTCTGCGAGACATTGATTTGTGTTGAGAGCGGACAGGAGAAAGTCTGTGAGTGGGAATGCTCGGATTGGACGTCTTACCTGAATTCGGACGAAACGGGGTCTGGCGTACACTGGGAGATAGTTCGCCAGAACGCTGTAGGTGGTGACGCAGTCAAACTCTCTGCCTTCTTTCAGTTTAACAGCAGCCATTCCAATTCTTCCTTCGTGTCCTTTACATAAAGTACGTTTTTGTGTTTTTATTTAACATTTTGCTTTTATTTAATAGCTACGTTAATCAACAAATCAGTTTACCTTCGACTTTGACTCCATATACGTTCGCCTCCTCAATGCAGTCCACCGTAGTGAGAATATCACCAACCTCAGTTGTAGCCACATTTTCTCCTTTCCACCTGCGTAAACATTCCCACATTTGAGACATGAATTTTGTGCGCACAGGCTTTATACACACTGCACTAAATTGTGATTCGCCCCATTTGTTCATATTTTTTTTACATATAGTAGAAAAGTCAAAATGTGTCCTAGAACTGTTTGCTTTTCTAAATTCTTGAAAATATATTTTGTGTTTAACAGAAAAGAATTATACAATTATTGAACCTACTATGGTAGTCAATGATGTCCCAGAAATGTAAGTTCACATTCCTCCAAATAACTCTGTGTTCATAAAGTTTGGAGCCACTCGAGCGTGAATAAATGATGACAGAATTCACATTTTTGGGTGAACTGTCCCTTTTAAGCTACAACAAATTACAAGTACAAAATGTAGTGGAGTATAAAGTATGATATCTGCTCCAAATGAAAAGATCGCACCGTGGCCCATCGAACTTCTATTGGTCAAACGTTCATAACGCGATACAAATTCACAGCATTCACCAAACTTGTCTACTGTTTGCATGTGTAGGAGTCAATAACTGCGCTTATTTTGAGGGTATACCTGTATCTTCAAATATTTGCAAGCCTAATGCCCTGATAACATTACAAGCCACATGATCCCGTTCATTTCAGAGCTGGTGACTTCCAGCGACACGAGCAGTGGCGACCGTTGGCGACCAGATCGAACGCGTCTAGCGTCGCAACAATGTTGAGAAATGTTTAACCTAATGCAGATAATAGGAGAGAAGATGGGAGCTAATGTGATTCTTCTCCTCTCAGCTCCTGCAGTGAGCGTCACCAGTAATGGGAATGGCCACTAGAAACCTAACCACCAGCCCCTGGTGACTTAGTGACCAAGTCCCTTTTAACGTGAACGGGCATTTGCCAACCACACATAAGAAGCTACAGTCAGATTTACCTGAAGGTGTCTCCAACTCGATCTTGAAAATAGACAAAGTTGTCGTAATCAATCCTCAGCAGGTCGCCGCTGTTGAAATACAGATCTCCTTTCGCAAACACATCGCTGAGTCTCTTCTTCTCTGTTTGCTGCTTATTCCCAGCGTAGCCAACAAACGGGGTGCGTTTAGTTATTTTCCCCACCAAAAGTCCCACTTCACCTGCATCAGCATTTCAACAATCGTAGGATTGAAAGATAAAAATGTACTTCGTAAGACAGTTTGGCAGAAGATCAGCGGTTTGTATTGTAGCTTGAGTCGGATAACAAAGCCTTTCTTCCAATGACAACATATCAAGATGTGTCTCTAAACAAACAGCTATTTGTTTTACTTAACAGCCGAATAGAATGTTGTTAAAGTGCGTACCTCTTTGAGCTGGGATGCACAGCCCCTGGGAGTTTCTCACTGGCTCTTCTTTCTCGATGTCAAACTTGATCAGTGCAAAGGGGAAAAATATCTGTGGAATGCCAAAAGAAACCCGAAACACTGTTCATTGCTTTTTATAAAAGGCGATATTATAAGAAACACAACTGGTTAATAACAATTTTAAGAAATGAGTTGTTATAAAACAATATTTTAATCGCACATATTGTATATTGTGTGGGACTTTTATTCTTACGTGGCTAAGAATATTGATCCGACCGATAGCTCCAACTTTATCAGTGTAATTGACAAAGCCGACGTTTCCCTCAGTGGCAGCGTACAGCTCCCGCACGTGAATGTGTCCGAAGCGCTCGAGGAACTCTTTCCAGACGTCTCCTCGTACGCCGTTACCAATGGCGATCTTCACTTTGTGGTCTCTGTCATTTTCTTTCTACATTGAGGACATGTCATGAGTACAGAGATGGACCTTTGATATGCTGTTGAGCTCAAATAACTGCGAGACCTATCAAATGCATGACTGTTAATCTGTCTTTAGCTGGTTTTAAGCCGTCTACACGCAAGGTTGATCTAGATGCAGATGTACTACAGGCAACTTAACTGGACACGACTGAGCGAGTTCCTTTAAAACATTATTATTTAGTAATGTAAGGAAGCGTTTTTACCTTTGGTGTATTGCAGAGGTAACGCAGCGTTTCTCCGATATACTGCATGCCAGTTATGTTGTATTTTCTGCAGTCGTCCCAGAACTGAGATGCTGAAAACTTTCTCCGCAGAACAACTGTGTTACCTACAACAAACAGACGTGAATCACAGTAAGCACCACATAAAATGATATATACTAGACGTACCTGTCACAGCTACATAATGCATGCAGTATGATTCAATTCAGTTTTATTTACGTAGCGCTTTTCACAATCTGCATTGCGGTAGCTATACTCCACCTCTTTCAATGGATCCGACGAGGCCAATGAGAAATCCAGCGCTGTGATACAGAGGCAGATTGATGTAGAATATGTCTTCAGATGTCAACCCCGACACACCCTGGATAAATGAAGCAGCCCACACCCTCTCATGGGTGACGTACGCAGCTTTAGGAAGACCTTCAGAAAGCAAAATACAAACTTTATTTAGATGTATAGAGATACGTATGATATGTGCTACAATTGGTTATGCGTGTAGAAAGCACATAAGATCATATCAAGATGCAATATAATATCAGATGCATCTGAAAAAAAGAATCATTCCCGATAAACAATATGATATAAATATATTTAGTTTTGTGTGGATTGCAAAACTTTTTTAGGCACATGTGAGGGAAAAGTTGGGTAACTTAAACTTATATACAAAATATTATATTAAGTCATTTAGAAGAGAATTTTATCCAAAGCGACTCGCAGAAGGTTCAGGGAGCAATAAGCGATGTATTTATGTGTATATATATATATATATGTGTGTGTTTGTTTGTTTTATTATTAAAAACATGGATAATATTGTACATTGCGCATTAAATAAATATACATATTTTCCCCATCAATATCATGTCAAATGTAGCACAACATTTGTGCATCCCTTATAAAAAATGTAAGCTCTATTAAAATCGTACCCCAAATCTATCATCTATATTCAGGATGGGAATTGGATTCTCTCTTCATTATAGAGAGAAATATGACATGCGCAGCAGAGTCTGTGGCGGTGTGAGATACCTGTGGTGCCGGAGGTGTAGATATACAGTGCTGTAGTCTTGATGTTAACATTGGACCTGAGAGACGGAGACAGCGGTTTATCAGACGCTTCGGCGATTTTCTGATTGATGCACTGAAGGCCATCTGTACTGCGTTCATCTGACAGGAGGTACACCGTTATCCCCTTCTCTTTCAGTGCAGGCAAGATCTCCTCCACGGCATCGCGGAGGTCTGCAGGAGAAACATTTGAATCAATCATTTGATACTGAGTTACCAATATGACTACCGTGGGAATAACTTCGTGCCATTATTTTCATGACTTTGGATTACGTTATAAATGCATCGTTTATTTAGGGATGCATGACATGTGTTTGTAATGTGGTCATTATTCAGCGGCATTTGATTTATTTATGGTCTTGTTCTACATGTACATGCAGTGTATTTAATGCGTAACTTTAATGACAGGGTGCCCGTCCCTGAACCCAAACTCTTGCCCATAATAACACTAAGAAACATTAACCTAGGTTATAGTAAACGTTAAGTAAACTTGATTTACAGATTGAGTAACATTAAACAACAGCTTTAGTACAAATAGTAAAACCATGTGTTACTATGAGTTTACTTCTAATGTAAATAATAAACTAAGGTTAATGAAAATCTACTATATGGAGAAAGTAGATAAATGTATTCACTGCACAAAATGACTTTCTTACGTAGTTTTTTCATCTTGTTTTCCAGTACAAATGTCCAAATATTCTTGCATTTGCAGATGCGTTTTCTTGATAAGCAAGAAAATAAGTCTCGTTTTTAGACCAAAAATATGAAATTTCAGTGAGTTTGTGCTTAAAACAAGCAAACCAATGGGGTAAGAAAAATAATCTTGAATTAAGGTTTACTAAATCCACTAAATCCAAGTTTATTTTTCTTACCCATCGGCAGATTCGTTTGCTTGCTTTAAGCACAAATTTGGTGAAATTTCCAACGTTTGGTCTAAAACAAAGACTTACTTTCTTTCTCATCCAGTGCATCTTGATTCAAGAATATTTGGACATATGTACTTTAAAACAAGACGAAAACACCACGTAAGAAAGTCAAAGTGTGCAGTGAATAAAAAATGAATCGGGTCATTCGTTCATCCACGAAATGGGTAGTATGGTCCCTCAAATTGCAATCTACACAATATACTGTTACTATAATAAAACCATGTTTGGAGGGACAGGTCTGCGTGTGACTTTTCATCTGCGCAACACGAAAGAAGATATTTTGAGAAAGGTCTCTGTGGTTTGGTGTCCATGCAATGGGTGTCTAACCGTCAACATTCTTCCAAATATCTCCAGAAAGCCCTACATCTTTGAAAAGACACGAGGGCGATCAAATCGTTTACATTTTGGGGTACAGTTCCCCATAAACCTGAATGCATCGCACATTCCAGAGGTGCCAGATGCCCCGTTCCCACATGTGTTGCTCCTACAGGCCTCGCTATATGTCATCTATAGTGCGCGGGTCTCACCAGCGGCCGCTATGAGCACGTTCGCCCCGCAGCAGGAGAAGCAGTGCAGGAGTGATCTGGATCTGATATTAAAGTTCAGGAGTGCCGTGGGACATCCCAGTTTAGCCAAGCCGAGCCAGGTCCATATAAAGCACGGCTCGTTCCCGAGGAAAAGAGCCACCGGGTCTCCCTGCTTGAGCGCGGCCACGGAGCGCAGCGCGTTCGCGACTTTGTTGCTTTCTCTCTCCACGTCCGAGTAAGTGTACGTGTTGCCCTCGAAGTGCACGAAGGTCTTGCGCGGGTGCTTCCTCGCCGCATCCGCGAAACGGTCCACTATGCTGTAGAAGGGACACGTCCGTTTGTATTTCAGCAATCTGATGCCAAATCCGAGAGCGCGAAACATGTATACGCAGTCCTGGAAAAAGTACGGATTGAACGCCTTCAGCAGCGCGGGCAAAAGCGCCAGACCCGCCAGAAGCGTGAACCAGATCAACATGTTTGCGAGAGCCGATACAACGCGACGACTTGGGGATCAACTCAAAGCCATAGCCTGACACGACTTCCAGGGTCTGCGAGATCTCGAGGTCGCATTATCGAGGTGTAAAGTCGGCTCGTTTGGGAGAGATTAGATCGTTCTGGTCCACCCCCGATGGCGAGATCCTCGCCGGGTTGCCAGATCGTTCCGCTGTGGAGTTCAACGTCAAATCTGCTGTTCGTAGAAGTAGAACTGCAGAAAAGTTGCGAGACCGTCTGCGGATTAGATACTCGGTATAATATGATTGACATATCGTGTAGATATATATCGTGTGAACCGCGGTTTAACGGCAACCCTTTCTTTATCAAACCAAAGCACTAGATTAGGGTTAGACATTATTGTGTAGAGATACAGATTTTTATTATACACTAATTATTATTCCATATTCACAATTATGTTATTGAGTATAGAAATAAATATACACGAGCAATAATATATATAGGCAAAGTGAGTATGTCGGTTGTATTGCTTTATTTGTTTGGTTTTAATATTCCATACATTTTGGCAATGTTGTATTTCAACAATCGTACCGTACGAGACCAGTCATCTATCTATCATATATTCTGGTCGGTCAATGGGCAGATATATAATCTCAGTTCATTGAACGCATACTTTGATTGCATCATTCCGCGATTCAAGTAATAGATCACTTAATACATCGTACAAATAAGTATTAAAAAATAAGTATTTCGCTTTATACATTTTAAATGTGTGCTGGACTTTTTAAGGAGGGGCCCAAGAAACCCCCCCTAGTCCCGGCCGCGAGACCAGTTAAAATGACATTCCGACAACAGAAGATGTGTTTGAGGCAAAATGTGCATTTCTTCCCAGTTTGGCAACCCTATTCCTCCAATACAACCTTTGAGACGTGAGTGGGAGGGTTTCTACTCAGGCCGACCATTTTCCAGCAAACACTTATGAAACAATGTGTCTACCACAGACCACAGGAGAAAGTCTATCAGGAGCTCTCAGACAGACAATTAAGTCTTTTCACCTTGATTTTTCCAGTCTTTTCAAACCACACGACCAGAGAAAATGTGTGCTTTTAAAGTACTGTGCAGCAAAAATGAAATATTTGTGAATCAAAAAAAGCAAAGGCATTGTCTCTACATAAGAATCTCTGTATTTTACATCCAAACACTTATATAAAGTATATCTGATATCTGGACAGTTATTGTGTTGCACTGGTGAGTTCAATTGGCCCGCTATTCACAACCTGAAGTGACCCTCTAAAATGGACTCATATGTTTCCTGTGTCACAGGTCTGTAGCTTTTCACCGTCTCGTCCAGAACAAACAGAGGCTCTTTGATTCCCGCAGGGTTGAAGCCCTCCTCTGTTAGCTTTACTTTGATATATTTATAGGTGCCAGTAGTATCCATGTCATTCTGTAATGAGTTGCAGTTTCAATACAAATTGAACACTTATTTTAAATATGACAAATACCAAGTGTTAAATTCATAAATATATGTGCGAGGCATTATGACATCACCTTGATCCGTATGAAGCGCGGTCTGGCGTAAGAAGGAAGGTAAGTGGTCACGTGACTAAAAAAACCTTCGCAATCCAACTGTTGGTCATCCTTTAGTTTGATGGCAGCCATTCCTATCCTTCCCTCGTGTCCTGCAAATAAGATGTGCAGTGTCAGTAGAGAAAATACAGATTCATTGTATGACTGATGCTTTGAAGGAGTAATAAAGCAATTAACCTGGAACTGTAACGCCATACACGTTTGCTTGCTCGATACATGTTACCATTGTCAGAATGTCCGATACTTCATTTGTGGACACGTTTTCCCCTTTCCACCTGAGCAAAAGACCAGGATGTTATTATATAGGTGGAGACAAATAGATTTCATTGACTGAAAAAAGATCATATAGATTTAAAGGTACAGTTCACAAATGACATTTCCAAATAATTGATTATTTATTCTGTAAAATTCTGGAAGATGTTACAAAAATGTCTGGACCACTTTTTTGATAGGTTAATGGCTTGACAGCTCCAGTCCCCGTTCACTTTCATTATATAAAGAAGTTGTCCCTTTAACCAAACCACCTTTTATGTTCCACAAAAAAAGTCTTATGGTTTTAAAACAACATGAAAGTGAATAAATGTTGACACTGAACGCATTTATATCTTTGGGTGAACTGTTCCGTTTAGCTTCATTGTAGCACTGTACTTCAATCTGCCCTGTTAAATGTGATGCTTTTATGTATATGTTTACCTAAAAGTGTCGCCCACACGATCCTGAAAGTAGATAAAGTTATCATTGTCTATCCTGAACAGATCGCCAGAGTTGAAGTACACATCTCCCTTTTCAAACACATTGTACAGTTTCTTCTTTTCTGTCTGCTTCTGATCTCCGGCATATCCAATAAAAGGATGCCTTTGGGTGATCTTTGAAACCAGCAGACATGCCTCACCTGCATTCAATAACACAGTAACATGTAATTCCTCCAAAAAGTACCAAAGAAGCAAATGTTCAAAAATGAATGATAACAATTTATTAATATACATTGTGATATACTATGACGGCAGCCATACTCAATCCTACAGTTTAGGACAAAAATTGTACTTAAAAGTAGAAATGAAGATGTATCTTAAAATGTCTTGTGAGTTTGTATTACATTAAACTGATAAATATCACATGCCTTTAGCAGCCGCTATGCAAACTCCATCAGCGTTCCTGACAGGTTCCTCTCGCTCCTGGTCAAACTTAACCATGGCATACGGGCTTACCTTCTGAAATAACGTGACATGTTTTTGCATTCAGACAAATTCAAGTAAATCTCAAAAAGAACAAATACAGTAAATTCCTAAAAGAGTATGCTTAGTCCTGGGATTAATAGTTTGTATTATATGAACCTCATATTTTGGCCTTAAAGAATAGTTCATCCATAAAAATATATTAATGACTAATTATATAAATCTTTTTTTTCTTTATGTGTTAAGGGTTTGACAATGGAGATGTGAATGTTTGGCGAAAACTCGAATAAAAACTTCCAAAAACGTCTAAAAATGAATCAGTAAATCAAATATCAAAGAAAGCTGAATGATGCAAAGTTCCGTTGATAATGACAAAACTATAATTTATGGATGAAATATTCCTTTAAACCTCTTAACATGCATCAGGGTCAGAAGGGCGTTTTTTGCCTTTCTGCATTTTTACATTAATATACAACAATCAAAAACTATGCATCATTACAAAGTTTCAATGTTCTGAACTTTGCAATCAATAAAATGTTTAATAACAGGGCTGCTTGTCAAGAGGTTAACATTGACTACAATATCTCAATAATGATAGTGATAGTGATTCCAGTAGTACCTTATGAATAGCGTGCAATCTACCAACAGCCCCAATTTTCCCAGTGAAGTTCAGGAAACCTGTGACCCCCTCAGTTGCACCGTAGAATTCTTTAATTTCAATATGACCGAACCGGCTTATAAATGTCCTCCAGATATCTGCCCTCATCCCGTTCCCAATGGCCATTCTAACGTTGTGTACTGGGTCGCTAAACCGCTTTGAAGAGCAATAAACACAGATAAGATGATCAGACCAGGTTATGTTTAGGTTATTTAGCGACGTAAAATAACCTTCCCAGAACATTTACAGGTAGGTATTTTTGTTATGAGGTTGTTATTTTGAAACCATAAAATAACCTTCCCAGAACGTTACAGGGGTGTATTTTGAAATAAGCTAAAACAAAACCACCAGGAAACGTTCTGTATAAGTTATTTTTAGGTTATTTGGCAACTATAGTATAAAATAACACTCCCAAATGTTTCAGGGGGTGTATTTTGAAATAAGCTACAAAAATAACCACCACAGAACGTTTTGTTTAAGATTTTTTTAGGTTCTTTTGCAACATAAAATAACGTTCCCAGAACGTTGCAGGGTGGTTATCATTAACTTACCAAAAAATAAGTTGCACAAAATGTTTTCTAATGGTTATTTCTGATGACATTCCGGAAACCAAAATACTTATAATGTTTAATTATGTTCCAAGATAACCAAAACCAAAAATAACATTCTCTAAAATTGCTGGATTGGTACATGGGACATGAAAAGCTACCAAAATATGACATGGATGACTTTGAATACCTTTGGTGTATTGCAGAGATAACGCATTGTTTCTCCAATATACTGGATCACAGTTACATTGTATTTCCTGCAGTCGTCCCAAAACTGAGAGGATGAAAACTTGTTCTTCAAAACTATACTGCTTCCTAAACAAAACACAACAAAAACTGCCTTATGAGACAACTAGTGAGACTATAACAGAATTATATATATTTTTATGTTTTGGGTATCATTGTTTTGGAACAGCTGATTTTACCTCTCTCAATACACCCTGTTAATCCGAGACAAAATCCAGCACTGTGATACAAGGGAAGGTTGATATACACAACATCTTCAGAGGTCGCACCGCAGAGTAACTGGAAGAGGGCCATCGCCCATAACCTCTGATGAGTAACCAAACCTGCCTTTGGAAGACCTGCAGAAGACAGGGTGCGTACAATACAACATCATTTTCACTTTACAGATGCTTCTCTATTCCCAAGAAGCAAAATTACAAGCAGTCTATTTCAGTCTTGATATGACCAAAGCATGTACTAGCAGCTGAGAGGCATGCGCCGACAGGAAACGGACGGATTTTCCTGATGTTGTAGAGCATGTACCTGCAAGTTCGACAGGTGATATTGTGTAAGTCATTGATTCCTGTATTACCTGTCGTGCCTGATGTATAGATGTACACAGCTACACTTCTCAAGGTGACATTGGCTCTGAGGTCGGCAGGAATGGGCTCATCTGAAGCCTGATTGATCTTGTCGGTTAAACTCTCAGCTCCGTCACAGTTAACACTGTCAGTCAGTATATAGACAGTGACTCCTTGCTCTCTGAGCGCAGGCAGCACTTCTTTAACAGCATCCTGCAGCTCTACAAGAAAATATACAGGGGTTATATGAAAAAAATAACAACTAAATATGAACATCCATTGTTACTTGCAAATATTATTTGTTTAGGCTGCTACAAAAACTGTAATCTTCTGTGTTCAGCACTGGTTAGTATAAGACGGTGAAATGTGTGTTTTACATTTGGCATACTCAGCTGATTTTCACATGCTCTCCTTTCATCTACATTTATGCAGATGGTACATGCACTTTTATCCAAAGTGACGTGCAGTATTGTATGCACTGTACTTTGTGAGACTAATATTAAGTACTGTTACAGTATAGAGTAACAGTGATGCCTAAATGTTTGAAATCGTTTTGTCTAGATCTCATTTGGCAATGATCTCATGTGCTTGAGTAATATATGCGGGTACATTTCAAGTAGAGAAAGAAAACAAAAAATGGATTTATTTTTTTCTGTTAAACTTTTTTTATTTTCATAGAACTAACCTTAAATTCAACATTTTCAATATTTGCTGATCTTAAACTTTGGAAGATTGATATATTTAATACTGAACATCAATGTACTAACAGAAAAATCTGTCAACTCTGTTATAGACAAATTGTGTCAAATATATACAGTAAACAAATGTAACACAATTTAAATACCTTTCATCACTAAGAGAGCTTGTGTCTTTTCATCCATCAATGCAACTTTAAGCATAATAAGATAGAGACTTTTTGTTTTGGAGTAAAAATATCATAACATTTAACTGAAAAGTTGCCAAGATTGTGTGCATTTTCTCTAAGCATGGCTTTAAAAATAAACGAAATCCTTTAAAACTCCATGCAGTAAGAATACTAGCTATGCTAATAAGATTCTGGTCAATTTGTTAACAATAAAACACATATGATAATTTTTCTTAAGTAAAACCTTAAACAAACAGAGTTGACATTAAAAACAGAGTTGACCACCTATAGATAAAAGATCAAAAAATAACATTTTCTGCCAGTGTAATAAGGTATTACAAAATAAACTTGACACTTCCCAACAGCAGGATTTAAACATGCATTATGTCCTAACCCTAATCTAACCCTAACCATACCCTACCCTAACCCTATACAGTTCTAAAAAGACATAACGCAACATTCATTAAAATGTGTATCAAAAAACATGCACATATTTGAGTTATGCCTAATTAAACATACAAATTTCAAAAACTTGTAATGTATATTTTTTATTTACTTGCGTACATAATCAACTGAGGACGTTTCATAGTGATATCTATTATTTTAAAATGTTACCCTATTCACCTGTAGTGTCTCACCTTAACTTCCCTTGATCTACCTATGTCTTACCATACATAATGTTATAGAATTATCAACTCTTGGACCTAATGTTACCTAGATATCCGTGGTTCAGGGTCTGGTTCAAGACTTTGTGAGGTGTCATCTCTCTAAGTCTCTGCTTTTCTGCTCTGCACCTCTGCTGATCCTCTTTCCAATACCTGGGTTTGTACCTTTTCTCCCTTTCACCCAGATCAACCACTCTGCTTGTCTGCCCTGCATTTTTCATTTTTCATCTCTTTCTATCCTTTTGCAAATTTTCTGCCTTCCTTACAGGGTCGGCATCTCCCCGTGCCCTGTATTGCCGTTGCCTTTCTGCTGCTCACAGTTTCATCTGCCTATTATTAAATTTACTAAGCCTGGAATGATATATAACAAATCTATCAGAATCCGGGATCCATGACCTAGAATCCGTAATAAATGTAAAATAAGGCAAAATGCTTAAATGAGATTGGGTACATTTGACCCTGTTAATCATTGTCAACTCTGTTCAGGTTAAACTTTTTAAACCACTAACAGAGTTGACGATAACAGAGTTGACATTTTCCACTATTTTGTGCTTTAGCTCAAAATGTTAACCTCAAACCAGATACCACATGGCATGTCTAAAAACAGAATTGTATGAGTTTTTTCCATATTATCGGTTTTTAAGAAGTGGATGAGAGATTCACTGCAATATCACAATAACAGATTTGATAAATAATTAATCTACTATTGATGTATCCTAAATATGTTTTACAAATTAATGAGAGAAGAATAATGAAATACCTTACTGCTTTACAGAGTTTCCCACAAGAGGAAGTGACATCACTTGTTGCAAGTCACATGCTTTTTCTACAAATGCTTTGGAGGTTTTTTTTTGTTTTATTACAGAGGTAACGGAGTTCACCAGAACGTAGGGACAGACACAAAATCTATTTTTTTATTAATTAAATTACAAATAATACAGAAATTATATACTCTATGCAATTGTTTATATAACTTAATAGAGTAAACACAAAAAATATTTGAAAATTAGACATAATTATTTAGTGATAATTCAAGTTTAATGTATGAATCAGGAGGCAGAGACAGTCAATAAAAGGTGGTGTGGGAGTCATTTAGGTAATATTTACCATTTTTAAAAAATCCTCAATATTAATAAAGCATTATTTTTTGTGATGTTTAAAATAATTTGTGTTATTATTAAAAACTGATTTAAAAATAGCTTCTTTTTTTAAATAAAAGAAGGTTTATCTCGAAGACTCGAAATGTACCCGCAATTCTGGAATGACCCATATGCAAAGGGTTGTTGGAGGGATATTTCAGAGCCAAAGCAATATATCCTCATGTTTTACCCACCGGCAAGGCATCCTGAATGAATATGACTTTCTTCTTGAAGAATAATGAAGTCGAAGTTATAATACCACATATCATGTTACTTCCAAGCGGCGGAGCTTCAAAATATTGGAATAAAAAAGATACGTGGTATTTGTAATCTTTTGAAAACTGTTAGTTTGTTTATATTACACAATTATCAAATCATAAAAACAATAGAAACAATCACAGAAATGAATACAATTTCTTATAATGGACACTGTATTGGTTTTAATGTAAGCTATAATGGACTCTTACTTGTAATGTGTTGGGTAGGTTTCTTTTGATGGGATGTCATCTGGAACTAACAAAAGTCCATTAAAGGGATAGTTCTCCCAAAAGCATTTACTCACCCTCTTGTTTCAAACCTGTATGACTTCATTGCTCCACAGAACAAAAAAGAAGATATGAAGAATGTTGAAAACCTTACAGCACTGGACCCCATATTCACCCACTCGTGTGCATATGGACACAAAACCAATGCAAGGGAATGAGGTCCAGTTAAAGGCATTCTTCAAAATATCTTCTTTTGTGTTCTGCGGTTTGAAATGACAAGAGGGTGAGTAAATGATGACGGAATTGTTACTTTGGGTGATTGATCACTTTAAATCTTACTGGAATAAGTTTAAAACACTAGGGCCCAGTTTCATAGACAATGCTAAGCTAAAGCCAGGACTATGCATTAGTTAAATTTAAGTCGCTTTTATTAATGCCTTGGATAAAAACATTACTGGTGTGCACCTTGAGACAAAACAATGGCAATTACATATTTAAAGATATGTCAGGGCAATTTATTTTCAGTGAAGTCAGCTCCAGCTTTCATTTAAGTCCTAAGAAATAAATAAAAAATTACGTGTTCAATGGTTCAGTAAACACGTCATAATGGTTTGCGATTTGTACTGAAATTTGCATCGTTTTTTATCAACAGAAATGTGTCTATATCATAATAAAAGCCCCTGCGGGAACAGTTAAAGGGATACTCCACCCAAAAATGAAAATTGTGTCACGAATTACTAACCCTCTAGTTGTTCCAAGCATGTATACATTTCTTTGCACGGTTGAACACAAAGAGAGATATTTTGGAATAGCAACCATCAGCTCTGAAGCATCATTGCCAGGAACCATTTAGATGGTTCCCCATATCTCTTCGTCTTCCTACATTCCTAAAAGTGTCCTCTTCGTGTTCAACAGAACCAAAAAATGACACACGAATGTCCTACTATGGCAGTCAATGATGCTTCAGAGCTGTTGGTTGCTAACATTATTCCACAATATCTCTCTTTGTGTTCAACCGTAGGCTACAAATAAAAGTACACATGTCCGGAACAACTAGAGGGTGAGTAATTCACGACAGAATTGTCATTTTTGGGTGGACCATCCCTTTATTTCACTACTCCATTGCATTTAACCAATAAGAACTTCCATACTGCATACAAATGAATGCTTTCCATATATGAACCATCCTCCTTTTATCATTCAGCCCATCACAAAATTCCTTGATGGCGTACATTACGGGATTCCCATCACCCGGATAAGATCCCACCAACAGACCCCAACACATCACGAGTAAAGGTCTACAGAGTCATGACACATTTCATTCAAATCAACGCATTACTACAACAAACCAACTTGGATGAGGATTTTAGTTTCTTCTGAGAAGTTTGTTGTACCTGCAGAGGCGATGAGCGCTTTGGCTCCGCTGCAGGAGAAGCAGTGCAGCAGTGATCTGGATCTGATGTTATAGTTCAGAAGAGACGCAGAGCATCCGATCTTCGTCAAAGCCAACCATACCCACACGAACATGGGCTCATTGCCCACGAGAAGAGCCACCGAATCTCCCTCACGAACACCCGCGTGCTTTAATAAACACCTCGCGATCTTATTGCTCCGTCTTTCCGTCTCCGCGTACGAGTACGTCTCGTCGCCAAAGCGAATGAACGCTTTCTCGGGCTGTTTCTGCACTCGCTCCAGAAATCGGTCCAGTAAAGTATAGACAGGTTTGGACTTTCTTATTTTGGTCATGTGATACGCGATCAATAAGATTCTGTAGCCGTACTGGACGTCTGCGAGGAAGTAAGGGAAGCGGAATCTAACCGCGAACGCAAGTACAACGGCACTTACGACGAACCAAAACATGACGCAACGTCATCGGAGTTCTTGCGGACAGTCCTCGTGTTCAGACAGGCTGAAGATAACTTAACAAAACATGTGGTGATGACGATGATGATGAAGAGGAGGAGGAGGAGCTTTCACGTGTCTGTAAACACCCACTGAAACAAGTATGAAGGACAGAAAATCGACTTCAAGAAACTTTAAGTTTCGCATTATAATGAACGAGGATCTAAGTGAACATGGGTGACGCTTACAAATCGATTTAACACAGATCAATTGAATAATTCAATCCATGTTAAAGATGTTAAATACATAATAAACAAATAACAAGAAACCGATTTTGGAGAAAAACATTACAATGTAATTAAATTTAACCATAACAATACATCATAATGGATAAATAAACAGACGAATTTAAAATGGGTGTTATAAAATGTAAATAGAAAGAACAATAAAATACATACATAATATAATAGATTGTTTAAAAGGATTATGATTTTAAATCGCCTTTAAATAAACATTTGCCAAACTCTCTATACAGTATACATCTATCTCTACACTACACTCACACAACTTTACTTTTTAAGGTACAATAGCCATCAATGGGGTGAGCACGTGACATATACATGTCTGCACCTTCCCAATGTCTTCTTTATGACAGAGAATGTGAACTGTAAAAAAATCTGCAAAGAAAATGTAACATTCTAGCATCTGGGATGCCAAGATAATAAAGTAAAATGTTTTTCATGTTTTTTCCTCCCAGCTTGTACATTTTTAGTGTTTTTGTGTCGTTTGATGTTTTCCATTTCTTTCTGTAATTTGACATTTTTAACCAAATTTCAACAATTGTTACTTGAAACAATAAAATGCGTTTTTTACAGTGTACTCTAACAGATTTTAACCACATGTTTATAGTTTTCTAGTTTTGTTCGCAGTTCCTTTTCTTAAAGATGTGCTATGTAAGAACAGCTCTGTCGATTTTTGGGTGACTGTCAGACACAAGTGGCCCATGTCATCCCAAAATGGAAATAAATGTAAAAAATATGAAGTTATATTTTATATTATGAAACTGAAGTCCACATTATCTTTTGTAACTCTTATTAGTTGTAATGGCGGCTACAATACTTGACAATTATCATAACAATACCATAAGCTTTATATAATTTCTCCCTTATGTTTCTTTCCATCTGCAGTTTTCTGAAAAGCTGCTTTGCAAGAATGCAAAATTGTGAAAAGTGCAGTAGGTCTGAATGTGAAATATCATGCACAGTGCTAAAAGCCCATTTAAATAACCCATTTAAATTTTTTTGCAAAACAGAAATCCAGTTTTAAACCTCTTCCTCGCTGCTATTGAACCTTGACTGGCTGTACAGAGGTTGCCTGAAGACATTTATCAAACCAGTTAAATTGTTGTAAGTAAATGGTTAACAGGTTGTTTATCAATGTGTTTTAAAGTGCATGCTGGAACTTCACTAAACTGTACGTCTCTTTTTAACTAGTAGCAAGATGTGAAAGCAGATTACTTACTGCAAACTTATGTTTTTTTTTATTAAATTACAAACATAAATTCAAGCATTGACAGTGCAACTGCTACAAATGTTTAAAAAAACAAGACACTTTTGGCTCAAACGAGTAAAAAAACATTGCTTAAGGTGCAATAAAATGCAACTCTTACATACATGACTCTTAATGTTTACAAAGGCACTTGAAAACCAAGTCACAATTTTATTTCTGATGCAGTGCCAATGGACTGTCGAACCCGCTGTCATGTTGACGCACTTTCAACTCTGAAAACAAACTCATTGGACACGATTTAAGGACATCATCTCCTTCTGATCCAGGGATTGGCTCTCTGTGTTTATTTGCTCTAAAATCTCCAACTTTTGAGTAAAAAGGTGGAAACATCTCTTTGTAAAGTGTGATATCAGAGTTTTCACCAATGGAGCTTCCAAAATTCAGACCATCCAATAAAGGGCCATTTATTAAGAATGGCTTGCCTGGCTCTGGGTAAGATGATGTCAGGTGAACGTTGTTTACAAAGTTACATCCGTTACTGGTTAAACTCCAATCGCTCTGACCTTCATCCCGAACAGGCGGCTCTTCAATCAGGAAACCCTCCATAAACTTCTCCCTGCTATGCTTGCTTAAAGCAATATTAGTTGTCCTGTCATTATTTTTGAAAATACTATCATCAGTAACGTTGGAGCAGATGCCTAATCCACGCTGTGTGAGTTTCTGGGAAGTGTGAGATATCGGAGGTGTCATCCCAGGATCTTTAGAATCATACAACACCCCAGACATGAGGGAATCGAAGTCCTTATATTTTGCTTTGACGCTTTTCTGTTTGGCTGTGTCGATTGTCTCAGTTAGGTTGTATATCTTTTGGTCCTTTCTTCGTACATGAACTTCAGCTCCATGTGCTGCAGCACCCAGAACTTGAGAAGGAGAATCATTTGTTTTACCGTCTGATTTAGCGGATTCACCTAAGCATACATAAAATAATAAATCAATATTTTCATCCATTCCAGACATTATATTATGATAAAAAGAATCAACTTAACGCATTACCTTGAGAGTTCTGGGTTTTTAAAAGCTTGCGTTTGGGTACAGGGCTCTCCAGAACTTTGGCCATAGACGCCAATTTACTAGCAGCGCTGATAATTTTCTTCTCTGCACTGCAGATGATATAGCATTAAATCTTGTGCATGTGCAATGTGTAAATGTATTTACAAAACCAGACTAATAAGAGCGGAATCGCTTTCATACCCGGTGGTCTGGCCTTCATCTTCAAGCAGCTCCTGCACACAGGTGAGGTAATACCTGCGCATCTTCCTGGCGGTGTCCTGTCTTTCCCTCATGACCTCGGCCCTGATCAGTTCAGCCGATCGCTCCTTAGTCTCCTGAAGGTATCGCAGCATATCACCTACAGCACCGTCATCAAAAACATTTAATAAAATCGAATTGTTCTTAAGACACTTTAGTTAGAAGTAATAAAGTCAAAGCTAAAGGTCCAACAAATGAGTATCTATTGACAGAAATGCAATACAATATGCATAACTACTGTATGTGTTCAGAGGTGTATAAAGACCTTACATAATGAATCGATATGTTTTTATTATCTTAGAATGAGCTAATTCTATCTACATACAAATCACAAACACAAAAAATATTTTCATCAATTTGTTTTTCTGAAAAGGTTCCCGTGATGTTACGCTATAAAAACATGAAAACGCTCTCTTTGCCTACACTCACCTTTGATCTTCTCCACAGCCCGAGTGTACTGCTCCTTCATCTCCTCAAGACCCGCTTGAAGATTCCTACGGTTCACTGCACTGTTGTATCACATTTATGAAGAACATATGAAATATATGAGAAAATGTAACCGTACAGAGAAACATCTACAACCTTTACCAACCTCGACTGAGCTTCTGCATCTGAGGCTTGTTTGAGTTCACCGAGAGCTCTTTTGTGACCCTCCTGTGATTTCTGCAGGGCTTCCTCATGCTCGTCTAATTTAATACAAATAAATAGTCAATAACAACATTTTAATACGTGGAAAATTTGTGGTCATCCACATTTGTATGCTACACATGAAACATCAAGAATATTCTAATCCTTAGATTCATGCGACCAATTTAATTATCGATATCACACACCTTTCATCTTCTGGAGAGTGCTCTTGTGTTCTCGTGTGGCCCTCTGAAGGTGCCGGCAGGCCTTTTGGAGATGCCTCTGAAGATCCTGATTCCTTTTCTGGAGCTTGGCCAGAGACTCTGCACATTCAGCACTGGTGCACGGGCCCCGTTTCAACTGAGCCATTAAGCCTGCTGTGAGAGGAGGAGAAAGAGTGAGATTTCAAAGATTCCAGATGTGTGATATTGAAGTGCTGTGGATCTTACTGATCTCAGCTTCATGTCGGTCCTGGGTCTCCTCCAGCACACATCTGAGCTTATCTTCACTGCTCTATGGTTGGCAAGAACCAAAAAACATTCATTGTGTTTCTCAGGGTGAAGAATGATAAATATAGACAGCATACATATGACTTTCTCTATTGTAATTACATATTTGTGTACCTTCTTCCATTCCTGTTTGGCCTGGTGGACTGTTCGACTGAGTGTTTCTCTGCAGATCTGCCACAGTCTGGATCTGATGGTTCCTGTCACGCTGCTGGACGTCTGTTCACTGTTCCTCCTCTCCAATCCCTCCAGCAACACCACCTTTAGATCAGAGAGCACCTCCTCCTGCACTCGCCGTGTCTCCTCCTGCAGTCTGCAATATAACAGATGTACATTTTAATGCTTGATTGGAAAACGCTGCTAATGCCTTAATTGTGTTTATTGGTGACTTCATATTTATATACAAGTACAAAATATACGTTTCTTTAGTTCAATTGGTAGAGCAATTGTGTTTGCAATGGCCCAATTAAAAACATCTCACCCTCCAGTAATGCTATTGAGCTTTCAAAAAAATCATTAAATAAGCTCAAAACATTAATCGTTTACTCTCACAAGCATTTCTATTCAGGATGATTATTAACCTGATCTCCTGCTGGCTCCTCCACTCTTGTTCCTTCTCCCGGAGAGTCTCCTGCAGCTCAACGTTTCTCATTTTTACATTTTGCTCCAGTAAGACATGCAGTTTGTGCTCTCTCTGAAGCTCCGCTCTGAGACGGGACATCTCCTCTTGCTTGTCCCTCATCCAAACATCTCCTGCCGCTGCTAGCTCTGCTTTGATGAGAGCGGCCTGCTCCTGTTCTGAACTCTCCTGTCGAGTGCTAAGGATGAGCACCTCCTCCAGAAGCTCTCGGTTTCTCCTGCTACACTCCTCCAGCTCGGTGCATTTTGTAAAGAGTTTCTCCTGCCACCCATCCTCCACATTCTTCACTGCTGCAGACACCTGAGATATCACAAGAGAGTTAAGCAACTCCGTTTAATACAATTATTTGTTTGAGTTGAAGGAGCAATGTGGACATTTTAGTGGCATCTAGTGGTGAGGTTGTGGATTGCAATCAACGGCACATTCCACCGCTCACCCCTCCATTTTGAATCACTAAGGTGGCTGACACAGAACTAAGATGTCGTCATGTTTTCGCTTCTTTCCCAAAAGAGATTATTTATTTACGAAACGATCTCTGTATAGCAGTTTGTTCATTTAGGGCTACTGTAGAAACAACATGGTGAATTCCATGTGAGGGGACCTGCTGTGTGTCTAGAAATAGCTCATTCTAAGGTAAAACATAACACTTTATTATGTAAGGTCTTTATACACCTCTGAAGACATATAATATGCCTTATATAATAATAATAATATTGCATTTCTGTCAAAAGAACTCCTAAGAAATTACACACTACAAGATTAAAATTGTGAATTAAATGGATTATTGAAGAATGTGGATAAACAAACAACATTGACCCCCATCAACTATATAATAAATTATACATTTTTATTTTTGGTGAGCTATCCCTTTAATGTGCACACACAGGCCCTTTTACAAAGGTTTGAATGTTGCTTGTTCAATCAGGTTTTGTAAGATGAAAAACGTATACCTGTTCTTGAACCCGTTTCTCTTGTTGTCTCTCCCATTCTTCTCTCTCTGTTTGCAAGTTGCTTTTGTATTCCGGTAAAGAGGTAAAGTCTTGGAGCCATCTAGAGCGAGCCCGCGAAATCGCACCTTCAACCTAAGACGTGACGTAACATCCTATCTGTTAAAGGCTGTCAGCCAAACCTTTATTATCTGTTCATCACGGTTCACCATACCTTTAGTGCGATGCCATCCGTGTGTTTCTGCTGCAGTTCTCTCTGAACGTGTTTCACAGCCTCATCCACCGCTCTGGCCTGAGCGATCGCAGCCTCCTGCTGCAGTGTTTCTCTCTGATCGCCGAGTCTGATCTCCAACTCGTCTGGTGAAATCATCTGCGTGGTGGTCTCCAGAAAGCTGGTCTGACACCCTCCCTCACAAGCGTCTGCCTTTTTGAGCTTCGCAATCTCCTCCTGGGATTTTTGTAGCTTCTGAGCCCAGCATTTCCCCAACTAACAACGAGGCCGACAGAAATAGTAAAATAAAGTGTTAAAAGTAAATAGTGATGTTTTATGAGATCACACAGGCTTTGAGTATAAAGGTGACCCGTCATCATTTACCGTCTCACGCTCGCGCTGCCAGTTCTGTCTGGCACTTTCCAGCTGCTTTTGAACCAGCGCCTCAATCTCAGCTTGTGTTTCTGTCTTCCACTGGGCTTTGAGTCGAGTCACGTCCTCCTGATGCTCGGACTCTAGATCGGACTTCAGTCTCTCCAGAGCACAGTCGCTCTATTTAAAAGCAGAAGGAATCTTGTGATTTTCGAATCTGTTTAGGTGTCGCTTAGGCTTACAAAGTAAAAGCCAAGGGACGTACAGTTGTTACCACATCCTCTCTCAATCGTCTCTCTTCGTCAATCACTCTCTGCAGATTTTCTTCCAACCTGTCTTTCTCTTTACAAACAGAAATGTAGCACTCCTGCACGGCTAACATCTCCTGGCTGAGGTCAGACAGCTTTGACCTGTGGACACGATAACATCTGTAGTAATCGTTTCTAATGGGCGTAACTCTTGTTGTTGTGATTTAAAGGTGAGGTGTCGTACTCTAGCTGCTGGATTTGTTGCTGATGTTGGCTGATGAGCTGCTCAACATGAGCCGTGTGCTCTTCTGCGAGCTCTGCCTGGACACGATTCACCACGTCATCCCTGTACTGCTGCTGTGTCCTTTCATACCTAAACACACACACACACACACACACAAAAACATCTGTTGTCCATAGAATCCCTGTATAACTGACAGTTTGGATAATTATTGCAGCAAAGCTAATGTTCTAGTAAGGCTTATCAATGATAAATCGCATCCAGAAATAAACGTTGGTGTTTACTTAAAATATATCTGTGTGCTGTGCAGTGCATATTAATTTGGTATTTATAACTGCATATATTCAAGAAAAATTCATATTTTCATATATATAAGCCCCATGTTCTAGCTCTCGTGTCACTTCCACACCTCTCCGCTGCTTCCTGTTTCTCCTGGTCCAGCTCTTGGATCATCTCTCTCATCTTGGTGCAGAGCTCAGAATTAGCGCCTTTCAACTTCTCCTCACTCTGCTTCAGCTCCTGGTTCCTCTTCTCCAGAGCCTGCGTTCACAAACACCTTTAACAAAGACGTATCAGATCGCTGGACGCTTTCAAACATACAAACTTAGTCGTAAACGTAACCCCATTTTCTTTTGATTCTGACCTCTACTCTGTCCTGCAGAACTTGCCGTTCCTCCTGCAGTCTGACAAGCTCTTTCTGAGGGGCGGCAGCCAAGCCAGACGATTCCAAGTGTTTCTCCAAGCTGCTCTCCCTAACCTGCAGTGAACAGTATCTTTAACAACCAGGATCAACCAAGCAAGCTAAACAAACAGGCTATGGCTGTTTTAACCTTCGAGTCTCTAGCGGTCTTCTCAGCTTGATCTAGCTGTGTCTGCAAGTGCTCTGTTTTAGTCTGGAAGCTCTTTAGTTCCTCCTGTAGATCTGAGATCTTCAGTCTTTTGCTCTTTAGGTGACTCAGGCAGCGTTGTAACTCGCTCTTCAACTCTCGCACCACATCGTCCTTCAACAGACCGGAGTCTCCCACATCCGCTATGTGAGGGGTACTGAAAAACATACAAAGGTTTTATAGTGACTTTATGAATATTACTCTTTCTTTGCCATCTGTCAACAAGCAATGAATGATATGTCCACTTGTGAGGCTTGTTAACAAGAGGTGTGCTATTACGTCTACAACATGTTACCTGTGGATTCGTCCATTTCGCCACTTGGACTTTTTGATCCCTAGATCGATGCAGGACTCAGACAGATGGTTCTCCCAGTCTCCATTAGACTCAATGGAAAGAGCTCCGTGTTTAACAGCAGACTCGTACAGATTGATCTGCTCCTTCAGCTCCGTTAACTCTTCCTGTTAAAATAACCAAGCTTTAACAGTCTGAATATTATGGGCTGCATTAAGATGAAACAAGGGTTTCCCAACCTGCAGAGTTTTGTTGATAGCTTCACTGATAGAATGGGCAGACAGCGCCTGCTGTAGTTTCATCTGTAACTGGCTCATCTCCTGCAAAGAGCCTTCAGAAAACAAGCTGCTTTGATGAATATCAAATATTTTTGAGAAGCAATGTACTGGCTCGTGACATTACCCAAGAGACACGAGCAGTCAGAGATGAAGAGTACACAAATAAACAGTATGAAACACACCAGTGTGGAGCAGTTTGGCACATTGCTGCTGGCTCTCCTCCAGTCGCTGTGTGAGGGTGTTGATGACTGAAGCTCTGTCCATCTGATCTTCTTCTCTCTGCCGCTCCAGCTGTCTGACCTGATCCAGCAGACGCTGGCCAGCTTCAGCCTGTCAAACACATACGGTCAAATCCCTGCGGTGGCATGATATCACCCAAAGCGGGTTAGCTGCAACTCTCTGTATACTCTCATATATTCATGCAGAATAAACAGACAATATGCAAATAATAGGCATGCTAATAACAACTAGTTAATAGTAAGAATTACCCCTATAGTGAAAGTGTTACCCAAGCTTTTAACTAGAAAAATCTAAAGTTATTTGTTTACCTGTTACAGGTACTGACAGATTGTTTCTTAAAATAAAATCAAACTTAAAGGCTGGATAACATCCTGTCATGCATTTTTACGTTTTTACACTGTTAAACGCTCTGGCTTCTCATGCTTAACACGGTCAACTTGTTACATTTACATTTAGCGGACGCTTTTATCCAAAGCGCCTCATGAAGAAGAATTCATGGAGCAATAAGCGATATGTCATACAAGAGCAATAGTACGATAGGTGCTTATACAAAGTTACTAGTTTAGTGTTAAAAAACGAGATGGACATATGACATAGTGTTTCTGTGCTTGATACGCTTCCCCAGGACTCAAACTTGTTTCAGGAAGATTTTTATAAGTCTGGATCCCGGTAAACAACACGACGGGATAAACTGATGATGTATTGTGTGCTCTGCTGTAGTTCCGTCGCCCCTGCGAGCCTCCAGCAGCTTCATCTCTCTTTTATAAATTTGATCAAACTAAATACTCTTCGTAGATACGACATATGCAATACTACTGTATAGTTACTCAAGATTAATATGAGATTTGACTGCGCGTGTTACCCGATCTTTAATGTTATGGAGGATAAGAATATATCAGTCATGTAGACTTTTTTGTCACTATTTTTATAATGATTTTGTTTGTCATTTTTGTCATTTAAGAACATCCCATAGTTTTTCCACAGTGTTTTTTAATGTACCAGGACATTACGGTATTGAGGATTTTAGCAGAAAAAGCAATAAAATAAATAATTAATTCCTATGTTAAAATAATGCTTTATGTAAGGTAGAGAACAGAATTATATTATCATGATTATTTTTGTTACAGAATTATGTTTTATAACTAAAATCTTTACTGCCATGTTTCAGTGTTTTTGTGAGAATGACCCATACATAAGGTCAATTTAGATTTTACGTCATCATGTTTTCAATGTGTTCAATCAGATCTTTCCAAAATGTTTGTCCATTTGTAGTTGGTCAGACAAAACAGATAGCCTTTAGTCATAAAATCAGTTTACGATTGTACGAGTTTTGGCTTACATAGCTCATAGTAAACTGTGATAGGAGAACATTATACATTTAATATGATCAATCATAAATATGTCTTGCCATCCAAGAAAACACTGACCTGCTCCTCCAAGCTCTGTGATTGGTCATCTAGTTTCTGCTGAAGTGCCAGAATTTTGGCTTCATGCTGTTCCCTGAGGGACGCCATGTCTCTGTCATGCTGCTCACGTGCTCGTGTCAGCGTTTCAGATCGACACAGCTCCATAATCTGCTGCTGCATGCTGTCCATTGCAACCTCAGCTGCACGCTGCTGCTTCACGCTCTACACACACACAAAAACAAGCAGTACAAATACATTAAGTGATTTACTGCTACAAGCTCTGAATGCTTCATTTTGTGTGGTGCATAATCATACCTCCTGCTCTCTTTCCGCCAGAGCCTGGGTTTGCTTCTCTAGAGATCTGATTCGGGCCTGCAGCTGAGCTTCTCTTACTTTCCCCTCCTCCACAAGAGCACCGGACTCCTTCAGTGACATGGCCAGGCCGTCCCTCTCATCTACATGAACAGCGAGTAAATAATACAGCTTCTAACAAATCCCACTTCAAAAGGCCATTTTGGACATTCGGATAAACTGACAGTGCAAACACAAACAAGTGAATCAATATCAAATGCGTGTTTAAGCAGTATTAATGTGGTTCCTCTGACCTTTGACGATGGCAAACTGATGCTCCAGATATCTCATGTTCCTCCTGCAGTCCTCTAGTTTCTGCTCAAGCTCTTCGATCTGTCTGGACTGAGCGCTTTTCAGAATGTGCAGTTGAGCCAGCTGCTGACCATCTGATGTTTCTGATGTACATACGCCAAAGTTACTATACAGTCATCAGAAAGCTCATTGTTCACAGAATCGTATATTGTCTTGAGTAACTCACTCTGCGTTGAGTCCAGGAAGTCCCTCTGAAGCTGGTCGAAATGGCCGTTGTGATTGGCTGCTTGAGGATTGAACATCTTTGGTTGGCTGGAAGGCTGGTGTGGGTTGTAACTGGCCTTGTAGTGGTCAGCAGATCTATTTCCTGCAACACCCTTCAACAAAGCACAGAATTCAAAATGATGGGCTATTATACATAGAGAGCTTGGGTTAAGAGACAAATCAATAATATAATAGTCCAATCCAACTGAATAATCGTAATAATACCACATTATAAATAAAATCTAATTACATTGTTCATTGCTACATAAAACGTCACCCATTTCATACAAGATTGTAGACATCTACCTGGAATTGTTTTTTTGTTTTGGCATGCACTACATAGTTTAACCCATTGCTTTGGACCTCTTCTTCATGGTAACCCGCTCCGTTTTGAAGAGCATGCGGATACACGTCCTGGTCAGCCCCATCTGCAGCAGAGAAGTCAGTACCGCGGGACTCATCCGTGCCTGCGTAGTCTCCGTTCTGGTACTGGTAATTCCCACTGGTCTGTTGGTCACAACCTTGGTGTAAATGTTCTGATCCTGCCTGATGGTGATAAGGGTGACTGTTGGTCTGAGGGGTGTGACTTCTGTAGCTGTCTTCATTGTAAGATCCTTGACCATCCTCCTCATAATGCTTCAAATGACATTTCCAGCAAAAGTGAACAAATGAAAAATGTCAACTTTGTGCTAGTGTACTGTTCTTCTAAGAGGACATATCACAGAAAATGTCTACGGCAAGAAGCTCTATCTACTGTACTTAGGAAGACTGGCATGAGTTTGAACAGGAGTACTTTCACATTTAACCCCCATTTACAAATCAACACCAGTTCAGTATTCATCAATGGAGTTGTACCCTAGCCAATCATTACAGAGGTTGTTTACATATACAACAGTACGGAAAAAAAGACTTCTCAATTCAAAGAACTAACAACCATTTTTTGTGCAAGAAGCTTTGATTAAAGGGACTGGAAATTAAATGAAAAGAGTTGGATAAAGCCCCTTTAGACAGAAACCGTTAATCAGAAATTGAGAAACTCACTCCCTCATGGGAAGGTCTTCGATCCTCCCACTGTGGCACATTCCAAGCTTGCAGTCTTCTGAAACAGAAAACATACATTTAACACCATGAATATGTATTTATTAAGCCTGATTCATGTATTTGAGATGAAGGTGTTGTATACCTGTTGTCATCTCCCTGGTGACTGCAGGTGGAGCGGTCAAGCTCGGGTGAGGAGCAGTCACGAGTGTCCTCCAGCATATCATCAGGGAGATCAGTCAGGAGCTTCTGGAGCTGAAGAAATAAAACAAACCCACAAACATTACTACAAATCTAATTCATAATTCTAGATGCGAATCACCCTTCTGGGGTGAAAGGTGAAACACTTACGGGGTCCCAAAGCTATGGGGAACCAGAACAATTTGAGCAGTTTTTATGTAAAGGACCCACAACAATAAGAGTTAATAGACTTATACAGGTATGAAGTATTTATGTAGGCCAACCCAGATGCCGCAGTGGTTCCCTAACCGAAAGCCTAAGCATTTTTCTCCATAGACTTTTGAAAGACTGCAGAAAAGCTTTGCAATTAACTGAGGTTTATGATACTTACACCTCTTCTCATCAAGATCATCTTTACAGATACTTTTGAAGCCTAAATACAATCGGCAAAAGTAAAATGCTAACATGAGGTTATAAACAGACTATACTACAGTCGCTCAATATCAACGTCACCACCACCAAGCCTCCAACAATGTTTTTGAAATTTTATTAAAACTTGTTCCCTGGTAAGTAATTACTCTGTGAATTCATTTCCATCGTTTTTAAAGTCCATGAGAACCGGAAGTTGCGATCGTTTTTACTTCCGTATTTTTACGCATTTCCGAGTAAAACGAAATTTTGAATGAGAAAAACAGTGGGCATGGCTTGCGTTTTTCACA
Source organism: Barbatula barbatula (assembly GCF_947034865.1). Taxonomy (NCBI): domain Eukaryota; kingdom Metazoa; phylum Chordata; class Actinopteri; order Cypriniformes; family Nemacheilidae; genus Barbatula; species Barbatula barbatula. The sequence continues at coordinate 7,864,526 of NC_136788.1, forward strand.
GCGATTTGATTGGATGCGTAAAAACATCTGTTGCATTTTGAAATGGAACTGGCAGCAGACTGAAGGGGAGATTGCTCCGGTCAAGCCTTCTAACATACGTCACTTTAGATGGATAGTCCCTAGTGTGCGGAAGTGTATTTTTTTTTTACTGAAGATGATGAGGGCACATGAATTTTAAAAAGCGAATGACCCACATTGATTAAATATTACAGCGTTTATTGTAAATAGTTTATGTAAAAAATAGGAATTGTCATTTTTCATTTCACTGGGACTTTAAAATTTATAACTGGTGTTTTATGTCATAGAATAAAACATGAAAATAATTATAGGTATGAATAACCACAGACTTTGTGACTTCTGTTCCATTATATTTTTGTGCAATGTTAGTAAGATGTTAAAAATTATTTCAAGGTACTTGTATATACTCAATTACAGGCATGTTATATTCATAACTATCACTGAACATGATCATTTTCTTTAAACCCTTTAAAACAATGATCATTTAAAAATGACAAAACAAACCGAAACCAAGAAAAGCTAAACAAAGAGCACGAAGAAGCAACAATCCGCTGCAGGTCAGAGAAAACAAAAGCAACCATTTATAAAAACACACCCGCCCGGTTACAGACACACAAGCACTGTCATAACACAACCAAACACAAGCACATGGCCCTGGAGCCCAACACCACATGACTTTTCTCAACTTCCCTATACTAATAAATGAAAACAAAAAAGTTAACGCTTTTTTTGCAAATGTTTTTATGAAACAAACTGGCGTTGAAGTCCAACTCACCCTCCATAAGTGCTGCCGGATGACCCTCACATCCTCAATCGCTTCCTCGGACGCAACGCTTTCCCGCATTTACACAGCAGCTAGCGCGGACGTCTTTTGCTCGATCACATACTGAAAGACTTTTGTGTGTTATGCTGAATATCAGCAGCCGAGTCATATGAATAACTCCAGAAAAGAAAGCGAGAAAGAGTAACTAAACCATTCTGGATCGGCCAGACTGAGATCACCCTATTGTCGGGGTCAGACTTTACGTTTCAGTTAACTGGAGCAGAAACATTCCTCCTCTGATGAAAACGACAGACAGACACTGCATACAGTCACCATTCACTCCATCTAATTATATTCAGAAGTACTCATAGATCCATAGAAAATAAATGCAAAGTCTTTAGGAAAAAACTCCAACGTCTGTTTTATTTACTCCAGCAGTGAAAAGCTCTCAAGGGCAAAATTCTCTTCTCAAGAGCAGTCAAGAGCTTTGCTAGTATGCTGGGTAATGGAAACAGGCTATATGTAGTAACAAACACACCTAGCAGCATTTTGTGTGCACCAATAGCTGCTTAAGTTCATTCATGCAGCAGATAGCATTCGGCTGAGTCAGAAAACACATGCGCCTGATTGGAGGAGATCTGGATTTTAAAAACAAACACCCGATGGATGGAATTCGCTTGAGATGACCTCACAATGACTTGTGACTAACAGGAGAATCTATAATGACAAATATGAATAACCAATGTTTTGTTGAACCTAGTGACTGAGTCAAGTACAGCTGAGAGTGAGCTCTGAGGCCGAAGAATTAGTTGACGTTATGTTATAAAACATTTGATCTGTGCCTTAATTATGTTGTAGTTGGAATGGACGATAAACTTTTATTTTTAAAAGCTAAACATTTAAAAAAAAAATGTAATTCCGTTATTATAATCACAGTTTCGTGCTACAAGTCAATGGTGTCCCACACAAACGGATTACCTGTTCCACATTTGGTTTGTTGGGTGGTGGTCACCCAAATCATGCACAGAAGAGATGTTGTTTTTTTATTGGATTTTTATGAGAACAACATTATGAGTTAAGAGCGAGGTTCACACAATAACGATAAAGATACAGAGAACGATATCGTTGGGATCACTTTCAGAACGACTATTTTCCAGCTGATGAACGATAAAACATACTTTCAGACAGTTTCTGGCAGATAATATTTGACTATTGGTTATTGGCTTTCATGTCAGAATTAAAGACTGTAGTGGTCGGAAAGCGGTGTGTTTACGGCGGGATATTATATATGTCACCCTTATGAATCAGCAAACTGGCAAAATATATCCTTTACGTCCCGGACATGAGCGCACCTTAGATCAGCCTTGAGAGAGCCTTTGACATCCAGCCTTTGCTGTCATATTTTGGAGAAAAGGCATTCGGGAATGAAAAAGAAAGTATCAGCAGGTCATCTACATTAATTTTAGTATCAGCAGGTCATCTAGATTCATTTTAGTGACGGAGAACACTGCAGCGCGCAGGCTTAAAATAAACATAACGTTATTGTTATGGTCCGCTGGTGTGGACGCAGATATTGTTATAGTTACGGTAATCTTTATAGTTATCGTTATAATGTGAACAGCCCTTTACACATGAACATGGCCGTAGAAGTACAGAGAGACAACAGAAGAAAAATTATATATAATATAAATAAAAAACCCATAAGTAGGGTAGACTATCACAAAATCATCTTATATCGTATAAAGAGCTGTTGTTTTGAGGAAAAGGGAAGGTTAATGTTTTTGATTCTAGATTATGGGGTCACATTGTTTTAAAAAATGATGATCGGCTAAATAAATAAAATAATCAACACTGCAATATTCCGTGAACATTCCTTGTTTTCATGTTGACTGGCATAGTCTTAAAACAGTCAGAATCTACATTCTATCTTTAGATAGTATTTAAGATCTCTGTAAACTGGAAGTCAACGTACGACTTCAATATCATTCTGACGTATTTTCAACACAAAACATATTAAATAAAGGCGTGGCTTGTGTTTTCCTATTGTGCATTGACTGGATATAGAAAAGTCGAAGTTTCATTCAGAAATGGAGCCGGCAAATGACTGACAGTTGGAGGGGAGGAGTAAACAGATGCTCAAGCCAAATTGAGGATTTTAGTTACAGATTATGAAAACCAAATTTGTCGATTGCCTTGGATGGATGGATTATTCACCACAAACCTACTAATGTGATCTGACAAAATAAATAAGGTGAATGTTGCTTTCAGGTGGACTTTAAGATGTCATAAACAATGCATGCTAATAACAATTCTCATAGAACATATTGCTCAAGGCGTCAAGCATCTATACACAGACGATTATGCATACAGATACATTATTAATCATTGTAAAGAAAATATGTGAAATGATGAAAATGTAAAAAAGTGATGTAATTTCCCTCATGAGTGACAGATGTATATAAGGGGGGGGGGGGGGTTGTTGTACATTATAGGAGTAGGTAGTTGAAGCAGTACCTCTTGTTCTCTCGCATAGTCCTCTTGATCATACTCCTCTTCCTCCTGCTGGGTCTGTAAAGCGGCACTGTCAAAATCTATAGACATCCTGCGGCAGAGCAAACACCAGAAACAACAAGATTCGAGTCAAAGCATCACAGTCTTCAGTACACATAACTCTGAAACAGTCTCTGCTTACCTTTAGTCTTTAAATGATCCACCGTCATACATTAAGGCAAAAATAAGATAAAGTGTCTCAAGAAGAAACACTTTAGTGTATCGGTGCTATTGTTGATTAGCATGTAAACACTACACGAATGAATGAATGTGTATTAGCAGCGTCACGCGTGAAAATATCAAAACAGCTCAGTTTATGACATCGGGTACTTGTACGGTCGGAAAAGAAATAAACATGTTAAATTCTCTCTTAATGTAAGTTTATGACTAATATGTGAGGAAAAGTCCATTCTTGATGGGCGGCCTCTTGAAACATGGCGCTCTCCACAGCGGCAAAAATACTGCGTTCTGATTGGCTGACGTGACGGTGACGCGGATTTGCGTCAACGATGGCTACGGAAAACACGATATTTTGTTATTTTTTATTTACATGGAGAATTATTTATACACAAGCATTCGTTATAAAAAACTTTAAACTGAAACACATCATACAAAAAGTATTTGTGATGATACCTCATAAAAACATTTCCTTCATTTGTGTACGTCTGTTACGTTGTTTATAGGTTATTTTTAATGAAATTTAGGATAATCTCGTATGTTAGTTTTTTTAAAGTGTTTTGAAAATTGTCTGCATGCTTTACCTTATAGATAAACAGTAACACTTTACATTGAGGTCTGATTCATAACTCATTTGTGTTCATTGTGCATTAACTGTGTTAACAAATACAGCTATTGATTTGAAATATTTGTTGACAATTGATGCAATAAACAGATAACTTTGATTCATTGTTAGTTTATTAACTAATGTAGGTTGTAAAGTGTTCCAAAAACACTTATGTATTATAACACACGTGGTTATAAACTATTCATTTTACCAAAATAGCAAGACCTGTTTGTTACCATTATGTGTATAGAATTATGTATTTGAATTGCAATTATAATATTTGTCTTATTATAAAACCCTTTATAAAATAAATGAAAAGGACAACTTAAAACTGTTAATCTACAGGAATAAAATAAATGAAGTTCATTGCTCGTCACACACAAAAAATGTAAATCAAAACAGACACATTATCTGCTGAAGCAACAGATGCAACTTTTATTTTTGTTGTTCGAAGTGAAACAGAATAGCTCAGCCGACATTACATTTTCAATAGATCTGTAATGTTTCGCAAGAGGAATTCTAGCAACGACTGCATTTCATAATACGCTTGTGCTGTGGTGCATCTACATTAAATTCATCATCTGAATTCTATGCACAACATAAAACATGCCGACTGTGACAGAGACGGATAAACTATTCGATTTCTCACAGCATGTCCTCACAAATCCCATTAAAGAAAAACGTACGCGGCACACCGTTTAAATGTTTTATAACCAAGTGCCAATAGGTGCCGTTAAAGTAAAATGTTTATAGAAGATGCGACCACATCGGGAACATTTTTATATTAAAGACTTCAACAATCCAGTTGAGCAGACATCCTGTGGGAACTTCTGCTTTGTTAAAGATATTTAAAACTGACATAAGTGACTACAGCTGTAAAAATACAAACAAGCCAAATGAAGCTCCCCTTCATGTCAATCAGTGATGGGGGGTGAAAAGGCTTGAAGTTATTAAATGTCACTGGCAGCCTTCAGTCAACCAGCTGCCTCGTGGGTGAACTTGTTTTCCCAGATCGTCAATGTCAAGCCAGCTTGCTAACAATGGCCTGGTTGAGAGAGTTCAGCTGATTGGTCCATTTGTCCAGAGCGGTGTATCGGGATCCGCCTCTTTTCTGGTGATCAAGTTCAAGCAGCTGGTTAACCTGGTCAATTCTACCATTGATCGTGCTGAGAAAAGATGCACAAAAATACACAAATAAGATGCGTGTCAACTTCAGAATACGAATGATTCACAAAAAAGTTTAAACTTACTTGTCTAAAATGCATTGCACAAGCAAACTTTCCACATCTGCAACATCAATGTTTAATTCCTACAAGAAAACAAGTACTAGTTTAAAAATAGGACAAAAACGATTAAATAAATCAAATGATCTTTTAAATGATTTACCTTTGAAATAAAAGGTATGTGTATCCTAGTGTAAGGCTTGATCAATTTGATGAGAACTTGTGTTCTTATGTTTCGTAACAATTCTGAAGAAAAACAAAGCACATTGTGAGATTTTCCACAGTTTCAACGACGTTTACGAAATGTGCCCGACATCGAAAACAGACAAACTGACCCTCAATATGTTCTCTGATGAAGGGATCAGCCATTATGTTGCTGTGGTTCGTCTTTAAGATCTTCTCAAATTCTGTGATGTCATTATTCTGGTAGGCACTAGAAGCAAGTTTATAATAACAACAGTATTACAATACCCGTATATAATAAAAATCCTGACATAAAATGTATGCTAAAAATATATGTAAATGATTGATAAATAAAAAGCTTGCTCCACAAACTTACCTTACCAGGTTCGTCATTGCTAAGATTTCTGAGTCATTTTTGTAAGGTTTTGCCTAGTCATTAAATGAGAGAGAGAATCAGTTTGTGTAGTCAAATTAAATTCCACTTAGCTATCCATTATTAATAGATGTAATGCCATTATACCTCTTGAGAATCAAAGGGGTTGATTCCAGACTTCATCAGCATGTTGGCCAAGACCAAATACTTCAGGCAAGTTGTTCGTCTGGGGCTTCCCGACTCGTCGTAGTTCTTAAACGCCTCGAAAAAGTCTGTATGGGCCTTCTCGAACTCACCCTCCCTCAAGTGCATTTTACCACCACATTCTACCATGAAATACCACATGTTGATGTCAATCTTTCATATTTATGTACATCTTAAAAAATCATACATAATTGCCACATTCAATGTGTTGATAAAAAAACAACCTCTGATGACTCCCATTATGAGTGGATGGGGGATGGCTGATTTGATGTGTAATGACTGCTCATAAAGGGCTTTCAGCTTTTTGTTGTTTTTCTGTGCCGTATACATCTGGATTTCCAAAGCGTAGATCTCCAGCAGCTGAGTGCCTTTCTTCAGGTCGTCCTCGCCGTCATCCGTCTGATGTGAAGAATGTCAATCAGATTTGTAGTGATATGGAATCAGACACTTATTGTTATTAAAACAGTAGTTTTGTTACCTGACATGACTGGTGCAACTGCCTGAGAATCTTCTGCAGCTTTCCGAATTCTTCTCTTTCCAGGTACAACTTCCCCAACTACATGAAGCACAGGGACAATGTTAGCATCAGTCCTAAATGATTTGGGTAGGAAATACCTACCCGAGACCTACGAACTTGAGTTGCCTTTATGAGTTAAGATTAATATTTTATTAGAGCAATATACCTCTAAAGCAATGCTTATTGCTGTACTAAAAAGTCAACAAGACAACTATGAGAAACAACCCAATTTCTAATTATACAGTATATATATATATTCCCCCACAAACCTTGGTGTTGGTTTTAAACCAAAGTCTGTCATTTTTGGCATCTTTTAAAGCATCCAAAGTGGTTTCATAAAACTCCTGTAGCAAGTCCATCTGGAAATAAAAGTTTAAAACAAATATGTTTTAGTTTATAAATTACATTTATTCTATATTGTGATATATGAATTCTCATTTATAATTATACTTATTCTAACAAATACCTGTTTAGAAGTTGAAATATAATCTAAAATAGAGTTGATAGATTTCTCAGAATAATTTCTTGTTACAGCACTACGTATGTACGTCAACAGCTGTTTGTACCAGTTCATCATTTCAGGAAAATTTGTCTGCGTAAATAAACAAATAAAGTTTATACACAATTCTAAACAAAAACAATAGATAAATTTACTTTTTACAAAATACTTTCATTATTATATTGACATACTAGTTTAAAGTTGATCTTTATCATCTGTTTCAGCGCTTTAAAGCCCCATTCTCCCTTTTCTCCCTCCAGTTCCAGCACCTGCATGAAAACCAAAACAACATTACGTAAATAAATGTTTCAAAATGAACCCCAAACAGAAAGAAAATGGCGTCAAACCTGCTGAAAGCTGATCAGGGCTGCTTTAGGATCATCTTCTTTGAGGGCTTTGGAGTTGTAGTACTGATTCTCCAAATTAACATTGGGTTCAGAGTTGCTGTCCTCTGAATATTCCTGAAACGTAAAGAAACAATGGACATCAAGACGTTTTATGACATGGACAAAGAATCATATTGATACATACAGCAATGCTTAAATGCATGAATGTTCATACATGTATTATTGCACAACACAGGGCAATAATCTTTCTTTAAATACTTGATTTAACGTTACATATCAAATAGTCGTTTCTTATTTACGCACGTGACATTCAACTTTACCACAAATGTTACCTAAAACAATATTCAGGTCCCCTCTACAGCATTTCATTTAGCTAACTTTACACGAGTCTGCAAGTTAAGTTTCTTAAAAGAAGATGCGTAAATTACATTAGATGAGATCATCGTCTGTGCAGTGTTGCATTGATTCTTTTGAATATATGCATAAATGTACTTAAAATGAAAAAGGCTGTCACATTTGTTGACTTTATCTTTGCAGTGTTAGCAAACTAGCCACCTGCTAAGCAACTCAGCTGTAAACTAAATCTCACAGCAACAGCCAAAACGGAATTTCCCGATGCCACCGTGCCGCACGCGCATTACATTACACACATTTACAGTTGCGTGTATTTCTGCCAGTCTTACCAGGTCGTAATCCTCCTCATCATCGCACAGGAAATCATCTTCCATATCAGACATTTTGGCCGGAGAGAGACTCTTTCCCACAATCCACCGCGTAAACACATCTGACATCACACGGCGCGAGCAGCTCCGAGTCCGCCCGAGTTTGTCCGAACACTACCGAGTCCGCCCGAACCGAATGAATGGCTCTGCGCGAGTCCCGTGTGCTTCTTCCGTGTTGTTGCTTACACAATTCCGGGTATGACAGTCAGCTGACAGCACTTGTTAGTTCGTTTTGCATGTGTACGTAGTGCTTAACGAGGAAAATAAGCATTATAATGTCCACAAATCCGCCGAAAAGCAAGCTTTCGTTTACTGGAAATGAAAGGTAAGCTGCGTTCGGAACTATTCGTGCAACTTCGACCATAATAAACAAATGGTACCGACTAAAGGATTTACGGTCATGCGTTTCGCTTTAGTTCAGTTTTGCACGTATATATCAATAAAGTATCTACGCTTTTCTCTTCTTTTGTAAGGTTGCAGAAAATAAAAGATGCTTTTCATCAGAAGTATGGAGGAACTCCTTTATTCTACGCTTGCGCTCCGGGCAGGGTGAACTTAATAGGTGAGATGAGTTTATAAACAAATCAAATACTAGGATCATTTATACTTTTCTTTTTTTAAATATGCATATTTATGTTTTCAGGAGAACATATTGACTATTGTGGCTATGCCGTCCTGCCTATGGCAATAGAGCAAAACATTCTTGCTGCTGTGTCTCTCAATGACTCCCAATCAATCCATCTGGCCAACATTGATCCTAAATATAAGTAAGCAAGGCTGTCGTCAGTGATCACTTGAAGATGTCACTCTTTATTCATGCTTAGTTTGACACTTTTATTTTTTAGGGATTTTAGCACGTCTGCCCAGAGTGTCTCAATTGATAAAGAGAACCCACGGTGGCACTATTATTTCTTGTGCGGAGTGAAGGGAATTCAGGTTTGTTAAATATAAAGTACATCTTTATACAAAATCATCTTTATTTGAAAGCAAACTGAATGAGTTCACCCCACCCTTGTGTGAACAGGAGCACCTGAGTCTGTCGTTGACAGGGATGTGTTGTGTAGTGGACGGGTCCATCCCCGCCAGTTCCGGTCTTTCCAGCTCCAGTGCTCTGGTGTGCTGCGCTGGTCTGATCACTATGGAAGCCAATCGGAAGTCTTTGTCTAAGGTAGACCACCATATCATAAACCACAGAAAATAGATGTTCATCATGCCGGTTATGATAAGCACACTTCTGCAGGTGACTCTGGCGGAGACGTGTGCCAAGTGTGAGCATTATATTGGCACTGAGGGCGGAGGGATGGATCAGTCAATTTCTTTCCTGGCGGAGGAAGGAACGGTACGACCTGTGTATTTTAGTCTGTTTTACATGTGTATTTGCTTGTATATAGTGAGTTGTGCAGGTTGTTAAAGGTACAGTTCATTCTAAAACGAAAAAATCATAATTTCCTCACACTCAAGGTCGTCCAAATCTGTTTAAATGTCTTTGTTGTTATGAACACGCAGAGAGAAAAGTGTGCAAGAATTTGTAAGCAAACAGTTCTATGGTGCCACCGAACGGTTTGCTTTCCTAAGTTCTTCCAAATACCTTTCTCTGTGTTCATCAGAACAAAGAAATGTATACAGATTTGGAAAGACTTGAGTCATTTTTGGGTTCCTTTAAATTGACCTTGATATTCTCCTGAATCTCAAAATCAATACATTTGCATTTAAAACTTGTGATCAGTCAGTCGCATGACAAGTCGAAACTTAAAGCATTCAGCAAAAAGATCTAAAACCTTTATGATTTGCAGTGACGATAAATGCACGATGCCGGTTGTTTTTGTGTCAAGCCTTTTATTGTGTCTATATGTTATATGATTCATTTGCGCAGACTTCTTAACTTTTTTGTAACTTTATGTCTTTCCTTTAGGCCAAGTTGATAGAGTTCAATCCGCTGCGGGCCACAGATGTGCAGCTGCCTGATGGTGCGGTGTTTGTAATCGCAAACTGCTGTGTGGAGATGAACAAGGCCGCTTCATCTCACTTTAACATGAGAGTGGTTGAATGCCGCATTGCCACAAAGGTCAGAACCTCAGACAGGAGAATTTAAACGGATTAGTTCGCAAGAATGCATGTTAAGGATGAACGGCAGAACTAATTTCAGCAAAAACAAAACAGCAACAGAATTGCTTTTTAATGTAAATAATGTCCATAATCTGTAAATACATTTCTGTTTTTTCAGATGTCAATGTTTAAGTGCTGTTAAAGGTGCCAATAAATAAAATGCATTATTTAAATTAAAATGCACTCCTAGTTTCCAAGTGAAGCAGAATTTTGACTGTGGGACTTGAGTTTATGCTTTGTGATTGGATGATATTTATTATTATCATTATATCATTTTCCTCATGTTAAAATAAAAGTCTCAAAAAGGTTTTAAAGAAGAAAAGTATTTTTTTCCTTTAGAAATACAACACAATATGACCAAGAACATGTATTAAAGAGGTCAGTTGTATTTTAACACCATCTTTGGTCCTGTTTGCAGATGCTGGCTAAGGCACGAGGTCTGGAATGGTGTCAGCTACAGAAACTGGGGGAGCTGCAGGCGGAGCTGAAGGTAAGTCTGGAGAAGATGCTGGAGCTGGTGGATGATGCGCTGCACCCTGAGCCGTACACCAGAGAGGAGATCTGCAAGACTCTGGGCATCAGCACTGAACAGCTTTGTGAAAACATTCTCAGTACCAACACACAGCATGGTGAGAAGACAGTATCATTCTGTATAGTTGCACACAAAGATGGCTCTCAAATCCTCAATTGTGATACTGACATCCTCCTCGTTTTCTGTTACCTTAGCAACCCACTTTAAGTTGTACCAGCGGGCCAAGCACGTGTACGGCGAGGCTGCCCGTGTACTGCAGTTTAAAGCCGCGTGTGATTCTGCCCCTGCCAACGCCGTCGCTCTGCTGGGCGATCTGATGAACCAGAGCCATGCCAGCTGCAGAGACCTGTATGAGTGCAGCTGCCCGGAGCTCGACCAGCTGGTGCACATATGTCTGTGAGTCAGTGTTCGCTGCTGGTGATGTCATGATAGCATTTCACACGTTAAACCATATGGAATTTTACCTAAAGTAATTTAGTATTGAAAATTGAGTATTCACTAATTAATTATATTAATTAAAATCTCATGTAAAATTTGCATAAATTAAAGGCAATACAACAAATACCAGTAGTAATATAATATTATATATTTGAAATATAAAAGTAAATAAATAAAACAATTTGTGCATTGTAATTAATTTAAAAAATATTTAATTGATAATATCATTTGAATAGTTAATTAAAACCTTTTTTATCTCGAAATATAAAAAAGAAAAATATTTTTATATGGTGTATAAATATAATTTTTTTGCATTGTTGCTGAGAATGCATGGTGCTTAATTTCAAGCAAATCAAAGTGCATCACTTTCTGCTTTTCTCTTTTCATTATTTTATGCCATGTAAAAGCCCTGGACATTACTGCCCAGATTCACAGACAAGGCTTAAGACTAGTCCCAGACTAAAATGAAAGTTTGAGCTGTCTTAGCTGAAAATAAATTGCCCTTCCATATCTTTAAATATATCAGTGCCATTGCTTCGTTTTAAGATGCACACCAGTAATGCGTTTACCTTGGACATTTTATAAAAAGCGACTAAAAATGTTCAAGTCATAGTTCTGGCTTAAGCTAAGCCTTGTCTGTAAAACTGGACCATTTAATGTAACCTATTCTTGACACGCTGCAGCATATTTTACTCTCGCTGTGAATTATTTTATTTATGCAATGCACAAGCTAGTTTGTCACATCAAAGTATGACAGTGCACATGACATACTGAATGAGTCATATCTGTGTCTCTGGCAAACTTATTAAAGTAGTTAATGAGTCTTACTCTCAGTCTAATGAATTGGAGTTTTAGTGAAATCTCTCTCTCCGCTCCACACAGACAAGCGGGTGCTGTTGGGTCGAGGTTAACCGGAGCTGGATGGGGAGGCTGCACGGTTTCCATGGTACCCATCGACAAGATAGATTCTTTTCTCCAAACTGTGAAGGAGAGATATTATGCTCCCGACCCTCGCAGAGCCGCTCTGGAAAAACAGAGTTTATTTGTGACAAGGCCAGGAGGAGGGGCGGCCATTTTCACAGAGGAATAGAAAAGTGATGTAGCCATTGCTTGTGGCTTTAAAAGCAAGATGTGATGCTTATGATGGCCATGAATCCAAATAAAAGGGACATATTTTACTCTCTATGTCTCAAGAGACTGAATCTTAAAAAGGTGAAAGTTATTTTAGTTTCAAGGTTGCAGAGAATCGTCAATTTCTGCATTTGTACATTCCTACTTTTGCTTTCATTAAACCATTGAAGGTCGTGAATTCAATAAAAAGGTCTCAATGTTTGCAAGCCTCATTGTTTTCTGTTGATATATAAAAGACATTTCGAAAGGCCAGCATCATTATTGTTATTGCTCATACTTGGTGTTAGAGATTTAAAATCATCGAAAACTTACTATTAGACGTATGGAGCGACAATATGAATATGAATACGAACAATCTGTTGTTAAATAAATTAAACAATGGCCATTTAATGCATATCTTATCAAAATTCCAATGCGTTGTATAAAACATCCATGCATTTAAATGAAATAAACGACAAACAATTTGCATGGTCCTCGTTGACAAAATAGCACAGCAGAAAAAAGGAATACATTCGTCATGTAACATAACATAAATGAATGTGTCCGCTGTACATTCATAGAAAGGGAACGTTGCACGATCCCCTTACATTTCAAATAGAAAATATCATCTTTATGATTTTACAGCAAAATATCGAAACAGATGAAGGCCATAACCCAAACATATCATAGCCTACAGTATGTCTCAGTTTTGTAATGTCATAAAACATTCAGAAAAAAGGCAATGGTGACATTCTACCCAAAATAAACAACTGAAATGACTTCTAACAAAAAAGGCACAAAAATCCTTTCCCCAAAGGATCACGTGAAGGAAATGCCCACTTTATAGACCTTTATAGTACATATGTGTGGAATTATATAGATGTAACGGAGTAAAGGCTTCAGTCTATCGCTTGATGGAAGGCACAGCTGTGTATCCTCTCAAGGTTAACTCGATCCAAACACTTCTCTTTACTCTCAATCTCATCAATTCATTCAGCTGCATGCAAAGCGGATGCTGAATACGGAGTGGAATGTTTTTCACGTGTTTCCTTTAAAAAAGTGAAGTGTATTAAAATAAAATTTGCCATTTTAAAATAATTTTACTATCAGTTATGGCAACAGAGAGCTTGAAGTCGGCTTGCTTTAGTGCTGTTGCGTATGATGCAAATGTAGGATTTGCAGCCAATGCATATTGTGTGTGGCATTGTTATTGCACATTCCTATTTGTTACAACTCGTCTCTTAAATCCTTACTGCACTGCATTCAAGTGCTTTTGAGTAAACTGTGTATAGAATTTTCAAAATATTCACATTGTGCACAACTTAAAACATTTCAGTGCAATGCATCAATGCCGCTGCAGATGGCTGTATCGCTGTTAATAACAAACTAAGAGGTCACTTGTACGTCTTTGCTCCCTGATATTTGAGTAGTTTATAAAACTAGCGATTCAATTGGATTTGGTGGTTGCCATTCTTAAGTGAATTTATGCGTACAATTCAATTGTATGTGCTGACTTCGCAATGCTTTTGATACATAAAAAGGAAGTTATTGAAACCAGAAACACGACAAAATGGTCGTCGTCTGAGGAAACGTCGCACAGCACTTCTGTGCTAGAACGTAGAAGACGAAATTGAATTGAACTGAAGTTCAATTATGTGTTAAAACGGACCGGCGCGTTATCAGACAGGAACACATTTGCATGAGATGTAGGGAATTAGTGTTATCTGTGCTTCATTATGCTGGCTCTTTGGAGTCTCTTGTGTCCCCATAGTCCTGTAGTGCCCAGGGGCATCTTTAGAAATCCCAAATTCTCACATTAAGGACATTTAGGATGGTTACAAAGTGTCTCTCCCTTTAAGAAAGGAAACAACCCATAAACGTTCACTTGATCTTCAAGTACGGTTCTTCATCTGGCCTCTAAATCTTCCACAATCATGTCTTGATTTTGGTCAAATTCCCTCGTAAATCCAATGTCGTTGGTCTTTGCCTCTGTGGTGGTCTCATCCGGGGCCCCTTTGGTGCCGGGGCATCTTTCAGGAGAAGACAGGGGGTAGGTGGATGTAGACGATGTGGTTGCCTTCATGTTCTTGCCAGAAGTGATGAGTTCTCCGTATCCCTGCTGGTGGGCGAAAGCGTACGCCGAGCGTCGAGAACTTGTCCTGCGGACTCTCCTGAGGTTCTGCTCTTGAGGACCCTGCCTCTTGGTGGCCTGCTGAAGCAAGCGCACCTACAGGAAAGCATTAGGACAAACAATCACAGAAATCATTCAGAATGTTACATTTACGTTTCCATTATGTTAAAATACACCCAGTTATTAATAATGTGTATAACTATGATAAGCATATCATCCCCCCATTGCATTAGGCATGTGTTTAGTAACCTTGTCAGTCTGTGTGGGATAGCAGTCAGTCTTGATGAATCGGACAGCCACCATGGGCATTATGCACACCACAGTGGTCAGGAAGATAACCAGCCAAAAGATCTGCTGATCCAGAGAGTTACGTGCTGTGCCTACAGTCAAACACATTGAAATGACATAAACAGTCACATGCTAATATTTCTGATCATATACTATACTATTAAATACAGCATCTGTAAAATTGCAGAGATACCCTATTCGCATATAAGTTTGTTATGCATAGCAATACTGTCGGCTACTTTAATATTTGCTTATGCGTGATTTGACATCCCCATCACTAGGTGTCAGTACAAGACGTTAAAACTACAATAAAAGCATGAAAGGGATAGTTCATCCAAAACTGAAAATTCTATAAAGTCGTTTACATCAATTACATATTTCAATCCTGTTCGACCTTCTTTTTGCTGCAGAACACAAAAGAAAAATATTTAGAAGAATGTTGATAACCACACAACATTGACCCCCATTGACTTCTACTGTATACAAAACCACTGAGACATTTTGTGTTTCACTTTTACAAGTGTTGAACTTAACAGTATGTATTTAGCTAGTTTTCTAATTCAATGCAACATGAAGTCTTCTTACCTATAAAAGGGAACTGGTTTGGGAATATGTTGAAAAGGCCATCGCTGTGCATTGCAAAAAGTATTGCAAAGTAAACAGCGAGACTGCCCCAAATGAAGAAATGGTTCACAGCGGTCCAGTAGTTTGTGTCAAGCCCGATCTTAAACAAAACAGATTGATAACAAGATTAGGCTAAAGCAAAATAGGCAGAGTAACAAAATCATTTGCTTGGAGCAGGTCGGGGTGGAGGCGTTCACAATTTCTCTTTCGATGCACAAATCTATTCTCTATAAAAGTAATTTCACCAGCAGATGGTATTAAAGCGCATATCGTTATTAGTAATAACAATGGAACATAAAATAATCTTTTCCAAAACTATGAATATGACCATCCATGTACTTCGACCCTTAAAGGATGAGTAAAATAGTTCACCTTCAAAATGAAAATTCTGTCATCATTTACTCACAATGTTGTTGTTTTAAAACTGCGTGGTTCTCTTTTTCTGCAAAACACAAAAGAAGATATTTTGAAAAATGTCAGTTACCAAAAACCGTGGTTCCCCATTGACTTTTATGGGGACACAAAACCAATGTAAGTCAATGGGGACCATGCTACTACAATTTTTCAGAATATCTTCTTTTGTGTTCAAAATGTCATAAAGGTTTGAATTGATGTAAATAAGGGCCGGATTTTCATTTTGAAGGTAAACTATCCCTTTAAATGTGCTATTGGCTTAAAATTATGATTTACCTGGACACTGACCACGATAACCAGAGAGGTGGCTATGGTGACGGCGAATGCTTGCTGATCAGAGATTTGGGCACCGTCGTTGCGTACGGCGCATATGAACGCTCCGTACGGTATAAAGAAAAGAACGAAAGAGGTGCAGACGCCGTGCAGTGTACAAGTGAAGAACTTTCTCTTGTTGAAAAGCTGGTTGAGCTGACCCGGTCTGTACAGGTTTGGATAGCGTAAGCTGTACTGCTCGTTTACATCCTGGAATATAAACAGATTGTACGTCACAAGGGAAACCAAATTAGATTCACGATACGGAATGCCTGTACATATGGAATGACCTTACCTGGTCAAATATGCCCATGGCCAGCACAGGAAGTGAGGTGTAGACTATGTTGAAAAGTGTGATGAACCATTGATCGTACACAGTCTGTGATGACCAAATAAAAAAATATGATAAAAGTACATCTGAAATCTTTGCACTTCTGAAACTTCTAAAATCCTTTACATATGCTGTATTCCAGATGCTTTACCTGGGCGGAGAATCCACAGAGGAATCCATACCAGAAATGCACCAGCGTGAAGGCAAAGTTCTTGTAAAAGAAGTAGCAGAGGAAGTTGCACATGCGGTGGTAAGACCAGCGGCCGTGGACGAGCAGGAGGCGCTGCAGGTAGCGGAACTGGGCGAAGGAGTAATCGGAGGATAACACCGCCTGCATGCCCTCCTGTCCGCTGATGCCCACGCCGATGTGAGCCGCTGGGGGAGAGAAAGGACAACACATTACTCAACACACTTACAGATCAAAAAGCACAGTGTATTTCCATAGCAACCGCTCCAGGAAACCGGCAATGCAACATCAGTCATACAGCGTATGCATTACAAGTGTAAGACAGCTTTGTTCATGAGAGAAGGACAAAGAGAATGAGAGAGAACATGGAAAAACTGAAAAAAATGGATGGGTGGAGAACAACAGAGAGACCCAAATAAAAGAATGAATGGATGGATGGATGGATGGATGGAGGGAGGGATGGACAGAGACAGAAAGAGAGATGGATAGATAGATGAATGAACAGATAAAGAGACCGAGATACAGAAAAAGAGATGGATGGACAGACAGATGTATAAGTGAATAGACAGATAGATGGATGGACGGAGAGACAGACACTTTGGATAAAAGCATCTGCTAAATGTAAATGAACAGACTGAAAGAAACGAGCGAAAGAATGGATAGATGGACAGACAGACAGACAGAAAGAGAGATGGTTGTATAGATGGACAGAGAGACTAACAGAAAGAGAGATTGATGGATAGACAAACAGACAGAGATGGATAGACGGATGGACAGACAGACAGACAGAAAGAGAGATGGTTGAATCGATGGATGGACAGACAGACTGGCCAAAAGAAAGAAAGATGGATAGACGGATGGGCAGACATTAAGAGAGATAAATGGATAGATTGACAGAGAGACAAACAGAAAGAGAGATAGAGGGATAGATGAATGAAGAGACAGACGGACAGAGAGAGATGGATGAATGAATAGACAGGCGGATGAACAAATATACAGACAGACACAAAAAGAGACGGATGAGTAGATGGATGGACAGACAGACTGAGTGATAGATAGAAAGAAAGATAGATGGAGATATGGATTTACAGACAGATGTATGGATGGATGAATGAATGGAAAGAGAGATGGATAGATGGATGGACAGAAAGACAAAAAATAGAGATGGATGAATGGATGACAAATGGATGGATGGACGGACAGAAAGAGAGATTGATGAATGGATGACGGCTTGATGGACAGAAAGAGCGATGGACGAGTGGATGACGGACGGATGGATGAACAGAAGGACAGATAGAAAGAGTGCCGTATGGAGATGGATGGAGAACAAATGGAGAGACAGAAAGAAAGAGCGATGGATGGATGGACGGATAAATAAACAGACTGCCTGGCTGGAAGGACAGCATGAACAACAGATGACAAATGAATGGGTAGAGAGCGGATTAAAAGACAGTAGAAATGCATGTGGATGTATGGAAAGCGGTTGGACAAAGTGAAAGAGGATGGATGGATAAAGGACGAATGGACAGACAGACAGAGCTAGTTCAATACATGTGCATTAATGAGAGCAGAAGTGTCTTACTCTTGATCATACTGACGTCATTAGCTCCATCACCGATAGCGAGTGTGACGGCTCTCTTGTGTCTCTTTATGAGCTCGACCACCAGAGCTTTCTGCAGTGGAGTGACTCGACAGCAGATCACAGTCTTACACAGACACGCCACGTCTACTAGAATCTGCTCCAGGTCTGCCTCCAGGGCATGAGCCTTCATGTCACACATACAGAAAACCACATCACACGAAAAACATTTAAAAAAAAACATTTTTTAAAGGCCATTTACTCGGATGCACGCAACAGGACTGCAGTTAACTTCCGGTCTGTGTTTGGCTAGTGTCTAATAATATAACTAAATTATTACTAACATAAATTAAACAAAATATAAATAAAGTGTCTTTTGCTGCATAATTATTGCATTAAATAAACGATTTGTTGAATTTTGTTGTGTTCATTTGATATAATAAACAATTTGTTGAGTGGGTCCTGTAAGTAGGTTGGTCGCATTTGAAGAAACCGTATGGTACATTGACATCTAGTGGTTGAGCTTGGTATCGTAGTCTAAATTCAAAATATTGGAGAGGCAAGTTTATCCAAGTAACGCTTCTTCCGCACGCATGCGCAGTAACGTTTGTTTGTGTTGTCTATAAGCTGTAGAAACTATTCACACTTGGCATTGTTTGTTGACTGAATTCATTCAATTGAATTCATTTATTGGTGCCGCAGTTGGTTGTCATTGTCTTGTCACAGTCAAAGATGCATTTATTCAAGCAAAACCAATTTCATTTATAGCCACTGCTTTCTACTAAACCCGAGCTCTTCAAGTAAATATTCTGTTTGAACAGACCAATCATGAAGCTTAGCAACAGCTTTACGGTTTTACATACAATTTGGTTTCAAATGCATATTAATTTTAACTGGATGTCAATTGCATTAAACATGCATATAATAAGGTCATGTGACAACAACGCAATCTCATGACAATTCAAAACTAAGAACGTCGGGACCCTTACCAAACTGTGTCCATTGATAATTAAAGCGTATTCTGAAATGATGGTTTCTTCAAAGACAGTGTCACTTGAGTATATATCCGTCTTCTCTGTGTCAGGAGCACCGCTGAATTTCTCTCTGCTGGGTCCCATGATTCTCTCTTTAGCGGTCCTGAGCACAAACCAACAGAAAGTCATTTTACTTTGCAGATGTAATGTACGCGTTGTTCAGACAGGTCGCAGAAAATGTTTCGTGTCGTATCTGATTTGAATCCATTTGGTAAGTATATTTTGCCATCTTCTCTATTTCTGTAATGACATCTATTAGTATACAGTATACCTCCTGCCGTGCCAACAGGAAACTGTCTACCCTGAACAAATGGATCTGATTTCATTATTCGCGAAATGGCGATGTGATCACTCAGCCATAAAATCAGATTTACATATAGCGTGAACAAAGCCTTCGATTGAAATGTTACCTGAGCTCCCGCTGGACCTCAAGTGGGGTGTGACCTGAGATTATGAACACCTCATTCATGTCGTCTCTCAGCATGTTGCAAGAGTAGCCGATGTTCATGGCCGTCTCTGCGAGCACAACGGATTACACACGATTAAACCGTGAGAGAACAGAGCGCATGAGTAAATGACCTCTGTATGTTCTCATTAGCACAGGTTACCTAGTTTGTCTCCGGTTAGCACCCAGATCTTGATGTTGGCCAGGGTCAAACAGGCAATAGTCTCTGGAACGCCCTCCTGTAGTTTGTCCTCTATCGCTGTAGCACCAAGGAGCTTTGGAAAAAAAGTTGTTAAATAAATTCTAAAAACACAAATAATAATAATATTATAAAAATGTATATAAAAAAGAAAAGTTAATACAAATTAAATGGAATAAAAATGTGTTTAAAAATTCTAAATATAATAATATATAATAATACATATATATGAATATTTATACATAATAAAATAAAATAATGTAAAACTCTAAACGTTATTTACTTTTATATATTTTGTATGATTTGTTTTTGCACCAGTTAGGTTTAAGGATTGGTGTTTATTATTTATTTTTTCTAATGAATCCTAAGAAACTAGGAATCCTAAGAAATTCCTGCGAGTTCTTTCTGGCCCCGCCCCTTGATGACATCACAGAGGCCATTAATTTTTTGAAATCCTGGCTCTATTCCGGTATTTATTGCTCAGTGTTAAGTTGGTCAATTTTATTGAAAGGTTTCAAGTATAGCAATAAAGATCAAGGTTATTTTAGTTAACTAAAATAAAAACTTTGAAAACGTTTCTCTAATTGAAATCAAATCAAAAGAAAAAATGTCCTAAAACTTCTTGGAAAAACTTACCTGAAGGAAAGATTTTAATGTTGCCTCAAAAATAAACTGAAATAAGTTGAAAGCACTAAAATGATCATAATAAACAAAGACTAAAATAAAACTTGAATTAAAAATGTATCAATATTAAATAGCAACATAAACAATAATAATAATAAATCATAAAATGACAAAAGCATATACCAAAATTGCTCAAACTAACTAAAAATAGCTCAAATAAAAGCTAATTTTAAATATTAATGAAACTAAAATTAAAATGATAATAACTCTAATATAGATGTAAATATATACAGGGTTACATTTCAATGCAATTGGCTTTGAGTCACAGAAACACATTTACCATCAATCCCTGCTCGATTTCTTCATACAAGGCCTCAAGTTTTTCTTCTCGGTTATCCAGCGAGGTGCTGGCAAACAGGAGCTGCTTCATCCATTCATCAAACACGTCCTCATCCAGGTCTTTGTACGCGAGCGCTAACGTTCTCAGACCCTCCCCGGCGAACTCCTAAAACACACATATTCATGCTGGGTGAGATATTATTCTTATCATAAAAATGAAACCACACAGTCAATTTGACCAGATTCTCTACGGCGGTGCTGTAATTATACTTAGCACACGCAGCACAGTTTTTCTCTTTTATCTGACCTGTGAAAGCATCTTCCTGTTTCCTATCATTTTTCCATTGGCTTATAAAAGCTGCTATTTTTATCCTACTTGGAAATGGCTTCTCCCATGACATCAATAGAGGCTGATTGCTTCTTGAGAAACCACAGACAGCAGTAAATGAGACATGACCGATGGACACTATCTCATAATGAGCGAGGCTTTCAGCTGCTTTTAGACCAGCTACACTAGATAATACGCCACTCGTCCTTTATAGGTTTAGGTGTAGATCTGCTTACACTTGCCAACGGCTGCCGCTATGATGTCAGGGTATTGTGGGTATTTTTAAATGTGGTTGCTATAGGGTCACACTAAACCCCATTGACTTCCATTATGGACACAAAACCACTACTACCTTTCTCAAAGTATCTTCTCAATGCTTTCCTGTAGCTCAGTGTTTAGAGCACGGCGCTAGCAAAGGGGATTGCACATAGTCAGAAACAAATGTATACTACAATGCAATGCAAGTCGCTTTGGATAAATATATCTTCTTTTGTGTTCCACAGAAGAAAGAGTCATAAAGGTTTTGAATGAAATGAGGGGGAATAAATGATGACAGAATCTTTACAGATGTAACTCTAGAAGCTTATGATATTATGAAGGTTATGATAACTTGCGATCAAGAAATCCAAATAAAAAGGTAATAATGTAGCACTCCAAAAATATTACCGAAACAAAATGTTGAGCCTTACATTAAGGTGCTCTGAGGTAGTATACATAAGCTCTTCATTGGACGGGTCCAGCCTGTCGAAGAGTATTGTGTCGGCTCCTTTTGAGTAAAGCTTTAGCTGTCCCTTCGGGTTTCTCACTGCAGAGTAGACAGAAAACCACAGTTATAAATGTCAAGAGTACACGATAAAACACATTCAACAGAACCAGCTATCGATTTCTGGTGAGTGGATAAATTATGTAAAACCCTCAAAAGAAATGGATGACTCCTTTTGAGATGGATGATTCGTTTTAGGAAACTATAAAGAAAGCAGATGCTTTTATAGATTGTGCTAATAATATGGGACTGATTTACTACCATCTTACGCCAGCGAAAATGCCTATTTTGGCATAAAAACTACTTTTATCAGAATTTTCGAAAGACACGCAGTGAAAATTAGCGCTGAAAAGGCATGGACAGCTGCGACTGACCTTATCGTACATGCATGTGTACGAGTTTCCTTTTCAGACACAAACTTTATGGAAGGAAAGTGATTTACAAAATTTGCGCTCATCATTGAACATAATTCCTTTATTTAAAACTCCAAAATATAATTTACATTTATGCATTTGGCAGACGCTTTTATCCAAAGCGACATACATTGCATTGTTATATACATTTGTTTCTGACTATGTGCAATCCCCTGAGATCGAACCCATGACCTTGGTGTTGCGAGCGTCATGCTCTAACCACTAAGCCGCAGGAAAGCTAACATAGTAGTAAATCATGTCTCAAACCCTGTGCAAATTTGCACTGCTCTTGGTAGATTGCATTGGCCATTATGGGACTAAGATAATGTGCCTGTGTCTTAAAATCTGCGCTTTTTCTAAATTGCGCTCTTGCGCTATTTTGCCCTGTTTAGTAAATCTGTCCCTAAATATTTATAAATCACATCAAAGTAAAGAAGAAAGTGAATTTATAGATTCTTATATATGTTATGCTTATATATTCTTAAGTAAACTATATATTTATATATACATATACAAGACCTAACAACCTACCAATAACGCTCATTCTCTTACGGACATTGTTGAAGTCTAAGATGGCCAGGAGCTGGTAGGTAACCGGCTGACCCATCTCATAAACAGTGATGGTTTCTGGAGTTCTGGACCGGAACACAAAGCCGAAGTTTCGAGCCGATGTGACCAAAGCTCCTTCGTCTGGAGATTGTGCTTGATATACCAGCTCACCTAAGACAATTCACAACACTTTAGTCAGTCAGATTCTACGAAGTTGTATTTCACGTTCAAAGCTTTATGAATAGAAAAACAATTCATCTATACCCTGATATCTACTCGGATATGAAAATATTGTAATATATTGTTTGCGGTGGAGTTTACCCTCATTTCTCTCTTCTGGCATGACAGTGTGGCAGAGAGCTAACAGACGGAAGAATTCCTGCACCAGAGGCTCTTCCAGTTTGATGGCCTCAACCAAACTGCTGTCATGGAAACGAAACTTCCGGTCCCTCAGTGGATTGAAGGAGAAATCCACACATGGTGTTTTCTAAGAGAGTTTGAAACAAACATGACTGCCAAATACTAGATACGGTCTTATAACCTTCTCTTTCCACATCCGTTCAAGTGGTATCAAGTGTTGGCATTACTTATTCTAATATATTGTTAATGTAAATACACAAACTGTGCATTCAAATTACAAATTTTATCAGCGTTTCTTGGGTGTCGAACTTATAACCTTCAACTGCTATGGCAATATAACACGAATTGAGCTTCATATTTCTATATATTTTGTCACTATATAACGGTATTGTCAATATAATTCAGTTGAAATAAATAAATAAAAAACTAAGTACCCGGTTTCACGGACATGGCTTAAGATGTCATGATTCCGCTATCATGTCATGTTTATTTTTGGTCTTGCAGCGGAGTCATGGCATAGCCTTAGGTTTTGTGTGAGAAAGACATGGCTTTGTTTTGATTCTGACATGCCATGTGCTTTCTCGTGTCTCGTCAGTGTTTCCCGCCCTTTTGTCTCGTTAGCCTTCCCATTAGTGTCTCATTACCTACACCTGCCCCTTGTTCAATTATCCTGTGTTTGTTTCCCTTTAAAGCCTCCTCTTGTCTATAGTCCTGTGCTCGTTCATTGTATTCTGTAAGTTGTTTGCCTTTCCCATGCGCTACCTGTTTCCTGGATTATTTGTATCTTGAATTATTGTTACCTTGTAAGTTAGTCTAGTCTAGTCTTGTCTTAGTATTTTATTTTGTTCAGTCTAGTTAGTCCGTGTCCTGTAGTTGTTATTATTTATCTAGTCTTGTTTTACCCCCTCGTGGGTTTTTGTTTTGTGTTTATTTAAATATTAAAATCTTTGTTAACCCCGTCATCCCTGTTTTGGCTGCCTGCATTTGGGTTCTCCATCTTTGTGATTCATGACAGAATGAACGAGCCACGACTGAACCCAGCAGGCAGTATGGACCCGGGAGACCGTGTCAAGGAGGCGCACCTCCTCTTTGGCCTCCGCCAGGGAAGCTCCAGGATTTGGGACTTCGCCGACCACTTCCTGGCAACCGCCCAGCGAGGCTGCTTCTCTGAGGAGGAATTGAAGGCGATATTCAACCGCTGCCTTGCAGAGCCAATCTCCCAGTCGGAGATGAGGAGGCTGAGACCCCTGGGTTTCACAGATCTGGTCAGCTGGATTTATGATCGGGATTCGCCCAGGGTCTCAAACCATCTCAACCCCACGGCCCTCTTGGACTCGGCCCCTGGGGGTCGGGTTTTGCAAATCGGGGCCGTGTGCCTCTCCCCACCCTCTGCTCCCTTCGATGACTCTAGCACGGAGCTAGTCGAGCTCCCCACCGCTTCTCCGCAGCCGGCTACACCCACCGTGAGCCGGTCAAAGAAAGGGAAGCCGAGGAGGGGTGTATTGTCCAGCCCGAAGCTCCAGCCGGAAGAAAACACCGGGACTCAGCCCAAATATTTTTTGGGGGGGCGCCATACGAGCAGGAGGGCCCGATCGTCCAGCGGGCCTCCTGAGGTCCCAAGTCCGGTGGTCCCGTCAAGTCCGGTGGTCCCGTCAAGTCCGGTGGTCCCGTCAAGTCCGGTGGTCCCGTCAAGTCCGGTGGTCCCAAGTCCGGTGGTCCCAAGTCCGGTGGTCCCAAGTCCGGTGGTCCCAAGTCCGGTGGTCCCAAGTCCGGTGGTCCCAAGTCCGGTGGTCCCAAGTCCGGTGGTCCCAAGTCCGGTGGTCCCAAGTCCGGTGGTCCCAAGTCCGGTGGTCCCAAGTCCGGTGGTCCCAAGTCCGGTGGTCCCAAGTCCGGTGGTCCCAAGTCCGGTGGTCCCAAGTCCGGTGGTCCCAAGTCCGGTGGTCCCAAGTCCGGTGGTCCCAAGTCCGGTGGTCCCAAGTCCGGTGGTCCCAAGTCCGGTGGTCCCAAGTCCGGTGGTCCCAAGTCCGGTGGTCCCAAGTCCGGTGGTCCCAAGTCCGGTGGTCCCAAGTCCGGTGGTCCCAAGTCCGGTGGTCCCAAGTCCGGTGGTCCCAAGTCCGGTGGTCCCAAGTCCGGTGGTCCCAAGTCCGGTGGTCCCAAGTCCGGTGGTCCCAAGTCCGGTGGTCCCAAGTCCGGTGGTCCCAAGTCCGGTGGTCCCAAGTCCGGTGGTCCCAAGTCCGGTGGTCCCAAGTCCGGTGGTCCCAAGTCCGGTGGTCCCAAGTCCGGTGGTCCCAAGTCCGGTGGTCCCAAGTCCGGTGGTCCCAAGTCCGGTGGTCCCAAGTCCGGTGGTCCCAAGTCCGGTGGTCCCAAGTCCGGTGGTCCCAAGTCCGGTGGTCCCAAGTCCGGTGGTCCCAAGTCCGGTGGTCCCAAGTCCGGTGGTCCCAAGTCCGGTGGTCCCAAGTCCGGTGGTCCCAAGTCCGGTGGTCCCAAGTCCGGTGGTCCCAAGTCCGGTGGTCCCAAGTCCGGTGGTCCCACCTGCACTCAGTCAAGTGCCAAGTCCTGCCCAGGCGTCCACGCAAGTGCCAAGTCCTGCCCAGGCGTCCACGCAAGTACCAAGTCCTGCACCCAGTCCTGCCCTGCCGGCCTTCCAGCCGGCGTCAAGTCCTGCACCCAGTCCTGCCCTGCCGGCCTTCCAGCCGGCGTCAAGTCCTGCACCCAGTCCTGCCCTGCCGGCCTTCCAGCCGGCGTCAAGTCCTGCACCCAGTCCTGCCCTGCCGGCCTTCCAGCCGGCGTCAAGTCCTGCACCCAGTCCTGCCCTGCCGGCCTTCCAGCCGGCGTCAAGTCCTGCACCCAGTCCTGCCCTGCCGGCCTTCCAGCCGGCGTCAAGTCCTGCACCCAGTCCTGCCCTGCCGGCCTTCCAGCCGGCGTCAAGTCCTGCACCCAGTCCTGCCCTGCCGGCCTTCCAGCCGGCGTCAAGTCCTGCACCCAGTCCTGCCCTGCCGGCCTTCCAGCCGGCGTCTAGTCCTGCACCCAGTCCTATCCAGCCGGCCTTCCAGCCGGTGGCTCAGCCGGCCTTCCAGCCGGCCTTCCAGCCGGTGGCTCAGCCGGCCTTCCAGACGGCCTTCCAGCCGGTGGCTCAGACGGCCTTCCAGCCGGTGGCTCAGCCGGCCTTCCAGCCGGTGGCTCAGCCGGCCTTCCAGCCGGTGGCTCAGCCGGCCTTCCAGCCGGTGGCTCAGCCGGCCTTCCAGCCGGTGGCTCAGCCGGCCTTCCAGCCGGTGGCTCAGCCGGCCTTCAAGCCTGTGGCTCAGCCGGCCTTCAAGCCGGGAACAAGAACAGTTCCCCCGAGGACTTCTCCCATCAAGTCCCCGGGGATTCCACGCTCGCGAGCGCCCCCGGGAACTAGGACTGTCCCACCCTATCCCTACCCTCTTGGACACCCTCCCGTGAACTTTGTTGTTCCCCCACCCCCCCTCCCATGTTTATTATTTTTATTGTCTCACCCCAACCCTGTGATTTTGCTTGCTTGTTTGCCCCTGATATTGTTTTCTTTGTTTTGCCTTGTATTTTCGTGTTCCCAGTCTGTCTTGTCTTGTTAGTCTACCCCTTGATGAACACCTGGAGGTGTTCATTTAAGGGGGGGCTTATGTCATGATTCCGCTATCATGTCATGTTTATTTTTGGTCTTGCAGCGGAGTCATGGCATAGCCTTAGGTTTTGTGTGAGAAAGACATGGCTTTGTTTTGATTCTGACATGCCATGTGCTTTCTCGTGTCTCGTCAGTGTTTCCCGCCCTTTTGTCTCGTTAGCCTTCCCATTAGTGTCTCATTACCTACACCTGCCCCTTGTTCAATTATCCTGTGTTTGTTTCCCTTTAAAGCCTCCTCTTGTCTATAGTCCTGTGCTCGTTCATTGTATTCTGTAAGTTGTTTGCCTTTCCCATGCGCTACCTGTTTCCTGGATTATTTGTATCTTGAATTATTGTTACCTTGTAAGTTAGTCTAGTCTAGTCTTGTCTTAGTATTTTATTTTGTTCAGTCTAGTTAGTCCGTGTCCTGTAGTTGTTATTATTTATCTAGTCTTGTTTTACCCCCTCGTGGGTTTTTGTTTTGTGTTTATTTAAATATTAAAATCTTTGTTAACCCCGTCATCCCTGTTTTGGCTGCCTGCATTTGGGTTCTCCATCTTTGTGATTCATGACATAAGACTTAGACCCAGACTAAAATTGAACGTTTGTCTTAACTAAAAAATGTATTGCCCTTGTTTAAATGTCATTGCCATTGTTTTGTCTCAAGATGCACACCAGTAATGTTTTTATCTAAGACATTAAATTAAAAGCGACTTAAATATTTTGATTTATCAAAGGCATAGTCCTGGCTTAAGATAAACTTTGTCTGTGTAACCGGCCAAGATGTTTAGGCATCCGCCACCTTACTCCAATGAAATTTAAATATTCTTTGAAATAAATATTTTGGTTTCCTTACCTCTGTAATGTTTACTTTATGTCCAAATTCATCATAAACATCACCTAGACAAGAGAAAATTAAGCGATAAGTCACTATCTATTCTATGTACTACTGTATGTCTATAATAACTAATATATACAGTATCTACTGAACTATGTAGACACATATAAGCTCACCATAGGTCTTCCCATTGATGGAGCACTTATTAAACACCATGATGTTCTGAGTCAGGGTTCCTGTTTTGTCTGAGAAGATGAACTCCACCTGACCCAGTTCCTCATTCAGGGTGGTGGTCCGAGCCTCGGCAGGGGTGTCCTTAGGACTGTAGTACATTCGTCTGTCCCAGTTTATAAAGTAACTGTGACCCAGCCGCAAAACTTCAACACTGTAACGCAATAAGCTAATTCTATTAAACATGCAGGCTAGTAATACAATTTAGTATTTCCAAACCACATTTCATTCTTATATACTGTAAATTCAATTTCAAGAGGGATAAATTCTGCAAGGTACTTGTAATGTGATTTCCGTTCTTCTGCCCACCATGTGGTCTGACCTACCTGACGTACAGCGAGATGGGTACGACAGTGTTGAGGATGATAACGTAAGACCAGAAGGTCAGGAAGCCAGAGAAGATTGCATTGCTTGTGAGTTTATTCCACTGAAGATACGTCCAGAAGTCGCTGCCGACCCTCTGCTCCCAAATGGTGTTTCCAATGGCCAAGATGATGCCCATACAGATGAGGAATCCAAAGATCTGGCAACCCAACAATTCAACCTTTTTTTATGTATGTTGTATTTAATCCAGATCTCAACAGATTAGGAAATTACACAACATGCATTTAAGACACTTCCCCTGTCTGATATGATGTGGTAAAAAAGTCCAGACTATACACTCACCCACAGCACAAGTGTGTTCATGAGCCTATCGATACTGGTCCTCTTGAACTTTGTTGTTCCACAGTTTTGCATCAGCTTGGTTTGGAGCCCTGATTGAACCAGTCAAGACATACAGAATCAGCACACAAGGGTCATTTAATATCTGGCCATGAGCTGGCATTCATTACAAGCTACGAATAATGGAAGGTTAAAGGAACCGTTCAGCTAAAAATCTTTATTTAAGATTTAAAAAAATAATAAAATAATTCCCTCGGCCTTGTGTTGTTCCAAACCAGCATGACTTTTTATGGGATACCATCAAAACCAGAATGTACTGGTTATAGTTTTCTATGCCATTACAATGCATTTGTACTGGAGCCTTCAAACATTAAAAATGATAAACATCCTTAAAGTAAAATCCTGACTTTTTTTGTTTGTATGCCTTTAGAAGAAATGAATACACCCCACAAATTATATGGACCACTTTTATTATATCTTTATGGCTTTGGCATACGTTTTAAGGCTTGTAGGCTCCAGTCCCTACTATAACTACTGTATATGGAACAGTGCAAACAATTTGCTATTGAAAACTTCTAAACCTTGTCATTCAAGTTGCCAACAGACAGCCATACAAAACTCCTTTTGTTTTATACAGAAAAAGTCTTGTTGCTCAATATTGCATACTTTTTTTGGCTTAAAAGCTCCAGTCTCCATTCACTAAAATGATCTGAAACAAGCAAACAGGATGATAATGGACACTTCCGTTTTTGTTTAACAAAAGAAAGTATTT
Organism: Barbatula barbatula; assembly: GCF_947034865.1. Lineage (NCBI taxonomy): Eukaryota > Metazoa > Chordata > Actinopteri > Cypriniformes > Nemacheilidae > Barbatula > Barbatula barbatula. The sequence goes on from NC_136788.1 coordinate 7,893,941, forward strand.
TTACTCATACGACAGCTCCATTCCCTATTCACTACACTATAACTATAACAAAAGGCATGATACTGAAATCGTTTTCATTTCCATTAAACACAAGAAAGAATTTTGACTCTTATGACTTGAGAAGTGTCGTGAACTGTGACAGAGAACCCAAGTGCAGGCAGCAAAACGGGGATGAAGGGGTTAACAAGGACTTTAATGAATAACAGGAACAAAACAAAAACCCACGAGGGGGTAACAAAACAGGGTACACAATAAACTGAACTAACTAAAGACTAAACACTTGACAAGAACTACAACTACAAAACACCTAGACTAACAGAACACTCACACTGACTAGACTAGACTAGACTAGACTAGACTAGACTAGACTAACAACTCCATGGCATGGCATGGCATGGCATGGCATTAAGCATGAAACAGGTAAAGCATACCAGTACAACGAACAAGCACAGGACTATAGACACGAGGAGGCTTTAAAGAGAAACAAACACAGGATAATTGACAAGGGTCAGGTGCGGGTACTGAAACACTCAGGGAAGGTTAACGAGGAAACACTGACGAGACACGAGAAAGCACATGGCAAGTCAGAATCAAAACAAAGCCATGTCTTTCTCACACAAAACCTAAGGCTATGCCAGGACTCCGCTGCAAGACCAAGAATAAACATGACATGATAGCGGAATCATGACAAGAAGACATGGAGTAAAACACACAAGATGTATCGGCCACTTCGATAATACTTTTACACGGCTTTTGAATCATTTATATGACTTTAGAGCTCCATTCCGCATTTACTTTAACTATATGGCACAAGATAAACAGTATATCATTCAACACTTCTCATGTTTGTAATTCAAGTCGTCAAACGTATAGAATTGGAAACTTCCTCATTTGTGTTTAATGGAAGATAAGGAGAAAAAGTCAAGTTTGAAACAACTTGAAGATGATATTTTAATTGAACTATTTATTTTATTACAAATGAGACCGAGAACTAAGCCTTCTATATTTCTCAGAAGCAAGATATGAAATCATCCTGACAAAAGCCATTCAGTTAAGATGAATAATGAATGAACGTTGAAGAGAAACGAAGTGTACCTGCGAAGATAACCAATCCGAAACACCACTCGGTGTTTCGGAGCACACAGCCTCTCAGGAGCATCTTCTCATTGTCCAGCGAGTACTTATTATCTTTCCAGTACAGCGTCCCTGTGAACTTGTCCAGTTTATTGTTGGGAGGTTCGCAGATGACTTCCGCTGGGAGACACGTTTGAAGACAACGAGTAACAGGAAGATGAAGACGTTAATTGTGAAGCAAATACCTCCTGTTGTTTGTGCATTGTTGAATTCACTGCGTGACATTTATGCCAATTGGATGCGTTATTAAAAAACTGGTGCTTATATACACAAAATGGTAACGATATGACAAAGCAACGATTACTTTATACGATATCTTATAAAAAGGTCATGGCAGTTTCTAACAGAATCACAGACGATAGAAATAAAATCTTCTTGAAAATATTAATGGTGCCGCCACAATGATGGCTTTTTTCAAGAATGCTGGAGTTGCTCTTTGAATTAGTTGAAAAAGGCATCCAAGCGAAGACACTCAAAATCTCATTACAAAAGCTCCTTGACAGCTTCGAAAGACATGCGAGAGCCTATCAAAAGCCCCATGGGTATAAGCCGCAAGGATCAATCCATTCAATGTGGCGCGAGCCATAAGTGTTTGTGTTTACTATTGTCGGCTGTTGTTTCTATTGACGCCGTACTAAATGTGTGTTTCTTTGAATATCCTTTACCATCAAAGTCTGCCAGCCTGGTCACATCGTCCGCGAGGTCTGATGTTACAGTCAAGGTTTGACGAACCTTCAGGTTGGTCTCACTGTTGGAAAGATTCAATAGTTTAAAAGACGAAAACGGAGATCGACTCTGAGGTGGTTAACTTGTAATGGACGTGGAACATGTTAAGACGGAGGCGAAACACGCTTTGGCAGCATCATACATTTCACAGAAAACCTCTCACCCGTCAAGCTCGGCGGTCTCGATATAGCACAGTCCATAGGGCTCACTGCTAGAGAGAAGGAGGAGGTCAGCCTGTAGACCGAGGATGGTATAGATGAGAGAATAAGTCATTAATCATGCGGTTGTACGGTGGACTCTGATTTTATTCGCTCCGGGAAAACACAATGTAGATAACAGTAATATTCTAAACAGATAACAAATGTTCAATATCATTTTGTTGTGCATGAATTTGGCAATGAAGATGTCAATTAGGTATTGACAATTCTTTCCAAAATAAATGTGTATTCTGTTTGTCTTCCGCAAAACCCAAAAAGCAAAATTAAAAATTCACTTTCATTGTACATGCACATAAATAAATGGTGATTAAAGTTCTTAAATTTGGTATTTTGGATGGGGGTTGAACACCATTCACATCATTGGATCTTTCTATAGATAAAATAGTGCCTATAGATAAAAGTTCTTGAATTTGCCATCTTGGACGAGGCTTGATTTTGTGTCTGATTTTGATTAAAGGTTGAAAAAATAAACAACACGAATAAAACATTTATGATAAACACCGCAATATTACATAGAAAATAATTGTCCATTTTAATTTCATGACGAGTTTAATGAAAGAAAAAATAATTCAGGTTTGAAACAATATGATTAATATTTTTTGGGGTGAAGGTGGTATCAAGCGCTATCTGTCATTATCCCGCCTTCCTAGCAGCTGTTTCTCTTGTTCTGGCTTGCAGGATGATGACAGCCCCATTCCTTGTGTTTGTTTTGGAAGCACATGGCCTTTGATCGTGCCATGTGCTCTCCCGTCCTCTGCCTTAGCCCCGCCCCCTCGTTTCCTTATTCCTTATACCGTCATTAGTTAACGCCCTTTACCTGTTGCCCTTGTTACCTCCACTAAGTTTCTTCCCTATTTAAAGTCGGTGTGTTTTCAGCCTTCTGTTGGACCGTTTTGTTATTCCCCTGCCACGTCTTGTCTGCACAGTAAGTTCTTTAGTGAAAAGTTGAGGTTTGCATTTTTCCTGTTTTGGTCCTGTTTTCCCCCTCAAGGGATTTTTCCTGTTCAAGTTTGTTCATAAAGGTTTTCGTTTAAAGAGCTGTCTGCAATTGGGTTCTGTCCTTGCAATTCATGACAGCTATCAGTGTACTTCTTTCTAACTAACAATGAGAAAGTATACTTCCAGGGTACATTTTACATACTACTTAGACATACTTTTTTTACACTTTTAGGAATATTTCGCCCACAGATAATCTGTCAATTATGTTAATTTTTTCGTTTTGTTTTCCACAGATGAAAAACACATTTTGAGATCGCTTAGTGGTTTTGTTCACACAGTCATACATTAACAACATTCTTCAAAATATATTGTTTGTGTGTTCTGCAGAAGAATTTATCCAGGTTTAAAATGACACGAGGGTGAGTAAATTATGAAAGAATTTGCATTTTTGGGTGAGCTATCTCAAAGTATATGCCCTACTTAAAATATACTAATAGAAAATTATATCACAATATACTTAAAAGTACAATGAAGTATTTGTTTATTCGGCATGAAGTTGTGTTCACTTTGTGATCACTTTTAAAAGCAAAAAGTGGGACGATTTCATGCCATGTAGTATGAAACTGTACACTTACAAGTAACCATCTATTACATTGACATTATGTATGTACTATGAAGTATTCTTAAAATATACTTGAAATTGACCTAAGTCTAGTTAATAAAATGAACTTTGGTTCCTTAAAATAAAAAATCTGTACCTTGTGTCGTCATTGTTTCGCCAACTGAAAAGTAAATCTTTAAATCTACTCATATCCTTGGATCTTTTGACTCTTTGGGTCACATTTAGTACATAACAGGCTATGCTTGGCCTCACAATTGCTGCTTACAGCTACATTATTGAATGATAAAACAATTCTAACTTACAGCAACAAACTGATGGTTCTCAAGTTTGATGATATCCCCTACTCTTACATTCATCCATTTTTCATTCTGCAACCTGAAATCGAGACAACAAAATGCGTTTGTTCCGTAAAACCATTGTTCTCTATTATCTGACATGCTGATACATAGTGTACAGTAGAGGCACTTACGTTCCTTTGAGTACCTGAGACTGCCGGGCATTGACTTGTTGGTCACTTTTATGGCGGAACTGAAATCCATAAGAGATCAATGACAGCAAACATTAGTTTGGCCTGCTTTTGCAAATGCGGACTTCATCACGGACTTAAAGAGCAAAAACAGACACTCACATAGTCGTCAGTAGCATCTTTGACAGCTGTGATAGCCAGAACCATCACCAAAGGCACAATGGTGGTGAACCAGGACAGAGAGGAGATTTCTGGAATTAACTGGAATTACATATTTTATATAACATAGTCCTAATTTCATCTCATGTATTGCGTGATATAAAACAAAGGTCAAACCTTGTGTATTTCTGTAATTTGCCGATTTATTTATTTGATAAGAAAACTCACAAACCTGTAATATCAGGAGTACCAGGAAGTAGGCGTTCGCAAAACGCTGAAACTGCTCGAACAGGTTGGTAGGCAAGAAGGTAAAGGCGTTGTATTTTGCTGTCTTGATGCGATTGTCCTTCAAAACAAAAACTCTTGTTTTAATATTCATCACAATTGAATAATGTGCATTTGTTCTATTATAAACAAATGATGTTAATACGTTCACTAATAAGAAAATAATATCCGTAAAACTGATTGTTAAGCACCCTCGTGTCTTTCCAAATGTTCTTCTACTAAACACAAAAGAAGATATTTTGTGGTTTCATGTCCATAGAATGGAAGTCAATGAGGTTCAATGTTGTGTGGTTATCTGCCTTCTAAATATCTTCTGTTGTGTTCTGCAGAACAGAGAAAGTCATACAAGTTTGAAAACACACAAGAGATGAAATCAATTTCATTTTTTTGAATCCTTTTGAAAGCTTACAAACACCATCTAATGTAATTCCTCAATATTATCAATATTTTTCATTCTTAACGAAAGCAATGAAGCACTTTATGCCGTGCCTAACGTCGCCCTGTAGCCATGACTACAGTATAACCACAATATAGCATAACATTATTTCTTCAATAACTTATTTCTAGGCTCATAAATGACTGTACCACACACTGCTATAAATGAAAAAAACTATTATTGACTTACAGCATAACTGAATCGCTCATTGTACTCCCGATCATTGGCTCGAACACGCCGTTCCTCTTCTAAAATTGAAGCAAAGTTAAGTTGTAAAACAGATTTACAGTAACTGCAAAAATCATTCCACATTCACATCATGAAAATAGACTTCTTCTCAGAAGTGAAAACAAAAAATTGATCCTCAAGATGTACTGAAAGAACATCCACGTCCTTCAAGGAACGTGACCTTATGAAGCACAACATTTTGCAAACAAACTCCCTCCCAATACCACAATTCCCTTCAGCTCTACCTTGTCCAGGTCCTTTTGAGCGTGGGTTCCAACCTCCTCTCCATGGCACTAGCATCCATAGCCATCGCAGCGCCATTGCCTGTTTGCAATGTCATTCTTTGGGCGGCACATAAATACAGTTAGTCGGTCACTTCATTCATGAGAAGAACATTGCATGATTTGCATCAAAATAACAACAAATCTGGTGAAGCATGCTTTGTCTTGGGCAGCTACCAAGTATGTCGGATTGTTGGGGAATGTGGGAAACGTTGCCTACACTTGCCTGTGATCTCAGGTGAAACGTGTTAAGCCTAATCGTGTAGCACTTCAATGCGGAGCGGGTGGGACATCTGTCACAATAAATAAAGACATCACTGTTGCTTTTGGAAAAGCCTAAAGGAGTATTTTATATTCATAGTTTGATTTAATTGTATTTAATTTAAAGGAAAATTTTCTCTCATAAGGACAAATAATAGTAGAAATGTTCTCTTATTTCCTCCCTGATGAAATCCCGGATGTATGTGATCTCTAAAGTTGAAGATGAACACATTATTTGCTATTAAAGGCCATAGTCTGTGACTCTGCATAATCTTCAGTTAAAATCTGAAAATGCACTTCCGCCCTGTAGTGACTATCCATCTCAAATGATGTTAGATAGCGTGGCCGGAAAATGTCTTCCGACGCCAAACAATACATTTGTAAGAGAAAATTCTGAATATTTTATTTTTAAAACAAGCCAATCCTAGCGTTAAATTCAAATATTTCATCACATTCACTCTCAAAAGGATGTATTGAATATAACATATTTTTGGTGTTATGGAATCGTTACACATTATGTGTTTTTTAACACGCATTGTGAGCGCTTTTCCACCATCGTGCATAACCGTTCTAAGCATGGTTCGATGCGACAGAACTGAATTTCTCGTGCCAAGTGCGTGCATCCAATAAACCATCTATACCAAGTCACAAGAAAGACACACAAGAACCAATAAGATTTTAAATTATTGATGTGCTGTCACGCCATAGTTAAATTAAGCATTCCAATCTGCTTGTGTAAGAAGACAACAGGACTTTGTTTTAATTATTTAAGCACAGAAATAAAGTCATATACTGTACATCTAGATCCAGATGAGACACTATCATTGCTAACACCGTGTCTTCACCAGACACGACTGTGACATGACAACCTGCTAGTTCTTAATCACTATTGGACGAAGCTAATTCGGATAACAAAATCTGAGCACACATCTGATGCTTTTATTTACATGGTTTTATTTGAAATTCCATTCAATTTGATTGCCGTCTTGAACAAGCTAGATAAACAAAGATCTCCTTTGTGAGTTGTCTTAAATATGTGGATGAGGTACACTTCCAACATCACAAACTGCATCTTGAGACTGAATCTAGAACAAACTATTTAAACGTAAAAGTGACTCAACAGATGAACTATGTGAACTTGTAAGACTGTGAACCTGCATCTACTGCGAGAAGACAGATTTACTGTACAACATGGCAGACGTTCCTCGTGTTGCGGAACACATTGTGGTGATGCGAAACATTAATCATCGCAAGGTAATGTACCTGGATCGATCGAAATTTGGAGATCTGGGCTCAGGTCCAGTATATATAATGCTGAGGTTCATATTTCACATCAGTTCATTGCGTGAACAAAGATAGCGTGTGTTGTGTTGCAGTCGCATTGTACAATCCAGACTTTCCTCACATACTGCTAAAGTTCACATTCACAGATGGAAGAGATGAACTATGTATGACTCGCAGAATATCCATGTTCTGAAATAATACGTCATACAAATGCAGGCTTAGCACTATGGCACAACTATGATACGACAAGGGGCGTCATATTTTATATATCACCAGTGAGCAACCCCCTAGCAACCATCAGAACACCCTAGTAACCACACGGAGAGCACTTAAAAAACCTGAGAACTTAAGTTTTGTGAAAAACTTTAACACAACGTCAAGGAAATACTTCTACATTTCAGCCAATTCTGTAGCTTTGTGAACTGGAAAATAACTTTCCTCCCTAAAAGTTGGTAACCACAGAACCAGAACAACTTGGTAAATAATTTACAAACGGGCATGTATTGTTGTTTGCGTGCTTTAGCTTTGTGAAACATGAGAATTGTTTCGTTCTTTAGATACAACAGGTGATACAACTGTCATCAACCATTAATAATTGAGAGGATTCCACACTCTCACATCCACAGATGAGTTTACACTCCATTTACACATTTGGTCAAACGTCAAATAACCCTTAAAATCACCTGGGCTTTTCATATGCTTCCAGAAATAATGAGTCAACAATGTCAACTGACACAAAACCAAAATCATTGATTGAATTCCAGAAGTAGGCTACACATACTGAAAAAATGAACTGCGTTGGAAACCAGCGTCTGCGAAGTAAATAAATGTACAAGGAATGTCAATAAACTTTATGACCCATGAAACGGCTGGACGAGGGAGTTTTTGTGCCCTGTGTTGATATATTTCCTATTGCACAGCATGTTCCTTTTAGTAAATGGCCAATTTCACCATTTTCAGTCAATGCTTGAATTTGACATTTTCAGAAAATGTATGTATTACTAATATATTGAATTGATCTGTTTATATTTTACTAAAACCCTCATACAGACATCAGATGGCAGTCTATGCACAAGTTTTTTATTTTAAAAGAGGGAAAATGTATGGGCTATGCATGTGACAAAAAAAAAGACGTACGTTTTTACTTTGTAGGATTCCTGTAAATTAAAATGTATAAACCAGAAGCAATACTACCCAACACATGGAGGAGGGATAGCTCTTTACAGAACATAAAATGGCTTTTTCATGTAACCATTTATGAGGAACTTGAATCGTTATGGACGTGACACTCTATTTACATGACTATAGAAAACACAAGCACGCAAACAAAATGCTTTAAAAACTTAAAGAGAGACCTCACATCGATATTTAAACCACCAAATATTGACAATATCAGTATGGTCTAAAAAAGGCCAAATAATCTATAACTGAGGCAAAATAACTACAGATGAAAATCAGATTTACATCTTTTTCTTTGGCTTCTGGTTGAAAGGTTGTTTTTCATTTTAGGTGGAACCTTTATTTGTTAGAGGGTGAAGATGAAATTGTATTCGCCTCTTGCATCTGCATAAGTGAACTGAAATTATGTAAATTACAGGATGAGTGATTCAACTACGCTGAGCGTCCACAACAAGATTAAATGACCTCAATGTCTACATGGAGGTGGATGCTTTCTTCCTCCATTTGACCGCTTGCTCGAAAAACTGTATTTCACCCAATCATGAAAAACCACAAACTTTTCAAGAACTTCTGTAAAGCAACATTCTTTCAACAAGTGGCTTTCCAACATCTCGCTTTCAACATCAGTGCATTACAACAGCGTCGCCTGACACGCCTCCCACCCCAAATCTTCACAGAAGAAAAATGGTGTCACTCTCAGTGCAAGCATGAAAATGATCTCTGTCCAGTTGGCATGGGCATCTATCATAATGATCTGTGGTTACACAAGGTCAAGAGGCACAACCTTGCATCACGGTTGGATCTACTTTTTTTCTGCCCACAGACATACGCAAAGTCGCACACAACCTGGTATAGTGAAGACGTCAGTATCCCTATAGCAGCAGAGTCCTTGCTTTATCTCTGTGGACCAGCACATCACTAGAATAAAGGAGCGATGAGTGATGTCACAGGAAGGGGATAGAAATCATTCCTCCTTTATAAATGACTGATTCAATATGAATGGGTACGAGTTTGGTTTGTTTGTGCACAAGTTATACCAGGAGGAGCGGCAACAATCGCACGAGGGGGGTGTCATCAAGGTTTCTAGGCAACAAGACCTGAGAAGAGGAGAAGACCTCAAACACATGGCGTAGTTTAAGTACTGTAGCTAACAATAAACCTATTATATGCAGGGCGGATTTTTTTGTGACTCGAAATTAGATCTGTTATTGTAATTGTAAAATCTGTAATTATCTGGTTGTTGTGGTATTTATGGCTCACTGTGCGGCTGCTTCTGGTGTCTGTTCTAACCATGAGGATTGTTTTGAGGAGTAACTGCCCAAGAGAAAAGTGTCATTATAAAAAGTCACATTACAACCACAAATAAAAGGAAATTGGTATACGAATTGCTAAAATAATGCTGTTTCCAAACCTTTAATATTGTGACATTGACATGACTGTTAAAGCGATAGGTCGCCCAAAATTAATGCTCTTTCATCATTTTTTCCACTCATGTCAGTTCATACCTGTATGACTTTCTTTATTTTGCAGACCACAAAAGAAGATATTTTGAAGAATGTTGGAATGTTCATCAGAACGGGCACAAAACCACCGAAACATTTCTCAAAATAACTTCTTAAGTGTTCGATACATTTATTTTGGAGTGAACCCCTTAAGAGTAATAGATGTCTGTGTTACATGTTGCCGCAATGATGCAAATGATGAAAGTTACTGTAGACTGTTGTTAATGGACTCATAAGTGATCTTTATGTCTTTACATGAAATACAATGACAGTAAAAGGACATGTATAAATGTAAATATCTTTCCATGTAGCAAGAGCACATGAGAATGAGAATAAATTCCTATTCGAGGGGCATGTATAGTTGTAAGATTGAATACAGAGGCATGAATGCATTAACATTTTCCCATGAATGTCAGTTTTATGTTTTATCACTTCAACAGGCCTTCCATTTACTGTATTAAGCTGCTTTAAAATGATACAAATAAATGAAAAATAAAATGTTTTTAGACATAAAAACAGGCATCTTGTTTACGTAATGGCAACTGTACTAACCAACACGAACGTCCTTCTTCCAAATTGCCATAATATCAGCCCATCTCCGACAGATCCTAAGTGTTTCTCTAAAACATATATGTGGAAAAACAAGTGTGTGAACATGAAATAATACAAAGTGAATACAATGTTATCCGTCTGATAATCACATTGTAAACAAAACACGGTTTGCTTCAAAGTCACAGGGTCATTGTTTTCTAGAGAAGTGTGCAATTCTAGCTGTTTTCAATGTCTGACGCACACCGGGTCTCTTTCCCCACATAACCCTAATGAGAACCCAGCGGACCTGCAGCCAGTGGAAACCCGTCAGATCTCTGAGAACACACCCCACCACAGGGATCACTGCAGGGCTGGGGGGGTTGCGCTGAGACAAGCATGCAGTAAACACCGGTAATCGAGACTCTGCAGTTCCCTGCCATATGGTGGCTTTGCGTGACAAGATTATTTAAGGTGACTAAAGGTTTCTGTAGGTGGGATACGGCCGTGGTAATGTTGTATTCTCGGTGTGTGGAAAGGTCCTTTGAAAATGAAAACACTGCTAGAGTGAATCCAGCAAAGATCCATGTCATGAGATGAAGGCACCTGACACGACGTCCCAAAGAACTTCACAAAATAAAGAGAGTCTTTTTAACAGTGTTATGTCAAAACGATTTATCCTGAATTACATGTTTTCTCCCAAAAAACAACACAGTTACTTTACAAAAGAAAACACTCATCATAACACATGGCAGCCAATAGACGACCATCGAGGTATGAACAATAACATCATCTAAAAATCTCAATTTAATAACAAATGTGTTTCTAAAATATAATCACGTGAGCCTTACTTTACAGAGAAAATCAAACCTCATAACCTAGAAAAATTCAGTTTGTATAAGGCTATATTAAATAAAGGCTCTATATTAATAGAAACGTAATATATAATTCTAATGTATTTATTTAAAATGAATAAAACTAATTACACACAAAAAACAAGCGCAACTAAATATGACTAACCCGTAACAAGCATTATGAATCTTTTTTGGGACAGTGAAGAATAGGTGTAAAAAGAATAAAATACAGATAAAAAATGACACGCAGTCATATGTGGAGTATCGCTTTTTTGCTCAAAACCGCCGCGCATCAATACAGTTCACGTACAGCCGATACCGTGATCCATCATGATAAAATAAACAATCACGCACTTACCGAAAACATGCTCCATCCATTCAGTTATGGCTCAACGACAGAGATCAGGGTGCAGTTACGCGTCTATAAGAAATAAACGGGAGACAGGTTCACAAAACCTCTTTCTCTGTCTCTCGGTCTCGCTTTACCACAGCCACACGGAGAAGCGCGTTCACGCACACACGCGCAATCGTCTTGCAGGTTACACGAGACACGCTAGACAAATTCGTAACCTCCAAAACACGTTTTTTATATAAAACGTGAAGCAAACCTTGAATTCATATAGATTTGGTGCAAATTGGACGCAGTTTAAATAAGCTTGTTATTAATCTCATTACGTTGTCCATTACTTGAGTTATTGACGCATTTGAAACAGCAGAGGAGCCCCAGCTAGCAGTCAGTTCTGTGCCGATTCTGGCTTTCTTCCGCCAGTGTCGGCTGACAGTTGGACAGATTTTCCGGTAATGCACCAGAATTGGCCCAGATGAGGAAGCAATGAACGCATTTTAAATATTATTTACAGCTGTTGGCCCAAGTCTTGGCACTATCGGCTGAAGTCAGGTCGACTGAAGTAGTGTTTCACTTTAATTGGGCCGAATCTGGCATTGTGTAGTTGGATTGACTACATTCCAGTGTATCTGGCTTTATTATGGTTAAATACCATGCATAAAATAGCCTTAAGGAACAGTGACACGGAAATGATAACACATTTCCACTAAAACACATTTCCATTAATGCGTATTTAGTCACTGCATGGATCCACACACACACCTTGACAAAGTTGTATTTATTTTAATAAACGTATTTACATTAATAAACGTATTTTGTACTAGATGCAGTTGGCCTAAACGGACAATACAGGATGTGGCCCGATGCCAATAAAACAGACACAGAGGCGGAAATTTTAAAGTGCCCTGCAGACGGACATTATAAAGTATACAGCCCGATTCCGTGGAGTATGGCGGGAACTCCGGGCCAAAACCTAACGTCCGATCGACCGACCGACCGACCGTCTGTCTAACCGAACGTCTGACCGGACGTCTTGAACGTTTGTGCGGGTGACCCACGTGACGACCTGACGTGACGTCAACGTCTCAAAATAAGCGCTTTTTAATCGATAACACATCGACATTACAAGCATTAAGTTAATTTTTTCTTAAAAACGATTTGAACTGCTTGTGCTGTACTGTTTTTATTAACACTGGGTGTGTTTGAAATGTATTTCAGTGTTTAAAGTGTTTACCATTATGTTTTACTCTGTAATACAGGTTTACTATTTGATTGTTTTATAAAAACAGGGGGTTTCAGATGGATTTCAATGTTTAGAAATACGTCAATTTGCTCTGTGTGTTTTAAGTTTTAAAGATAAGCAATAGTGCCTCCAGAATTTAACTGTACAGGCAATTACACATATAACAATAAATGCATTGAACTTCAACTGCAGTTTTCATGAGAGGATTCATCAGAATTTATTCCTTTACAGAAAATGTATAGTTTAAAAAATATTTATTCTTATCAGTGTAAAAAAAGAAACAGTACATTACAGTTTTTCTCAGTCCAAATTGCTTAACTACTTTAACTATAGTTTAACCATGGTCATTTGTATTTTACTAAATGTAATCAATCCACTAAAATGAAAATATTACCACAATTTTACTATAATAAAATACGGTTTAAACAAGATACAATTTTAACTTTATTAAGAAGAGCTATAGAAACATAGAATAAAGTTGAATAGAACTGTTTAATTACACAGTGCCTCACAAATAAAAGTCAGGAACAAAAGTGTTATTTTATGAAGCGCGGTTTTTAATTTAAACCTGTAAACAGATAAATATGCTGTGTTATGAATTTACCGTCACCAAGACTTGTTTGTTTTCATATCAGCCACAAACAACCAACTGGCCAAACAATCTTGCTACATTTCTTTCATTAAAACCCTATAACACGTTCTTACGTGTGTTTACATGTTGTTAACACGTACCAATAGCGCCCGGTCGACAGAGCCGGTATTCTATCGTCTTAATAACGTGTTTTCCACCTGTAAGAACACGTTTAAACACGTTTGTGTTTGCTTTACCTTTATTTAACATCGTATGATTCAGTATCCTCCAGCTAATCCATTTTTGATTCATTTAATGTCTGGTTTAGACGGTTATATGATGTAGAATGTTATTAAAGTAAAATAAAGTGTAATCCTTCTTCGGGGTTTATTTTGGTTGCGGACCGATATTAGTGGCGCATACCGCCATCTAGTGACGGAGTGTAAAGTCCCATAGACCCTAGAGACCACATACTGCGTTACTTACGTTTGAAATATGTATTTATTTAATAGTTTGCAGCTTCAGGTGAAAGCTTTAAATGTCCATGTTTTTAGTTTTGTAGGTGTTACAGTAGTAGACTAATACAATTGTTCCCACATGAGAAATACTCCAGTACACTTTTAATATAGTAAACTGTAGTGATATTCCTTCATACTAAGTGATCTTTACTAAAGTAAATATTAAAATATAGTATTTACCGTTAACAAGTAACTATATTCTAGTATACTACGATACTTTTTAAAGACGTATATGGTGACCATACCCGAAATGTGACCTCTGCATTTAAACCATCCAGTGATAGTGAACACACACACACACACACACACACACACACACACACACAGAAGAGTGGGCAGATATCACTGCAGGGCCCGGTGAGCAAGTGGGGGTAATGTGCCTTGCTTAAGGGCACCTCAGCCATTACCCGTCGGTGCTGGGAATAAGCAGGGGCAACCTTCTGATCACGAGTACGATCTCGGACCGCTGGGGCACGACTGCCCACTAATCCCCATACAAATTTTCAGCTTGATGTTCAAATTAATAGGACTGTTTATTTTGTTCATTTGTATCAAAGACAATTCATTCATTGTAAATGCTCCTGAAATTAAAGGGTTAAATTCCGACACAAAGTCATATATATATTGCACTGCACAGTCCTTTAATATTATTTTTAATTAACCAATATATGATTTTTAAGGTTATAATAAAACATTTTATTTTATTCTTCAGGCACCTTGCAATAACGACAAGACACATCCCTTGTTAAGAAACACGAAGCTAGTAGGGAATGTTGCAAGAAGTTTGATAAATTGACGGCATTTACACCAGAATTACTATTCACAAATAGACATTGTGTAGTATTATGGGATATTGTACATATTATATACATATATTGATCTATACCATATTTAATAATTGAAATGACTATTATGACTGCTGGACACACACACACACACACATTTGGAAACAGTTACTAGGAGGCACTAAAATTGCTTATCTTCACAAGCTTTTTAAAGTTTCACCATATTGTTATTGTTAAGCAAAGGAGCTGAAATATATATATACATTTTTTTCATTTTTCATCAAGGTAAAGACAAAACTTAAAACAGAGAGTAAGCAATAAAACACACAGAGCAAATTGACGTATTTCTAAACATTGAAATCCATCTGAAACCCCCTGTTTTTATAAAACGGTACAATCAAACAGTAAACCAGAGTAAAACATAATGGTAAACACTTATTCTATAAACACTGAAATACATTTCAAACACACCCAGTGTTAATAAAAAAACAGTAGGCCTACAGCACAAGCAGTTCAGATAGTTTTTAAGTGAAAATTAACTTAATGCTTGTAATGTCGATGTGTTATCGATTAAAAAGCGCTTATTTTGAGACGTTGACGTCACGTCAGGTCGTCACGTGGGTCACCCGCACAAACGTTCAAGACGTCCGGTCAGACGGACGGTCGGTCGGTCGGTCGATCGGACGTAAGGTTTTGGCACGGAGTTCCCGCCATAGTGGAGCAGCAATCGGCCCACAAGTTGTGGAACGGCAACATGACGACTGTCGTCACTAATTTGAATCATGCAGAGCGGGAAACTGAGCTCATTTTGGACACCATCACCAACTGGTAAGTGGTCGCTGATTCAATTTTAATATGTTAAACATGCATGAAAACAATGAAAAGGATTATTTGCTAACTATTCAAAAGCCTGAATCATACGGCACATTAAGCCCGCAAGCATGTTTGATTTAAAGTGGATATTAATGTAAGAAAGTACCAGGTTTTGAGGAATGATTAACGTTTATTAAGGATATAACCCCCCCATTCAATTAATGAGGTCTCCCATAAACGTTTGTTTCGCTGTCCGAATTCGTTGTTGTTATTCTTATAATGTTTTTTTTATCTTATATTGTTTTTTTATATAACATTAGCCTATACTGTGGCTTAACATTAGTAACTGCAAAAGCGTTTAATATTGTATAAACAGCAGTGGTAGTTAACTGCCTGTAGCTATTTGGGGTTGAATTCTAAATATATTTGTGGTTTTCATAAAGTGCTTGTGTTTATTGCGATGCACAGATTTGACGGCGTATGACGCTCTCGACTCATATTCTTTCGTTATGCGAAGGCAGGCGATTATCAACGCAGTGCCACATGTAGTCGTCAACGTCGAGCAGATCAGCATATTTATTAACTTTAACTGCACTTTTATCTAAAGGCATCTTCTGAGGTAACTCCATGAGCATGCGCTAATTGCTCTTTAACACTGGTAACGTTAGCGTAGGCAGTGGGGCTGAATCAAGTAATTCACGAGCAATAACCCTCTACAAAAAGCATTAATTTTCCTCATAAATATCATGTTATATGCTTATATTCCACATTTTACATGTAGTTTTTCTAACGGTTATGATGATAAAATAAAAGGTTTAATTGGAGAGATGATTGAAGGTGTTTTCCGGTGCTTCAGCATAAGACTTTCTTTAAGTGTTTAGGATTTTGATTTATAGAGTTTAAAACGGTTGGCTTTTTTGTGTACATGTTTATATTATGTTTTACTTGAACTAATCAACCTGTTAAATGATTTTTAGCAATGTCTTGAACGTGGAAGATCTAAATACGACTTATTATACAAGATTTCTAGTAGATTGCTGTTTTCCTTTTATTATTTTAAGCTTCAGAACCCAAATGTCAACTGATTTTTTACTTTCACTTGGGTGTGTACAGAAATGTTAATATCAATAGGAATACTTTAAGTAGTTAAAAAATATACTGTACCGAGTGTTCCATATTTTAGTCATAATAACAAATTGTGGTGTCAATTAGGGAAAAGCATTCATTACGTTATTTCCTCCCTACCTTCAATTGTTTTACTTCAATTAAACTTTTTTTTTTTTTTGAGAAACAATGCAAATTTCTTTGCTTATATTTAGCAAGGATGCCAACATTTTGTCCACAACATTAAATGGATAGTTGGAAAATATACAGTATATCTCCTATGGTGTGACAAAGCAATTTTTAGAAAACTAAAATATATATATTTTTCAAAATTTTGCTGTCAAACCATGGAACACTCGGTACAGTATATTTTTTAACTACTCGTATAGAATAGATAAAGATATTTTTTATGTACTAAACGAGATTTTTTATGTGGTTTTCTCTGTTGTCTGTTTCTGCAGGTAGGAAAAAGTAAAACCACATCAGGTAAGAACATGGATCAGCGTAGTCTTAGAAAACGAGCAGTGAAGCGGGTGAATTCTTTACTTTCCTCCTTTGACAATGAGTTACAGGCCTCTGGCACTAAAGAATTACAATCTACTGAAAGTTCAGAGAATGTGACAATGAATGTCTTTAATGAGCAGGAAGACTCTGTGGAAGATCAGCAACACATTTCTGACAGTGAAGATGATTCCCAGAATTATGACATAGAAAGTGTCCATATACCACTAACCGAGTCTTTGTGTGATTGGGCAGTTAATTTCAGGGTGTCCCTAGTAGCTCTGACTGCACTTCTGGCCATCTTGAGAGTTCATCATCCTTCGCTACCAAAGGATGCTAGAACTCTTCTCCATACAACTACCTCCTACAATATCCAAGATGTTGCTGGCGGTACTTACCATTACATCAGCATTTTGAAAGCTTTTGCAAAAACCATGGAACAAGTTTGGTGTCATATTCCAAACAGGCATGAATTTAAATTGCAGCTGCATGTAGATGGGTTACCTTTGTTTAAGAGCTCCCCTGTGCAGTTCTGGCCAATCCTTGGCTTGCTACAGGGTGTTGTGAAGAAGCCAGTTCTCATTGCTCTGTTCTGTGGCAATTCAAAGCCAAAATGTCTAGTTGAGTATCTTAAAGATCTTGTCAATGAGTTAAAAGCACTAAGCCAAGGATTTGTTTTCAAGGGAAAACAGTGCTTTCTAAAAGTCACCTCTGTCATCTGTGATGCTCCTGCAAGAGCGTTCATTAAAGCAACAAAAAGTCACACTGGTTACTCGGGTTGTGACAAGTGTGTCCAAGCAGGTGTTTATGTCAAACACAGGATGACATTTCCAGAGGTCAGCAGCCCACTCCGGACCGATCTGTCTTTTAAAATGATGTGTGATGAGGACCATCATGTCACAAAGTCTCCTTTAATAGATGCGGATATAGGCATGGTGACATGCTTTCCTCATGACTACATGCATCTAGTTTGTCTTGGGGTAGTGCGTAGACTGTTGGATTTATGGATAGCATCTGGCCCCTTACTCTGTCGCTTGTCCTCTCGTCAGATGGACCTTATCTCTAGTGAACTTGTATCCTTAAGAAGTTTCATTCCCATGGATTTTGCCCGTAAACCCCGAGCACTTTCAGAAAGGCTCAGGTGGAAAGCCACCGAGTTGAGACAGTTCTTGTTGTACACAGGTCCAGTGGTCCTTCAAAATGTGTTGTCAGCTGCAGTGTACAACAATTTCATGTTATTATCTGTTCCCATTTTTCTTCTTGCTAGTCCATCATTGTCTGCACATAATAACGACTTGGCACACACACTACTTGTGTCATTTGTGACACACTTTGGTGAATTGTATGGTCCTGAATTTGTTACTTACAATGTTCATGGGCTGACCCATCTTTCAGAGGATGTTCGAAGACATGGAAATTTGGACCTGATATCCGGATTTCCATTTGAGAATTATTTAGGCAAGATGAAAAAGATGATAAGAACTCCGCACCATCCACTAGCCCAAGTTATTCGTCGAATCTCTGAAATGGATTCATGTACAGAGAATGATGAAGTTTCACATGGAAAGATAAAGCTGCAAAAGGAGCATTACTCTGGCCCAGTTCCTCCCTCTATAATGGGCACACCAGTACTTCAGTACCAGCAGCTTGTTATGGAAGGTACCAAAATTAATGTGTCAAGTGAAGGAGACAGATGTGTTAAGATTGGTGGCTGCATTGCTTTGATTGACAATATCCTTCAGTCCCAGGACAAAATATATATTGTGTACAGGCAATATGAATTAATGGAACCATTTTTTGACTATCCTCTGAATTCACTGCAGTTGGGAATCTACCTGGTTGGCCAAATCTCGTCATGCCTAAAAACAATTCAGTTATTTGAACATGTTGAGAAATATGTGAGGCTTCCAAAACAAGACAAATTTGTTGCGGTGCCGCTACTACACTTGTGCCAGTGATTTCATTTATACCTTTGCATATGCACAGCTTAATAAATTCAGCTGTGTCTCTTCTTTTATGCTAAAAGATTCAAAATTCTGTTTTAATCTTCATTTTTTACATTCCTTGACAACTTTCTTTACATTCCTGTCATTTACATGTCCTTTGTTGTTTTAAACAGCCTATAGGCGTAGTTTACCCAAAAATAAAAATTCTGCTATCATTTACTAACCCTTTTGTCATTTGTCATGTATGACTTTTTCTTCTGCATAACACAACAGAAGATATTTTGAAGAATGCTTGTAAAAGAAAACCGTAAATCCATAAACTTTAATTAATTAAATATTGTGTGACATTGGGGTGAGTAAATAATCAGCTACATTTGGCAGAGTAATCCATTATTCAAAAATGTGGGGGGTTTAACTTTAATAATAAAAAAACAAAGATATTTTTATACAGTGTATGTTAAAATTGTTTTACATAACAGATATGTTCAAGGTTGTCGAATTTATTGAAACGCACGAGGTGGAGCTGGTCCCAGCCATGTGGGTAGAGAATGGAGAGTGCTGTTGGCCTAATTCTCTAAGAGGCATGGCCCTACACCAGGCCATCAAAAACCAGATGGCTCCTCATCTTAACTGGGACCGATGGGATGTCCGAACAATGTTTTCAACAGGTAAATTTGACTTTAATCCTAGGTTTCTCTTATTCTGAGGCATTGTACATTGATGACTATTTGGTAAGGTACATTATTGCTCATTTGAAATGTCTTACTCTGCTTGGTTAATCTCTGCTTTCTGTGTCATTAGAATATAGGTTGTCTGCTCAGCAGTATAATTGATGTTAGGCTGATGTTGGTACCTATAGTCATTGTTTGTGAAATTCATAATCTACGGTAGCAGTCAAAAGTGTAGACACACTTGACAAAAATGTCTCTTTTGATCTTACAGATTTCATAAAATCAGAAGGTGTATATTTCATTATTGAATTACTTCTATCAAGTAATGTGTAAGAAACAACTAAAGAGTCCAGCATAGACATTAATTATTCCCAGGTTAAGACCTTAAGTAGCTGAATGATAAAATCCCAAGAGTACAATTTAGCAAATTCGAATTAAATGTTTACAACTCTGAGATGCTAAAATGTAACATTGTTAATTTAATTCAGATTTTTTAATGCTTTTGATCTTAACAGTTTTTGTTTTGTTGAGTTAACTAAACTGTATTTTACAGACAACTATGAGGAGGGCAGGAAGAAGGCCAAAGAGGCGGAGACCTGGTCAGACCTCCAGTCAGATGCCGAAGTATCTGGGCAAAGACTACCAAGGCGTAAAACGTAATTGTTTGCCAGATCACTATTGGTATTTTCTGATGTTTTGAGGCTATATTTAATGTCTAAGTTTTCGTTAAATATTGTAGAATTTGGCAATAGTGCACGTTCTTATTAATTTAGATAAATTCTGTTATTTTATTAAAATAGGAAGAGTGTACGGATTGGCCCCCCTGGAGGTCAGGCTCGTTGTTCCTTGGACTCAGAGGATGAGTATGCCCCACCGCCTAAACAAATTCATCCACCGGCCCCCATAATAAACTTTCCTACAGTCACCCCAGCCACCACTTTACCAGCAGAAGCACCAGCAACACCACATGACTCCTTCACAGAGATGCTGCAGAACTGGGAGCCAATGGATGAAATTCCACGTGAGTATATTCTTTTGTGGTTTGGTTTGAGATTTAACTTCTTTGGTAGGTATTTATTTTGTACAACTGGTCCTAAATCCATTAAACACAGTGTTCTCCTGTTGCAAGGGTGTCAGACATCCCGAGGAACGCCCCAGCAATCTTCAGAAACAGGTAAAGCCAATGGTTATTTCCATTAATTTTTTTTCCTAATCTATAAAAATTATATTCCTATGAAATAAATTTTATTGTTTTTAAGTGTGTATATAATTTTTTTATTATTTTATCTTCTTTGCCATAGCCATGCTGAGGGAGGTATTAACTAAATTGGAGATGGTCTTGGACCAACAAACAACTATCCTGAGATTGCTGCAGCTGCGGGAGGTTCAAGTGCAGCCTTTCGATATTGAGGAAAGTTCTCTGCCCCTCAAAGACCTTCCTCACCTGCATAGTCTGGAGGAAAGAATGCAGCAGAGCCCAGATTACAAACAAAAACTGGTAAAATACAATTTAATTTATTTAAAAAAAAGTATTTTTATAACTTAAATTGACACTCAAATCCTTGATGTGAACGAATGACTACTGTAATAACTATGACCAACCTTGTAAACTGTTAAAGGTGAACTGGTTGGGGCTAATTGGCGGGACAGATGTGCGTGACTGCACCTGGCGCATACTAAGAAGGTTGATAGCCAACTCACTGGCAAAAAACCTCAATTGGAGAGGAGTCAATGGAAAGACATCGCTTGCCACCCTCCAACTCAGAGACGTAGTGATTAGTAAGTATATAAGTTTAGAAATATTATTACTCTCTCAGATGTTTTACGTAGTAAATGCTTACGATGTCATAACAATATGACTTCTTTATCTGTAAGGTGCAGTTCGGAGAAACCCTCTCACGGCTAATGCTGCTGAAACTGACGTGGAGGGGACCATGAAGAGGTGGCTCCAGCTGGCAGCGGACCGGGAGGGTGGGCGCAAGAGACGTCTTTTGTTAAAGGAAAAAAATTAGTCTGTGCATCTGTGTTTGTGACTGTAATGACTAATGTTTTTTTAATGTAAAAAGAATGATTTTGGTGGGTGGGTCATTTTGTAATTTAGTTTTTCTGAAAATTTTTAAATAAATGTTTTTAACTTGTTATTTTCTTTTTGATTGTTCAATTGTTTAAATACCTTTATGACAGGTGTGTTTGTAGCTGAATAGGTTCATGTTTTGTAAGACAAAAATAGATTTTTCTTGTAAAATTAGTTTGTGTGTGTGTGTCTCTGTGTAGTGTATTTGTAAAGTGTGCTGTATTTGTTTATTGTTAACATATGTTCAGATTACAATGTATTTTGTTAATGTTTAGTACATGGTCATATGTTTTTGTTTAATGTGTTCATATTGTTATGTGTTAAATTTTAATAAAAGCCCTTACTCTTTTTACACAGTTAAATTGGTCTTTTCCTATAAATAGAAATACATTTACCTTATATTAAATAATGGGCCGCATCTGGCCCGGGGACCAAGCCGATGATGGCAGAACAAAGGGTCTGGGCCATGCCTGGGCCAGATCGAGTCACTTTACACTGTGCTAGCCCAGATCCGGGCCATAGCAGTATGTAAGAGTAGTTTTACAGTGTGTGGGCCGTGTCTGGCCCAGAGAAAATTGGTTGTGTCCATTTTCAGTGGTGGGGCCAGTTTTGGGCCGGGGACCCAGCCAGAACTGGGCCAGAACTGAAGCAAATATGCGGCCCAGTGGTGGGCCAGACAAATTTTGCTAGCTGGGGCGTGACTGACGGCTGTAAACTATTAGAAAATGCGAACGTGATGTGATATTATCATATGTGCTGTAAGTGAAATTATCATATGTGCATATTAAGTGCTGTAAATCACAGTTATAAAAGACTTTTATATCAATATAAAATTCAATTAACGCTCAGCGCAATTAACTGACACCGAAATCCCATCATGTATGATATATTACAAATGAAAGTACGGGCAATTTTAGTCTTTGTAGTTCAGTTTGTTTAGAAATAATATATATATAATAATATATATATATACACATTATAATACAGATTATACACATTTTTCGTTCCGAGAACCAAAAACTAACGTTCGGGGAACGTTCTGGAAATCAAATATTGTTAGCTGGGATAGTAGCGCGTGTAACATTTTATGACAACGAAGGAGCAATGGTGACATCTTCTGGACGAATACGGTAGCATAACATAAACCTGTGTTTTCATTATTTTCCTGTTGTATACGTCTAGTTGTGTTTCGTGGTGCACACAAACTTCCTGCATTTCACACTGTACTACCATTGAAAGTGACATGGCATCCTTTGACGTGACAATTAACGCAAACAAAGGTCAAATACAGACACAATAACAAGTAACACGCGTGTCGTGTTTGACATTCCTCCAAAGTAACTGTAGGTGTCGGGAAAACGCCCACACAACGTCACGGTTGGTTATTTTCAGTTGCTCTAACAGCCGTGTAAAAGACGACAGAACGACTCATGTAAGTGTGTTTTTCACTTGTGCAATAACTGTTCGATATGTATTCAAATGAGGATTTGTGCTTATTGGTTTATGAAGGAGACACGACATTTCGTTTTAGTTACGCACACCGTGTTTTTACGTTTTCATGCAGCCTGTATTTCAACGTCAATTTGCATGTTATTGTTCAAGTTACAGCACAACCCTAGACTGTACGGTCTGTTTTTATAGTTTGTGTCTCAAAGCCTAGTGTGCTTCCTACCTATGTTCCCTAGAGTACATATGTCCATAAATGCTTGGAAACATATAAACCCTGCTTATCGGATCCCACAGATAGCTTTTCGGGGGCCTGTAAAGCCTAAAGGTTGTCTAAATGCGCAGCTTACTATGTTTTAAGCATCCGTACTATTGTGCAAGGTATCATGACTCAGCAGTAGTAACGTAACTGTGACAGTAATCATGTTAGGGTGTATAACAGTGTTTCATTTACACATGTGAGGTGTTCTCTATCTACACATCTATCTAAAGGACAGTTTTGAAAGGACAAGGGCAAGTAGATGCTGCATGCAGTGTAATCTGTGTGTGTGTGTGTGTGTGTGTGGAATACCAGTCATTCTTGTATTCATTTGCATGTAAACTATGAATTTGCATGTAAACTATGATTTGGGGTTTAGATTAGGTCTTTTAGATGTATTATCCATAGTACTTCTGCGCTGGATTTTTGTGTTTTATGGCTGCAATACACTACAAGACTTTTAAACTAGACATCGTTCACTTGCAGACTTTTTTTGGAAGTTTCTGATAGAAACACACTATGAGATCGAATATGCAGACTGGCACAGACTTTCTGCCATAAATCCAGACTAAAATCTGTTATCCAAAAATCTTTAGTCAACCAAAGGCTAAAATAGTCCATAGTCTGGACTTGTTACAGAAAATCTGTGCCAATGTGGTGAGTTGCCGTGGCGTCACTTTACTTCAAATATAAATACTTTTGTGTGATTTTAAGTATTAATCAATTATTATTCAGCATTATCACAACCGTGAATAATTCTAATAATATCTATTCTCTATTTTCTAATAATCAGAAAATGTTAGTCTTAAAATAAGATAATGCTGAATAATAATTGATACATTTTTGTCAAAACCACACAAAAAGTAGTGAAGTAAGGTGAAGTCACGGCACCCGTCCCTTCAGTTGTCTATGTTGACCTCAGGTATATCTGAACAGCTGGTAAAGCAGGCTTGACCAGCTAATGACCATAGATCACACATTAGCTATCAGACGTTTGTGTTAAATGTAGGACTGTGCAATTAATCGAAAATGAATCAATTTTGACCTTCAACAATAAAAAAATAAAATAATCGAGACAAACGATTGCGGAACATGTTTACATATTTCTTCTTCTCTTGTTTTAGTACATAATCTCAGACCATGGCAGGCACTGTTCGTACCCAGCTGCTGCTGTCGAAGCAGTACGGCCGAGCTTTCTCTGTGCTCAACTCACAGATTCACACTAGCTGTGTCTTGGGCTCTAAAGACCACTATAAATTTCTCGTGCTTGGTGGTGGGAGCGGTGGCATAGCGATGGCCGCACGTATAAAAAGGAAGGTCGGTGCGGAAAACGTGGCCATTGTTGAGCCAAGTGAGGTATGCCCGTCAAAGTGCCATTTACCATTTACAGTTCCCGTTTTAAGGTCTCCTTTATTGTATATTATAAAAAGGTTTGGAATGACATGAGGGTTAGTATGTGATTTGTATTTAGATGAACTGTCCCTTTAAGAGACCACTACTGTTTTAGATTGGTGTTCTGGAAGCATCACATTCAGGTTAAACAAGTTCCTGTTAACTGCATGTGCACTGTATGACATTTACATACATACTGTTAACATGCACATGACAAGCAAATTAGAGGATGTTCAGTCTAATACTTAGTACCTCATGGATAAGTAATTAAACATTTCACCTTAAAGTGATAGTTCACCCACAAATAAAAATTCTGTCATCATTTACTCACCCTTTTGTCATTTCAAACCTGTATGACTTTCTTCCACAGAACACAAAAGGAGATATTTTGAAGAATTTTGTTAACTGGCCCTTATTCACTTGCATTGGTTTTGTGTCCATACAAAAGAAGTGACTGGGGGCCAGTGCTGTTCGCTTACCAACTTGAATATCTCAAAATATCTTCTTTTGTGTTCTGCTGAAGAAAGAAAGTAATAAAGGTTTGAGAGGTGAGTAAATAATGACAGAATTGTATTTTTGGGTGAATGATCAATTTATAACATTACGTTTAATGCACTTTTTACTATGTTGTAGATGCACTACTACCAGCCTATATGGACGTTAGTTGGTGCAGGGGCTAAAAGTGTCGCTTCCTCCGGACGATCAACAGCTAGCGTGATACCCTCAGGTGTAAAGTGGGTAAAGTCCAAAGTGGCCGAATTTGATCCTGAGAACAACAGCGTCTACATAGACTCTGGAAAAAAGGTATGCGACAGTAATGAGACCGACAATTATGGCATTAAAGTGTGGCAGAATGCCAGTTGATGTTTTTTTCTGCATTGGATTACCGTCGAAAGAAATGAAAAGTGAAATGCGTCACTTAAAGTGAAAAGGTTTTTTGTTTGGAATGATCTGTGTTCATTTTATTAAACCCCAGAAGGTGTGTCATTATAAAGTAATAGAAGTATTCCAGTAGATATAACTTCAGTTATGAAGCTACATGAGGGTGTTGCGTAAACACTGCACGGGTTCTTACTTTGTTTGGCAAGATTATTGAAAAAAATCTCCACGACATTAAAGTTTCTTTTTTCATTTTTCCACAGATTTCCTATGACTATCTGATTGTAGCTCTTGGTCTTGAGCTTCACTATGAGAAGGTATGAACGACAGCATTTGTTTTATTAACATTAGGTTTATATATAGCAGATGTTCTTAAATATTTTTACGTTAAAGCCCCCCACTGTATTTAACAATTTTCAAAGCCCCCCTCACAAAAAGTCAAACGTTACACTCAATAAAATATTTATGACCTTTACATTAACTGGAAAAATGGTTTACTCATTATAATAATGACCTAATAATAATTTGAGATCTCTTATCAAAATTACTTGGATAATTTTGTTTAATTTGGAAGTAAGCGGGGCCCCCCGTTGAGAACTACTGTTATAAATAATTATTGGTTAGTGATCATACCTATGTTGGGATGAGAATATGTTGTTCAACAGGAAACATTCTTGGATTTATGGCAAAGGTTTGGGCGTGGCGTCAGATTGTTGCAACATCAGTCTAGAGGAAGTTTTAATATCGCTAGCAGTAATAACTGTACATGTGTCTTCCAGACTTGATATCAAAGTTCAAGTTTAATAACTACCTCGCAAGAGACAGTGTATGCAAAGAAATATAACACCGTATTCTCACGCTCAAATCACAGATGTGAAGTTGCTGTCCTTCTAAAAACCTTGTATCTCCCTATTTGGTGATTTACATTTTTTGCCATATATCCATAGTCACCCTTTATGTTTGTCACTGGGTTTTGCAACCAATGAAAAGTGCCATAAAATGTGCTTCAAATGCTTATCTTTTACAACACAGTATTTAATCATTTAAAAAGTACATTGTACGATTTGAAAAGTTTTGATGAGTGAAAATGATAAACATCTACACATTACAGATTAAAGGTCTTCCGGAAGGTTTTAAACATCCCCAAATCGGTTCGAACTACTCACTGCAAACGGTGGAAAAGACCTGGAACGCACTGAAGAACTTTAAGGAGGGCAACGCGTTGTTCACTTTCCCGAACACCCCTGTGAAATGTGCAGGAGCTCCTCAAAAAATCATGTATCTCTCCGATGCCTTCCTGAGAAAGGTGTGATGTTTAGGAAGACATTATGAAATGATAAACATTTCCAAAAACTATAAAAAGATAAACTAAGATTCATGGTAGACTAATTTATACTTTTATGTATAGAAATTTCAGCCATTCTCTTGTTTTTCATTGACATCACCAATGATCGTGTTTTGATTCATTTTCAGACAGGAAAAAGGTCCAAAGCCAACATTGTTTACAACACCTCCTTGCCAGTTCTGTTCG
The DNA here is from genome assembly GCF_947034865.1 of Barbatula barbatula. NCBI lineage: Eukaryota > Metazoa > Chordata > Actinopteri > Cypriniformes > Nemacheilidae > Barbatula > Barbatula barbatula. The sequence continues at coordinate 7,921,122 of NC_136788.1, forward strand.
GTGTCAAAAAATATGCAGATGCTTTGTGGGAGATTGTGAAGAAACGGGACCTTAACGTAAATCTCAGACAAAACTTAATCGAGGTTAGGGCGGAGGAACAAGAAGCCGTTTTTGAGAATCTTGACAAGCCAGGAGAAACAAAGGTTATGAAGGTAGCCGCTGTTAAAAAAAAAACTGTGTTAAATGTACAGTACATTTGGTATCTCACATACGGTTTGGGTCGTAGTATGAGATGCTCCATGTAACACCTCCGATGGGGCCACCTGCAGTGCTGAAAGGCTCCTCGCTGGACGATACGGCCGGCTGGTTGGACATAAATAAGGAAACCCTTCAGCATAAAAATTACACCAATGTATTCGGTATCGGAGATTGCACCAATCTACCTACATCCAAAACGGCGGCAGCAGTAGGTATAAAAACCTTTAACAAATCTTGTTAAAATCAATTTCAGCATTTAGTATCTTCTAATGAGGTGATGTCCTGTGCACTAATGCTGAGAACTGATTTGTCTGGTGAGAGATGGGTTGTTTTAGCTAAATATGATGAGCAGTTAGATCATTTTTGGTTATGTTTTCCTACAGCTGCACAGTCTGCAGTGCTTGACCGAACTGTCAGCAGAATTCTGAAGAAACAGACACCAGATTCAAAGGTCACATACATGCTTATATGTACAATATTATTAGATTATTTCCCCTCCTAATCCATTTCCAGTATTTTTGAAGTCTGGACCACTGGGGGGTGCCGTGTTAAAGCAGTATTCACCCCTGAATCTGAATATGATTTTCTTCTTGAAGAGTAATAATTTTTCTTCCAAGCGGTAGAATGGGAGGTTATGGGTGTTGACTTTTTTAAGCAGATGTAAGTTCTGGTGACGAACGTTGCATTTTACATTTTCTTCCAATAGATAGCGTCTGGCGGGAGCTTTCGTCACCATCATTTGTCGGAAAAACAAGCCTCAGGTTCACGCGCATTCCAGAGATGACGGAAGCTAGACATCAACTTAAAATGCACTGTCCATAAGGATCTTTCTGTTAAATAAACGCATGGATTCGCTTCAGAAGACCTTTGTTAAGACCACAGCCGAGTCGACCAGTTCTTTGATCGATGGATGCACTTTTTGGAGCTTCAAGAAGTCAACACCCATTGACTCCCATTCTACCACTTGGAAGTAAAATGATATGTGGTATTATAACTACGAATGTATTATTGTTCAAGAAGAAAAACATATTCAGTTAGGATGCCTTGAGGGTAAGTAAAACATGGGGAAATTAAGATTCAGGGGTGAAGCACCAGTTTAGCCCAATCAATCTAAATTGAATAGTATGCTATTATGAAAATAGACCGGTTTACTAAAAACAAAAATAACCCAAACTAAATTGATTTGTTACTAATATTTAAAATGTAAACAAAGACTTCTTTTCGTTTCCATAAAAATTGCTTAATACTTTATTTCTCAGTATGATGGCTACACCTCATGCCCACTGGTCACAAGTTACAACACCGTCATCTTGGCAGAATTTGATTATAACGGGCAGCCGCTAGAAACCTTTCCTGTGGACCAAAGTAAAGAAAGCAGGATCATGTACCACATGAAAGCCGATGTCATGCCTCACCTGTATTGGCATGGTCTTCTCAAGTGAGTATGAAGTTCTGATCATTTGTATAGTTGTGCTTATGCCCAAAATGATGTGACTTTGGTCCTCTTCATTCTTAAGGGGATTTTGGGGAGGACCAGGACCATACCGGACCATGATGCATCTGGGGATGAAATAGAGCAAACCATGGAAACATATATCACATTTAAAGAAACAAAATGCTCTAGATTGTGATAGTTGTGTTAAGCTTGAGCTTGTTTATTTCTAGTATTCGATGCATTCATGTCTAATATTATTAAGAGAAGCATGCAGTGACATTTAATTCAATCGTTTGGTTTTGATGTATAATAGTTTTAAGGCTATGGCAAAAAAGGCCATGTAAAAAATAATGACAGTTAAAATGAATGATCAAGTGTTTCATATTAATCATATGCTATTTTTATAGATGAAAAATAAATCATAGATTTAATTGCATATGTGTTTATTTCTCTTTAAACACAATACAAAAAAGCCATCTTACAAATCCACTGCAGGCGAGGGTCCCAGGGTGGGCTGGATCAGCATCTCAGGCTGTATGCAGGAAACACCCTGGATAGATGGCCTGTCCATCATATGATGCCAAACGTTTAAAAGATTTCATCAAAAACTTAAAAAGATTAAAAATAACATCCCGCTGGGAGGTTTTAGAAAATCTAGTTAATAAACAAGTTTGCCAGAATATCAGAAGGTAAGAGAGTTTTGATCAATCATAATAGTGTGTTTATTTTGGAAACACTTATGATAAACTTATGAATTTTATCAACACGTGTTATTTAGCTATTATAACATGCTTGTTTTGAAATGAAATCCTTATGCATAAGTCACTAGTATGGCTGACCAAACCAAAAAGACAGATGTGCGTTTAAATGTGTATTTAATTTACATTTATATAGAATCTAGAGCCGTGCCTCCTTAATTTTGAAATTCCTAATTTGTGAGAATTACCTCAATATATTTGTTGTTATTTTTCAGTTTTGAAAATGTAACAAGAACGTATTCTCTCGCGCTACTTTGACGTCACGCGCGCATCGGTTCGGGCAGCGCCGCGAGAACTCGAAAGCCTCCCTCCAAAATGTTCGCGCATGCGCGCCGCGCTACAGCGTTATCCGGGTCTTTCGCGAGAATCCCTCTGAGAGGAGGCGGGAAATGGCGTCCCGAGCAGCTGTAGAAGATCTGTCCGCCGTTCTGTGACTCGCACTCAGCGGAGAACTCAACGACTGACACCCGCGCGGGCCGCTTCAGCCTCTGTGGCCAGATCCGCAACCATCTCTGGATCGTGCCGTCGCGACGCGTGTCATGTAAGTGTTCGACCCGAATCTGTTTTGACCACAATCGCGCAAAAATAAATATTTAACCCTACGCCACGGTCGCAGCGCTTTGAAATCTCGCGTCTTCACGACTCGCCCCCTCTGCGTGCGTGAACGTGTTGGTCGTGCAGATTAATACAACGCGGTTCAACTGCGGCGTGACGTGTTTTTACAAAACCCTCTTTACAATTATAACAATTATTTCGACACGTTTGTATTTTTCTGTGCACCTTTGCGTATGTTGAAGCTCGTGCTGCGAGACAACCACCAAGTCATCTGTTAGCTTTAGCCGCTAGCCTTACAAACGCCGTGAGACCCTAATAAATACATCCAAACGAAACGCGTTTAAATGCGTGAGCGCGGTTCGGTGGCTCGGCGTCCGCGGGCCGATTCTTAAGACCGTTTTCTGCCGTTTAATCGTTTAGTTGTCAAAACGGCTAATTGATTCGCTTGCTAACTTGAGCGCGACCATTTTTGGCTAATATTGTAGCTCGGAGGCAGGAGCTCTGCGAAATTACACCAAATGCGCAAACGTGGATGTTTCAGTCGAGTCGTAAATATAATACACTTTCAGGCAGGCTCGGGATATTTATGGGAAGACATTGACGGGATAAATTGAAGCTCCATTTGTTTGGGTTCAACAGAGAAGCGGGTTGTGAAGGAGACATGTTTCACCCCCGCCCACTTCTTACACTGGAACGCTATCCGAAGTCTTTCACATGTCATTGCTGTTATACACACCTACAGATGTGATCAGTCACAAACCGTTAGGAACAAAACATTACATTTTCGCTTGAGTAATAATAGTGATGTATGTACAACTCCGAATTAGATTAGACGGGTGTTCGCGCCATTTACTGTTGGTTATCTTGCCCCCAGCAGTTCAGCTGTTAAATATCATTTTTGGGAAGCCAGGTTGGGAATAACCTGCAGATGAGCAATTGTGTTTATTTAATCTTGAACATATGAGGTTATTAATAAGCTGCTATATTTGTTGACGTTAACTACATTATTAAACATAAGCCAATAATAAACGTTACTTGTTCAGTTTTAATTCATCTTATACCTTTTAATATGAAGAGTTTGGTTGCAAGATGAGATAACTCTGTTTTTAACATTTTTCAGAAATCATGTTTTTTTTGTGTATTCCAATTAATGTCAATAATAAAGTTTGTTGTGATTCAAGCTGTTGAACCGTTAACTGACACAATAAAAATTTAGGTATCTCATTTAGGAACCAAACTCTTCATATATATTTATTAAATCTGGGTTCTTAACATTAATGCTGCCTTCACGTGCTCTCAGAAATTCGATAATAAAGGGTATGGACGGTCGTCGACCCCGTCAGGGGCAAAACATTCAGCGAAATGACTGCTAACAATATCAGGAAACGCAATTCCGGGCAACATTTCAGTGTCCAGGAACACCTGATTCCTTTGTTAGTCATAGGAAGAGTCCAGCGGCTTGAAATTTCAGCAAATAAATGCGTGTTTAAGTCCCGGTTTCTTTGTTTCTTAGCCATTTGCTGTGCGTTTTACCACTCAGGGCAACATGTCCTAGCGCTCGAGGAGGCTGTGTCTTGGCGTCTTCATGTGGGGAAGTGACGTCAATGTACACCCTCTATTCCCACTTTAACACGGAAATAATTCATGGAATGGTGCTTAATTTTAGCAGACAGTTGTTATGTTTTAATGCTGCTAAATAATTCGTTGCACTAATGTTTTAATGTTATTAAATACGTCAAATGTTACTAAATCAAAACGAGAGCACGGGAAGGCAACATAAATCACAGTGATCAAACATGGATAATGACCGGTTCAATTGACTTTATTATGCTTTAACTACACACGTATCAATAAATATAATACAAATATGCAAGAAAACGAAGCAAATAACTGTGTTGTACAACGTTTTTAAAATTCCAAACTTTTTAACTTTCAGATGTTACAAATTATGGTAAAATGATTTGCTTACAAACACTGGTAATTTCTTTTTACAGGAGATTACTGTAAAGTTACAGGTTGTGCTGCAAGATTTTTGAAATAATATATTAATATAACAATAATTATAGCAAATACAATTCACAAAATTAATTTATAATATCTGTAAGTTTTTGTTCTATATTCAAATCTACTTCAGAGCAAGGTCAGGTATCCTCAGCTTTAACCTCTCATAGGCTTCAGTGGTTCACTTCTTTTTGTGACACTGGAAAAGAGAGTGTGTTTGCTAGGGTGTTTTGGAGACCTTTCTTGTCAAACGGCAGCAGGGGAGAGATCCCATTGTTTTCCTTTAGTTGCCATGACTGATCTCACACATGGAATTTCCCACTTTAACAGCCGTGCTGACATCTGAATGTCCTACGTTGGGCGTTATTAATTTGGCAATATTGAAAATGTACTTTTCGTACTAATGCTTTTTGAAATCTTCCTGACAGTCTAAATGTATTAGAGCAATACTCATTGTGGTTCTTGACCGATGTTGTCTTTGCTCAGTCTTACATGTGACTTTTGGGACAATGAGGCTGAGAGTGCGTAAAGCATCTCAGCAGCGGAGCACCACCCCGTCCGCCCGGACCACCAAGACCAAGAGGAAGCACTCCGAGGTGGAACACAGTCTGGCCCCAGAAGACGCCAAGATGCAGAAACAAGACACGGGCATTTTCTCCACCATCAAACGGTTCATCAGAGGCAATGCTGTCAAGGTAAGGAGTGTGCTTTGATTGTCACTTGAGCTGGGGATGGATCTGCCTGGTTTGATCTCAGTTGTGTCTCTAAATCCCAGGTGGAGCAGTGCACTCCTGCTAAAAGGAGCCGCGTAGACTGCGATTCGGACAGTAATCTGATCTCTTCCACTCCGACCGGTGGAAATCTGCCCAGCAGAGCCAATCCCAGAACACGCAGGAAAGGCCCTGTCAATGGAGGTAAGCTTTAGCTCTCTTTTTATGATGCAGTCATGGTTTCATGCACTAAACCAGTCACGTGTTTTTCTACTGAAGTTTTAAGACCTTGATATGTAAATGGTTTTTCATTGTGCATTAAAACTATGTCTTTCATATTATTTTGCTCAGATACCATGACAGGTCAGAGTAAGCCAGTGAAGCCCAACGGTAAGCTGGAGGTGCAGGCAGAGCCTCCAAACAGTCCTACCCGCACTACCCTACTGGGAACCATCTTCTCTCCTGTCTTTAGCTTCTTCTCACCAGCCAACAAAAACGGTAAGGGCTTGTGATGTCACTTGTCAGCCAATGACTGTATGTGTCCTTTCATAAAGCACCTTTTTGATATGTAGTCTTTTTGAACCCCTGCCTGACTCCCGATCATCCTCTAGCTACGGCAGGCTCTGACTCCCCAGGCCAGGCGGTGGAGGCTGAAGAAATCGTAAAGCAACTTGACATGGAGCAGCTTGAGGAAACCCCTACCAGCACTACCACTGAAGGAAGAGAGCTTAACTTTGACCCTGCACTAAACCTTCGAACGCTGCCTCATGCAGACACAACAGTGGAGGAAGGAGAGATCGTCACAGAGTCCGATATGCCACCTCTCACTGGTGAGTGTCTGGGATATGCGTATGTTTTTGGGCTGTTGTTTATTACAATTATAAACTTGAGTTCATTTTATAAAATCATTTAATACTTTTCTCAGTGAATGAAAGATCTTTGACCACCTTTGACTCCTCTTTAGCTGTAGGATCAAACAGCAATTACCCTGACGTCCCACCATCGCCTCCTGCTGAAGGAACTTACGAAGAAGAGTGGGAAGTTTTTGACCCGTAAGTGAATGCAACCAAATTGTCAACTTAAACTCAAAAAATATATATACGATGGGTGGCTGACTGCTGATTTTTGACTAAACCTCACAGGTATTTCTTCATCAAACACGTGCCACCGTTGACCGAGGAGCAGCTAACCCGTAAACCAGCGCTTCCTCTGAAAACCAGGAGCACACCTGAGTTCTCCCTCGTCTTGGATTTAGTACGTCTGCTTTAAATTCTCTACCTGTTAATGGTTGATGCAAGCTCCTGTTTATAGATGCGTTATCCAATTAGAATTGAGTTTCCACTGTTTTCCTCTTACAGGATGAGACTTTGGTCCACTGCAGCCTAAATGAGTTGGAGGATGCAGCCCTGACCTTCCCTGTACTTTTCCAGGATGTAATTTACCAGGTATGGGAGAAAATGCCTGCATGTGGTATTAACATGTGATCAGTATTACACAAGTATCTAACTTGTTTATAGTGTGTGTGTGTGTGTGTGTAACGTTGATTCATTTGTAATTCTCAAAGGTTTATGTCCGGTTACGGCCGTTCTTTAGAGAGTTCTTGGAACGGATGTCTCAGATTTATGAGGTAATTCTTTTTTCCTTCAATTTATTTTTAATTGTGTTTTTACAATATTTGTTTATTGCGGTGTCATGTGTTTTGTACAATATTATTTCCCCCATACTTGATAATACACATGTTGTGTTGACCACATTTGACTACATTTAATCCACAATTTTAGCCTGTCACCATTTATATATCCACTTTAAAAACATCCTGTCAATCTGTATCCACAGATCATTCTCTTTACTGCTTCCAAGAAGGTGTATGCCGACAAGTTGCTGAACATCCTGGATCCCAAAAAACAGCTGGTTAGGTCAGTTCCTGTCACATGAATTATCATTGGTGCGGTATTTAAACAAATGTAGCATCTATGTCATTAGATTGCTAAACATTTTGAATAAATGGAGGCTGTCTTGCTCCATGGGATGCCAACTTGTCACCTTTCAGCTAAATTTGTCGTTTTGAATCCAAAATGGGTCATTGTTGGGATTTATGTAGATCCGATAACTTTGTGAAAATATGTGGAAGGGGTCTGTGAGTCTTTTGACTGTGAATTAAATGAGGAGAATCATGTCCAGATGTTGTGTTAACGATGTCAAATCACTAGCCATTTTGCTGCGCAGATTGAGCACACATGCTCAACTCATGAATCAATATTAGATGTAACGCTAGTCGAATTGCGCAGCACCTGCGCATTTCTGACTGACTTCAACACAACCTTCACTAAGAAACAAGTAAAGATTGTTTGTTTGCCTTGAAAGGAACGGCGCAGACCCAAGAAACATATGAACTCTTCATGTGGTTGTCTATGCTAGACACTTTAAGCAGACTAATCTGATTATGTGCACTGAATAATATGAAATACAAATTGTAAAAAATGATTTTAATAGTTATAAAGGTATGTCTATAGCTATATATAAAATGACTATATATAGGTGCATCTCAATTAATTAGAATATCGTGAAAAAGATCAATATTTTTTGTCACTCATTTCAGAAAGTAAGTATTATATAGATTCATTATACTTAGAGTGAAATATTTCCAGCCTTTATTTTTTGAAATTTAGATGATTATGGCTTACAGATGATGAAAACCCCAAATTCAGTGTCTCAGAAAATTTCAATATTACATAAGAGCAATAAAAAAAGGATAGTTTAAATCGAAATCTCAGTCTTCTGCAAAGTATGTTCATTTATATGCACTCAATACTCTGTTCAGCCTCCTTTTGTATGAATTACTGCATCAATGCGGCGTGGCATGGAAGCAATCAGTCTGCGGCACTGTTCAGGTGTAATGGAAGCCCAGGTTGCTTTGATAGCGGTCTTCAGGACATCTGCATTGTTCGCTGCAGGTGTCTCTCATTTTCCTCTTAACAATACCTCATAGATTGTTCGCTGCAGGTGTCTCTCATTTTCCTCTTAACAATACCTCATAGATTGTTTTCCCTCCAAATCTTGTCAGCAGAAGGAAGCATGAAGTGCTCTAAAATTTCCTATTAGATGGTTGCGTTGACTGTGGACTTCAGAAAACACAGTGGACCAAAGTCCTCTTTTCAGTTGAAAGTAAATTTTGCATTTAATTCGGAAATAAAGATCCCAGAGTCTGGAGGAAGAAAGGAGAGGCACATAATCCATGTTGCTTGAAGTCCAGTGTGAAGTTTCCACAGTCAGTGATGATTTGGGCTGCCATGTCATCTGCTGGTGTTGGTCCACTATGATTTCTGAAGTCCAGAGTCAACGCAGATACCATGAAATTTAAGAACACTTCATGCTTCCTTCTACTGACAAGCTTTACGGAGATGCTGATTTCATTTTCCAGCAGGACTGCCCACAGTGCCAAAGGTACCAAAAGCTGGTTCAACGCCCGTGGTGTTACTGTGCTTGTTTGGCCAGCAAACCCACCTGACGTGAACCCCACAGAGAATCTATGAGGTATTGTTAAGAGGAAGATGAGACACCAGACCCGACAATGCAGATGACCTGGAGGCCGCTATCAAAACATTAAACCATTATACCAGAGCAGTGCCACAGACCGAATGCTTCCATGCCATGCCGCATTGATGCAGTAATTCCTGCAAAAGGAGGCCCAACAGAGTATTGAGTGCATACATAATTTTTAAAGCCTGACATTTCTATTTAAAATATCCTTTTTTATCTTATGTAATATTCTAGTTTTCTGAGACACTGAATTTGGAGTTTTCATTTTTTGTTAGCCATTATCATCTAAATTTCTTGAGTATTTCACTCTGTGTAATGAATCTATATAATACATTGGTTTCACTTTCTGAAACGAGTTAACAAAAAATCGATCTTTTTCACAATATTTTTTAATTGAGCATTGGAGGTCACGCATCATTTTCACCTTTTTTCTCCCCGGTGAGTTTGCATCTCTGGATTTGGAACAAATGTGTCATTAAATGTCCCAAGTTTAAATATATTCATCCTTTGTAAGCCCTGCATATTTCTCTTTTATCCCAGGCATAGATTGTTCCGCGAACACTGCGTATGCGTCCAAGGCAACTACATCAAAGACCTGAACATCCTCGGCAGAGATCTGTCAAAGACGGTGATCATTGACAACTCACCTCAGGCTTTTGCCTATCAGGTTTGTGAATCTTAAGTTTTTGTCAGTTCCTATAGCTCCACTAGTAGATGATGGTGCTGGAGTCATTCTTGATTAATGCACCTATAAATGATATGGCTTGAATACACTAAACTACACATTTATATATATATATAAATATGTAGTTTTTGATGTAGTGAAGTAATGATCATTGTAATAACCTTCATAGATGTGTTGAGGGTTTAGCATGTTAAGCTCGGAGTGTTCTGCTCTCTCTTATTGCAGCTTTCCAATGGAATCCCCATTGAGAGTTGGTTTGTGGACAGGAATGACAATGAGCTACTAAAGCTGGTGCCGTTTTTGGAGAAGCTGGTAGAACTGGTATGTGTGTCTTGTGTCCGTTTTGTGCTGCTTTTTTGGTTGATGAGTGATGTTTCTATCTCGGTTTAATGTGTATAAGCAACAACAAGTAAACAATTAGTAGGAGGAATATGTTTCTTTAAAGTATTAACACTTTCATAACATTTGTACAACAATATACTTTTTTTTATTGTATTTTTTCCAGTGTTCTATTTCAGATTATTATATTATTGCATTGTTTGTGTTGCCTATACTGGGATTAAATTACATTAAATATTTCTTTTTTAGTTCAGGCATTATGTATTCTAATACAAACATACAAAACATAATATTCCTGTATTTGTATATCTGTATGGCTTAATAATCGTCTGTAGTGTTCTGCACTTCTATCTTTTTTTGTTTGTGTTTTTATACAAAAATTATGCAGTTCGCTTATAATTAAATTAGTCTTAACTTTTATTTCCATGTCCAAGCTATAATGTTCATGCTCATTAATCTGCTATTACAGGATTGCTGGTTTTGTAGATCTAGTCCTTCTTCTTTCAATCAGTTAATTTGTGTTTTTATTTCAGAATGAGGACGTTCGTCCATACATAAGAGAGATGTTTCGCCTGCATGATCTTCTACCCCCGGACTGAACAACTGCAACCTGAAACGAACATTTCTTGCCAACCTGACTGTTCAAGCAGTTTTGGATTTACACCTTGGGGACAGGAAAATTTGCCACAAACTCTTTGCCATAAGGATTTCAACTACAGACTCGCCTACACTGGCGTTCTTTTACTTAGGTGGGAGGGGGCGGGGCTCTGAAAAGATGTTTTAAAACAAATGACTTGATGTATGCATACGTTTTCTACACACAGTCATTTATGGAGCTAAAGGCAAGAAGATTTTTTTTGATTGGTCATCCATCCTGGAGTAGAGTTAAGGCCTGAATTGGACTTTTATTATAAAGCGCTGTGCAGAAATGGACATGCGTCACTCCTTTTGTTGCTCAAAGTGGACCCTCTGCCCTCCCAGGCCAATGGCTTGCTTCAACAGGCATGACCGGTTGAATTAAAATATATAAAAACACGAATATATACATTCAATTATGTGTGTATATGTATATATAACATTTGTACATATATATTTTTTCCTGTCAAGTTTGTAAAACATGACTTGCTCTTTGTTTTTAATTCATTATGCATTCCTTTTTAGTTAAAGGCCTTTTTTCATAGACAAGCTGGCTTTTTATTAATTTTTTACTGTAGGTTTTATGTATATTTAATCGGTTTCGCTTGTAATCCGGCAAAATATAATGGCTTATCCAGTCACATCACACTTGGAGCATACGGAAAACAATAATGCTGAATTGTACATTTCAAATCTTGATTCTTTGTAGTTGTGGCTTTCGGTTACTGACGTTTATACTATTAGCCATGTCAGTCCTGGTTTGGGGAGTTGAACTTTGTTTTTAGTTTGTTTTTTATATACAAGTATAGCGAAAATGTAAAATACTGTATGTGCTTTAATAATGCTTTTCTGTGAAAATAATGCTTTGTCTCTTTCTGAAGTGTCCGGTAATTGTAGCACCAGCACAAACTAGCTTAAATCACTGCATATTTGCAATATTCTGTGTTTTCCACACGTTGTCTTTCCAGCAATCCTGCTTTGAGAACTGTTTTAGGGGTTTATCGTGTACTGCTCTACCTACCTCCTGAAGGGTAGACCTTCCATTTCATTCAGTGTTACCCCAATGTTTTTTATTTCTATGGACATCAATACATGATTTTAATGTACCAGACGAATTGGAATGAGTGTTTTTTTCCTAGTTGGTTTTGATGGAATCACGTGGCCTTGACTGTTATGGCGCATTTTGTATGTTTTCTTCTGTGGTTGAATGTAGTCTTGTCAGAATAGGGCCAGTTCATACACCCCATTTGTTTTATCTGTTTGAGTCACTTTGTCATATAATCACTCCAAAGCTCATGAAATGAAACGATATTTAATTAAATCCGCTTTAAAAATCAATTACAATACTTAGATTTAATTATAAACACGCATTGTTTGACCAAGACAGATTTTAGTTGGGGTGTATAAGTGAGTCTGTGGCAGCTCTTCCGTCTGTAAAAACAAGGATCTATACACAAATGGTCACTATATTAGTAAAGTGGATTTTAAAAGGTGTGTAGCGATTTAGTAAATGTCTCTTTTTGAATGATGATGAGGCCTTTGTTTACAATAGTGCTGAATACAATGAATGTATTGCAGCGTAGCTTTTATAGCACACATTGGGCAAATCTTTTCAGATTATGTATCATTTAATGGTTTCCTCAAATGTTGATTTTTTTAGTGAAATGTAATTCTTTATTGGGGCATGGACTTCAATATTGTACATTTGAATATAGACAAAAAAGGTTAGTCATTGAAAACGGCATGTTCAAAGTATAAAGATTAAAACGATTTGTTGTTGTTTTCTTTGCACATTATAAAGTTCAAATCAAAACGTCTATGTCAATTACAAACTTGATTTATTTACAGAAATGACTAGATAAGTTATTTGTTATACAAGGGAATATTAGCCTATACATAATGATTCTAATGTCTGGTGTGATGGTTACAAATATTTTTTATAAATCAAGAAATTGGATTTATGATTTGGGCACTTTATTCATCAGACAAGGACGGATTAAAAAGGGTTTCAGTGGAATCAACATTGTGGCCCAAACTTAACTTCCGGTTGACCTCTGAAAAGTTATCCACAACTGTTGAGTTTTCATTTAATACAATGAATATACAATAAAATATAATTAATACAATTTAAATAACTGTTTTTATTAACACAGACTGGAAGTTATTTTCGGGCCAGGTGCGTTCAATGACACCGTTAATGATCATTTTTTATTTAAACCGCAATTTATAAAACCTTACACGACATTACAACGACAACAAAAGTTGTTATCAAAAAGGGGCCGGAGTTATGAAGATAAATCAGTAGCAAAACTTGAGAGCCTGTAGATTTTAATTTGGGATTTGCATATTATGTATTTATCATTTCAATTACTATTCAAAATCAAAGTTAGCAAAACAAACTGAAAATGCAATTAATATTTTACATTAAATTTAAGCATATATTGAGTTGTTAGGTTTAGGGTGAAGGTGGAGTAGGGGAATATTTCCCCAGAATTTCTAGGTTTAGCCCTGATAGCACACATACATTTGGGAGACGTCTATTTGATGTCTGGCTTTTCATGTGCAAGACATCTGGCAGATGCTGTTTGCTCAGCTGCCCTATATCTCTGAGATGTCTGCTGTCAGATGTCATCTAGACCTCTAGAAGATGTGTATGATTTAGAATCTAAGTACAACATCTCTTAACCAGTGCATTGGTCGAATACTGCAAGCGTGTGACGGAAATTAAAAAATGTTACCATATTTGGAACGTCAGGTTCCAAAGCAGTTGTATTGACAAGTACCCCGACCTTACTTGTGTTTACATTTGGGCGGTCTTAGTCAAATCATACCACGAACTGACGTAGATTTGTGGGGGTGTGGTTACACAAGGTGTTTCAGGCAGGTCTGGGTGAGCGTTCGCTTTTAGATAGAATGCATCTTTTGTTCCGATGCTGATATTTTAGCAATTTTACGTGGCTAACACATGCATGACCAACTTATAACACACCAAAGACACAGAAAAACAAGCATTCGTGCCACATGACCCCTTTAAGGTTAGCGGTAGGGTACGTCAGGTTCCAAAAGTCGAAAAAAGACATATTAGACTAATTTACCATACTAGCAACACGCTATACATACTGTTAATATTTTAAGTTTTAACTGCATAAATTATGTTTCTCATTAATTGAATGTGTAAAATTACAGTGGGTTACAGTGCATATAACAGCTAAGGGCATGGTGGCACGACGCAAAGCGGATAAAATTACATGATTTTATCTAAACCATCAGAAAATATAATATGTAGCCTACTATAATATCGTTTGATCGACTGTGACCACTTGTGGTCTTTGCACTTGACCATTTTCATGACGTATTTCCTGTTTTTGGCCCAAGTGTTCTAGTGGCGGTAAATATCCCAAGTGAGCATGCAGTATTTCTAACCCGATGGGACACACGTAAAAATTAATAAACGTGGTGTTTCTCATTATGCGATAAAAAGCAGTTTTACAAAATACATAAGTCTGAAGTTTTCACCAATAAAATGTGCTACACATTACGAAATTATATGTAGGCTAATATCGAATTATAGTCAAGTAGATTTATTTTAGTGCTTTATTTGTATTGTATCGCTGTACCCAATTCAACAAAAATGAAAGAAAAACACAAGTTAGCTAAACATAATGATAACCTTAAAAATAGTATAACAAAGCGTTCCACAACATCGTGAGACCCGGGCAACGTGATGCATGATGGGATACACTCGGAAGCGGTATTTAAGATAGTGTGGGTTTAGTGTCCGTAATGGGCCCTGCACTTAAGACGATTAAGTGCGCTTGAGACATTGGACATCCATGTGTGCTTACTTCCCGTCGCGTGAACGCGCTCTCAAGTGGCCGCAAGTTTGTAGTATTTGGACGTAGCCTAAATGTTTTGCCCCTCACGGGGGTGCGCTCTGGCGCGCTCACGTGGTACAGTGACGACACGTACATACCCTCTATTGGAGAAAGAAACGCCCCCATTTGAAGACTATATATGGCAAGCCGTTTTGACATATAAACCTATGGTTTGACTATCCATAAAATATATTTTAGATAGTTTCAATTGTATTTCGACGAGTCATAATTATAATTTCACTAGTCAAATTGATAATTAGAGATATCTGCAATTATAATTGCGCTAGTAAGAAATCTGATTCGAGATATCTGTAAATATGTTTTGACTAGTCAAAACTCTATTTGAGATATCTGTAATGATGTCATAGATATCTAAAATTATCTCGTCACACGTACGCAAAGTATTTAAAGATATCTCGAATTCAGTTTCGACTAGTCACAATTATATTTTAAGATATCTGAATTGTGCTTGCACCTAGTCGAATCTGCTGTTGTGTGACGTGAGATTTAATCTCCTCAGCTCCTCCCCTACACCAGAGCCAAAGCCAAAAGCGCGACGGCTAATGCTATCACCTTAGCTTCATCGGAACACAGCAAGGAGACAACAGGCTAGTTTTTAAAATGGATGTCTATGGGTTTGTTAGCTGTTACGCTTTCTCCAGTTGGATGTATTAAAGACCCTTCCATCTAACTGAAATAAGGGTTACACCTCCTTATACCTAGTGCTAACGGCTAACAACAGTAGACACCGTTTGTAACTTGTCAAGGAGAGAAAAGAACCGAATGAAGTATGCTTCTTACGTGATTATTAAATAATATTTGGATGCATTCATGTGGTAAAAGATGTCCAACATGCATGTCTGCATAGCGCTGAGATTTTAATTGCAGTCATGTGACAAAGCGGACCAAACAATGTGTAATGTTCAATAAATACAAAGATCAGCAAACTGCTTGTTTTGTTGTAATTTATTTTGTATATATACAAAATATATAACTGTTTTGAAGAAGATTACAAGTGAATCATAGTTTAAAATTCGTTAATGGCATTTATAAATATGTTTCGTTATGCAAACAGTATGTATTGTTAATGCAGGTTAAGTTGTGTCTTTAGGTAGTTACACACAAGATGGGAGTATTGTATAAGAGATCAATGATGGTGATGTTCTGTTGTGTTCAGTGATGAGTCCAGGGACCCGTTTCAATAAGGAGGTTCAAGCAACACTGAGTTAAAATATGAACTCTGAGTTGATTTACTCAGATAATCGCTACTCTGAGTTTTCTGTTTCAGAACAGCTGGTTTCAATCAGTTCAATCCACTCTGAGTAAGTTCACTCAAGGTTACGCGTGTTCATCGCGGCTTTAAAAAGCCATCATCAATTGAGCGAAGATAACACGATTCACCATGGCAACGCCACGTGACAAAAAGCGTTCCGTTCAGGCACTATATATTATATGTATATATACACATTTACATTTAAGATATACATATATATATATATATATATATATATATATATAAACACATATATACCTTCGATTTTTGTCATGTAGGTGCAATCCTTCTGCAATAAAAAGAACATGGCAGCAGCTGAAAATAAAATATAAAAACATCCTTCAGTCCGGTGAGTTTAAATGCTCTTGCTTGTAGGATGCCTGACTGGGAAATGCTTGATATATTTAATAAACTGGCTTTGAAAGTTATGAGGATATGAGAACCGAGCACTGTGGCTATAGAAGACAGAAAACTGGCCATGCTTGCCCCTGCTCCAGCTTTGTGTAACGGAGTGAAGAGCTGTGCAGTGTGTAAGCGGCACTCCCCGACCAACAGAGACGCTCTACGGCTCATCGTTACAGCGCCCATCTCTCATTCGGGCCAACGTCGGTACGAAGACCGCGCGAGTGGGACCGGTTACATGTGCACCCAATCACATTGGGAAATCCTTAAGGGTATTTGAATTATTAGCTACTTCCAGAGGTGGCAGCAAGACCACATTTATTTGATCAGCTTATTCAGAAAGGCGTTCACCATTCACCTGCAATCCTATGAAACTCTTCTTTGATGGCTCTCACAGGAAGCTTAACACAAATGTATAAAAAGTGCTTGAGAGCGATTCACACTTTTCTTACTGCTCTGCATACAGTTGCCTTGCTAACGTGTTCTGCATCCCCGGTGTTATGTAGAAAGCTTCCGTTAGCAAAGAAACGTGACCATAAAAAATAATCTGCTCAGATGTAAGAGCGCATTCACGAGAGAGGTTTGTGATGTAAGGATGAAGCAGATTGTGAATATATTTAATGGACTGTAAAGAAAAACTGTATCGCTCAAATAAAAAATCCTCCGGATATGATAAAACATCCAAACGGGGCTTCACCATATATTCTCTACCGACGTAAATTTAACTCTCTCCAAATGAATGCATCTTCCTCATCTACGGGTACTGAATAAACGGACATTTAATGTCTGTGTTACGAACTTGTGCGCGATTAAGGAAAACGATTGAAAAAACAAACAGCAAGTTCAACACCGCTCGCGCTTCTAAAAGGGGCGGAGATGGAAACAAACCTCGGGTTAGTGGAATAAAACCTGCTCCTGACCAGGTTAGGTTCACAGAGTAGGTTACTATGGTTACTCACTCTAAGTAGAAGATACCTTGATTTCTGAAACGGGCTTGACTTACCCCGCGGTCACGGGTTTGATATACCTCACGTTCTGAAACTGAAAACCCAGAGTATCCCGTTTTCTGGGGTTAACTTACTCTGAGTTTGCACTTACCCTGCTTTCTGAAACGGGTCCCAGTGCAATTAAATATTTACAAATTAATCAGATTGTTGCACCAGACATGATGCCTATACAGATGCTTATCTTAAATGTGTTCATTTGGAATAAAGGCAAACACTATTTAATCCACAGCACAAATCTCCAACATTACGATATTTTACTAATACCTCTGCATACCTGTGATAAATGTGATTATGACTAGTCAAAGACCAGTTACAGATATCTCTAATTATGATTTCTACTGGTGGTAACTCAGTTAGAGATATCTCTAATTGAATTATCACTAGTAAAAATTAGTTCAAGATATCTCTAATTGGAATTATGCCTAGTACAAAATGAATTATAGATATCTTTAATTGCAGTTTATACCAATCAAAACACATTTGTAGATATCTGAAAATATTTTTCAATGGAAGTCAATGGAAGAATATGACTAGTCAAAACAGCATTGTAGATATCTCAAATGTATATTGTGAATAGCCAGAATAACATTGTAGATATCTTCATTGCCTGTTATGACTAGTAATAATCACATTGTAGATATACTAATTCCAATTGCGACGACTCAAAATTACAGAAGGGATATCTGGAATTGGAATTTTGACTAGTCAAAACTAAATTATGACTAGTACAGCCAGGCGTATTTTATGTCAAAAGGGCTTGCCATAGGTGACAGATTTTGCTCATCTCAAACAAGCCTTATGCTTCGGAAACACAAAAACAGGCATTTCATTTTAATTAAATAATTTTTTTTAATTAAATAAGAAGTACTAAGGAAAACAGAGTACATACAAAAATACTAAATTAAGAACAATACAAACAACAGAGGCAATATAGAGTGAAAATAAAACAAAGAAAATAAATAACATTTAACTTACTAAACATCAGAGTCTTCAAATAGCTCAAATGCTTCAACCAATTTAAAATAATATTCTTTCAGCTTTCGATTTGATTTTACTTAAAGATTAAGATTTACACTCATTCCTAAATTCGTGTCGAAAGGGACGCAGACGCAACGTCACCCCTCTCGATATCTGCACATGTCCTCCAGCCCAGCTGGTGGCGCTACACTTCTCTGTTCCGCCAGCGATGCTCGTAAAAGAAGACGAGGCCCGTTTAATTTCTCGTCCTTTCGGTTGCTGGGTTCTCCTTCCCTGAAAGCGTCTCGTCTGACACCGAGCTCATGTCGAAGGACAGCCGCCACGATGGTCGCCGGCGCGGCGCGGGTCAGCAGCACCGGCTCGGTCTGAGGTCGGCTCAGAGCGGGGACGGGAGAGACAGATCGGGCAGTAACAGCTCCGGGTCGTCTCACGGAGGAGGGAAAGGCAGGAATACGCCCATCAACATTGCCCTAAAGGTGATCTGTCACAAAACACAGTGAGCTGTCTACTCGAACAGCATTTTGGGGCATCATAGGCGATTTCAAGAGGTTGTCTGGGTAGAAAGTGCATTCGGTTTTACGCATGTCACTCATCTTTGAGGGTTTAAATGTTTGTCTCGCAAAATTCACCATAGCAACCACAGTTTCCGCCTTGATGCCAAAGTGACGGTCATTAAAACGAATACAACAGGGTTTTAAGGGGTCATTACAAAAATTCCTGTGGATGTTTCGAGATTCTTTTGGCTCATTTAAAGGGACAGTTCACCCAAAAAGGAAAATGCTGTCATCATTTACGTGCCCTCAGATAGTTACAACCCTGTACACATTTCTTTGTTCTGCTGAACACAAAGAAAGATATTTGAAAGAATGTCAGACAGATTTCATCCCCCATTGACTCCCATAGTATTCATTTTCCCTACTATGACAGTGAACGGGGGATGAGAACTGTTTGGCTACGGACATTCTTTCAAATATCTTCCTTTGTGTTGAGCAAAACAAAGACATTTATACAGATTTGGAACAACTTGGTATTTTCATTTTTGAGTGAACTGTCCCTTTAAGATCATTTCTACTGTAAAATTGACTGCTTTAATATCGGTGGTCATCTAAAGCCGAAGTGATGAATGCTTTCTACGTTTAATGCAAAAAGAAATGGTCTAGAGTTTATACCAAAGTTTATTTTTGCGTTGGTGTTTGTGTTGTGGTCAGACACATAGTAATAATATTTCATGAGAATTTAAGTTCAAATCATCAGGTTGTTGTTTGAGGTTGATGAACTGTGTCTCAATACACACCCAGTCATAGTTTTACAGCAACCCAATCTAGATATGTTTCTAAGGACTGCAACATAAGGTACTGTATAAACATAGCATGTTATAATGGAAAATGGCCTTTAATGTCCGAGATTGCAGAAGGATTTTTTGACCAATACCAAATAATTGAGACTGGAATATCGATTCAATACCTATCTTGAGGTTTTTGCAGAACTGCATGACTCCGATGTTTTCTGTCTGACGAAGTAGATATGGTACCGATTTCATTTAGTTTTTTTATGTATTTTACCTAGAAAAAGCAGATATTAAACTCCGTGCTTCTGTGCATGGAATTAATAATCTGTTTATATCAGCATGCTATAGACCACTTTGCAAGATGTAAACACTGGTCCAGAAGCACTTCCGGTTTCAGTTTTTATTTATAATTAGTATTTTTAAAAATCATGAATGGTTTAATCTTTAACATTTAATATCGATTATTAGTATGTGTTTTAGTATTTTGTTTAAACGTTTATGCGACTAAAACAAGAAATTCTTCTGAACCAGTGTTGTTTTCATCATCTGAAGAGGTCTATTGGTGATGTGCTTATGCTTTAATTAACAAAAAATATCTAATAGTAATAATTTTGTTAATAGTAAAAATGACCTTTGTTTTACAGTAGCATGATACCGTAAAACCGTAGAAGGTTGCTGTCCAAAAAAAGATCAAATGGTTTTGTCATATTTCTTTATTTAATTCCAGTTTATAGTCTAGTGAAGAAGTTTTCTTTTCATGATGTCATATTTCAAAACAGCATGTTACCATTTTTAATGCTGCGTTTCTATGGAAATGTTGAGCTCTCTCGTTGCATGTATGGGTAAATGCATCCTGTTTGACTTTAACTACAACCAAGGAGTTCTCAGTCAGAACTGCCAATTGTTCTCTATATGGGTTATAAAGCCTTTATTGTTTTGCTTGTGTCCTGATCACTTAAAAATAAACATTCTGTCTTTATTGATTTACCCTATATGTGGTTCAAAACCTTTTGGACTCTCTTCTGTGGAACACAAAAGAAGATATTTTGAGAAATGTCTCAATGGTTTTGTGTCCCTATAAAGTCAATGGGGTAAGTGTTGTTGTTCGGTTACCAATGTTCTTTAAAATATCTTCCTACGGTCACACAGGCTTAAAATCACACGGGGGTGAGTAAATGATGACAGAATGTTCCTCTTTGGGTTAACTATCCCTTTAAATCTGCTATTACTTTGACATCTGTTCTTTTGCGTGCTTTTTGTTGTACTGGGAACTGCAAGTTGGAAGTTATGGAATTTAGTAATTGCTTTTCTCAGGCCTGCACCAATGATGGCTTTCATTGCATTTTAATTCTCAAGATAAGTCACATTAAAAATATATTTAATACGTCACTACAAAGCATAAACGTATGCAGAAAGACAGCTCTGCATGCACAAAATACAAAACAAATGGCTGTGAACAGGTAAACATAGCAGCCATCTATTTTAAAATGAGTTGTTGTCATTTAAAGGAAGCAGTTATTTGTTTTATAAATAACTTGCAGCCAGTAAGCAAGTAAGCTGTAGTTTCAATTATTATTCTAAACTTGTTTAATGTACTGACCTGAACCCTCAATCCGGTAAACGTTCTTCATGTCGCCTTGTTTTTGCACGAGAGCCATCGTGCTCAAGGGCTTCTGTGCCAGATCGTCTCATTGGCCCATCTCTGTTTACATCCTCGACCCGTATGAGTAATGCACCGCTGAGCTTCAATCAGACGCAGAGACCGCTGCTCGTCCGATGCAGATGCGCTGGCACGCGCAGCCCTGCCGCCTCCAGCACATGCTGGTGAAGTGGGCGGCCTGCCATGTGCACATGACTGCACAGACAGAGAGGGAGAGAGAGAGAGAGAGATACATCCACTGTTCAGCCAAGCTATACGGCACAACTACGCCAGCAAGACTGCAAAACCGTAGCAGCAGATTCTCTCAGACGTTGAGTGCAAACCCTGACTGCAGGTCTTCCTTAGGCAGTATTCTCTCTCTCTTGTCCGGTTTGTCCGAGCTTGCAGAAGCCCAAAGCAACGCATGCTCATGGGGATATTTTGTTCCAGATGTCGAAATGAGATGCCGGCGAGGGGGGGTAACATGCTGCCCTAAGCAAGTGGGCAGTACGTCAGTTTCGGATATGGACGAGGAACCTGCTTACAGACTTTACTTCTACGCTGTACGTACCGTCTGTTCCCATCTCTGTTTCTGCATGCTAAGGTGTTAAGATGGGTTTGCAGTCACGAAACCCAACATTCGCATTGGTTCACGTTATTCTGCATGTAAGAAGTTCTTTGTAGCTCTGCGTCCTTGCTTGGTTAAATCGGAAATGTGTGACGTTAGGTGTCAATGGACCTCTTGGAGATGAGGTGATTAACTTGGCATTTCTTAGCCAGGTGTGGAGGGCCGGACTAAGATCTCACTTTTACATTGGTCAAAGTAGGATGCAGACTTGCAAGTAACCCCCTGGAAGTGTCCTAAGAGACGTCACGGATGTAGACTTGCTGTAGGCTGTAAGGTAGCCAGGAACTCTGGAGTAAATATTTACCGTCCAAACACCCGCCGGCAGGCAACAGGTCAATTTAGTGAAGTGTCTTTTTTGGCTCGCCATCATTTGTTGGTCTGTTTTGAACCTGTCTGCCTTTATTCTTGGTCTTCCGAGAGTAAAGCTGAAGGTTGCTATCATTTGGCTAAGTAGGTCAGTTGTGTATTTTAACCCTAAGGACATGCAATTGTGGCAGATGAGGATAGGATACGATAGAGTATGTTTACGTGTGAAACCCATCGAGCATTATGAAATATTCCTCTCTGTAAGTGAATGTGGTAGATGAAACAGCTTTGCGTTTGCATAAAAGCGGCGTATAGCCAACGAACAACTGAATTATTGGCTGTATGCTAAATATGTCATGGTCTTTGTTAAACCATAAAAGTGGGATCGAGGCGACGCTACATGCTTTTCAGAATTATACATTTATTTTCTGAGAAAAATGATATAGTAGGGCTGCACAATGTATACAAATATTGTTAATATTGATACTGTAACTATCACCAGGGTTTGCAATAACTGAATGATTTTAATACTGTTAAAAGGTTATGCGTTTATTAAGTTTTAGGTTGATGCAGAAAGGAAAGAGACTGACACGTGACTTATTATGTATGCGTGTGTATGAAGAGTTTCAACGATTTGAAACTTGGTTCGATTGTAAAACAATTTCAGGTAGCAAAGTAGTCATTTTAATAATTATACATTTTGTGACTAGTCCCACAAGATGTTTTTTTCACTCAATTTCGTTACTAAACTCCGCTTACTTCCAAACTTTAAAGTCACCATGAAATCAAAATGTAATATTCTTAATTGACATGGTTAGTTTTTTGCAAAAAGTCATTTATTTGTGCTCCTATTTTTATTTACATGTGACCTCATAGTTTTTATCCACAAAGTAAACCTCCCTGAAATGGGGGCGGGGCTATTGAGGACTTGTTTCTGGCCCTCCCCTCAAGTAACATGTCGCTGAAAAGATACAAATCAGGGGTGTATTCCAGAAAGCAGGTTATGTGACTTACCCGGGTAAGTTTAGGAGTAAGTAAACGGATAACCTCTGCTTTCGGTTCCAAAAACGGAGGTAACTTTTGGGTTATGTAAGTAACCATAGCAACTGACTCTCTGAGGGTAACCTGCTCCGGAGCAGGTTATGTTGCAGGGTTAGTTTGTTTCAGTGAGGTTTCAGAGTATGGCTTGCCCTTTTGATGAGGATCCTGTGGACGTAGAGGCACAGATTATACGGGGGGTTTTTCGCAGTGAGAGGGTGATAAGACCACGTATCGATGTCTTTTCTTATCCTAACGAATATTTGCAGGAGCACTATCGTTTTTCTAGGGAGTCGTTAATTTATTTAGCAAACCTACTAAAACCACACATCTCAAACGTGACAAACCGCGGGTCAGTGCTTGGCGCCGAACAAAATTTTAATGGCCAGCGTTTTCTCGTCTAGCTGAAGCTGTATAAGGTCCATGTCCGTTTTTTTTAATTTGCCTTAATAGATGGACCTTATACAGCTCCTTTGCAGACAACTAGGAAGGCAAAGTAAATAAGATGGTTAAAGAAGAAAATCTGCCACATAGTAACATTATGTAAATAAGGACAACCAGGGACAAGTTCTTACACTGCTAAGATTATGTGTAGAGGTAGATGGACCCTCATCTGCATGTACATCCCCAGCTAGATTCTGTCAGAGGACAAATGACACATTCTTCACTCAATCTAAAAAGCTATGCATTGTCCAGTATCTGCATCATACCTCTGTGGGTCTCCTAGCACTTTCTAATTCAGTCACAGCAGATGTGGTCTCTTCATCATCATCCTAGAGTGGAAATATGCAAGGTTACTTTGTCTGGCAGACAAACTGAAAGATCTAAAAGCAACTGGTTCTTAAAATGCATCACTGACAATTGTGACAGACTGTGCGGTTTCAGGTGGATCCAATAATACAATGCGTCCATCAGCAACTGCAAAAAAACAAAATATACCCAATGTGTAAATTACTAAAGTATGACAGACACTGAATAAAGGCATTAGGAACATGCAAGAACAAAAAAACAGATTACTATATACAGCATATGCTGTAAAATAGAATATGTATGCATAATGCACAAGTGAAACAATGACTGCATTTGGGAAGCATTTAGCCTTCTTCCTAATGACAAGAGGTAATGATCGTTTTGTCCAAACGTATGACTAAATAATCATAAGTACTAATATGGTATACCTAAATTGTACCAAGTCACTTGAGTTGTTGTGGGAGGTAGCAAAGTCTGACGAAGTGCCCTCTGGAATCCCATCGACCACAGGGCGACCTTTATATAGTGAAAGAGCCAACTCCTCAGATGGGGTGAGAGGAGGTGGAGGTGGACCCCCGCCAGTTAGACTGGCCTCAGCCTTCTTTCTATTAGCTATATAGGAAGAATACTGTAAAAGTAACTAAAGACATTGATCTTACAACAGTTAAAATAAAATATTACCTTTTTGGAGAATGTTTTTGTGTTTCATTTTGACTTGGGAAAGAGTTATTTTGGCTCCATAAGGATTACACCTTATAAAACAAGAGGCCTATATATTTCTTGTCAATATACATTGCACTGTATTCTTAAGAAACTGATGTTGAGAAAAGTAAATGCTTGTCGAGTCATGCCACATGCTCAAAAAGACAATTGTTAAACTTTGCAAATTAACAAAATGCAAGCATATTTACAATGTTATAAAAACAATCTTCCGCATTGACTCTGTCAGTTATTTTTTGCCAAGCCAAGTGTCTCTCCCTCGCATATGCAGCTGTATTGCTTTTTTCATTATAATGAACTCCTCATAACATAAAAACATTAAAACTTCTAACTCCGCTTCGGAGAAGTACGCGGCACGTAACTTTTCACCCTTAGTTTCCATGGTGACTCCTGAATTCGGCGTTCCATTGAAAATGCCTTGATATGTTCTCCGTGCGTGCGCATTAACTCGGGGTTATTAGCAGTAGGTCGATTAAACTAACTCGACACAGGTGTTTTGGAACCGACATACCCCGAGTACACAGGTTTTGGGTTAATCAACCCACAGTTCACGGTTAATCTGATGGTAAATTAACCCAGCTTTCTGGAATACACCCCTGCTCTCTCTCTGATCATCTCTAGTTTGTTAGCAACACCCAATTTCCATTGATCCAATCAGTTCTCGATCCACAAAATCGAGACCCGCCTACATCACAATAGTTTTAAGTATGTTTGCTCTAGTTTTAAAGTTCATTCAATTATTATGTTTTATTCATATCATTTTGGAGAAACAACAGATTCTGTCACATAAAATTGAAGCATATTTTATTTAAACAAATATTTTAGAAATGGCTGTGGAACTCATTGATAAAACGAACTTGAGGTTGTAAACAAACTTAGTAACCGATGTCATCATTAGTCACAAAAAAAACACATAATAGACTTTATTTCATAACCATCATACATTTAGTCTTAAAAGTGTTTCAGTTAGTTGTGTATATATTAATCCAGTGGATAGATTATTAAAGTTTTCAATCTTAAAGCGTTTTATTGCATATTGCACATCACATTATATTTTAAGTATATGCATATAGTGTCCATTCTTCTTCAATATTGTACATGTACAGCCCTAAGATTTACATTCTTAATACTTGTTCCTGTTCTAATTATACCAAATTTTTCACTGGACATTGTTTAGATTGAAAAAACAAACTTGCTCCTCCTTTGAAGTTTCGATCAGTTGACAGATGATTGACAGGTGCATTGCTACTGACATTATATTACAGATAGGTGTTGGAAATGACCAATCCTGTGCAATCCTGATAGTCTTCATGGAAAATCACACAATGTTCATATGATTTGCTTTCACGATACCCTTGCTGGATATATGTATTGTTTGTTATGAAAGGCTTGGTGATGTAATTTTCCACAATGACATCATCAAGCATCATTGTGTTGACCGAGTGCAGCAAACATATCTATGTTTGACTTTCGGCTTGATGTCGATGTTGTAAGAATGCGAACCAGGCATCAGTTCTCAAAGACACATATCATATATGTGAAAGTGATATTAGCCAGCTCTTCAGTAATACATCTGTCTGTGAATGCTACAGCAAGTATAGAAAACCGCTTATGCTTATAGATCTCACACACACAACCTTAAATATGAGCCAGAATCTGCTAAGGGCTTGATAAATGTAGCAAATTGTGTCAAAATGTGTCATTTTTCTACTGGAAAATGAATGTTTCATCATACTTTGAGAATTTCTCAATGTTTACATAGTAGATAGAGCTCCAGAAACGTGTACTTCTGAACCGGTTCCTCATAAATACTTCTGTGTATATTATGCATGTTATTGTCTGAGATGTGGGTTAGAGAACAGTTATTTTTTATATAAATAACAATAATTATTTATTTCTTAGTCTTCAAGTCTTTGGTAAAGTGTCTGATGCCCGTCAGTGTGTCATGTTGATGTTTTTTCAGCTCTAATATTCCAATTGACGGCCAGCTGAAGTTTTTAACAGACATGATTTAATAAATTAGGGTGAACTGTTTCGGGTGAGTTTGAATCTGGCTGAAGTTAAGCTTTCTGCATAATTCATAAGTAAAATTGTTCATTAGCTCAGTGGGAAGAGCATTGTGTTAACAACGCAAGGTTGTGGGTTCGATCCGAGGGGATTGCAGATACCTATGTAAAATGTATAGGATAATGCAACGTCGCTTTGGATCAAAGCGTCTGCCAAATGCCTAAATGTAAATGTAATTTTTGGCTAAATAAACTACAAAACGCTCTGAGATGAACATGTTTGGTTTGCCAATTTTAACTTTAACTTTAATTATAGTCTCTTTTAACAAAAGTTGTATTCAATCCTGTGAAATTGCAGATCCATTGTGTCCTGTTTTTCAACTGTTCCATTATCACCCCTAAGAAAATCATATCGGCGCTGTCCTTCCGAAACCTTTTTTTTTTTTGTAAAGCGACTTTGAGTTCTTGAAAAGCGCTATATAAATTCATATTATTATTATTATTATTAGATGTCCAATTTCGCTGCTTTTCAGGAAAGGGAAAACAAACTCTGAAAACACATTATTAAAACGTTTAAAAAGTACAAAGCACAAACCTAAACCGTGATAAATAATATTGATTTAGGTTTGTTTTTTGCAAAATAAAACCACAATATGTGGAGAGACAAGGCTTCAGAAAGACAGCATTGATTTACAAAATACACATTAGTTCTCCTAATCGGTTTGGCACGTTATTTTACACGTATGTGTTAAATTGATGCAATTGAACCGTTTGGCATTTAAAAAATGTGTATAATTCTTATTCTCCAATTTGTTTTATTTATCTGAGAGATATTGTTTAGCATTTAAAGGTCCAGTGTGTAATCTTTTGGACGATCTATTGACAGAATATTTTACATAACTGTGTCTATATAAAATGTGACGTTATCTTAGTTGTCAGCTACTGTTGTGCACCCTTTAAACAAAAAATAAAAATGCAGTAATGCAATATAAAATGAGTAAAAAAATAACAAGAAATTGCTGTATTTTAGTGTAATATAATGTTTAACGTTTCCTGCAAATATTTGTAAAAAAAATTATTTTAACTATCGTTCTATTATGTTTTGGTAAAATTATGTTTATTGTTCTTTGCTTCAGGCCTCTTTCCAGCGGTCCAACAGTCATGACAAGGTGAGGAAGATTGTAGCTGAGGAAGGCCGGACTGCTCGCAACCTCATTGCCTGGAGTGTCCCGGTGGAGAACAAAGAGGAAGAGGGTTAGATCTGACACACACTCACAATTGCACAATTCCGCACAAGCATGTATAGGCGACCCCTGGTCCAATATAAGTACATCATTAGTGAACCTTGAAAGATCAATTTTATATCATGTATTGGTAAAAAAAAGTCCATTGTCACAGTCATAAACAGTCACACATCCTACGTAAATCACCACCCATCAGTCTGACACTTAAAATGCATTTGTAACACATTTCTTTAGAACATCCATTTGCAAAGCAAATGTGGGCGATGTACGAACGCTAAATATACTGATCCAAGATCAGTTCTAATAGTGAAAGGCACTTTTGTATCTTGTATCCAACAAGACGTTGTGTTTTCAAGTCCCAGAGTGGGACATCATTCATTTTCGTTTATTTTGGTATGATACCAATAAATGTGTGAAATGAATGTCTTTCTACTGTCATCTTACATGCAGGTAAAGCGAAACATCACACTAACATCAATGCAAAAGCTCAGCGAATCAACTCCGGGGTCCACAGGAACAAAAAACAGGTGGGAATTTCTCAGTTCGTGAAAATAATTTGTTTTTGGATTGTCTTTTTAAGACTGCTTTGTTGTTATTGCGTGCCTTTGGCTTAAGGTGGAAGGTTTTGAGCAGGAGCACACAAAAAGACAGAAAAACGGAAATGAAAAATTGTATTGTGCAAATGCAAATAAAAGATTGGCAGATGCAAAATATGACAAGTTGCATAAGCGGAGAGGTATTGGATCATGCCAGCTGTAACTCATGCTGCTTGAATAGTGATTGAATATAATGGTCAAGATTCCAATCTTATAGACCGTTTCTTTAATGGTGCTAATATACGTATATTAACATGTGAAATAACATGTATGCAAAAACAGTATAGGAAAAAAGTGAAATTGTATTTAATCATTCTAAGTATATAAAAAGGTATTTTCTTTAAAGCTGCTGTGCAACAATGCAAGATTGTGTGAGTTGATATAGAACTCTTTTCATTTTCAGTCCTGGACAGTTAAAATAAGGAGAAACAGCAGGTCTTAATAAACTTGGTCTATAATATCTATATACTGTATATCTGGCATTTTACCAGTGATGGTATTTTTAAAATTAGCATGATCCAATAAAACAGCAGTTACTCTTGTTTGAATGTAGGGGGCGCCAAAGACCTTTAAATTGACCTCATGTTCATTCTTTCCTAAGTGACATTAGAGTTGAACACATTTTGATGATCAATGCAGATGTTCAATTTAAAAGGGGTTGCCTGAAATGTCAAATATTTCTTGTCATTTGTCTATCAGTCTTAAAGGGACAGTTCTGTCATCATTTACTCAACCTCTTGTTTTAAATTTGTATAAATGTCTTTGTTCTGATGAACACCGAGAAAGATTTGTGCGCGAATGATTGTAACCAAACTGTTCTTGGCCTCCGTTGACTACCATAGTAAGTGAAATTGCCTTATAAATTTGCCTTTTAAAACACAACAAAAGATATTTTGAAGAATGTAGAAAAGCAAACCGTTCTGAGACACTTTTGACTCCCATTGTAATTTCTTTGACTATGGTAGTCAATGGTGGCCAAGAAGTGTTTGGTAACAAGCATTTGTCCAACTATCTTTCTCTCTGTTCACCAGAACAAAGATCTTTATACAGATTTGTGAGTAAAGGATGAAAGAATTCGTTTTTTTGTGTGAACTGTCCCTTTAAATCCTGATTATTTTCTCCATTGAAGGTATCTCAACACTTGAAATGTATTCC
Source organism: Barbatula barbatula (assembly GCF_947034865.1). Taxonomy (NCBI): domain Eukaryota; kingdom Metazoa; phylum Chordata; class Actinopteri; order Cypriniformes; family Nemacheilidae; genus Barbatula; species Barbatula barbatula. Next base: position 7,950,884 of record NC_136788.1, read on the forward strand.
GTATTTGCTCTTAACAGAACACAGCACCAGACTGTAAACCTGGACCCGGGTCGATATTAGACAAAGGAGCTGAGAAGAGTCCCATAAAAACCAGACAGCCACGGAAAGTGGACCTGAGAGCACGATACTGGGCCTTTCTGTTTGATAACCTGCGACGGGCTGTGGATGAGATTTATGTCACATGTGAATCTGATCAGAGTGTGGTGGAGTGCAAGGTATGATGTGGCAACCCTCTCTTTACATTATGACACATACACACGTCTTTTTATCACTGCTGAAAAAGTGAATAAAAACAGTCCAAAAACACAAAAAAGTTATATACTTTTATGATTATTTGTTTTCAATTAATGAAATTGCAGTGGCTCACAAAGAAAGCTAACCTTGGCATCTCCAGAAGGCCTTTTTAAAAAAAGTAGCTTGTGTTATTTGTGGTGTACACACATGTTTATTTTCTGATTGCATGAAAAATTATGACAATAAAATAAAGTGATATTATATAATGGCAATATCTTGTACTAAATGTACAGGATAGTTCAGAGTGCTCTTCATGGAATATAACATCCCACAATCCATTTTCCAATGCAGCATATATTTTTTGTCAATTATTCTTAAAAAGAATTATAAAAAAAGAATAATTTAAATGAATACATGATACATTATTAACAAATACTTGAACTCAAAGACAAATTTTAATGAACGATTATATATTATAAATAAATATTGGTACTGCAATTACACGTTTGTACCACTAGAGGTACCAAGGGTTTAATATTATGATCAATCTCTGACCCCCCTCACATTCCTGTTGTTCTCTGGTTTGTGTCAGAGAGGTTTGGTGAGAGAATTATCACTGCCTCTCCCGGGTCTTTCTAGAAGGAGTGGAGATGGATGACATGTATAAACAAACCCCCCCATTTCATTCCGTATGAGGACGGACCCTAGGTGACGTCCCAAACACTTTTTATTACATGCACCACAATTTAGCCTTTATGACCATTACTCAATCAAAAAATAACACGATGAACCCTGTAACGGTTTGCCACTTCAACAGTCGATAAACTGTGTTTTCGTGTCCGGTTCGGTCTTGGGACCCATGTCAGCAAACTTTCTTTTGAACTGTGTTAGCTTTCGTTGGCAAAGCCCGTACCAGGGCACTTACTGTGTTTACCCTGGCCGGTATGGCCTCGGACTGTATACGGACCCCAGGTTTGCGTTTGACACTACCGTCTCTGATTTATTGATTGGCGTGTAATGTAGAATTATCCCGAGCGTGGTTCAGCCAGCCGATCACGTCGAGCGAACGGACCCTCTTGTGGTTACCTCGTTGACAGCCGGCCTGCGTGAATGCGAAAGTTATCCAGCCGCAGTGTTGCCACGTCCGGCGGGTATGTTAACGGTGCCTGGCTCTTTGCTTTGAGTCTGTTTGTGTGCATTCATGCTCTTGTGTAGAGTTTTAGCTGGCATCTGAGAGCTCGCAGACCTACGGTGGGAGAATATCCCCTGGAGCTTACATCAGACCATACACGCACATACACACACACACACACACACACACACACACACACACACACACAAACACGTTCATATACTAAACGCTCTTATATGGATGTATAAATCTGTGATTCAGCACTTTTTTTTTGATCGCTTGGTTGTGCTTTACCAGCACAGTTTTGTGTGGTACTTTACAGCCCATGAAGGTGAAACTCATATCTTGACCATTAAAAAGTGGTTTTGGTTTAGATGTGAAACGTTCTGCTAAAAGATTATTTAAAGGGACAGTTCAGCTAAAAATGACAATTCTGTCGTCATTTACACATGCTCATGTCATTCCAAACCTGTATGACTTTCTTCTTAAGAACACAAAAGAAGATATTTTGAAGAATGTTGGTAACCGAACAACACTGGCCCCCATTAACTTCCATTGTGCGGACACAAAACCACTGAGACATTTCACAAAGTATCTTCTTTTGTGTTTCACAGTCATAAATAAACAAGTTTTAAATGCCATGAGGGAGAATGAAACTGAATTCATTGTTTAGTCATTTTTGCAGATGCTTTTAGCCAGTGTCACTTAAAGCAGAGATGACACGCACTTTATTCCAATCTTATTAATCTTGAGTACCTATAGGGTAGCGTTGCATACTTCGTATCTCCGAAGAGTATTTAGTTTGATCACATTTATAACGGATATATAAAGCTGTACGATTATTTCCGAAAACATGCGACCTCTTGAACGCGCGCAGGAGGCGGAACTACAGCACGAGAACACGATACACCATCGCATTATACCTGCGTAACTGTTGATACACTTTAGGTTTGATTTTTGACCAGTTGGCCATGTTAAGCATGAGTACAGCACATTTAACATTGTAAAGAAGCCAGGATGCACTAACACCGTTGAACCACCCCTTTAAAAACATGCATTATACAGCTAAAGAGGAAATTGAAGTAGTCCATCCCACAATTCTCACCTGTGTCTTCGAGTTTGTATGTTCAGTCAGCGTCGGCTGCTGTGAGACGCTTGATTGGTCTGACTGCTTGATTTATTCACATTCGAGTAACGCCCACATCTTTAACCCTCAGCCCGGAGGACTAATTGGTTCTTATCAGGGTTCTCCCTCGTCTCAAGTATGATTTATGTCAGTCCATGGAGGAGACAAGACTTCTCTTTTCACTTGTGTGAATGTGTGCATGAGCGAGTGTGGAAGATGTAATGCATCAAAATGTTTTGGGGGTCTTCGGTTTTTCGTTTGACCTGCGACCTGGTGAGGCTACATTAAAAGCATAGGAGTTCTTTTATCGAGACCTGCTTTTGTAAACGTGCATCTGCCAAATTGTCCTAATTAGACCGAGTGCGTTCGGTTTCTGTCTTTTTTCAAAGCGTGTATGCTAAATATGTCAGAGACAAGTTTCCTACCACTCACTCATGTTCTCTCTCAGCTGTTGCATTATGGGCCGATGCCCCGGTGCTGTTAACTAGGCCAGCTGCTGGACACATCTTTCACTGGCTTGACTCCTCTATTAACTAAAAGCACCGTGGACCTCTCCTCCCGATTGCCACTCCCCTATTACCGCCCATCAATCACACACACGCCTGTTTCACGGCCCCGCCGACATGTCCCCCTCCTCGTCCAGAGCATCAGTCATACCACATACCCTCGTCCTGATCTGCACACACCTGAACTCACTCACACACACTGTTGTTTGCAAAGTAACTCACGATATGATACACACAGCGATACATTCATAATTCAATATGATATCATAATCGTATTACATTAAAATGGTGCCTTGCTTGTGAGAGAGAAGCGATGTCTGCAAAAGAGATTTTGTGGGGTCAGTTTACAATTAATAGATAAGAGTATATGGTATATTGTTAAAATAGAAAGTATAGGAAAGCATGAATGCATAAATAAATAAATAAATAAATAAATAAAATAATTATAAATCATTTGGTTGATTACCTCATAATGGGCAATCCAATCACAGTGGAGAAGAGGTGGGACAAACACTACATTGACCAACCATCATACACAACAATAGAGAAGTTAATTTTAATGGTTACTGCATTTAAATATAAAGTAATATTCTTTCAAATAAGATACTATTAACAAGTAGGCTAACCGTTGCGGATATTCTAAATCACAACAACCAACACATCTCGCAGTGCCTCCGAAACACTCTCAGGCGCAACTAGCTGGTCATTTTCAGAGGAGTGCATGGTGCTGTTATTTTGGCTAGTTAAAAATGCACCGTTTAATTGATTCATTTATTGGTAAGCATATACCCTATTAGCATCTTATGCATTTATGCAATATAATGTAACCAGAGGATGAAGTCCAGAGTATTCCAGCATTCCGAGATATGTAATTTGCGTAGCTGGTATTCATAGGCGTGGATTATGCTTATTGTGAATGAGCGTGCATGCGTGCTGTTTACGAGTGATTGGAATTCATTAACACAGAAATATTATTATCAAATCTAACGTTTGCAAAGTATTTGAATCCGGAGGTAAATTTTCGGGAAGGTCTGTTTTACGTGCAATTACTCAGAATTTACTCTATTTTTTACGCTATTATTTGAGTTATTTGTCATTTTATTAATATGTTTATTTATGTATGTATATTTATGGTTTTTATTATTAGTAATTTTTATTCTTTTTTCAGTTTTGGATTTGGTTTAGCTTTTATTTTTAATTTTATTTTATAAAAAAATTTAGTGGCCCAGCTTTTTTCAGTTTATTGATGAGAAAAATATTAAGATTTATGTTTAGTATAAGTTTAAATAATTGACATTTCCATTATTAACTAACGTCGTTTATTTAATTAAAACATTTTCAGGTTTAGTTTTGCTTTTGTTAATTTATGTAATTATTACAATAATTACAGTGGCTGAACTTTCTAAGTTATTGCTGAAGAAACATTTCAATTTTTCAAAATTCACATTTCAAATTATATTTTAAATACCATCAGGGCTTATATTTGATTTGTTTTCAATTAACAAAAACGGTCAACTATAATAGCATTGACTGCTGGACAAGATTGGCCTGTGGCAATTTAGACTTGAGCAAGTTTCTTATAATCTTAAGAGTCTGTGGTAGGTCTGGGCTATGTACTAATCTGTGTTGTGGCAGCACTTTCTAGCTCTAGGGTCTTTGCTGGAGCCAAGGGATTCCCCCGAGTCCACACGGCACTCCCAGATCGAGTATCGGATAGACAATGAACATTTCATCATTCGCTGCACATTCTTTGCCAGTAACTAGAAATGATTACCGCCCCAATCAGATTTGCCAGCCCCCTTTTGCAAAGCTAATTGGTAATTTCAGCCGTACCTCTTGTGGAAGACCACTGAGGCGAGAAAGAGCGTCAGTGCTGTTTTTCTTTTCTTTCACCATCATCTTTTCCTTTCTGTACCCTTCTGGTTTTTGTGAATGGAGTGCTTCTCCGGTTGGTCAGTGGGAGTGGGGATGGGGGGTGGATGTGTGTGAGTTATGCCTCAGATGCCCATTCCTTACCAAAGACAACAGGGTGTTGGTTTACAGGTGTCCTCCAGTGTGAACAAGAATCGGGGACTCGTCCGGGATTCCGCTTATCAGAGACTGCGTTGCATTCTACCAAGGGCGTGTTCTGGGACCCGTCTTATTGTTTCTCCGGACATGCCACAAAAGAGCTGTCAGGGTGGGAGGGCTAATCTACCCCACTCTTCAGGTCAGATTAGGCCTCTCGGGTCACAGTTTAGCAATGAGGTGAAGGCCAACAGTGTTCCACTTTGGGAGGGAGGGGCATGTTGAAAGATGTTGACACTTTGTTTGTTTGTGGCAATTTCTTTGCCGTGACTTTTGTAGAAACAGATTAGAGAAGTTTAAAATTGCTCCATATTGGTTTGTTGAGGGTGATTAAATGTTGACAGCATTTTTATTATTGGGTGAACTATCCCTTTAAACCTTCAAAACTGACATCACACTTTCTGTCCCCTAGGAGGTGCTGATGATGTTGGATAACTATGTCAGAGACTTCAAAGCTCTAATCGATTGGATCCAGTTGCAGGAGAAGCTAGAAAAAACAGATGCTCAAAACAGGTGATAATGCATGCACCACATATCAACACATACATGTACGTACATTGAGCTTTGACTTTGACAACCTGATAAATGACAATTTGAGGAGAATGACTGTTTTCCTGTGACCACAACACTATTTTTGAACTGCTTTTAAGTGTTGTTCCAATATTTATACTTGAGGCCAAACTGACATTTGAATCAAGATGAATGCATCTCTTCAAGACCATTTACTGTTCTTGCAATGTGCTTCAGAAAATATTCCTTTGTTTATCTGTTATAATTTGTTAATCTTTACAGACGTTTAGGCATTTGATTTATGATTTGATGATGATGTTGGTGGAATGCTTCATCTCATTCCCACAGGCCCACGTCTTTGGCTTGGGAAGTTCGAAAAATGTCACCAGGAAGGCATGTGATGTCCAGTCCATCATCCGACCGGATCGTTCCATCACCTGGCGTTCGTCGTGCACTCACCTTTGGGTGGGTCGATGTAGTTGCATCCATCGTAGTTGCATCCATCACACCCAAAATCTGTCACGTTTCTTCAGATATTATCTTTAGTGTTTTACGCACAATATCTTCTTTTGTGTTCTGCAGGTTTGTAATGACATGAGGGTGTTTATGAATATACGTTGAGAGACATTTCATTTATGGTTGAACTATCCCTTTAATTTCATAAAGCAGTTCATCCTATTAGGGCAAGCAAATCGGTTGGATTGTGTTTCTCTTTCTATCTTTTCTATCTCTAAGCATTTTTTCATTTACTATTAAATGAGCTGTGTGTATGAAAAGACCTTACATAATGAAGTGTTATGTTTTATTACCTTAGAATGAGCTATTTCTATCTTTATACACCACGGATCCCCTTACATGGAATTCCCCATGTTGTTTCTACAGTAGCCCCAAAATGCTCTAAAGAGTAATACGTTATCTCCTTTTGCAAAAAGGCGAAAGCTTAATACCTTTCTTCTGTGTCAGCCACCATAGTGCTTTGAAACGTAGGGGTGGAGTGAGCCGTTGGTTGCAATGCTCAACCTCGCCAATAGATGCTGCTATATTTTCAAAGACGACACAATGTATCACGGTTTGGAATAACTATATAATAAACTTAAAGAATCAGAATTGAATTCAATTGTGGGTTGTAATATCTCAGCATTTCTGCTGATCCCCACCCTCGAAGCGCATTTAAAGACATTTGGGTCGGCAGAATCATTTGTTGTTGTTTGCAATTTGAGCTGTGGTGCCTGTATGCCAGTCTGGCCTCAACCCATTATCCCCGCTTGCCTCTCGCTAATTGACACCGCCGTCTCTGTTGGCCAACTGTGGCTACTCTCAGCTCCTGCTAGAAGAGCTTGATATGAGGCTCCCTCCATTAGTCGCTCTTCTTTTTAACTGATAGTGTGAAAGGAAGACAATTGATAATGCGATTAAAATGCCACCGAATGCTTAGATGGAGAAATCAATGGCAGATATGATACATATCTGAGGCCTGGCCCGAGACCGGAAAGTCTACGCCCGTCTGGCAGAGGCCGGGAGGGGGGAAATCGATCTGCAACGGCCTAAGCGTTTTGTTTAATGCGATTTTCACCGGGTTGTTCCTCCGGCCTGCGCCTGAGACTGTGGGAGTGCAGATCTAAGTGTGGTTAAAGACTGCTGAAGCACGGGCATCCATGTCTGTATTACGCCGTAATTGGACGCCGCAGGAAATGGATATCGATCAAAATGTAGGGCCCAGGGTCTGATGCAGGAGCACTTCCATTTCAGCATCTGATGTTTGTGGCTGCCCTCTGCAGTCGTGCATAGCTTGAGTGTGTGGCTTGCTGAAGGCGCCTGGTGACGGCTGCCCGCAGAATGGAGGGCTAATGTGTTTTTCTCGTTTTTATAACAGAGGTCCCCCGCCCACCCTGGCTGTGGCACGTCTTTCCCACACTGGACCCAGCTGGGCCGATCGGGTCAAGTCTTCCCAGTCACTTCCTGTCCCCAGTCAAACAAGCAATATTCCCACTGAAAAACCAGGTAAACATTTTGATATTTATACATTTGTGGGATTTGAGAAACCAGTGTGAGAAGTTGTATTCTAGTTTCATTCTTTTTTTAATGAACGTTTAATTGGACGTAGGTCTAAATAAATAAATAAATCAACATTTTGAACTGCAAAGAAGAGTATTCGCTTGTTTTAAATCCATAGATGCTGTATTCTTTCAGGAGATGCGTAACAGTGCTCCTCCTTACAACATCAAAAACATATATCTTGAATGATAAAATTGTCAGTGTTGCAGAATCGAGTCACAAATGATGAATCTTGTCAATGTTCTAGAAAGAGTTAACATCCCACAATTGTGAATTAGTTGTTTTAAATTTTAAGATGTGTTCTGTGAATAACGCATCCCACAATGCTTGTGCTATATACAGTACATTAAAGTGATAGTTCACCCCCAAACATTTTTTTGAACTATTTTATTTCTGAGTGACCTATCCATTTAACAGCCTCTCAAATTAAGTATTGTTCATAATACTTAATGCAGTCTGATTTTTACCACAGCAAAGAAAGACGCAGAGGGCTGGGAGACAGTTCAGCGCGGGCGTTCGATGAGGCCACGCTCCATTGCCATGGTGGCCAAGGTAAGCCCTGTTCTGGCCCAAGTGAGCTCTAAAGACGACAGCGACAAGGAGAACCAGCAGCATCATCTGTCACCTCAGGAGAAACCTAAGGAGGTGGGGGAACAAGAGCAACCTCTTCCCCAGGAGCAGAGCCTGGAGAAGACCACTGTCATCGAGGTACTGACGTCAATCAAACGCTGCATTAATTATTCAGCGACCAGACAAAGATATGAAGGCTCGGGGTCATCAGATCTGTTTTTGTTTTGCCACAGTGTGTTTATAGATACACTGTCCAGACGGGGCAGTATCAAGTGTACAAGCATTGATTTTGTACATGTGTATCCGATTGATAGAGATCTAATAAGCTTTTATGAAACGTTGACAAAATGACATACTAGATTACATTTGTAGAAGACGACAAAGCCGAAATTATGGTTGTAAAATATAATGCAATTTTGCTTGATCAAGTTCATTAAAAAGTTCACAAAAAAAACGAGTTTTGCTAAGAATGTGATGTCATATAATCACACAAATCTTTGCTTAACTAAATATTAGTTTATTTAATAACAAGTTAAATGTGGTATACATTTTTGAATATTAAAAATCTGTGTTGTCTCAATGTATTATGGGATTGCTTTCCATGCAAAAGCAGTGCTACCATTAACATGACATCAAGTCTTTATTTAAAGAATATTCTTAATATTTATATTAAGAAGAATTATAGTTAAGGCCAATCTTGGGAAGAGCCTTCCTGTCTTCACTACGCCCATAGCATCAAGTTTTATTTGAGATACGACTCGAACGCATGCGATTTCATTGTAAATTATTTGCTATGCTATGTATTTGTTGTGACATGCATGAAATTGTGTTATTAGCATGCTTAGTTTTTTCTGTTGTGTGCATTTTCCTGCCGTTCTCTTATCTGGCAACGGCAAGAAGTACCGTGACACGCATGTTCCTGTTCATGTCTGTATATGCGCAGCCCCCCGCAGAAAATGTCGAAGAGCCACGGCAGAGCGTCAACACGGCATCCGAGGACACGCCACCTCCTACTCCGCAGTCCCAGAGCCCAAAACTGGTTTCTGCTCCAGGCCCTGATCCTCCGATGGTTTTCCATCTGGAGGAGCCAGGGACTGGGCAGGCCCAGGGGGAGCAGGGGAGGGAGGGGTTGGAGTGGAAGGTCGCGGCACCACTGGAAGAAGCGGCAGCAGTGATCCACGTTCCCCTGGCAGTGGTGAAACTGGAGAGCATGCTGGACCCCACAGAACTTTCCACCGTGAGTGCTGAGAGACACAGGCCAGGGTCAGGTCTCCCGCCTAAACAAAGTCAATCCCAAAAGCAGGATTATGCCACCCCCTTAGTGAAAAGGGGGTGAACAAGTATCTGATGCAAGTCCAGTCGCCACATTTGCTCAATTGTTCATTTTAAGCTTATCAGGTGTCTCTCGTACAAGTTAGACAATTAGAACAGTTAGGTCCGTATGGCCTGTCATTGGCCTTGACCTCCTGTTGACCTCCAAAATACCACTCATTGCTCTTTTTCCACCCAAAATCTTACTTCAAATCTTTTTGAAATTCGATAGGACGGATTACGATCTACATAACCTGTCCACAGACAATCCTCACCCGTCATTAAGTCATTGCATTTAATTGGTATCTAAAACAATTTTAAGCAATAAAAGGAACCGTTCATCCAAATACAAAAGTTCCGTCATTGTTTATTCACCGTCATGACGTGCAAAATAGTTATGTGACTCTTCCAGCTGTGAAACACAAAAGAAGATATTTTGAGAAATGTTTCTATGTGTCCATACAGTGGAAGTCAATGTGGTTCATTTTTGTGTGGTGACCAACATTCTTCAAAATATGTAGTGTTCTACAGAAGATAGAAAGTCACACAGGTTTGAAAAGTCATGAGGGTGACTAAATAATCAAAAAAAATTAAAGGGACAGTTCACATACAGATCAAGACAAGAAGTGCTTAGTGTTCCTCAATGGCTCCTCTTACAAAAGTCTAAGACTGTAAAGATTGATCTTAAATGCTCAGACACACAACTGGCGCGTCAAGATCCAGATTCGTTGCTTCCGAGGTCCCGACACCATCTCTCTGGGTGGGTCAGATAAGCTCGGCTCTGTTTAGACTCCAGATGTAAGACCAACAGGCGCCCCGATGAGAGAAATCCACTTCTCATTACGTCTGTCGCTAGCTCCTGCAGCTCCCGCTGTCTCTATCTTCTCCCACGGCCCACTCGAAATTGGCACTTGGCATACTGTTCACTCGTCAGGTCCTGGAAGCAGAGGTCAAGTGCTGTGGCCTCTGATGGCAATGGGAAGGATAGTTTTTCCAAAATATTTTGGCAATTTACCAGTCATCATGGGTCATGAAGACCCACAGGTGCGTCTGTGGAAGGAATGTATGAGGAAGAATGCGCCCTTTAATAAACCTTTCGTTATCAACCTAAAATCAGCATTGACCCTTTACTGTTTTAAGAAAACATTTACCTGAAAACTAAAGTTTGACGTACTAGATGGGCTAGTGCCATTCTTGGCTCTATGCTGAAAAACACAGGACATTTCGCCCCCCCTTCAAAAAACCTGAATGTGACTCTTTCTTCAGTGGAACACAAAAGAAGATATTTTGAGAAATGTCTCAGTGGTTTTGCGCTCATACATTGGAAGACGGCGGCCTATGTTGTATGGTGACCAACATACTTCAAAATATCTTCTTTTGTGGATTGCAGAAGAAAGAAGTCCTACAGGTTTGGAAGGACAGGAGGATGAGTTAATGATATGTGGTAAAAGTATTCTACGTTGTGGTGGAAAAGGTGGATGAGCTGTATGTGTATCTGCACCATTTAACATCAAATAAGAACACCTTCGCCATCTCATGCCCTCGTCTTTATTGTGGTTGCATACTGCATGATTTTGATATGCATCCCCATGAATTTTGTGATTGGTGTTCATGGCGTGTGCCTGTACTTTTATTTCATCCCTCTGAAATTTTTTTGCATTCGTGAATTGTTTGCAATACGAAAATGTATTGCTTTGAACGTTCGCATTCCTGAAATTAAAGTTGAACGTAATTCCAGATGAATTGCTGAATTAATCACACTTACTTGAAGTTATTCTATCTGGGCTTTGCTCAAAGGCATGGTGTGGATAACTCTGGATTTTATGCCTCTGACGGCTTGTTGACTTTCGTGACTAAGCGTGAGTGTTATTGTTCCTGTTGTCAGCCCCAGTCTATAGCTGAAGTTTTAGCTAAGAAGGAAGAGCTGGCTGACCGCCTGGAAAAAGCTAACGAGGAGGCCATCGCGAGCGCCATCGCTGAGGAGGAACAGCTGACGCGGGAGATCCAAGCGGAGAACAACGAACTGGAAACGGACAACGAAAGCGATTTCTCTGTATGTTTATAGAGATGTATTTAATGTCTAGACTATAAAGGCTTCATTGCGGTTGTAAACTGAAAAAGCATCCGAGTTAAGTAATTTGTTTTGGTCTCTTTTAGGCAAGTATCGGAAGTGGAAGTTATGGACTGAACTTGGACTGGAGCGAATTATTAGCTGATTATGACGGTATAACACCATTAATGTGTTTATGGTTATAGCATGTTTATATCAGTCAATAGCCCTTACTATTAGAAATAAAATAAAATATCAACCTAAATTTTTCTTGAAAACTAATTTCCCTTTAGTTTCATTTTTAATATTGCCGTAGCATTTAACAGAAATAAACAGAATGCATAATACTACATACATCTACAAAAAGACTGAAACAAAGCTATAATAACTATGATACCCGTATCATTTAATGACAGATATCATTACAATTCATTTTTATTTTTGGAATATTGTAATGTTATTAAAATGAGATTATTTATTTACGTTTTTTAGTTCTATTTCTAAATCTCTCGAAACTATTTTGAAAATGTACCCGTCGTAATCCCATTGACTTTTCTTCTCTATTTTCTCAGCTCGGGAGCCCTGGCGTCAGAGCACCTCATGGGGTGACATGGTTGAAGAAGAACCATCTCGTCCACCGGGCCACGGCATCCACATGCACGAGAAACTGTCTTCTCCTTCACGTAAACGGTATACAAGTCACATTCTCTCACATTTGCTTGAATGCATAAACAAAGTTGCTTTAAGTTAATAACATTTCTATTGGAGGCTAAATTCTCTTAAGGACCTTTTCACGCCAAGGACCATGGTGATGATGATAACGCTAAAAGTAGATGTAAATTAGGGCTGTCAACATTAACGCGTTAATGCATGCGATTCATTTTTTTCAGACAATCTGCGTAAAGAGAGCTCTCGAAGGGGCCGCCGCATTCTTAAACCTGCTGCTGTGTCTCTTGTCATTAATTTTAATCGAGGAAAAAAGAAAAGAGGAATTCAATGCGTTTTGTAGCTTTAATGAGAATAATGCTAAATTGTAAATTAAATACAGAATAAAAGACTGTAAAGTGTTTGAGAACTTCTGTAGATTTCCTACCTGTAAGACATACTCGCTCTCAATTATAGGGCTATTATTAATGTTAGTTACAGTAATAATATAAGAATGTTGGCTTTCATTCATAAAATGATGCAGTTAAAGAAATCTGTTGTTTCTACATAAATTTGAAGATTAAATGTGAAATTATTAGAATGTAAAAGTAAAAACATGAATGTTATGTGTGATTAATAAGGATTAATCACAGAAAAATTAAATAGATACATTTTGAATCCATTGAAAGCGTTAATGTAAATATAAAAGAACTGCCCACACTACAAGTGTAACGGTAAAGGTACAGAGGTCAGAGATGTCATTGGGATCACTTTCAGAGAGGTTTTTTCCCAGTTGTTGAACGATTAAACATTGAGAGCCAATCAAAATTCACTCAAACTTAAAATGTGAAAAAACCACAGCACACAAGATAGGAATAAACACCACTATGTTAGTGTCCACAGTAACTGAAGAAAGCTGTTGTTATAGTTAGCGTTTTTGGTGTGAACAGGCCTGTCATTGGTCAGTCAAACAGGTAGTCCTGCCCCCCTTTGCTTGAGACCGTGTAAAGTCTTGTCCAGTTGGCCAATCGAACATAAAAATGTTGCTTCTTCCGTGAAACTGTGCTTACCAGTATGTTAGTTTTAAAAAGGTAATCTGTGAGGGTTACAAGAAACGTTAAAGTCCCTGTGAACTGAAAGTTGAGATCCTTTTAGAGGTCCACCGATTGACCAGCCAGAGACCGGTGACCGGCCGGTCAGCTTCACGTCTTGCCAATTCCAAGACGATCTTCTGTTGCACACAACGCAGGCAATAACGTCAGTACAGTACACTCAAAGCCGCAAGTAAACACGTAAATGCACGCAGTCTGTCTGTCACGATTTGTTTATACTCACTTGCGAGTCTCTGCTGACTGATCTCTCATATATTCTGCACACACGCATCATGAACCGTACAGACAAAAAGGTGCACCGTTCATCTCTGATGCTACGTCTACTTAGTTTAGCATTACCGTTAGCATATAAACCCCGACACATGCTAAATTCATGTTCAAGTCGTTCACTCTGTTTAAAACAAACCTTAACCTGTTTAACCTTAAAACTATGATAATTTCACTATGGTCAAATAACATTCAACACGACTTCTACTTGGTGTTTAAATCCAAAATATACAAACATTTATAAATCAACCTATATATATGATTTTCTGATTCAGTTCTTTACAAATACAAGATATGTGATGATACATTTAAATCTTAGAATTCATTTATTAGACTTTTTATGAAGTTGCAGCTATAATCAACAATCCCAATTCTTTTAATACTACTGACTCAAGATAAAGACAATTTATTTTACATTTCAGAAAATAAAGCAGTTTGTTTCCTGAACAGGAACAGACAAGAATAAAGTTAAAGTACTATTTTATTCATAGGCTTGTAATGTTAGAATTTTGGGAGATTAGTACAAAAGAGAAAATGATAAAATAAGGGACATTTGGTTAGTTATTTCTACTTCTTTTCAGTCACATAACTCGTCGATTTCTGAGTTGTTTAGGTGAGAGAAGATCCTTTAATTTAATGAAGCTTTGAGAACTGCATTTAGGCAAATTTGGGAAAATTGTTATGTTTAATAATTTGTTTTATGAAAATAAAATTTGTCAGTATGAAACAATGTGCATTGAAGAAATGTAAATATGGTTTTATATATACTGTCAATTATAGGATGTGTATAGAAAATCGGAATATGCAAAAATAGGAATCGGCAGCTTTCACATGTAATAAAATTGGAAACCGGAATCCAATAGTTTTTACTTCTGTACTCTGGCGCATTCCCGATAATGGAAGAATTTCGAAAGGAAAAAAAGTTGCCGTGGTTAGTTTTTTTCACTGCGATTTGATTGGATGTCATGAAAAAGTGGGAGCAGACTGACAGTTAAGGGGAGGAGTTAACAGATGCTCCGCCCAAGCCGTCTTAAGTCACTTGAGATGGATAGTCAGGGTGGAAGTACTTTTTCAGATTTTAACTGAAGATTATGAGGGCACATGAATTTAAAAAGAGAATGCCAACATTGGAAAGCTACTTACAATTCATGAAATATTGCAGCATTTATTATAAGTTTTTATTTCACCGGGACTTTAAGGGGCACATTGAAACGTTTTCTGCTGTTTGTTGTCATTATCAGAACCATCGCAGAATCAAAGAAAAAGTATGAAGAGAAGCAACTTAAAGCCCAGCAGCTCCGAGACAAGCTAAGAGAGGAGAAGACGCACAAACTGCAGAAACTCATGGAAAGAGTATGTCGGTTTCTTCTCTAACACCTGTAGACACGGCTCAGTTAGTTTTCCCCAACCCATTTCAGCCACCGGGGAAAATTCAATCCGTATAGACGTTGAAAGAATCACTTAACAGCCATTTTAGTCGTTCATAGTGATACACTCTGGCCGAGACTCTTAAATCTAATGTTGGTAACCCTGCAGAGCATGTTTGTTTCTGTTCTGCCCCGTTCTTGTGAGATGAGTGAGATCTAAGACAATATTGCATATATATATATATCCGTACTTGAAGTGGGCCGCTAACGTATTTCTCACACCTCTGACAGCTTTGACCTCCGCAGTCTCAGAACAGTTGTTTTGTGGAGATTTGATCGTCACGTGTCGTTCTTTTATAGGAGAAGGAGGTGAGTAAATGGAAAGAAGAGCTGTTGGATCAGAGGAGGAGGATGATGGAGGAAAAGCTGCTTCATGCTGAATTCAAGCGAGAGATTCAGCTACAGGCCATCGTGAAGAAAGCGCAGGAGGAGGAAGCAAAGGTTTGCGGTTGTCATCAGTGACCAACAGAAATGTTAAAGTGTGACACTTTACCCATAACAAAGTGTATTGTTGTTTCGCCCAACCTTTTTATAGTTAATACTTATTTTCGTGTAGCATCAATGTTTTAGTGTATATTTAGCGTATGTAAGTAAATGTTGGGCTTATGTCATTAATTGCAATATATATCGGTATATTGCAAATAAACAGAAACCGTACAAATATTCACATATTTTATATTTTGTCCGAAAATTCTAGACATTCAAATGTACGATCAACTATACACTTCTGAAGTTTCCGACAACTCATTTTTAGTAACTGTTATGTTAAACTGTTGTTTTGAGCTCAGCGTTATGCCAGTACCTTGTCATTTATGCGTACGAGTAATAATACAGCTAAACAACTAAATAAAAACGTTTTACATTGCATAAGTTATTACTATCACTTACATGAACAATAATAAAACAAATCACACTGTTAACATGTACCGCGTCTCATGTTTGGAAAGCCGTTCTGGAAAGCACTGAGACTGTGTTTGCTGTTTGTCCAGGTGAATGAGATCGCTTTTATCAACACTCTGGAAGCCCAGAATAAGAGACACGACGTACTGGCTAAGCTAAACGAATACGAACAACGACTCAACGAGCTACAAGAGGAACGCCAGCACAGACAGGAAGAGAAACAGGCCAGGGACGAAGCCGTCCAGGTACATTCTTTTCTCTCACATATGATATGTTAGCATTTTCCTCCGTCATATTCTTTAGCATGAAAAAGCCTAAATATGGCATTAATTGTCGGTTCAGGAGCGCAAGCGGGCGCTGGAGGCGGAGAGGCAGGCTCGCGTGGAGGAGCTGCTGATAAGGAGGAGGGAACAGGAGGCGAGAATCGAACAGCAGCGGCAGGAAAAGGAGCGGGCGAGGGAAGACGCGGCACGGGAGAGAGCCAGGTTAGCGCCGCAACATCCTGCCAAGGATACTCGCAACAGTTCTAGAGACTCGTGGGAATCGAAGCGTTTCGAACATTATTAGCCCAACGAAAATATATGGAAAAAAAGATGTTTGTTTTTGATACAGCGATTTAAACTGCAAATGGATAATGGACAATTCATTGTCATGTGTAACCTGGGTGGACGGATAGATGCCACAGTATTATGGACGTTCTTATTTCACAAACACTAATACAGGTCTCATCTGTTAAACAAACACTATAGGGACCGTGAGGAGCGTCTGGCTGCGCTTAGTGCAGCTCAACAGGAGGCCATGGAGGAACTACAGAAGAAAATCCAGATGAAGGTGAACTACCAGTATAAACTAAATCTAAATCTGACATTAATCACAGTGATTGATCTGGGAGAATCCTATACGGCTGGCCAGGTAGAGTTATATAGTTTGGTGTGATTCCAGATAGGTTCAGATTCAGTGTGGATTGAGGTCGAGTCCAGATAGATTCCGTATTGATTCAGATATAATTCAGGTAGATTTGGGGTGTCCATACGCATGTCACACTTCAGTTAAAAAAACATTTATTTCTCTCAAAACTTATCTTTCTTTCCTTGAAACGTTACGGTTACTCTTCTGAAATAATCAACCTCGATGATGTATGCGGTGGACAAATGCGACCTCTGGAGGATGCACCGAAATCCTGGCCAGGACGTGTCTGGGAAAAATGGCACGTATGGTCACCCTAGATAGGTTTAATATACTACGGATTAAGTTAGTTATCAGATTCAGTATACTGTAAATTTGTGTAGCTCTTCGATTCCGTATAGGCTCAGATAGATTGAATACATTGCAGATTCAGTTAGGTATAAGATTCAGTGTTCGGCTCAGATTCCAATTGCATTCGACAAAGGATCCCAAATGATTCAATAAAGACTACGATTTCAGATAGATTACTTATAGATTCAGTTAGTTACACGGGATAGATTAGATATAGATTTATTTATTTAGATATATTTCAGATAGATTCGATGGATTACATATACTGTACATTTAATATTTATTAAGATATTTTTCAGATAGATTCAACATAGGTTCATATTCAGGTTGATTTAATATAGAAATGTTTTCACGGTCTTAAACATGCACCTTCAGATTTTAAGATTTTTAAGTGTTTAAAAATTTGTAGGCAATTTTACATTTAGAATTTTTTTTTTCTTGTGACCAAATGGTAATGGCAAAATGCTAGTAAGATCCCAAAACAGATGTAAATTCCGTCTGAACACTGTTTAAAAAGCCCCCCATAGTGAAACTGAAGCTGACTGAAAATGGCGAGAGTATGAATTTGCGCATTGGAAGACGTCAAAAATACAGTTTTGTTTCCTGTGAGTTTATTGAAAAATAAGGTTTTTTAATGGTGATGTAGATTCAACACACAGTAGATTCAGCTTCTGATAGATTCAACACGGATTTAGCTTCAGATTCCATTTTTCTTTGTTTTGATACAGCACGACGAGAGCAGCCGCAGACACATGGAGCAAATCGAGCAGAGAAAAGAGAAGGCGGCCGAGCTGAGCAGCGGCAGACACGCTAACACGGACTACGCACCCAAACTCACACCTTACGAACGGAAGAAACAATGCTCGCTCTGTAATGTTGAGGTAAGTCAACAGAGCCGTTGTTATTCTGAGACAACAAATAGAATTGTAATACAATCGATTCCACCCAAGTTCCAAAACATGCCCTACAGGCCCCATACATCCATTCCCTGTCTGTCATCAGGTAGCGCCGCCCCATCGGTTGAGCCAGAAGTTGACACATCGGCCTTCTCAAACAGAGTAATGTTTTGAAAGCGCCGCAGCCTGCGAATGGTTTACTTTATAGTTGACTTTACACATTAAACTGTGATGTTTGGCCAAACGCTTGAACGTTTAGGGCGCGATGCATTTCCTCCAGTCACGCCAAAAACTGGGGCAAAGTTTCTCTGGAGCCGAATGCTATGAGGATGTACAATTTAGCCTTTGTTACTTTGCCAGGCAGAGTACATAAAATCAAAGACTACAAGGATTTTATTTAAATGAGAATTTAACCGTGAACTGTGGGCGGAGAGTCATAGCTGGGCGTGATTATGCTTTTCAAGTAACGGACAACAAATCTCAGAATGGCCGCGTTTATCTCTGACACGCATGCTTTTTACTGCGATCGGGGCCAGACACCTTGGAGCTTCAAACTGACATCAGATTAAACTCTGAGGAGAATCAAATCTTGTTAAAAATGTCAGATGACCTTGGCTAGGCACTGACACCGGAGTTCAACCCTGGGTCAGCGGGAAGCACTCTAGTTAATGATATTATACGCAGACTTTCCTGTGTGGGCTCGACTCCAGGACTCGGCGCAGGAGACAAACAACACAGGCATCTAGATACTGGCGTCCTCACCTGGCACAGGAAAAAGCCTCTGTTTGGTTAAATTCAGCACGATGGATTAATCGCATACAGAATAAAAGTTTGTCTTTACATAATATATGTCTGTGCAGCGTGCATATTTATTTTGTATTTATAAACACACAGGTACAAATACATGCATATATTTAGGAAATATTTGCGTAAATTTATGTATAATTCAAATTTTATGTAAACATTTATTTATTTAGACATTTTTCTTAAATATTTACGTGTATCTCTATGTGTTCATAAATGCAAAAGGGTAACACTTTACAATAAGATGCTATTAGTTAACATTAGCTAACAATGAACAATTTCTTTTGCATTTATTAATCCTTGTCAATGTTAGTTCATGTCAAGACAGCGTTTCAGTGTTCATAACTGTTAGTTATTTCGCTTCTTTAGAAGACACAAGTGGAACATGTAGTGCTCTGGACGGTATTATAGATCGAAGGATTCAATTTGAAACTCAATTTTCTGTGTGTTGCTGACGCGGAGAAGCTTATTCATGCATTTATGACCTCAAGACTTGACCACTGTAATACGCTACTTAGTGTTTGTCCTGCATCATCAATAAACAAACTACAGTTAGTTCAGAACGCAGCTGCCAGAGTTCTAACCAGGTCCAGAAAATACGATCACATAACCCCAATGTTATCAACCCTTCACTGGCTACCCATTAAGTATCGTATTGACTTTAAAGTTCTTTTAATCACTTATAAAGCCTTAAAGAGTTTAGCCCCACCTACCTAACAGAGCATCTATCACTCTACAACCCATCATGCTCTCTAAGATCTCAAAACTCATGACTTTTGATAATACCTAGAATAACTAAATCCACCAAAGGGGGTCGAGCTTTCTCATACGTAGCACCTAAACTCTGGAATAGCCTTCCCGACGTTATTCGAGGATCAGACACGCTCTCCCTTTAAATCTAGATTAAAGACGCATCTTTTCAGCCAAGCATTCACTTAATGCAAAATATGCTAAATAAACCACCGGGAGACTGCATTTATTACTTATTATTTACTAGAGTAATTTAACTTGTTATATTAACACCATGTACTGTGTTACCTTTTTTGTGTTTTTCTTATTTTCCCCTGTAAAGCTGCTTTGGAACAATTCACATTGTGAAAGCGCTATATAAAAACAATTGAATTGAATTGAATAATAGCACTGAACAGATATTGTAACAATTAATGCATTTATGACACAATTAATCGTCAGAGATGTTCTTTACAGAACGAAAGCACACCGCGACTAGAGGCTTTCTAACACACAAAAAAGAATGTAAAAAAATGAAAATATGGCACAATGTAATCTATACGAGGTGTGCTATGTATTATCCGATCACCTTGTGGCGTAGCTCTCAGATCTCAATCGTGCTTTGATTTCCTGTGCCACGTTATGTCACGAGACGCTTGAGAACCTTTGTCGCTTCGTATCTTTGATGTCAAACCCGGTACGATGGGTACATAAATTTCAACATTTTCCATACAGGTGTGTGTGAACTCCAAACCTAGAGTTTTGTGGTTTAGTAACTTGTTCAGTTTACAACTACTCCCCACATCACACTTCAACAAGATGAAGGGTTTGAAGCTTCAAGCTTTTGGTATCCAACCTGAACCTTTCCCTGCTAAACCACATTTGTCTAATTTCCCAATACAGAAATAACACATGAATAATCCAGGTATTCTGCGGAGGAGGAGTCTGTGTGCTTTTCACATGACCTCTTGAGTTTCTGGGACAGTTGAGCTGCCCTACAAAGTCAAGAGGTGACACTTGAGCTAACCGACAACAGTGCCCGGGGTGCCGGCGCGTTCAAAGCGGAGCCGTCAAAGCTTTTCGTTCACTTATAGTTATTCAGCGTCATCAGATTTTTAAACTCTTATGAGATGTGTCTGTTAGCTCTGCAGATGTCAGTCAGAATCAAGGGATCATATTTATCTTTGAAAGGTCGGAACATATGTCTCGACACCTGAGAACTGTCAGGCCGTGAATGATGGCATAACGTATTGTGAGGTGATTGTGTACGTCTCGGGCCATAGGCTTTCTCTTCAGCGGATCCCCCTCGAGTGACCTGTGACCTCTGTGTTTGTGTTTTTAGATCACCTCTGAAGTCCACCTGTTCAGTCATATTAAGGGGAAGAGGCACCAGCAGGCCGCGCGAGACACCAGCAGCATTCAGGGGCGTGAACTATCTGATGAGGAGGTGGTGAGTTTCTCGAAAAGAATTACACTTACACCGAGGAAACCAGGGTTCACCCCCAGGGGTTCATAATGGAACTGCAAGGAGTTTGATTTTGGGCTTTTTAGCTATTATTCTATTTTGATAGAAATACGAATGCAGTATATAAGTTGCATGTGGTTACATCAAATATTTGATAATGTAATCAATACATATGTCATAATAACTTTTTTATATATTTTTATGTATCTTATGTATTTCTATATTATTCAGTCATATTAAATATTTTTTATATATAATAGATGATGTAATGCAATTATATTATCATTATTGAAATATTATTTTAATAAATAAAAATATAACACTGTTAGAAATAATATTTTTTCCTTTTTCACAACGGTCAAGCTTTTAATAATGATTTTAAAGTTAAGCTTTCAGATATTATTTTGCCAGAAAAGTCAATTTGATGTTATTTGACTTTTACCCAAGTAAAGAAAGGTGCATAAAGTAACCTGCAATTTTATGTTTCAAACAGAGGTGGCGACAAATAGGCACAACTTACATATGCAAAGTAATCAAATATTTTCTAACTAAAGCTATAATTGAAGTAATTACACAAAATAAATTTAAAAAAATATTTATTTAAGTAATATTTAATACAATTAAACAAAAATATATCATTTAAAGAAAGAATTCACCATTAATTAGTCATTCATTAAGTAATGTTCATATTGAATAAATTTACAAGGTTCCTCGGGTATAAATGTTATAGAGGTTGAGTCGACAATAAATAACCCCCCTAAATCCTATAAAAGATCATTCAAAACTCTAGTGATACCCGTAAATAACATTATTTGTGAGTATGTTTTTCTTCCAGACGGCCACCACGAACATACTCCGCTCAAGTGCATCTTTTATGGGCTACATTTCATTTAAGGCTTTTATGACAGTTCTCATACCAACCTGAGAGCATCAGCAACAGCTTCCCCCATTTTCACAGATTTTTGGGACTATAAAACGCTAGAACGGAATCAACACTAACAGAGTTCGAGTATACGACACAAGGTGCGCTCACCCTGCGTCTCTTTCAACATTGACAGAGTGGTTTTCTGCTCGGGATCTCTCACCGCAATATGAGATTGCCTTTCACACTGTGCTTCTTTGTACGGCTGACAACTGTTGGCGCTATATGCCGCACCTTTGGCCCCTGAACCTCCTTCATTCGAACCTTTTTTCAGCGAGTAATATTTAAACCCCCTCCGTCACCTCTAAATCATCAGCTTTGGCTGAGGCCACCCATTTCTCTGGCTGACAGCGTGATAAACACACAGGCGACCCGCTGCGGCGTGTCTCGCAACAGCACGACACGTCAGGTGCGGCCAGCTTAATGAGCCCTGTCTAAACTGTGAAGCTTGATGTATTAAATTGAATTGAGCGTTTGTGTTAAACGACTTTTTAAATAACTTTCATTCTGCCTACATAAAAAAAGGAAATAGCCGTTTACCTGTGATTTATAAGACACGTGTTTAACAGTCAGCGAAATAAAAAATAGAGACTGGTGTGTTTGAGGTGGAAATTTGTCCCATGGTTAATTATAGTGCCCACGTCTTCCATCGGAAGAGAAGACGTTACTTAAAGCACTTTAGGTTTTTAAGCAACAGTCGCTGCGTTTTAAGGAAACCCCAGTGCAGGATTCTTTGTTTGGATAGTCTTGCTGCGGACGCCACGGAGCTCCTTATTTATGTCTCTGCCCATTTTTGCACGCCGTATTTCACTCACGCAACCTCCAACTATTTTCCAGTCGGCGCTTCCATAATTCTTGCCGTTATGAAAGATTTTTAATTAAAACTAAGATGGTTGGCTGAACCGTGCAGAGGTCACAACATAGTTTTTCAGCGGAAGCGGGCCCAGAGTCTCCGACTGTCCTTTTATATTTAGTCATATTTCGCTGTTTTAAAGACTCTGGAGTGAAATGGAAAATGCGGCGATTATCAACAGGCATGGATCAATGAGGATGTAGGACACTTTGAATTGCCTTTTGGACTCCGTTCTCCTTTATTGGTTGTCATCTGGTCTGGTTTAGTGTAATATATCGCCCACTTCAGACCCCTCGTCTTTTGACATATTGGAGTTTTATTTATCGTCGACCCATGGCACTCGATTTCGGTTATTTCAGATAAAATATCTTGCAGCTTTTCAGAAATGTTGTGTCGTGGTTGTCAAACAACCACTTCACAGACAAGGGCCGTGTCCTCAACCCATTCCCCCTTCTTTCCTCCAAAAAAGGTGCATAGAGTAACTTCACAGTTAAACTAGTGTGTTGAATTTTATCAGACCGACAAAGAGACACAATTTGAAAAAGTCAATTTGAATTAAAGCAGCAACTAAATAAATGTGAATGTAAATAGTTCTGTTGGTGTTCTGTTTGTTTGTTAAGTGGTTTCTAAAGTATTTGAGTGGTAGGTGGTTAATTATGGTGGCTCAGATGGTTACTGGCCAGTTTCTAAGGTGTTCTAAATGGATGCTACATGGTTGCTAAGGTATTCTAAATGGTTGCTAGTTAGTTTCTAAGGTGTTCTGAGTGAATTCTAGGTGGTTGCTAAGGTGCTTCCAGTGGTCTGTGCAGTTTCAAAGGTGTTCTAAGTGAATGGTAGTTGGGTGCTAAGGTGTCCATAGTGGATGCAGGTTTGCTGAGGTGTTCTAAATGGTTGCTATGCAGTTTTTTGGGGTGTAAGAGCTGTTACTGTGTGGTTTCTAAGGTGTTCTGAGTGGATGCTATGTGGTTTTTAAGGTATTTTGGGTAATGTCAACATGGTTTCCAAAGGGTTTCAGAGTGGACGATAGGTGTCTGATAAGGTGTTTGAGTGGTTGCTATGGTATTTTCTAGCTAGGAGTTGTAGTTCCTCGGGTGTTACAATTGTTTGCTACAACATCATTCGAAATATCGCACGACTGTCATATTATAATCTTTTAAATGTCAGTATAGTCTATTCAAATTGTAACAACACTTTGTTATAATAAAATATATGTAGCATTTTCATTAGAACTGCACAATATTGTTGAAGAGTCCTAAATTTCTAAGAGTAAGAGTGATTTTTCTTTGTGAACGCCAGTATAACAGATGTGAACCAATACTTCCAAGATGACATGACTGATTCCTGCAAAGGATGCACAACTGCGGTTGTGTGTGAATGGGTTAGTTACCGTATATCGCCTGTCTGTACAATGTACCTGGATGACAAACAGCTGTCTGTTCACATTGGGTGGGTGGGGGGACATTATTTGGCGGCTCTTTTGTGTTACACAAAAGAGTGGAGGATGGTGCTCCCGTATCAGTGTGACAGTGAGAGCTTCTCAAAGGCCCTTAAGCACCAGCAGAGGTGTGATGTTGTGAGCGGTCTCCCATTACACCCCACAGAAAGCTTGGTGGGTTTTTCAGGGTGTCTCTCTCACTTTTTATATCTTTATCTCACGTCAACGTTTCTCGCTGTCCTGCATCTATTGTCCTGCTGTGCAAGATGACCTCTGTCCATCACCTGCCTATCGAATTTGATAGGTTGTCATATGCTACATTGTCAGTTCCCTATCGATACTTCACTCGTACTGCGTAGCAGGACGCTATGGGGAAAACTCCTTTTTCTCCGATGACTGAAGCAATTCAAAAGCGCAGTGAAACTGCACGGTGATTGGTTGGAAAAAAGCAGAGCTTTAAACCAATCGTAGCGGAGCTGCCGGACCAATGGCGATGGCACCCGCCAAAATGGGCGGGGCTTATGGCTATATAAGCAGACACATCGCCGTAGGGTCTTCAGATCTCTTCTCCTTCAGCGACGACTCATCTTCGCTTCCCGAGACTGACTGCTTCGCCGTCGAGAGAGCACCTGCAGCGGATTCGACCTCCTGCTCAGCGCCTTCGCTTCAGCGGATTCGTCAGCGGCTTCGCTCCGGCGGATTCTGTGGGCGGCTTCGCGAGCGAACGGTTCTCGCTGTTCAGCACGGTCTTTTCCCTGCCGCTATCCGGCGACGCTGAAAGAGCATATTTTCACACACACTTTCTTTTCAGAGAGTGTTAGAGCAAATTTCCTGCGGCATTCACGTGCAGTTTTCATTGCGCTACAATGCCGCGCCGTACCTGTCGCTCGTGTGGGGTTTTCCTACACGCCGCTGACGGGCACGAGGAGTGCGTCTCATGTCTGGGTCTCTCCCACGCAGAGGACGCGCTCAAAGAGACGGAATGCTCTCACTGCGAGAGTATGAGTCTCTCCTCTCTGCGCTCGCGGATAGCTTTCTTTTCAGAGAGTGACTCCGCCCCTCCCCCCCCGCCTCTGCGCGCACAGGACACTGTGCGAGCGAAGCAGCGGGGTAGAGGAGCAAAGCGCTCGGGGAAGCGCGAGCTCACGCCGGCTCGCCGTGCCTCGCCTTCCCCGCAGAGAGATGTTTCCCCGGTCTGTTTCACCCGAACAGATCAGCGTCCACTGGCGGCTGCCTGTGACATGATCTCGTTCGGTGGAAACGAACCGGAGGATGACGACGCCATGTCGTTAGCGGCTTCAGACGGGGAGGAGTTAGCGGGTTCGTTGGATGACCCCGCCCCCTCGCCGTCTCCAGAACCCGGCAGACACGCCCCGAATGCGGACTCCGAGCTCTTCCGGGTCCTCACGAAGGCGGTTAACGAGCTGGGTTTAGAGTGGTGTCCCCCAGAGGAACCCACTCGCAGCCGCCTGGACGAGTGGTTCTTGCCGGGGCGCCGTCTGGCTCCTCGTCAAAGAAACGCACCGTTCTTCCCGGAAGTTCACGGCGAACTCACAAAGTCGTGGCGCGCCCCCTTTTCGGCCCGTCTTTGACCTTCTTCCTCCTCTGCGCTCACCTCCGTGGACGGCGCAGAGGAAAAAGGGTACGAGAAGCTACCCCCCCTCGATGAGTCTGTGGCCGCACATCTGTGTCCGCCCGCCGCCATCGGATGGAGGGCTAAAGCGTCTCATCCTTCAAAGCCGTGCAGAACCACCTCGGCCCTCGCTGGACGCGCATACTCGTCCTCAGGCCAGGCGGCTTCAGCGCTTCACTCCATGGCAGTGCTCCAGGTCCACCAGGCGAAGCTCCTCCAAGGCATGGATGAGTCCGACCCTGACCCTGCGCTCTTCAGAGAGCTACGGAGCGCGACGGATCTTGCTCTACGCGCCACCAAGGCCACGGCCCAGGCGATAGGCAGATCCATGGCCAGTTTAGTAGTGCTCGAGCGTCATCTATGGCTGACGCTGACGGAGATCAAGGATGCGGATAAGGTCCCCTTCCTGGATGCTCCAATTTCCACGACCGGCCTCTTCGGACCGGAGGTGGAGGGTTTGAAGGAGGGCTCCAGCGGCCCTCCTTCAAAGACTGCTCTCATGTCTGCCAGGTCACCCCGTTCAGTTCCGGGTGCCGGCAAAAATGTGTTGATAATGTGCAATGTTGTAAGTGCGGGGCCTTTTCTAACGCCCACACCACATTCTGCAAAATGTTTAATAAAACACAAACATTGTCAAAAATAGAGCAAGCCTCCTCTTCCATTATCCTTGGGAGTCAAGCCCCCAAAAGGCGGCGTACCTCCTCTTTGCACCCAAACCCTTGCTGCCCGGGCCAAGGCCTGGAGGGCCATCCCCGGGGTATCAGATTGGGTTCTGGAAATAATATCCCATGGATATTCACTCCAGTTTGCTCGTCGACCCCCGCGCTTCCGCGGGGTCGTCCCCACCCGAGTGCAGGACTCAAATTCTCACGTTCTGCGCACGGAGTTGAGGAATTTACTGGGAAAAAGAGCCATAGAAATGGTTCCCCCAGATCAAATCGAGTCGGGCTTCTACAGCCGGTACTTTCTCGTACCAAAGAAGGACGGCGGCTTCCGCCCCATCCTCAATCTCAGACATCTGAATCGCGCCCTTATGAAACGGCGCTTCAGAATGCTCACGATGAAGCAGATCCTCTCGCAAATTCGCCCAGAGGACTGGTTCTTCTCTCTGGACCTGGAAGATGCTTACTTCCACATTCAGATAGCCCCTCGTCACAGGCGATTCTTGAGATTCGCCTACGAGGGAATTGCTTATCAATACACGGTCCTTCCATTCGGACTCTCTCTAGCTCCCTGCACTTTCACGAAGTGCATGGATGCGGCCCTTTCCCCTCTCAGACAGAAGGGAATCCGCATTCTGAATTACCTCGACGACTGGCTTGTTCTAGCCCAGTCGGAGGACGAGCTAAGATCCCACAGATCCCTCCTCCTCAGCCACCTGGAGTGCCTGGGACTCAGGATCAATCTTGTAAAGAGCGCACTGTCACCCAGCCAACGTATTTTGTTCCTGGGAACAGTCTTCGACTCAAAACGCATGACCGCCAGAATATCGCCAGAACGAGCTCTGGTCATTCGATGGCTTGCGGCCTCATTCACACCCGGGGTTTCACGCCCCCTCAGGGTTTTTCAGAAAATGCTAGGCCTTATGGCCTCTGCATCTCAGGTACTGAGCCTGGGCATCCTCCGGATGCGCCCCCTCCAGTACTGGCTGAAGCCCAGAGTTCCTCCACACGCTTGGCGTCTTGGACGACTGCGTGTTCTGGTGAATCAAGCCTGCGTAACCGCCCTAGCCTCGTGGAAAGATCCCCTTTGGCTAGAGCAGGGTATGCCCATGGGCTCCACATCCAGCCGGAAAGTGGTCACGACAGACGCCTCCAACACGGGTTGGGGGGCTCTGTGCGATGGCGAACCGGCCTTCGGCCTCTGGTCGAACCAGGAAAGAAGCCTCCATATCAACTACCTGGAAATGCAGGCAGTATGGTTGGCTCTCCGCTACTTCCTACCGGTGCTAAAAGATCGTCACGTCTTAGTCCGATCAGACAGCATGACGGTGGTATCTTACATAAATCATCAGGGAGGCCTCTCCTCAAGACGCCTTTTTTCCCTAGAATCTCACCTCTTGGAATGGGCCCAGTCCAATCTGTGCTCACTGAGGGCAACTCATCTTCCAGGCAAACTGAACCGGGGAGCAGATATGCTATCTCGGAGCAATGTTCCTTCGGACGAATGGACGCTCCACCCCATGTCGGTTCAGCGAATCTGGCAAATCTTCGGCAAGGCGGAAGTCGACCTTTTTGCCTCAGAAGACAATACTCATTGCCCGACGTACTTCTCGAAGGGCAAGGACGCCTTGGCCCACGCTTGGCCCAACCGGCTCCTCTATGCTTTTCCCCCGATCGCGCTCTTGCAGCAGACGATCAGGAGAATAAGGGATCAAGCGCACCGAGTGCTATTGGTAGCCCCTCTGTGGACGAACCAGCCTTGGGTCGCGGATCTCTCCCAGCTGCTAGTGGCAGCCCCGTGGCCCATTCCCCTGAGGCGGGACCTCCTCTCTCAGGCAGGGAACACGATATGGCACCCCCAGCCAGAGCTGTGGGCTCTGCTCCTTTGGCCTCTCGACGGGAGCCTACGGACCTCCCAGAGAGCGTACTGAACACCATATCACAGGCTAGAGCCCCGTCCACTAGACGTCTCTACGCCCTCAAATGGTCTGTCTTCGCCTCCTGGTGTGCAACACGTGGCGCTGACCCAGTGTCCTGTGACATATCGCTGATACTGTCATTCTTACAAGAGTTGTTGGATAACGGCCGTGCCCCTTCCACACTCAAAGTCTATGTGGCGGCTATTTCAGCCTCACATGCCCTCATCGGAGGACAAGGAGTGGGCAAGAACGATCTTATCGTTCGTTTCCTGAAGGGCTCCAGGCGGCTACACCCCCCTCGCCCTCTTACAGTTCCCACTTGGGATCTGCCCACGGTCCTGAGGGCTCTAAAGGGTCCTCCCTTTGAGCATCTGCTATCTACGGACCTCCGTTCATTAACGCTCAAGACCGCTCTGCTTCTCGCTTTAGCATCGGTGAAGCGTGTGGGGGACCTACAGGCTCTCTCTGTGAGCCCATCCTGTCTGGAATTTGGGCCGAACGACGCCAGAGTCGTCCTCAAACCAAGGCATGGCTATGTACCTAAGGTGCTCTCTACTCCGTTCAGAGCACAGGTCATTTCGCTCTCTGCTCTCCCCTCCTCCGAGCGGGACCCAGAGCTTAGTCTGCTCTGCCCAGTCAGAGCATTAAAAATATACATTGAGCGCTCCGCCCTATTCAGACGGTCGGAACAGCTCTTTGTGTGCTTCGGCGACCGCACCAAAGGGTCCTCGGTCTCGAAACATAGACTATCGAAGTGGATAGTTGAGGCTATATCGCTGGCTTACTCTTCCTTGGGCCTTCAATGTCCCACGAGAGTTAGAGCCCATTCCACTAGAGGCGTTGCCTCTTCCTGGGCATGGTATAGCGGTGTCTCTATAAAAGATATCTGTGCGGCGGCCTGCTGGGCTTCGCCGTCCACTTTTACAAGATTTTACAATCTGGACGTTCCGGCCCTTCAGGCCCGGGTCCTTTCTGCTTGAATTAGGTCGCTGAGCCATGGCTAGTGCCACGCCAGCACTTAATTACTTTGGGACGATAACCGGTCTAGGCCACCTTCTAGCTTGGCCCTCGCCGCTGTCAGGGTTTCCCTGCTTTACCCCGTCTCCGAGCCAAGGCTCCGAGACTATTTATGTTTTTCGTTCCATCTGTAGCACGGCGTGATTATACTGGTTCCCCATAGCGTCCTGCTACGCAGTACGAGTGAAGTATCGATAGGGAACGTACTCGGTTACTTACGTAACCTCGGTTCCCTGAGATACGGGAACGAGTACTGCGTTCCTTGCCGTGCTACGAGCTGCTGTGTCGTCGCTTCAGTCGAAGTAACCTGAAGACCCTACGGCGATGTGTCTGCTTATATAGCCATAAGCCCCGCCCATTTTGGCGGGTGCCATCGCCATTGGTCCGGCAGCTCCGCTACGATTGGTTTAAAGCTCTGCTTTTTTCCAACCAATCACCGTGCAGTTTCACTGCGCTTTTGAATTGCTTCAGTCATCGGAGAAAAAGGAGTTTTCCCCATAGCGTCCTGCTACGCAGTACTCGTTCCCGTATCTCAGGGA
Organism: Barbatula barbatula; assembly: GCF_947034865.1. NCBI lineage: Eukaryota > Metazoa > Chordata > Actinopteri > Cypriniformes > Nemacheilidae > Barbatula > Barbatula barbatula. The sequence goes on from NC_136788.1 coordinate 7,980,927, forward strand.
ACCGAGGTTACGTAAGTAACCGAGTACGTTTTCTCAACAGGAAGGTTATGAACACTGTTGAACGCAGTTTTTTTCTAAGCTGTTAGACATGATTTCGCATGGCAAGCGACAAAACAGGCAAAACACTGCATAGATAAAGAGCTTCTATCTGACTCTTTATCACCATCTCTGTTTGAAATTTAAAATTGCAGGTTACTTTACGTTTTTTATCTTTACATGTTGTAAAAACAAATTCCAAATCGACGGCCTGGATTGTTAATGATTATAAACATTTCTTTTTAAATATTAAAAAGTTGCTACAAAATGAATATTTAAAATACACATTTATTTACTTCCATGATTTTAGTGCCGTATTTCAGTTTATTGCATGAAGCAACATTTTTCTTTATTTAAAAAATAGCAAATTATGGATTCACCAAAATGAAACACTTGACCAGATACCGAACATGTTTTTTTGCATTTCTTCAATTTATTTAGAATTTCTTTTCACAATTACATAAACTGGAGTGTCAAAATGTGCTTTTATAATTTGTCTTGCTTTTCAATAAAATACAATACAACTTCAAATAAAATTAAGCAAAACAAAGCACTCTCCCTGCTAAAAGAATGTAATGTAAGTGACTCTGTACCCCTACAACAAAAAAGTTCATTAAAAAGTGTCATTTAACGTTAGGCCTATAGGCTAAAAATACAAATAAACGAAAACTTTTCGATTATTATAGGCTACATTGCGAAATGATTTGAAGAAAAATAAAATCCAATGCAAGCAATTCTGACTACTGCTGACTTACAACCATATCTGTTCGCATTTGTCTTCCAAACCTCGCCCACAAAAGATGACTGTTCTCTCTGAAGATGCACTCGTGGCGGGGATGCACAGAACATACTTTGACAAGTTGTTTAGTAAAGGGAACTGTGTGCACCCGACCACTGTATGATGTCAAAGGATGTTGTGAGGTGCGGGACCGCCTCTCCAGTCTGAAGTACAGTTACAAGACCGGTAAAGACGCTTATTTATAAATATACTCCCGCGCGGCATGATACACTGCCACGATGTTTGCAGCATAAATAAAGCGCACATGCATCTCTCTCTCTCTCTACACTGGTTGCTGCTTGATCGTATCACAAGTCATGTTCGGTAACATTTATTCGCCCGTTTTCACATATTCGGCCGAACACCCGTTCATGTCTCTGTTGCTATTTTCTGCAGAACGTCTTCGGCCACCAAACATTCAGTGCATCCCAAATAATAGTTTAGTTAAACAATAGTTAAGTTTAGTTCTTTAAATGATATTTAGGCCGAAATTTTATTGGATTTCAATTAATCGAAATGTTATAGTTTTTAAGTTTTAGTAAACTATAATAACCTTGGTAAAAATTACAGTTGGATGACAAATTATTTATGTGAACACTTTTCTAGTCATAATCCGGTCATTTTTCTGAACCTTTCAAGATGAAATATAAAAGCGAAATGACCCGTATGTTATACCAAATTCTTCTTTGTCTACATTATAGAGATATTCACAAAATTTCAAAATTATGTCCAAAACTCTTTTTATAAAAACAATTTTACGTAATTGTTTACATCACTTAAGTCGGCCTGACATTAAGGGTTTAGGCCCGGCCCTGATCTCCACAGACCTGTTTGATGCAGCTCCCCTCTCCTCCAAACCCCTCTTTGATATAATCTCAAGATGGTGCACGTTGTTATAGAAACAATCCCATTAAGTGAAAGGCAGGCGAACTGGATCGCCTTTCAGAGAGATTACTCAACAGATGCCTTTCTGGCCATAGGGAGGCAATGGTTATGACTGCAGGGCTCGACTCCTGGTCCCGCGGGACGCTGGGGGGATGGCCCCTCGACCGCGCACACCATCGCTCACCCATTTGAAACACTATATGATGCAAATGTACAGATTTCAAACAGCGGTCCGTGAGGTAACTTGTCACACTGGTCTTAAACTTATTCATTAGGGACAGGTGTCAAGCATTTAGAGCTGTCAGTGCTGTGGTCCTTAAGCTTCGACGTTCCTCATCGTTGAACGTTGAGGGTCCTCGAAGGGACAATGGTCTGTCAAAGAGCTGTTGGAAAAAATAGACGGCTGACAGTCTCCATTTTTGTTTAAAACAAGCGCTTGCATTTTGCCGGATTGGATCTGCAATAGCAGCTTCTTTCCAAAAACTCCAGCATCAACCTTGCGAGTTTTTGGCACGCGTCCTCTAACGTTAGCACGCGGCCTCCGAAGTATCGACTGGGAGCGGGAACTCTTATCTCTCTCGCCCCATGCTTCCATCCTCAGAGGTGCCGGATGACAGGATAATTGGATAATTGCTTTCTGGCACATGCATCACGTCGTCCGAAATCGAGTTACATCCGTCTTTCTTCCCATGGAAATATCGGCATCATCAGAAAGAGACGGAAAGCAATACCTCTCTCCCCTCAGCACTTCCTCTGCTCTAATGCCAGCAGCGGGTTGAGGAGATGCCTCTGTAATTGTTGAGCACAATGCCTGGGTCAGAATGCCACACAAAGAGTTTAACACCTGGGCTTTCAATGGACGGGGTTTGGTTTTACATCCCTGTGTGGGAGTTGAAGCTCAGCCCTTAGATATGTGTGAGGTTGAGAGAGTCTTGTGGAGTTGGCATGCTGATGTTTGATCTCCTTGTACTGTTATGTATCCGTAGACACCTCAGTGTCTTCATTGCATTGTTCTCCAGAAACTCCTGTAGATGTGTGTGGCTTTATCGACTAGAGCAGTCTCCTGATTCATTGTTTTCTGTTCCTCTTTTGGTTTGGAAATGCTTTTTTTGCTGCCGTGCACCTGACTCCTTATTATCAGACTCCTCAGAACACATCCCACACTTTAAGGACTGTGCCTTATTGCACTTGCACTTTATGTATTTGCTTATAAAGATTTTCTGCCTCCATTGCCAGCCGCTGTCTTATCTTTACACAGACCTCTTAATCGAACTCTTGTCATTGAAAACTTATTTGGAAACATCAAACATGTTTTCTATATTTACCGCTTTTAAGTCTACGGAGTATACAAGATATCCATTTGTATATGTAGATGTTGTACAGAGTATGTTTACAATGTGTATGTGAAAAAAAAATCTTAAATGTTGAACCTGGAAATCCATAGCTATCCATAACCTTTCCCAGGTAAAAATAAGAATTGAATATATAATTAAATAAATTGATTACTTGTATACAATGTATAACTAATCAAGAATCAAGGTTAATAACTGTACCATTTCTCTACTCTCATTCACAACATTAATCTAAAAACAATAATTTATTTAATTTATTGACATTAATTGACTTTATAAATATAATAAAACAAATATCAAAGAATAAGTAAAAAATGTATATACAATAGAAGTAAATACAGTAAATAACTTAAAAATAATAATTAAAATGAAAATTACCCCGAATAAACTTTCCTGGTAAAAATAATAATCTCATGTATAAATAATATGAATATGTAATGTACTGGTATAAAGCAAAAATAGTATATAAAAAATAAGTAGTACAAAAAGTAATTATATATGTATAAGATATAAATAAATAAATAGTTTACTTGTATATAAAGTATAAACAAATAATTAAAAATCAAGGTTAATAACTGTACCATTTCTTTACCCTCATTCACAACATTAAGCTAATAACAATAATTTATTACTTGTTGTTGTCAGATTGACATTAAATGACTTTATTTTTTATATTAATTACATTATCTTTATAAAGAATAAAAATAATAATAAAAGCCACATTAAAATAAATAATTTATTATGGTTAAAAATAATAATAAAAAAGATTTCCCCCCCCGAATAACATCATAAACCTCATAATGACAAAAACTTGAGCTTTTTTACATCATTTCACTAAACATTTTATGTCTCAAACTGAGGTGGTGATATACAGATTACTGTCTTAAAAATATGTAATTGAATAAAAAATAAATTTTGTCTAACGTTACTATATTCTTCTCCAGGAACACCTGTCTTTAAAAAAATACATCGTAGACATAGTGACGGACAGCAGTGTACCCGCCGACAATGCAAGAGATGGAGAGGAGAGGCAGAAAGCTCGGAAAAAGGCCAAGAAACTGCGGGCACGCATGAACTCAAGGTGATGCATCTCTGCTTTCTCTCTCTCTTTATCTCTATTTGTCTCTCCCTCCCTCCGCATGGCTAAAGGCTGGTGTTGCTGCCCGCGAGAGCTTTATGAGTGACAAGGAGATGGAGAGCAGAGGCTATGTGCATCCCGGCTGTCGGCACGGCAACACTGATGAGCTTAATTTATGGCCACTCTCTGTGATTGGGGAGGAAAAAGTGAGAATCGATCTGTTAGCCCCTCCCCTTGCCCGCCCCCCCACTTTCACCTGTTAAGTGCTTTTCTCCTAATTGGTTGCCATCACGCTGCCAAAACCAAAGGTTTCACCAGTGTACAATAGTATGTTAAAGTATGTGTAAAGCATGCCTGTTTTTCCCTCTTCCAACTATTGATTTTTAAATGAAGTATCAAAGAAAATCAATAGCAATCAACAAATAGGAGGGAACGCGTCTCTGGTGCGGATCCTAGACCTGGCTGCTATAAATTTTATCTCATGTCACAACTGTTGTGTGTATGTGTGCATCTCATTGTAAAGTATGAGAGGAAATGGTTCGCTTGTTTGTCAGTTAAGTGGAAGCACCAGCGATGGGATGAGTTTATTCTGCGTATTACTCCAGGTTTGTCTATCTAGGGATTTTGCGTTGTCTGTTCTTCAGCAATACATTAAAGCCTGTGGAGACATAAATATCAATTGTTTTCCAAAAATGGGGGAAGAACCAGTTTACCGAAAACTTGTGCTCATGAGCTATAATTCACTTATTCATTGATTGAGCAATTAAAAAAAAAATGTCACACTTTTTATTTACATATACAATTTACATATACAATTTTACATGTAATAATTCAAACTAATTTATGATTAACATTGTATTGTTTACATGTTGCAACACACACTAACACAGTCAATACTACCTGGTGATCTTCTGACACACCGAAACTCTCTAATACCTTTCACCTGTGGCATCTATTTCCCTATCACAGGAATTTTTTTATTCACGCCATGAAAAATTGACAGAAAATCTCTGTTTAAGCAATGTGTTGAATTAGAATAGCTGAATTTCTATTTTAAATTGCCTGTGAACCAGAAGTTGCAATCCTTTTTACTTCCGTATTTTGACGCTTTTCTAAGTGAAACTGAATTTCGAATGATATTCAACAGTGGGCGTGGCTTTCGTATTTCTCTGCGATTTAGATAGGAGGTATAAAAACAGCTGTTGCATTTGGAAATGGAACTGGCAGCAGACTGACAGCTGAAGGGGAGGAGTTAACGGATGCTCCGCCCAAGCAGTCTAACATACCTCATTTGAGATGGATAGTCACTACAGGAAGGAAGTGCGTTTTCAGATTTTAACTGAAGATTATGAGGGCACACATTTTTAAAAGAAAATGACCCACATTGATACACTATTTACAAAAATACGCTGCAATATTTCATGAAAAATTGGCATTTACATTTTTTATTTCCCTTGGACTTTAAATTCAGCATTGTATTATTTTAGTAGGATAAGCACATATTATCCTGCAAATGTCTGTGTTTATAAGATACAAAATCAAAGTTTTCATTTGTACGCTTATCAGTTAACCCTTTACGCACATGGCCCATTAATCGTGTCTGCATTTTTATTACCTTGTTTTACATTATCATTCTATCAACTGTAACAAACTAAGCATCACTTAAAAGCTAAAACACTCGACATTTATGCTATGAGCTTGTTTTTGCAATCAATAAAATGCTTCAAAATAGGGCCCTCTTATATAAGATGTTAAAATGCTGATATGTCTTGTTTAGACGCATAAATAAATAAAGAAGTTACAAATATTTCCAAAAATAACTTTGACCACACAGTAATGATCATGTAGAACTGATTCTCTCTCTCTCTCTCTCTCTCTCTCTCTCTCTCTCTCTAAAAAATTTTTTAATGATATAAATAAAAAGTATCATGTAGGTAGTGCAAACTTGAAGAGATTTTGTAATACAGTACATGGAAATCTCCATCTCTCTCTCTCTTTCTTTCACACTCGCTCGCTCACTCATTTTCAAATGAAGTGCACCTTATTGGCCAAAGTAAAATAGCACAAAATAACACTTAAATTAGTAAAACAGACAATAATATCTATTCAGTCTCTCTCTCTCTCTCTCTCTCTCTCTCTCTCTCTCTGTCTATATACGCAGTAGAGAGGAGACCGTCAGTCTGCACTGCTTCTGAACTCATTAAAGCCGAGGTAGCACAGAGGGCAGATCAGCTCTGAGCTTTGGCGGGGAGAGTGACAACATGAGCCTCTTCTGTTCTCCGTCACTCCTGCGCTGAGCCCCGCAGCACTCGCACGGCGAGGGAAAAGCGGGCGAGAAGGAAAGAATGAAAGAGAGAGAACAGGCGCTACACGCCCATAAATCACGGCCGCCCACAGCCCCGGTTTGCTGATGTTGCCGGCTCCACCGCGGGGTGGAAATGAGCCGTTTTATTGGAGCACAGTGTGGTGTTTGTAAAACGCTAGAGAGCTTTTCACAGCCCTCCCAGGTCGCCCTGTCCCCGGGTGTCATTATAAAGCCCGTTCGGTCGTCGGCCGGACGCTGATTTATACGTTAAATATATGTCGTGTTTTTTGTGCGCAAACATGTGTGGATTTAATTACCGTGAAAGTAGCGTGTCCGTCCGTGTCGGTGGTGAATGCGAGACTCTCTTCCTCCTTTCCTCCTAAACATTTACTCCCTCTCATGTCATTTCAAACCTGTATGACTTTCTTCTGCAGAAGAAGATATTTTGAAGAACGTTGGTAAACAAACAACATTGACCCCCATTGACTTCCACCATATGAGCGCAAAACCACGGGGACATTTCACAAAGTATCTTCCACCGAAGAAAGAGTCAAATACAAATTTTCAATGACATAAGGGGCGAATAAATGACAGAATTGTTGTTTTTAGGTGAACAGTCACATTAAGGCCACAATTTAATCTTTTAGACCCTGTTTACCTCAGACGTTTATTTACCGTCAGGTGCATGTAAATCCTTTAAATCTCAGGATGTATCCGATATTTATACCACATATAACTCTTAATATATCTTTGTAGAATTTGTAGACGTGTGCAGCTTCAAATATTTCACCAGTCAAATTTTTCCTCCCTTTTCGTCATCATGGAATTGTCAAAATGTCCTCAGTTTGATTGAGAGCCTCTCCGAGGCGATATTAAATGTGCCGTCGACCGACCAAATGTTAACGAATGCCTCCCATAGTACACTTAAAATTCATACACGGTATTTGTTAAAATTGTGTCTGTTGGGGGAAGGGTTTGTGTGCGTCCGGCATGTGCGGAGGTGAATAGTGGGGCACATTGTGATGAATTGATGATTAGCTCGGCATTGTAGCTTTGTAGCGGCACGCCCCCCCCCGCTTATAGCTGGTTACTAATATTTATGGTGCCCGGCTCATTTAATGGGGCCTGCCGCGTTCAGAGATTGATGGTGCGGCGATTGCCCCGCTGTTTAACCCATGCGGGCGTAAAGCTGTCAGGGAGGAATATTGTAATGTGGAGGATGAGGACGAGGCCAGGTGTGGATCACTCTTTTATTCTGAGCGAACGGCGGAGTCGCAGTAACGGACAGGATTATTGTGCTCCTTCAGAACTGTCATTTGATCCCAAAACTGAAATTAATTGATGATAAAACAATGTCTGACTTTAAATCATCTGCCATGACCAAGATTGCTAGTTTTAGTACGAGTGATGTTTACTTATTTGTGTCTCTGTCTGTAAAGAACAGCTTGAAGTCATTTTCTACATATAATCATTCTACGTGATGTATGAACGTCATGTAGAAATATAACCTTGATTTGTTTTATATTGACTGAATAAGACCAAGTCAAATATTGAAATCTTAGTGAAACTAGTGGTAGAATTCAATCTCAGTATCTGCTTTTCATGGTCACGTTTATTGGAAACGAGCGTCACAGTACATTACTCAAGCTATTGAGCAATGAAAACGTATCCCAGTTAAACTAAGCAAAGATCACTCGGAAGTTAACTTAAAAGCTTAAGTGACTTCTTGAGTTTTAAGGATCGTGTGTTGATTTTCTCAACTCGCCTTCTCTTCCGGAACAAGACGTCTGAGTTTATCAGCCCCTGAACATCTATCCGTCAACCGTTTTCTTCCAGGAGCTGATCGATCATCCTTATCTGCAGGAGCGGGACGTGTGATTGTCAGGAATTCTACTTTGTAGACCACACCAGCGTTTTAGTGCTGACTGACAGCAAACATTATTTTGAGCTCGCTGTTTTCCTCATGAGAGGATGGGATTGGTTTCATTTTTGAGGGGAACAGCGGATCACCGCTTTTTATTTTGCATTTAAAGGAATGGTTCATAGTTCAAACTTGTCTTTCCAAACTTGTATACTGCTGGATAAAAAAGTAGACATTTTCGAAGATTTATTTTGACAACTCTTATCATTGAAAGCTTCAAAATGTGACCAAAAATTTCAAGCAGCAACCATAAAGTGATTATGCCTTTTTTCCTTTTGAGCATTTGAAGCCTTTGAGAGTTTGTTATTGCACATGCAAAACCTTATTCAGTTTTGGCCTACAATTGGTCTAAAACTTAATCTGTAAATTGCATTGGATAACAGCGTCTGCTAAATGACTAAATTTAAATGTAAAAACACTTCATTTTTGTGTGCACTGTCACTTTAAATTTGTTTTGAATAGTTTGCTGTTCTCTTCAGTGAACTTGTGTTCAATGACACAAAATAAGTTACAACATGATAAAATGTTTTAACAAATCTTTGTTTTGAAACGACATATATTTGTTCATTTCTGGGTGCGCTGTCGCTTTAAACAGTGTGGCTATGAAAGAGTTTGCCGTTCCCTTCTGTATAACTGTGTTTTTGACTCGTTCATGCTTGTTAGTTTGTGATGGCTGCTAGTGCGGCCCAAAGACTAAATAAACAGTTTGAGGCTCAGCTTGACCCTTTGACCTTTCCTTTGTTCTGCACGTCGTCTTATCTCCTCATGTCTACAGGGTGACAGCCATCGGACTCCTCTTGCTCTCTCTCTTTCTGACCAACTTGTTTGTGTTTACCTTTCAGGGCTAAGGAGTATGAGATGTCTATGGAGGCTAAGACACAGACCCCCGACTCTCCTTACAAGGCGAAGTAAGCTCCTTGTTGCATTTATAATAATCATACATTAAATCTGAGGTTTTCTGAGGTTTAAAACATTACTTTTTTTGACGACCGATGATGTATAAATACTGGAATATCATTTTATAATTCAAAAAATATTATGAGATTTTATTTCCAAAATGAGATTTTCATTTATTGTTCATTCCAATTAATATCAATCAAATTGCATTTGGTATGTTTTGATTTAAGCCATACTAACGTTCACAGCTAACTAACACATTACATAACAATAAAAACGTAACAAAAAAAAAACATGATTTTTGAAATTTTGGAAACAAACTCTTCAAATGTATTTAATCTAATGTAAGTTTAATAGACATTTAAAAAACTTTTTTTTTCCGCATTACAATTATTCTAGTGAAGAATTCGTTTTTTTCAATGATAGTTTTGGCTTGTAATTTATCCAGATATAATTATTGACCGCTTATGTGAGATTGACCAAATTAGCTGAAAATCAAAACTATAGATGTCAATGGGAAGTCCTCATCACGTTACATAAACAAACATGTTTGTGTTTAGGCTTCAGCGTCTGGTGAAAGATCTAGTAAAGCAGCAGCAGGGACAGGACAGTGGCCAGTGGGCGAGTAACAAAGTGTCCGGCCTAGACAGAACCTTGGGAGAAATCTCCCGCATTTTGGAGAAACAGGTTTGTACAAATCTCAAACAGGTGTGTGTTAGTCTGTAATTTACAACATCAATTTATCTGGTCAAAATGTGGAGTCTGTACTTTACTAGTTTTCGTATAGCATATGAATGGGCAAAACAGAGCAATATACTTTCTCTAATGAAGAAATCTGTTTTAACACTTCTCAGACACAAGTAATGACTGAACGGTTATATGGCGTCTGATGTTACTGTCATTGTTCCAATATTGGAACACATAGGTTTACTTTAATATTTCACAGCTAAAGTCTAATCCAATCATAACAAACTGTATATCATTGGAAAGGTTCTTTATCTGTCCACCTTTTCTACCACACCAGGGTGGTTCTTGGATTGCATCTGAGTGGCGTTTGTACCGTTCTGGCTTGAGGGCTTTATTGTCTCAGGTCTAGTCTGTGTGGATTGGATGTGTATTTGCGTGTTTGTGTGTGTGGAGGGATCGGACTTGAAGATAAGCCTCCAGGCAGCTCTCAGCAATAACTTCCCCGAACCGCCTGGCTTTGGCTGCCGTCTTCCCCCGTCTCGCAGCGTATGCAGAGTATCGCTTTCCATCCTTAACTCTCTGCCCTCGGTTATTTGGTAATGAGGGCCAGATTAGGTGCTTGTTTTCATTGCCGCAGATGTTATTAATTGGCGGAGCTCCCCGTTTGTTAAACAGGCGAACATGTTTCCAAGCGTTTGGCTGGCTTCGTTGGCTACCGTCGTGCATTGTGGCTTTTATACAATAATATGTTGGTTTTTCAAATGTAAATATAATGCGAACGACTTGAGGTAAAAACGCAGGGGAGCTTTTGAAGAATCTGCATCTTTGGTTTCGAGATCTCTTGAAGCTCACTTGGCAAGCTACAATGCGGCGGGAGTCATGTTTACTTCAGTGCTGTACCACTGTTTTAATAAGAGCTGGGATGTTTTATCTGTTCGTCCTTTCTGTCGTTTCTGTACATGATTTAGTGTAGATTAGGAGAACTGTTGACGCTTGAGAATGGTTAAACTTTAAAGACCTTTTATCAATGCCGAAACTTCTCGTCGAAATCGCTGTTTCAAGTGATTTTGGACAAGTTGGTTCACGTTTAGCATTTCAATGCTGTCATTTTATTGTTCCTTTTATCTGCTCAACATAAGGTTCAACCATTTTTGTAGGTGTCTTTGTATTAAACTTGTATTATTTTGAAACCAAGGGCATTGTGAGTAAATGGTGACCTTTCTATTATACAAAACAAATAATTTATGGTTGAACAATGGTTTTGTGATTTCAGAATTGTCACTTAGTCTTAGTCTTCTAAGGGTTTACATTTTACAGTTTTATCTCATTTATTGAATTAAACAAGCAATCAAATGTAAATAACCTTTTGTGGAAATAGTCCAGATTGATGTACGGATGGCATATTGGTACAATATTTGCCTTTTAATGCATTTAATTACAAAAACACTAAACTTTAAAGATATTTATTGACATGGAAAAATTGGCAAATAGGCATATTACATTGTTTTATGAAATGTGGGTTTATTCTTCTACACAGCAAAATGCATAGAACTAATTCGCATTTGATTTTAAATTCTTCTCAAAGCTTTGAATAGAACTACGCGATGTGCATACAAAACTTTAAATACAACATAAACAATATATTTAAGTCAAGAGTGAGGATGTCAGTTTTAGACAATACTCCTGCAAACCTTGGCGTGGCGTTCGCTAAAGCATTTCGTCTCAGAGGCAAACACTCATTTCAGGTCTTTGTTGGCTGTGAGAATACACAGATCAATATGAAGAGAACGTATAGGGGGTGTGTCACATTTTGGTAATGAAACATTTACGACTTCTGCTGGTGTCGTTCTGTAATACACTTATCAAACGAGGGGAAGTGTGGTTTGGTTAGTGGGTGGGTAGATGGTGCATTGATGGTGTTCCTGTATTGACAAGTGGGAGGAGATGCAGGATGTTAATAGTGTTCCTGGAGGCACAGGAGAAAGGTAAGAGGGACAGAGGAGGGTGGTAAAGCTGAGCTAATGGGAAAGAAGGAAGGCAGAGGGAGGAGAGGAGAGTGTAAGCTCCTAAAGAGGAGTGAAGGGGAGGTAACCATAGACCTGAAATATCAATAACAGTATCTTGGTGTTTACATCTATGATTTGGCACAACACATGAATGTTTATAGAGACAAGACCCAGGAGAAATGACTTCATCAGATGGTTAAAACATATTCATAACTTATGCATTTGTATATTCAAGTAAAACATATTCACTGCTGTTGTTTGCCTTTTTGCCAAGCGAATTTGTCCAATAAATACTGTAAAGTTTAGTTTTATGTCCATATTCATACACATCATATTTTAGTGGTCTAATGGAACCTGGAGCTGCATTTAAAGCAAAGTTTGTACAAAATATGTCCCACGGAGACCTTGTTTGGCCACTATTGTAAGACGCACTACGCCGATAACGCCTTAATACAAGGCATTTTGGTCTGTCCTTTTCATCTCTTCTCTCTCCAGGCCTCGTTCTTCTTAAAAGTATCGCTGAATGACAGCTTCTCTCAAGAACACAAGTATATTTATTGCGTAACGTCCCCAAGGCCTCTTACACAAACTCCTCCTCGAGATTTCCACCGAGACCTTGCTTTGAGGAACTCCTGGCGTTGTTGTTTTTCTAAGTCACTGGAATGGTGAAGTGCTTGTGGAAACGTCAGGTCTTCGGGCTCTTATGGGGATAAGACTCTCCTCTACGAGTACAGTCTCTGGACTTCATTTAGACTGTCAGTCAAAGCTGCAGATTCCCAATTCCCGCAACGCCCTGCTAAGGTCGACACGCCACCCAGGCTTGATGCACCAAAACCGGCAAGTGTGTGAACCCTGGTCGCCTAGGCAGTTTGCCTCTAATCCTGAGACAAAGTCAAATAAATACCTGTCTCCTCCTTCACTGGACGTCTGCGTCTGACGTTTCCCGCTTCGGGTCACCTCGAGTCAAGATAGTTTAGATTATTTGACCTAACAAGCATCTCTCATGTCACTGACTCACCTACAGGTTTGTTTTTTTTCTCGTACTCGTATCTGATTCAGTCTCCACTTTCTCCCCTAATTCTTCGAACAACACAAGACTTTCTGCGCCCCTCATACCCCCAAAGCACTCCCCCCCTCCTTTTCCCCATGCAGCTTTTTCTTGGGCACAGTCTCCGACCTTTGCTCGCCTCTCCCTCTGAGCCCTCTAATGGTTTATTTTGTGTCAAACCGAGTTTCAGTTTGTCTCCGGCTGATCGAAGAGGCTTTTTTGCGTTCCTGTCGTTCGGGAATATTCAGGGGACTTTCTTGGTCCTCTGATCTGCGTTCCCTTACCTTGGTGGAATGAGCTCACGTATTTACATTCTGCCAGGGAGTGTTTGTCACTGCTTTCAAATAAAGGCCAGGCGGAGATCGACTGCCTTTATGACACTTGAGGGACTGTCAGGAACATTCTGGGCCTGCTGAGCCAGAGAGTGCAGCCAGTATTTACATTTTCATTTGCCAGCTGTCAGGGGCTGGCTCCCCTTGGTGGCCAACTGGTGGCTAGCTGTACCTGATCAAGAGGCCCTCGGCTAAGGAGAGAGGCGCTGGGGGGGAGCCTTCTAGCATCGTGTGTGCCCTCAGCGCAAGTTTGATGACCTAGGGTGGAAAAAGGGTCTTAAAGTCTAAATTGGGATTTTTTGCAATCACGAGTGTCAATGCAGTGTGAATCAGCTTTAAAGTGAAGAACATCACTAGCTAGTTGTCTCCGTGTTGTTTGAACTTTAGGAAAGTCACTTCTAAGCTGAATTAAGCTTTCAGATCCACTAGGTGGCAAATATACTTGTCATATGTTTTCCACTAGTTTTGTGGTACTATTCTCAAATGTTATCATTATTGTGGGTTGGGACCTACTTGTGGGTCACGGATAGTCACCCGAAAGATGTTGATGTGACACACACAAAAAAGTTTGTTCCAAGATATCCAAGTCATTAACTGGATTCAAGCAGATTGATATTGCACATACATTTATATTTCATTTATACAATGGTAAGCAAGATAAAAACTACTGTAGTATATGAAGAAAACTGTGGGTTTTTCCTCATATTCTAAATGTAAACGCTGAGAGACCGTACTTTGCAAAATATCTTTTTTTTGCATGCGGTTTTAGGACTATACATAAATATTTATTTGTCTTTTTATTAAGAAACAAACAGAAACGCAGGAAACACATAAAAAATTAAAAAGGAAATTCTCCGAACAAAATGGCATGTTGATGCAATATTTTGACACTAAGCACATCTAGAGCTCCTGATGAGACTTTTTTCTTTTATGTAATACTGCATAAAACATTTTTATGGTTGTATTCTGTTAAGCAACATAATCATCATTTATTAATGATTACTTAATGCTTATTAAATAATGACTGCATTTACAGTAATTAAATAATCACTGTATACATGGTCATAATACCAATGCTTTTACACCATGGCTTCATTTTAATAGTGGCCTAAGAAATTGAGTGAAAATAGGAAATAAAAAAGTTAATGAATATTCATGTAGTATATAGATAAAAATGAAGTACGTTAAAACATCCGAATCGCATATTATCCACATATTTTTTTATCTTTTGAGTTTTCTTTTTTGCATGTTTGTTAGTTTCAGGGTCGTTGAAATACATTACAAGAACCACATTTTTCAACAAGCCTCTTTATAAAGACGTGTGAGGTGATTGGGCGTTGTCTGGGCTGTTGAGCGACAGGTAGAGCTCTAGGAGTTAGCAAGTGAGTAAGAAAAAAAAACATGGACATAGTTTTTGCATTCCTTCATCGTGTGCTTGTCAGTAAGGTAATTTTCTGACCCTAATTGTCTGGTAATTCTTTTGTTCCACTTGTGACTGTAAGAGAGTCGAGGATTCATGATTCCCCTCAGGTGCATGTTTGAAGGGGCATTCAAGACAGGTATTAGAAGGGTAAGAAATCCACGGTGGAAAGATTTACCCTTGGGTGTCTGACTTTTCTTAATACAAGCTTGATATTTGAAAGATACATGTTTTGTAGCTTTTCATATTTAGAGGTTGAAAGAAAGCCATCACATGGCAAACTGCAGTCCGTATACTCTGTATGGGTGTGGCAGTCAACGGTTTTCTTGCAAGCACAACACGCACTGCACTTCCAGATTCTGACCTGTAACTGGCGTTAAGAGTGGGATACGAACAGGAAACTCCCGTTTTTCAACTTCTTTAAATGTTTCCAAGGCTCTTTGATACTTGTCTAATGAACCAGTCAGATCCTATTGTTTTCTCAAATCTAAACTCCTTCACGCTTGAATGAAGCCCCCGCCAAAGATCTTGCACAGTATATTTAACTTTGCGCTATTAAACCTAAAGCTGAACTTTTGTTGTGTTTTACTGCTCCTTTCCTTTGCTTGTGATGTTAACACAGACCTCTTCACTAAATGGAGACTGTGTTTATGCTCCTTTGTATATTTCTCTATTTCGACTTGTGAACGTTGTGTGTCGTCTACATGCCAGCACTCTTATTCATTCTAAGATTTCGAGCTGTTGTTATAAAGGGGGGGCCTGTTTACATCACCGTGCCACTTGGCCAAAGATGGATGGCCCTAAGATGGAATCTTGTTGAACCCCCTTCCGTCAATGAGCGCCCTGGCCAGTTGTTCTCCATCTGTTACGAGAAGGGGGATGCAGCGTTTTAGGAGCGTTCACCTCCCCCTGGCTTTTCATGTCGGCTAATTAGAGTGGTTTGTGGGAGGTGAACACACAGACACATCCAGCCCTCCTTCCCACTTAACACGTACCCCGCACCCGTGCCCTCGTCCTGGCCGGCCAGCGGGAAGGACAGCTGCTTGGCCCTTTGATTAGCGTTGCCTAAAATGGCCACTATTGTTAGTAATTGGATAAGACTGCCCAAGCTGTATAATTTAAATGTACTTTGCCGCCAGACTTCTTTCTGCTGCCCCATCTGATCTGTCTTTTGGTCTCTTGTTCAAATCCCCGCACAAAAAAACCCACAAACTCTCATCCTATTATTATCAATGGAGTGTTTGTTGAATGAGGGTGCACACCGCACCGATCCAACCAGCACACTCCCCCACCGTGCGAATTGTGGATTAGTACCAGCTTTACACATCACTTCCAAGCCCATTTTGTTTGTGTCATGCCGTGTGATGTTTTATCATATTACAGACGGGCTGGATGTTTAATGTCATTGCACAGTATCGTGACCAAGCTCATGACCAAATTCAGAACATAGACGCCACATAGCGTAGTCGGGCTGCGTTTCATTTAACGTCGCTACTGAACTCGATTATGCTCGCTTCTAAACCAGAGCGACTTCGGTCTCGTAGACGGTTGTTTTGATATTCATTCGAATATTTAGAAGAGGGCAGCAGGCATGAATTTACATTCGCTTTTATTTTTCCTCAGCTTCTCTCTATTTATTTTTCGTGTCGGCATTGAGACGTTTCATTCCATTGCGTGAAAACCGCACGGGTGGAACACAGCCCCTCCTTTGTTATGTTAAGGTTCAAACGCTACGTTAACACGTTGTTTCTGCTGTTGTAGAGGCATGCTGGTTGCAAATAAACAAACGTTTGGCTTGCTTGTTTGACGTGGCCTGTTGAAAAGGTATATCGGTTCCAGATGCTTCGGCTGGATGGAGAAAGGTTAGCCCGTGGCGACATGGTAAAGTTACATTTGGTAACACAACGGCATGTGTTCTATAGGAGATTTAACTTTAAGATTTGTTTATTTACTCTCCCTCGTGTCAGTTAACACATGTAGGACTTTCCGCAGAACACAAAAGAAGATATTTTGAAGAACATTGGAAACCAAACAACATTGACCCCCGTTGACTTCCATTTTATTGGAACCACAGAGACATTTCTCCAAATATCATCTTTTGTGATCCACTGAAGAGTCATATACAGGTTTTAAACATCATGAGGATTTAAATTTTTTGCTGAAATATCCCCTTAAAATGGACTACTAAAATGGGACTTCCGTGACAGTTTGCCACATTTTTTCCTTTGTCAATAATTGCCACTTGTGTCCCATATAAGACCTTTCTTTCTTCATAAAATCTTGTTTTAATTAGATCTCTGGATAAGCACGCAGGGTCTTTCAAATCCCTGTATCTTCTTCATCTGATGTTTATCGTCACTTCTATCCCAAAACCCTTTCCTAAACTCCTCCAGATTCCAGGTACTTTGCTCACCAAAGGGATCTGTCAGTAAGCCAGTGCAGGCAAGGCAAGACAGCTCCCTCTGGACTGAGTTCCACACGCCATCACCCCTCCAAATATCTCCTTAAATAGGCCACCGTGAGAGGCCCTCTGCTTCTGGAGAATAGGACAGGGTTGTGTCGACGGGTACGTTGTTTAAACCTTACGGAGACCCTTCCTGTTGCCGTCCTGTCTGCAAGCCATCTTTGACAGAGCTGTCAGTGAGCTCTTCTTAATCCCGGCCGCTGTTCTAGCGCGCTCTACCTTTGGTGTACCTGACAGCCACGCTTGTTCCAATCTCTTAACCCTGGCGGAGGTTCAGCAGTCTTTCTTGCCACCGGATCTCCAGGAATGACTCTTTGGCGGCACCTGTGATTGACAGGAGAGGAGCTTATATGTAATTTTGCAAAGCACTTCCTCTGTTTGCTGCTCAATATGTCCGGGCTTGTTGGCAGCCCCCGCCATCCCCCGAACAAAAAACATCTTGAAGTGCCTGACATTGAGTGCTGTCACATGGCGTACGAGAACCTGACCTCATTATACGGAGTAGGTGTGACGTTCGCTCTTCTTCTTTGCTTTGCTCTCCGATCTTGCAAATAAATGACTGGGGTGATGTCACTTTCAAATTCAGAGCTGTTGATTTACGCATCATTCGCTGCAAACGCGGGGTCGAACCCATCGGCAACCTCTGGGGGACTTTCTTCCTCAAAGCAAGGGGAGGGCTTTCGGAGAAGTTTAGTTCGAAAGCGTATGACTCACTTAAAGTTCTACTTTGAACTCGAAAGAATTTTATGATGCAAGTAAAAACGTCCCCTTTGTAAACAGTTTGATTTGAGAAGCACGTCAGTTAAATGACTGTTTTATGTCCCTTCTTGCTTCAAGACGCTCATTCGCGCCGTATGAGTTTCAGGCACAGTTTGGTTGACCCCCTGTTAAAAGTTTTACGGCTGGTATCTATGATAACCAACAACTCTGTTACTTTTAAACCTTCCCTCTCATATTTAACTATATGATTTTGAAGTTTAGATGAGGACCAAAACTTGATTTTCAGTTTTGAACTTTATTTTTTGATTTCCAAATTTCAACTTCATTATATGTGTTTTCCCTAAGCTCTTTTTGTCAAAGCAGACCACCCCTGCTTTGTGTGCGGTTATGTGCGTTTGTTGTCCTGTGTTGGGTTTTGGTCGCTGTCGGGGGGCCGGGAGGGGTTGTGCACTTTTGAGATTTAGCAGGAATTCTTTGGGGATCACTTTGTTTCAAATTTCACTCCAGCTCCCCTTTAGAAAATAGGAGGTGGGCAATGCGAGGATGGCTTCTATGAGAAAACAATGTGATACTTGAGTATGTTCGCCATGTTTGTGACTGTTTATCTCTCTCTCTTTTTTCAGAATAATGCAGATCAGGTAGCATTTCAGGTTGGAGGGGGGTTGTCCGCTCTGGAGCAGATCCTACAGGTCATCACCACTGTCTCCACTCCAACTTCAGTCCCCCGTATTCCTCTCAAGTGAGTACACAGGCAAATATTATATCATCGTGGAGTGTTGGGCGGAAACATTGTATCTCAATATTTCATGATGTAGTCTGAAACACAAAATACTTAACCCAAGTCAAATCATAGTTTTGTTTTCTATAATTTCTTGATGGCTAGTAACCCGTCAGTTATTAGAGATTCAGCAATGACAGCTCAACGTGTCGGGACATGTGCCAACCGCGACGCCACGGCACCGACTAGGAATACATACGGAGCACTTTTTTCGTGTCTATCCAAACTCAAAAACATCTGTCATCTCCGAGCATGATTTGTGGCCACCTTCCAATTCCACAAAGTGACTCCAGCCGTGAAGTCATTCTTCGTAGCGCTCTGCATCACAATAAATTTATAATGAATAAGAATGTTCCTTGTTTAGAAAATAAAAAGCTTTGCATTTGAATCATTCATTTTGAACTCCTCCCTCAGCCCCTCGCCGCAATCCAGAAAGCACATTTGTCCAATATGTCACTTGGAAATGGAAGTCAGGTTTGAATAGTGGGTCTGGATCTAGTGGCACTGGCCAGTAGATAACCTCAGAGAGCGGCCCATTTTCACTAGAGAGAGCTACTAATGGACTTGAATGGCCTCTTTGCTTCCCTCATTAGCATTTGCTGTTTTCCAAATCTCCCTTAATGGAGAAATGCTACTTATATTTATAATGCTTTTACAGGCCATGTAGTGTTTATTGATTTTTCTCTTTCATACTCGCACTCGCCATCTCTCCATCTCCTTGTTGTACGGTCATTAATTCGAGAAAAGTTCAAGCAGGGTTTGGTAGCGTAATGGATTTTTATGAACTCCAGTTTTTGAAGAGGTTGAAACGCATCGTGTTTGATTAACCTCCGCGAGCTTGCGCGCTTGTTCGTGTCGGGTCAAGCCGTGCAAATGAGTCCACCTCAAGCCACCTCTGTTGTTTTGAAAAGATCCACTTGACATGCTCAGGAGGAGGTGAGGATCTTTGCGGCATTTCTGTTATTCTCCTGTGTTTTGTCCAATCACATGATGAAGTGGTGGCTCTCGATAAAATAGTCTACTGGTCGTCGCTTCACTTTCGTGACAGAGTTCTGACCTTCTTTGACTTGTTGAGCATCTCTGTGCTGAGTGTGAAGCTGTGGTTATGTATGTGGTTTACATACAGTAAAAACTTTCCCATGCTTTTCACCAAATAAATTCAAAAAATATTTAATTTTATTTGTATCCACTGATATACTAATACATTGACATAAGTTTTTATCAAATAGCTGTTTATTGCTTAATCAAAGATGCTATTAAATTAGCTTTTTCTGAACACTTCCATTCTTTTGAGTCTAGACAAGAAAGGACTGTAAAAATTATCGAATGACACAGACTTTGGAAAACTTAATGTGCAATTAAAAGTGCATTAAAATTACTGCAGTATTTGTATTGTTGCTCATTTTTATTTCTGCAGCAAGGTCATGAAGATTTGATAGACTGTAAAAGTGTCATGCAGGTGTTCCAAATTTTAAGTTGTATTATATAATGAATTTATAGTTATTTTCAATGATTTCTTTCTTTATTTTCACTGTACTAAATTCTCTGCCGCACAATCACTCTTATCACTGTCTCTGTGCCCTAAGGCTGTTGGTGCTGAAACTGTGATAACCTTTAAGGGGTCAGATCGATCTTGCTTGTTTCCACCAGCCTTTCATAGACATAAGTTGTGTTACTGGTACCTGTAAATCAAGTCTAGCTGGGTGTTTACCAGTCACCAGCTCTTTTAGTTTTCTGCCCCTTGCTTGCTTCCAACTGGTAAGAGAAGTCTTAGTCCGAGTTCACTCAGATTTACATTGTTTTGTCATTTACAAAGCATTAAATTAACTCATTTTTTATTAATATTTTTGCACAACAGTTTACATTAAAAGAGATTAAATGCAGAGCATCAGGCATTTTTGATCTTCTGCATCTCAGATATTTCTTCTGAGGAAAGGGTCTGACAAACTGAGCTCAGATTTGCCAAGTCTGCAATCAAACATGAATATTGTTTGAAATTTCAAGATGAGCTAAAAAATGTCTCATTTGATTGATCCAAATCCAGATTATTTTATCTATGTTCATTGAACCGCTCTACACGTAAAATAAAATTATACATATATTATTGTTAGTGGTATGACATAAAAAACGTTGTATTTTCAACATACCGTGCATGTGTGTATCTCCTCTTTGCTCCGCGTCTATGAAACACGCAGAGTTTTTACAAAGCTCATCGCATTGAAAAGCGAGGTGTACTATGATTGGCAAGTTAACCAGTGAGTAGTGATTGGTCGAATTCTGCAAACATGTAGTGGAAATGTAATGCATCTTACCATATTCGGACATCATGTTCCTACACAATTGTACTGACAGGTACGCCCACCTTACTTGCGTATACATTTGGGGGGTCTTACTCAAAGCATACCAGGAACTGACGTAGATTTGTGGGGGTGTGGTTACACAAGGCGTTTCAGGCAGGTCTGGCTGAGCATTCGCTTTTAGATAGAATGCATAATTTTCCGACATTTTTGCAATTTTACGTGTCTAATAAATGCGTGGGCAACTTATAACACACCAAAGACACAGAAAAACAAGCATTCGCACCATATGAGCCCTTTACATTTTTTATGACAAAACATTGGAGACTAATATCCATAAGAACTAAGAACCCCATCAAATCGCTTATGAAAGCGCAAACGCTGTTGTTGTCAGCAAGTTTTGGAAATTTGGTGAACAAAGAACCGCAAAAAGGCTCGCTAATGCCCTTAAATATCAAGCGTGCAATTTTGCTAATATTTTATTCAATTTCCCCTAAATAAAATGTGCATGCATATACAGTTTGCTGGAAGATGATCCTTCTTCATAAATCCTTGTTTGCAGTGACGTTTTGCCGTGGCTCCGTGTATCTGTCAAGGGCACGGCGGAAGCAAATGCGTGCTAATCGTCCCCCCTCATCTGCGCGCTATAATGCTTGACTCAGACGCTAACCCTTACAGCAGCGCTAGTTTATCTATTTACTGTAATGCTACGTATTGATCGGCTCCTTTCAGATAAGCTGAGTGATTTACAAAAAAGAACAACTGTGGAGATGCCGCTGTAATATTACTCCCGCGGGAGAAGGATTCCATCTTGTTAGCATTACATTAATGGGCTAATTCCACAGTGAGCTCTGTTAATGTCCCTGTGCAACCCTGCGGCTTCAAGCTGAGTGTTTTGGAGGGAATCGACGGATAAGAAGGAAATGGGGTCGGATGTCTAGAGCAGGAAGGCCATTTTGTTTGCATGAGTAAACCAAGGATAGCGAGACGCCCGGGAAACGCACGCGGCAAACCGGACGTTAACCCTCTTGCTAGCCTTAAAAAAAAATTATGCGTTTCGGTTGAAAAAGGAGAAAATTAAATGGTCGATATGGTCATTGCTTGTGTTATTGATTTATGTGTATTATTTTGATAGAGTTGTTGATATGATTTCTGTATTTTTTTACTCGCCTATGTTTCTTTAAATGAGGAGCAAAAGTATTTCTGGAAAAATCTGTTTGGTAAAATAGGACTCTTTGTTAAAGGGATAGTGCACACAAAAATAAAAAATTATCATTATCCCCCTCATGTCATTCAAAGCCTTTATATGACTCTTTCGTCTGTGGAACACGAAAGAAAATATATTGGGATACGTCTCAGTTGTTTTGGGTTCATACAATGAAAGTCAATGTTGTTTGGTCACCAACATTGTTCTAAATATATTCTGTGCTGCGCAAATGAAAGAATGTCAAACATGAGGGTGAATAAAGGATGAAAACATTTTCAGTTTTAGGAGAACTGTCCCTTTAAGAGGAAATATTTATCAAATATTTATTTAAAAAATCAGATAAGACGACTTGATATGGCGATTTGAATCACGATACCACTTGCCTTTATCCCATGACTTGACCCAAATAATTGTAATCTTTTGAAAGGCAAATCAAATGTGTGTTGGAGGTGTTCTGACCTCTAAATTAAAATAAGATTATGCGCAAAATATTATGCCTAAAAACCTAGAAGCCATTATGGTACAGCTCTCAGTTACTGCTTCAGTCAGTCACTCATTAGCTGAAAGATTTTATAGCATCTGGCTTCCAAAGTCACTGCTTACAGTATGTAGATTGTGGCCAAAATGTTAACATTTTGAAATGAATTGAATACACTTGAATTTCCATTATGTAAACACATGTAACACATACGCCGCCTGGAGCACGTATACCAGTCATATTTTCATTACTTTACATATGAACTTTAACAGCCATGAATCCTACAAACCCGTGGATATTTAAATTATAGATATTTGCACACCATTTGCTTACTCAGGTTCACCCCAATAGTGACACAACCATCTTAATATTTCTCTGTGCTGGAGGAATCTGAAATTCCCAATCTTAACGTTTAGATTATGTTTTGGCAAAATGTGTATGTTTTCAGTGGTGTGTGCTAAAGCAAGCATAACCCTCAGTATTAAACTTTGGCACATTAATCCCTGTACCGTTTGTTCTACGGAAATGAATGACAGCTCAAATTATGCAGGTTATTCAGGTGAGGTGTGCTCTTCAACACCTTAGCAACTACATGGCCTAAAGGCGAAATGTTTAGTCACTCTTAAAGGGAAAGTTCAACAAAAAAAATTTATTCTTTCATTATTTACTCACTCTGATGTCTTCCCAAACTGGACTAAGTTTCTTTCTTCTGCAAAAGAGAAAAGCTTTTGAAGAATGTTGATAAACAAACAACATTGACTTCCATTGTAAGGCGGCAAAACCACCAAGACGTTTCTCAAAATATCTTCTTTTGTGTTTCACAGAATAAAAGGTCATATACAGGTTAGTTGAATAAATGATGACAGATTTTCTATTTTTAGTCAACTATAGTTTTAATCTAGATGGTCTCCAGGAAAAAAATTCACCTTGTCTCCCGATAGGGGTCACTGCTGAGGAGAAGAGATGAGTCAACGCTGCAAGTTGGGCATTGGAACCAAGCTGCTGTTAATGCTCAAGCCCTTCTCATACAGAACGGAGTGTAATCCAGTCACATTCACCCCAGTGCCTCACATGCATTCACAAGTACACAGGTCACTCCTAAATGAGTTTCACAAATGCCTTTTAGTAAAACTACTCCTCCTAAACAGACGCAGGAAGTCGCAGTGAAACGTCTTGCAAGTGGTTAGCAAAACTGATCGCCCTGACTCTTTTTAACTCCGGCTGTCTCACTTTCCTAAATGGAAGTGAACGCATTGACGCGCCACTGCCTGTCACCTCAACCTTCGTGTCACACAATGACTAAATGCGCCCAGTGAAAGCTTCTTGCGGGCTCTTTCCAAGTGGTTTCATTTCAGGATGCCATTATGTGGGCATGTCCGTCTGCGCGCATGTGTGCGCACGCCGCATGGTGCGTAACAGCACACCCGGGACTTTTGACACAGCTTATGCCCAGCCATTTGTGGAACGGAGGGTGGAATGGATGTCTTGGAATCATTTAGGATATCTGGAAAGATCAACGGCAGAATCAAATTAAATGTCATTTGGATTGTGGTGAAAGGAGGGATTGTTTGACAGGTGCTTGGAGAGAGGATTTGCTCATCACTTTTTCTCAATGGCTGTTTTTAATGGTCGCTAAGGATTTTTTTTTGTCTCTTGCTTGACTGTCGACCCCATGTTAGACATTTTTTGTTCGTTTTTTGTCTCAAATTTAGTTTCAAATTAATTTCAAGTACTCAAAATGACATTAAAGTTCAATAATAAAAAACTGTGGGAACCCTGTTTTAAAAAAGGGATTGTGTACTCCGAAATTCACTCTCATGTTGTTCCAAACCTTTATATGACAGTCTTTGCTGTGGGACATGAAAGAAGATATTTGATAAATGTCTCAGTGGTTTTGTGTCCATATAATGGAAGTTGGTGGGTTCAATGTTGTTTGGTTTCCAACATTCATCAAAATCTTCTGCAGAAGAACTGAACTTTCACAGGTTTGGAATGACATTAGAATCAGTAAATGTTAAAAGAATGTAGCTTTTTTTGGTAAATTATTCATATAAGAGATTAGAAAATTTGTTCTTCTAGCTCCCCAGAAACATCAGCCTCATTTCCCCGTTTACCACATTACATTTGCACATTGAACATTTTGACATACTATTAGCCTGAAATTCTCAACGAATATTGCGAGGAAAATGTCAACTTTACACCAGACAGACAGTCTAGGGGTGATCTCCCCCTCATCTCGAATTCGTCTTAGCCATCTGCTTCCCTGTCTCTAGGTTAACCTATGGATTTCAGAATGAGTTACAGGCCCTTAATTCAGTTTCAGAGGGTCAGTCCAGTGACCCAACCCCCACCATCCATTCCAAAGGCCACCCATGCTGAGGAACAACCGCTGCAGGGGGTGAGCAAAGCTAGAAAATGGAAAGGTGGGGTTGACTGAACCTTGCGGTACACCTTAAGCATCTCTTTACTTTTTGTGTCCATTGACTAATTAGAGAGCAGGACTTTGTGTGACCAGCTGGACTTGAGCCAGTTTGGTTAGGTGAGGAGATCATAGTGCTTATTATCTTCAGCTTTCTATCTTTTTCAATCTAGCTCGCTGCCCCAGCACTATAGAGACCATCGCCACCAGCTACCTTAGCAACATAATCCTATGTCTACAAGATAAACCTTCATTCTGGGCAGATTAACAATATCCCTGTTGTAGACCCGGCTGTGGTCTGGCATGGCCTGAAGATGTAAAAACGCATCTTGTGAGGGAATCTCAGATCCGCTCAGGTAGAGGAATGCAGCTTTCATAGGGACGACCTGGCACATGTGGGTCAGTGTTACATACTCGGAGTAACTTGAGACGCAGTACAATAGCACTTCACCAAATTGCTCCTCAAAATCTTTGACGCAGGCTGTCATCATGAAGGAGAGAGACAGGCAGAGGCCACGCACCGCCAGCCGGTGTTGGATGTCATGCTAATCATCGGCAATTAGAGGAGGGCGAGTTGGAAATGCAGCCTGGTTTACGGTTGGCAGTGGGCTGGAGAGTAAGGATATCATTTAGAGCAGGACTGTGACAGCTTCTAACCATCTAACGGGCTTCGGGATGATGGATTACTCCAGAAAAAGTCCTATTACTCAGACAGTAGCAGTGAGGCGCTGAATGCAGCCGGTTTAGCAGGCAGATGAAGTGAGATGTTTGCATGCGAGCGTCCGAGCTCACGTAAAGAAAAACTGAATGAATCGACACCGTAGCTGTGTAACTGTTTGATTTCATGCTCAATTAATCGTCAGAAGCAACAGAAAATCTTGGAAGTGTTTATACTTGTTTAGAATGAAAGGGGAAGACTACAGCACTTAATGTGATAGACATCTAACAACTCAATTTTTCATGTGCCCAACTTATGACCCTTTATAAAATGAAGAAACATTTAATGCATGGTTTGATATTTCATGAAGCGCATCTTAATACCACACCTTAAAAAATACCATACCTGTGTGTTTGTTTATTTCTTTTTTAAATCTTAAAAATCTTGGATCTTAATTTTGCAATGGATTGGAAATACAAACCTGTCCGAAGATATACATAGTTGTGTTTCTAACGTCATTTAAGAGATTGTTCAACACAAAATCGTCATTTACTCACCGCACATTGCTTAAAACCTATATATGACTCTTTCTTCTGTTAAACACAAAGGAAGATATTTTGAGAATTGTCTCATTGGTTTTGCGTCCATATAATGAAAAATATCTTTGTCAAAACCAACGTCGCATTTTCTTGTCATGCTTAATTTGACCGCAAATGCTCTTATTTGTTTGATACTGGAGTCTAGGAGCAACCATCCGTGTCGATGTTGAGATTTGGCTAGCCGACAGCTGTTTTGCAGTTTAATAAGATTACTACAAAGAAATTAGTCGTGTGCTGCATAATCTGCCGTTTAACCATGCAAGCCACCTGGGGGCTGCCCCACCCCCACCCCTCACATTCCTCCCCACGCATTATTAGACAGGCATCAGATAGCCTCGTACCTTCAGAAGCCTGTGAACATGCATGTAGATCAGGTTTACCGTCAATCTTTTATGAGCTTGTGCAGGAGTTTGTAGCTTGTTAGGGCAAAAGAAGTCCGAAATTTGGTAAAATGGAAATCTGTTTAAAAGAACATTTTTATTTGTATGGCCTAGCTGTTTGACAATCTAATCTGATTGTTTGGTATGCTTGTACCGCCGGATTGTATTTTCATAAAAAACTTGTTTATGTAGTGATTAGATAAGCTTGTTAGCAGAAATCTGAGCTAGAAAACTGTTTTACAAACTTTTAGAGTTAGCAGCCTTACCTTTTAGCGCCAGTTTGTGTAATTCGATAATCTACGATAATGTGATAAATTGTTAAAATCGTGCGCTTAAGCCCTCGATCCACTGTTTATATTTGAGACACCAAAGTGGACTTTGACACTATGGCCTGTCATTCAATCCTCGGCTGGACATATGACACTTGTCTTTAAAAACCAGCCCAGCAATTTGGAAACCTAAAATTCCATGACAAACACAAATGAGCTCTCTTTCTCCTAAAATTACAGTTTCTCAGAATATTAATGTGTTTAAAGAATAGTTTACACCTTAGAGCAGGGGTCTCCAACATTTTTTAATCTGTGCTAACTTTTTGAATATACAGAAAAAAGAAAATCCTTTTATACTTTAAACATGCATTATTTTTCTGCTCATTATTTGTCTACTTAACTTTTAGGGATACATTTTAATTAATCCTTTTGCTTTTTTGTTACACCCTGTGGTGACATTTTTGAGAAATTCGGGAGGGGTGGTGTGGTCAAATATTTGATAATTTACAGACAATATTCATTAGAAAATCTATATTAAAATATTCTAATATAATTATAAGTGGGATGGTAAGGGGTTTTTACAGTGGGGATACTTGTTGTTTTGTCGTTTCCTTCAACAATTGGGATACCATCCCTTTGCATCCCCCCTCAAATCGAGCCCTGCTTACACCTTAGTTATACCCCCATAATCAGTCACAGAATAGCCTCTTAGAAAGTGAAACTTACTAACGTTTCAATATCTTTTATGATGACATTTTGTGTGATATGTACACACAAGTCACAAGGGCTTTTACGTAGTTTTGTCCTTCAATTTTTAGGTTGGAAATGCTTTAAAACACTTGCAAATGATTAACTTTCATGACGATGCAGCATTGGCCCGGTTAATGTAGTCACCGATCCGTCGACAGTCGTATAGGTTCCTTCCAAACCCATTGGCTGCAGTTTTTTTCAACCAAAATGAGGAACTTTGAGTAATAGTTAATAATTTCTTTGTTTATTGTGTTCAGGGGCTATCAAGCTCCTACAATGACCAAAAGCCCCATAATTGTAAGTTTTCTTGTGTAAGAAGTCTGTTTGTAGATAGAAAACATGAACTGCGTAGATAAGTTAAATTAGCTTAAACTATTTTATATTAGTTTAAAAAAAAATTGTTGTCTTACAGTGAACAAAGTGAGTCAATAAACAACCAATTTTACTAAACAAACTTTTCCATGATTATACAAATTACAGATTTTACAGAGGTTGAAGTTCTCATTTGGAAACCGTCGAAAGCATTGCACATTTTTGATCATTTGATGGAGAAACGTTACACAATTGAAGCCTATTTTTATTTGGCTCTGGTGGAAAATCAGTGTGGCTGAGGCGGTGCTGGTCCGCTGCCCAGAGTGCACAGGTTGGAGGGGATCTCACGTTTCCCTTCCTTCATTGAACAGAGTCTGGTGTATCTCTCCACTCACCCATGACCATGCATCCTTCCTTCCCACCATCTCACCTCCTCCTCTCTCTCACAGCTCTGTTACTCTTCCTAGTATCTCTCTGTCAACGCAAAACTTTGACGCTTGGGTGAATCGATGTTTCATCTGACCAACATATTCGTAAACATTGGGTATTGAGTCTTCTTTTGGCGGTCTCGTTGTTTATCGTTCACTGGTGAGGTGAAAACGTGTGAATGAATAGGGCTGCGTGCAGCTAGACACAATTTTTGTAACCGGTCGCAAAACTACGAGGCGTGAGGGGAATACTTGGATCCGTTCCAAACAGAGCAGGCACAATGTTTTCCCTGCGGTGTCATGCTTGCATGTCTGACGCTTTTACACCGCTATGTCAATACTCGCACTGTTATCTCTCCGATCAGCCCGGCAGCGGGTAAAATATACATTGCCGTTTTTGTCAGTCGGATGGAAGTTATTGACAGGCCCGAGGCCCTTGCGCTATTTTTATTATGAGTGCCAATACGGTTTGGCTGAAAATTCAGAACAGATGGCTAAGGTTGCGGTGGATATCAAAATGTTTACGGCAAGAAGTAAACACGGCCTACTTAAAAAAAGACAAGTCAGATTTGTCCATTCGACAGATAGGGCCCCGCCACTCTGCTTCGGGATAAAATATACAGTTGTCAGAAAATATTAACTAACGTGGGGGTTGGGTTGTGGAGTTGGAATGGAGTGACTGGTCAGTTATCAGTTACATTAATCTCCCCTCAGACTGGTGTGGAACAGACAAAATACAGAGACCTGACTGACTCGCCGTGGCCGATTGGCCCAAAGGCGCTGACGGCTAGACGCTTATCTGAGCCGAGAGAAAACGAGTTGGGGAAAGACATGGTGGAAACAAAGAAGGGGGCGGGCAGATGTTCGGTGCATGAGTACAATCTCTTGTAACATCCCTGACAAAATAAACTACTGAAAGTACTTTCACGATACACAGTCAGTTTTCTGCAGTTTCAATTTATTGTTAATTCGGCAGTTTTATAATCCAGTTGTATTCATTTGAAATAGATATTCTTCAACATTTACTTATCCACGTCATTCCAAACCTGTATGACTTTTTTCTGCAGAGCACAAAAAATATATTTTCAAGAATGTTGATAAGCAATCAACATTGACTACCATTCTATGAACTATTTGGAACATTTCTCAAAGTTCCTCAGAAGAAAGAATCATGTACCGGTTTTGAACCTAAATTGTTAGGACTCTGTCCTTCCTGTCTCGAGCTTTCAAGCTCCCTGGGCAGAGTCATGACATTGCCACGTCTTTCGCGTTTCTGTTGTGTTATGTGTGGAGACATGTGGCTTTATGTGGTTACTTGATGCCACGTGTCTTCCTGTTATGTCTCTCAGCCCCACCCTCCTATCTCCTGTCATTTCTTAAGGGTTTCATTCCCATCGTCTGTTTTGTGTTTCACCTTCGTTAGGATTTTATTCCCATCACCTGGTTAGTTGTTTCACTCTCGTTATGGTTTCATTCCAATCACCTGTCACCACTCTCCCCATGTAATCGCTCCTCGTTAGTGTCTCCCTTTATATAGTTTCAGTTTCTCTCTGTTCAGTGTCGGGGCATTATCGATTGGCTAATGTTCATGCTGAACACGGATGTCTTGTCTTTGGATTACATGTTGTTCCTGTTCCAGTTTGTAGACTTATTATTTCTCTTTTATATAGACCTTGTTTTTTCCCCTCGTGGAAGGTGTTTGTTTTGTTAGTGTTTTTTGGTCAGTGTGTTTTTGTGCTTGTTTTTCCCCATTGTGGGTCTTTGATTTAATAAACGTTTTACATTTACCCTTCGTCTGCCTGCATCTGGGTTCTGTCCAAAGCCATTTCGTGACAGAATGCACCGACCTGTTAGAACCCAGCAGGCAGCTCTTTTCGCTGGTCTCGCCAGCCTCGTCCCCTTTGCAGCATTCGCCAGGGGAACTTGGACCTGGATGTTTACCTGGACAGTTTCCTGGAGGCCGCAGGGGAGATTCTCCTCGGGGAGGAAGAGGTGACGGCGGCATTCAACAGCGGCCTCAGGGTTCCCCTATCGCCAGCGGAGATGAGGAGGCTGAGACCTCTTGACTTTGAGGGCGTACTCCGGTTCGCCATGAGCCGACCGGAGCCCAGGGTCTCCGTCCTACCCGGGGTGTCTTCTCCATTGGGCCCAATCACTGAGGGTCTCGCCCTGAAGCTTGGGGTCGTGACCACCTTCTCGGACCCTACAACCTCTCCGCCAACCACCAGTCTTCGGGGCAAGCGTGGAAGGAGAGAGTCATGGGGGTCCTCTTCGGAGGCCTCCAACGCGGAGCCAGCCCCGTCCTTCACCTCCTTCCTCCAGCCGACTACCAGGCAATCGGCTCGGCGGAAGAGGCAACGGAGGGGGGCACGTAACCCAGCCCAGCCGGTTCTCCAGCCGGGTTCACAGCCAGCGATCCAGCAGGCGTCCAGACCTGCCTTTCCGCAGGTTTCCAGACCGGTCCGCAGGCGTCAGGACCTGCCTCTCCGCAGGCGTCAGGACCTGCCCTTCCGCAGGCGGCCGGACCTGCCCTTCCGCAGGCGGCCTTCCAGCCGGTGCCTCAGCCAGTTCTCCGGCCGGCATCACCTCAAGCTTTTTCCCCCTTGGACACACACCTCTCCCTAGCCACGTCAAGTCCCCGCCGGTCTCGTCCTGTTGTTTCAAGTCCCCGCCGGTCTCGTCCGGTTGTTTCAAGTCCCCGCCGGTCTCGTCCGGTTGTTTCAAGTCCCCGCCGGTCTCGTCCGGTTGTTTCAAGTCTCCTCAACCTGTCCCACCCTTTTCTGGTGTCCCCAAGGTTTGGCCTCCCATTCCTAAATGAGGATGAATAAATGCTGACAGAATATGTAATATTGTACAAAAATATGACAACAACGTAAAAAACACATATGCAATAATCATGTATGCAATAATGATGTAAAAAGTTTGCAGCTCCTCTGAACATTATGAATGCATGTGTTCTGAATAAGGCGAAAAGGTTGCATGAGATGTTCACATGTGCATAGACTGCATATTTGAGATGCATTGTTTTATTATTTATTCATTTTATTTATTGTTCTTTATTTTAATCATAAGCCTAAACATAAATGTCATTGCGTTGTAGCATTGATGGCAAAAAGAGTGTGCTTAATTCTGTCACATTATAACATAATGAATAGATGTATATATACAGCTGTGGAAATATGCCAAATTCCAAATTTGACTGACAAAGTCATCCAACAACAATGTGAAATACTGACAGCATGACAAGACATGAAAACGTTTGATTATCACATGAAAATATATTTTTTGAGCTTTTCTAAATACATGTACAAATATGGCTGTTGCATTGCTCAAAAGTGAACATGAACTTGTTTTCTTTGCACTATTTGAAGTCTGAAAAAAAATACAAAGCATCTTTTCTGTTATTTTGACCTCTTTGTCCAGTTTTCATATTCTGCCAATAAATACAAATAGAAACAATATTTTTATTAGAAATTTGGGAGAAATATTCTTAGTAGTTTACTGAATAAAACAAGTGAAAATTTTACCTAAACGCATTCCTACAATCATTTTGAATTAGTCTCTTAATTTTTTCAGTGGTTGTATATACAGCATATTCATAGCTTTAAATCACATATTTGTTCAAACTTTTCCACCGGCTCCTGATGGAGAACACACTGCATTACAGAGCCCTGCTGTTAGGTTTAGTGGGATAATCCCAAACCTTGATAAATCCCCTTATTCTGGAAAACCATGATATTATCATGGTACCGTGACAAAAAAATCTAATTAATAGTATGTCCTTAAGCAATTGCGCTCTCTTAACAGCATATCTTAGTTTTTCTAATAGTCTTGCGTAAGGCGCTATTCCTGAGAGAAACTCCCTTGAGAGAAATATTCGGTGTGTTGTCATGCTTCTTGGATTGCGTGTGATGTTCACACTCTGAGCTTTAAGTGTCAATTTCCTCAGATAACCTTACCGTATTACGGAACACAACCCAACTCATCTGAATGGCCTTCTTTTGCGTTGTGAGTGGTGGTAACCCTGAAATGTTTATATGGGGCCTACATGGTATCCTGATCATTGAAATGGAAAATTCAAAACAGGAGAAGTCGGATTCAGAAAACTAATCCCCCCTCTCTGTCTCTCTCTCTCTCTCTCTCTTTTTAGGTCTCTCTGCGCTGCCGTGAACACATATTACCTGTCATGTGCACACTGCCTCAACAACTGTTCCTATGTTGTCTACAGCAACAAAATTACCTTTCTCATGGACCTGCTGCTCCATCAGTTAACGGTGGGTTCTGCTGGCTTGCTTTGCTTATCTTTGTTCTTTTTAGGCTATTCTGAAAAACACAAAAGAAGGTATTTGAAGAATGTTGATTACCAAACAATATTGACCCCCCCATTGACTTTCGTTGTATAGAGACAAAACCACCGATTCATTTCTCGAAATATCTTCGTGTTCCACAGAAGCAAGAGTCAAATACAGTTTTGAAATGGCATGAGTGTGAATAAATGATGAATTTATTTTTGGGCGAACTATCACTTTATATTTATAAATCTGATCTATGGCTTACAGATCACAAGTTGTGTGGACTGGTTATGTGACATGTTCATGACCCCTTTATGTGGTTCTAAAGCTTCGAAAACACAGTACAATTCTTCCAAATTTCTCTCGTCGTGTTCCACATCACAAAGAAATCCATACAGGTTTGGAAAGACGTATGAAGGCGAGTAAATAATGACAGAATTTTCATTTTTGGGTGAACTAATCCTTTGAGGATGAGACTTCCACTTGAGGTTATAAAGGCCTGAAGTGCTGTTTTGTCATGTTTAAAGGGTCAGTTCTGTCTTATCCGTCTTGCCAGAGCATATGTGGCTCATCTTCCAGTTTAAAGCGAGCGCCAAAATGGATTTTAATGCATACAACATTGCTCTTGTTTATATGACTCACTGAATCATCTTAAGTTCTGGGAAAGCTCCTCTGCTGAATCACATTTCGCTTGATGCGTCTGTGCCTCATTTTTCACTGCCCTTTGGTGTCTTTCCTTCTTTTTCTCCCATCGTCCCACCCTTTGCTTTTTGGCATGGGGGGTTTCAAAGCCATGCTCACGCTATGTTCCCGGTTTTCTAATCTGCCAATTGGACAGTAAAAGTAAGACCAGGGTTTGCCAGTAGCATTGTGTGTACACATTGGTTTCTGTGAGCTGAAAGAATTTCAAACAAAAGCATAAGAATAAGAACAATTCTGCACTATTTCAGAACCTAGTAAGGGTGTCTGCCTACAGAGGGATTGTAAGTGTGGCCTAATTGCAAAGGTTGTTTCAAAAGGCATTTAATTTGGTTTTGGTTATTGTGGCTGCATCTACACTAATAGAGATACATTTGAAAATGGCGTTTTTGTTTAATTCAATTCAGTTTTATATCGTGCTTTTCACAATGTTGCGTTATTTTAAAGCAGCTTTACAGGAAGAGAAAAACAAAACAAAAAGAGAAACTCTGACCATGGGCAAATACAATAGACTACAGTACATGTTATAGAAAGACTAAGATCATTCCAGTATGCAATGTTAATGGAGTTTACAGAATCTTGAACTAATCTTATATCAGCAGTCTCCTGGTGAGCTAGCCAACAGGGCCGAGGAACGGTACCCAAACTCCAAAGATAAATACATAGAGAAAAAAAAACTGGAGTAGCCAGGCTCAGCCGGGAGGGCCAAGTCTCCTCTGACGTGTTACAGCTGCACTTAGTACCTTTGAGTAAAAGTTACTGAGTAAATGTTTTTGGTTAGTGAGGAGAGCTTATTAGTAGCGATGTATTAAATTACATTGTTTAAAGCTGTTTAAGTCTAAATGAGTTAAAGAGTTTAAAACACTCTTTGTTCACACTAAGGCAATTTCAGCATTGTGGATGTGACAATGTCAGTCAAAATATAGTCTCCGATAGAGAACCATTGCGGATGTGAACCGTTATGGATGTGACAGTTTACTTACCTGAGTATGGAATATTATGATTTAAAAACACAAAAAAGCACTTTAAAACCTAAGAGAGACTTCATATTAGTATTTAAACCACCAACGTATGGTGAAGACTTTTCTAAAAACGACTAATACTTTAGGTCGGCATTTGCATGGAATTTGAAAAGTTCCCTTTCGGTCAACAGTTCAACACGAAAGCAGCAAGGTTTTGTTGACACAAATTTCATCTCAGTATGGTCGGAAGGCCAGAACCAAGAGGATGAGAATGTGGACAACGTCTTAGTCTTTGTGTGTTAGCTTTGAAGTTGTCTTTATGCTTGTGTACATATAAATATAGACAAAATTCACTTTTTACACATAAGAATTTAAGTTTTACAGCAGACCTAAAAGGTTATTTAGATTTTACTCAGATGCACTCTAGAATCAAAATATGCCACCGTAATACCACAAGCGCCTTCACTTAAATCTTTTGGCCGTTTAAATAAAGTATATGTCTTCCCCAAATGTCCCAGTTAAACAGGTAATAAAAATCTAGATTGTGCCTAGATGTAGATATTAGGCAGCTCACTGCTTCTAGAAAGAAGACATTGGCTGTGTTGTATGAGTTTTCGATGAGTGTGTGTGTGAGAAACATTGGCTTGGCAATCATTAAGCCTCGTTGAATGCACGCTCCAGTCTAAAGAAGTAAAATTTCCTTGGGGGTACAAGGGGTTTATTTCACAACACAGGCCGGCAGTCAGTCAGCCCACTGATTCGTTGACATGTGATGGATATAAACGGACAGATTAGTCACCTAAGTGAAGTAAAAAAGTCAGTAAAGAGCAATATCACAGTTGTTTGGGTAGACTGGACCTGTGTAGCAGTTTACCTGTGTGTGCGTGTGTGTGTAGCGTGGCCAGTTCTGGCGTCCACCCTTCCCTTCTCTGTAATTAGATTTGTGGAGAATGTAGCTGGCTTTGCCTGCTTTTTGAGCATACTAACCTTCTTCCTTAGTAAAATCGGTCATTTCAACATGAGCTTTACCTGAGTCTATATTTATTTCCTGCCTTCAACTAATAGCACTTGACTAGTCTTCAAATATGTAACTTTATATATGATGCTGGAGTTTGGTTTAATGCAAACATAGCATAATTGTCATATTATGGAAAATTATGAGATTACAGATTTTTTTAGTTTGTGGTCTGAGCATACTGTAGGAAAACGTCAATTTCAGAAACGTAATGTTTACTTGAAACATTGCCAGTGTTTCTGCACGTTCGGCGGTCTGTTGCATGCTAACATGCTAATAATGCTTTCTTGTGTTAACGCAGCCTTAAAACAGACCATACCTGTTATTCAGGTAGCTATAACGTCAGCCATTTATGTCAGTTACAGACATAAAATGAATCTCAGAAAAAAACAACGCTCCTTGTGGCCGTTTGATTTTTATTGTAACATTTCAGATAGCTTCCGAAGTCTAACTTGCCTGGCGCTAGCGTTTTCATACCTGTTGTTCAGTTTGCTATAAGCACGTCAGCCGTTTTATTAATGATCAAAATGAATTCAGTAGTTTACATTAAATATCGACCAAAATGAAACACAAAAATAGACAGTGATCCTTGTGGCAATGCCTTTACAAACACTTTTAGCCTAGCACTAGCGTTTTCCCACCTGTTATTCAGTTTGCTATAAACACGTCAGCCGTTTTGTTAATTTTCAAAGTTTATTCAGTAGATTACATTAAATATCGTCAAAACAATTTATTTAGGTAGCAATTACACGTCAACAGTTTAGCTAATTTACACAGCAAGAATTATTAGTTGACATTAGGCTGGTACGTTTTAAAAGCCGGTGCTTTTTTTATGAATCGTATTCCTTTTTATTCGTTTCTAATTGATTTGTTTTTGCACAATGTGTGCTGTGATTACTCGTTTTGTTAATATGGGCAACTTATTTATTGTAGGTGCTAAAGTTTTTTTATTTTACGTTTTTTTTGCTTTGTGTGTTGTGATTATTTGTTTTGAAATAACCCCACCTATCTGACGTTAGGTTTTTTACATTCGTTTCTTATTTTTTGTGTAGTATATTCAGTGGTTATTATTTTTTTAAGGTCTGTGTTTAATATAAGCAAATATCATTGTAGTTTTTTTTATTAAGAAAGATATTGAACCCACCAATTATTCAGCAGAATCCAGCA
Source organism: Barbatula barbatula (assembly GCF_947034865.1). Classification (NCBI taxonomy): domain Eukaryota; kingdom Metazoa; phylum Chordata; class Actinopteri; order Cypriniformes; family Nemacheilidae; genus Barbatula; species Barbatula barbatula. The sequence goes on from NC_136788.1 coordinate 8,017,566, forward strand.
GAAAAGCTCTGCGTCCCTTGTGGTAATGAAATTTATAAAATAATATCTCTGGTAAAGATCAGGGCCCGTATGTATAAAACTTTTCTGAAATGCTCTTTAGAGGAGTTTTGAGCTTTGACTTAAGAGTCCAAAATTCTTGGTCAAAAGATGGACTTTTCCAAAAGTAGGAGACTTTTATAAAGAAGCTAAAAGCAACTTTCAGTAAAATTTAAGACTGATTCTTAAATTCTGACTTAAGGACTACAATGATTTAAACACAAAATAGCCGCCCTTGACTTCTGAATTAGCCAATAGGAAGCCCGCAAGGGTGAAGTCACAATTTACGCATTACTGAATTAAGACATTACTAATATTGTATTATTTAATTATTTTATATATAGGCTACAGCTGCCATCCCTGAGTTACAACGGCAAGCTTATAATAGTGATTGATCAATTGAGCTGTGCTATTTTGTGGGAAATTTAACATCGGTTGACTTGACCCATATGATGACGAACACATAAAGTAACCTGCAATTTTATATTTCGAACAGAGATGGCGACAGAGATGCATAAGTTAAAGAGAGCAGTTTCAAAACATTGTATGACATAATATTACAAAAACGTATCCTTTATTGGCTTGGTTTTAAAGGTTTATTTAAATAATTAAGCTGCTGAATCCCATCCTTCTTTATTGCACTCACACCTATATATAAAAAACGTCCAAATCTGCAAATCCTTAAAGAATTAATGTAACCTTTTTTTATTATTATTTTATTATCTCCATGTCATTATGTTATTCCAACACATTGTTTATTTGTTATAAAGTCCATGGTATCTGCCTCTGTACTGCCATCTTGTTACTCTCAACTAGGTTAGGAATCCTCTTCAGCTCTCCTAAGACATGAAAAACATCTGCTGTGAAACAACATCCGATAAATGTCTTAAAAAGAACAGTTTAACATACATTCTAAATCATAAACATCTTAAAGATATCTACTAGATGTCTATATGGCATCTGACTGAAACGTCTCAGAGATGTATTGCAAATGAACAAAATAGACGTCCCCCAGATGTATGTGTGCTTTGGGGGGTGAAACCCATCTTCCTAAATTTTTTAAATCTTTTTTTAAATATAAGCACTCACCAACAAGGGAATACTTCCGAGTGTTCTCATATGCCCGCCATTGGCACGCAACCAGTTACAATGTCACTTCATGTTGTAACTACCAATTTATATCCCAGGGCTGATGAATAATAGAGCAGCGCTCTTGTTGTTGTTTATGAGCCGGAGGATCAGGATTCCAAGCAAGGTTTAATGGCGTGTGTGTGGAAACAAAAGAGGAAGGGATCCTTTTTATTTGTTCTCTCAGCTTTAGTTAGACGTGCTTTAAAATTCAAGCTGAGGTTTAAATGACCCCATCTATTGTGCGGCAGTGCCGGTGCGGATATTGAGACCCATTGTTGCCTGAACTAAAATGTCCGTCAGTGCCAAGATTGGTGTAGGAAGCAATCCATGGCTCTTTTCGAAAGGTATTTTTAGAGCTATCCAAATTAATTTAAACCGATGTTTGCTTAGTGCATCGTACATCATTTAGTGGTGTAACTCATAGAATTTGTGTAAATCGCATCAATGGTTGGATTTACAGCAGTACAAACTGTTGTAACGTTGTAAGTTGTTGTAACAATACCGTCAAAGCTCTGTGCAGGAGGAAATGCCGCCAGTTGTTTGAACACGAATCTAGTTTTAGACTTTCTCAATGTTTGACACGTTTGTGGACATGTTGGGAGTCGTTGGCGATTAAGACATTCATCCGTTGCTGTTAATGAAGCCTTAAAGCTCCAACATGTCAAGACATCATTGCCGTCAGTCTCCAGTGACTGCACAACAGTGGTCTTTAAAGATGTTTTCCGTTGGCAGTTTTATGACTAACGCATCGATGTTTGTCTTTCATAGCTCTTCGTGCCAGATGAGGACAAGAGCATCTTCGGCCGCAGCGTGAATAAGCAGATCTTTGAGGGTTTGATGACAGCTCTTCTGCAGACGGTCGCTACAGTCCTGGGACAGCTGCAGCTGCCGAAATCAGATGGAGAGTCATCACGTGTCTGCAGTCCGGACATCAAAAGCAAAACAGCTGCCAATGAGAACTTCAATACACGTGTTCACGATCTCATCAGGTCTGTCTTCTGTCCAATTGTCTCATTCAAAGACAATTTTTGTTTTTTAGTATGCATCATTTGTGAGTAACAGAGTGTAGAATTTATTTACTGACACATTGCACTCGATATGCTCTCACATGCAGTTCTGGTTCAGGGGCCTTATATTGGCTCTCGATCTGATTCCCTCTTCCTATCCCTGTAGGCTCATGAATGCCCCATTTTTATAACTCTTAAATAATAATTTGTTACATTTATGTAGCTCTTTTCTGGGCACTCAAAGCTCTTTACATTGAAGGGGAGAATCTCCTCAACCGCCACCAATGTGCAGCATCCACCTAGATGATGCGACGGCAGCCATATTGCCAGAACGCCCACCACACACACCAGCTTATTTGTGGAGAAGAGACAGCGTTACCAAGCCAATTGGTACATATGGAGATGATTAGGAGGCCATGATGTATAGAGACGAATGGGTCAATTTGGCCAGGATGCCGAGGTTATACACCTACTCTTATTCGAATGGGATTTTTTATTACCACAGAGAGTCAGGTCAATGTACTGTAATGAACAAACTCTTGCTTATCTGTATCACGTAGGCCTGCACATTGTATGCACTTGAGCAAGGTACCCCATCTGAATTAGCTAGATCACTGTAATATAATAAATAAGGCTACAAAATATGAATAGCATGTATCTAGCACATCATTTATAGAGCACGTGGTTATAGTCACTGCATATTAACATTGTGAATGAAGCAAAGTATTGTCAATACACTCTCAAAGAGAGTGGGAGATAAACAGCCTTGGCTAATTGGCTATTAATAAAAAAAATGAGTGGCAAATACATTTTTTACTTAGTGTTTCGTCAGCCGTAAGGAAAGCGAATCTTGTCAATTTCACACCAATGAGTTTTTTAGCGAAGGCTATTTTCTGCCTGGAAAGATATCCCTAACACAGGGAATGACCCTTGGAGTAGATCCAGTTCGCCTGGACAGACAACAAACCACCGATCTGACATCACACGTTCTTAGGTCCCCGCTGCTTGACACTCCTTCACACATTATCCGTGCAAATGTAAGGTTTTCGGCCAAAATCTTTGTCTGGACGTGCACGACTTGAAATTGAACTTGAAGTAAGAGTAGGGCAGTGTGGAGGAGAGAGCCGGCGCTGGGCTTTGTCCTGCTCTCTGAGGAAAGGCAGACAGCCCAGCCTGCAAAGAATCCCAGGCTTCCCACAATCCCTTGGTCTTCCCTCCCGTGATTTGTTTGACACGAGCAGTCCTCGAGCCCAGCGCGGTGACCGTGGAGTGACCCTACAGACAGGGCTGGAATGGGCCACGGCTGGATCACAGAAAATAAAACTGAAAAAAGGAAGCAGAAATATGAGAATAGACGGATCACAGTAGGGAAAAACAAAGCTAATGCAGATAATAAAATACAACGAAGCATAAAATCATACCCTTTTAGATAGCAAAATTATTTAGAAAGGGAGAAGAAAATGCTTGCCAAAAATCATTTGTCAGTTGGAAGAAGCAGCCAAAGTAGACAATTGAGCCTAGATTCAAACATCTATCTCCCACATGAGCACCAAGGCTCGACGGCTATTTTTGTATATGTCAGAGTCGCCCTACATTCCACGGAAAGTGTTATGATGGACTGTTGAGCATTCTGTGGCAGTGTCGGAGGCGGGTGGGAGGTAGAAAGACGGTGATACCTGAGCTACCAAGACAGGAGAAGGGGGATTTCCTTCTTTCTAGACCTGTGCCGGCACATGGAGACACAGCCGTCCGCTAATACTGTAATTAGGCCTGATTTGTAGTTCGGAGGGTGGGGACCGTGAGACCTTTCATTTGTCCAGACAAATTAGAGATATGGATGTAATAGGCTAGTACAGGCTTCTGAAGAGAGCTCAGGTTTCAAGCCAAGAACGGCTTAGATTGCAGACGCCTTTGTGACAGTAGCTCTGTTCTAAGCTGCCTACAGAACCAAATATTGAAAACCTTATGCTGCCTTACAGGGCCGTGCACAGACATTTCCAGGAGCAGTGGCCGAAACAAACCAAAAAGGTCACTAAGGTTGGGGCAGGATAAGACGATACGCTCTTAGAAATCCCTTTCCTATTATCACATTGTAGAACTCAGTAAATATGTTCATATATATTTGTGTTGTACTATGCTAGAGTATAACTCTTTGAAATTATTTATAGTAGCCAAAGGCATTATTGCATTTTCACAATAATTGAAATTTCTACATTAGTTGCAGGCCAAAAGTGATCTTAATGTATTAACATTGACAAATCAACAGTTTTAACATGTATTCAATAGGTTTCACATACTCCCTTGCTATCTGGGCTACTGTTAATATGGTCTTGATATTATATTATATGTTATACATAGATTATAGCTTTAACTAATAAAATTTAGTCTATTGGGAAATGTTCTGTACAGGAGTTACAGTGTGGAAATCTGTCAGCTTTGTGTAGGCATTTACTACAAAGTGTCCCAATAACAGCAAATTTGGCGTTATATCAGATCGGGTACAAATAATTTTTATTCGACAAGAATTTGAATTCTCTTTGAGGACGTGGATATTAACATAGTCACCAATAAAAGACCAGGAGCAAAACATACAAAAAAAACCTATTAAATAATTAATTCTGCGGATCAGGCACTGTCTGTAATGTGGCGTATAATTTTCTTACAGTAATGGGATGCATTTATGAAACTGTTGTCTTAACTCTAGCACACGGACAGAAACTATCTGTTAGGGATACTGGGGGAGCGAGCGGGAAAACACAGAGTGGATTAGCGGAATCAGTGGCTCTTTAGCGGAGTGTTAACGTCTTTTAGCAGGGATCTTGAATGGATGCCTGCCCGGGGGTGGGCTTGAGAGGGGCACCTCAGACGACGAGGGCAGCGGAGCTGTGGCTCTAGCCACCCCCCTGTGCACGGCCCTTCTGCTTTACAAGATTATTCAGTTTATAAATGTAAAGTTTAACAGTGAATGAAGCAATAGACGGCAGTTACAAATAGATATTTTCATTGAATACTGAAGTGGTAAAAACTGATGAAAGATGTTTAGGTACACTGTAAAAAACTAATTTTACAGAAATGTACTGTTATTTGTTACACATTTTTCACATAGAAACCGTGATTTAATTAGTTGTTATTTAATTTTATTTTATTTAAACCGTCAAATTACAGTTAAAGACTGCTAATTTACAAGTAAAACTTTTATTTTACGTTTTAAGTGGCACTCTGCCGGAAAAGTTTCATGGTTTCTTTTGCAGGATTTTGTCATAGTATATTTTTATGTGCTATGTGTTTAGTTTTTTTTATTTTAAGTTTTTTATTATAAATAATTTTTATTTTATTTCTTATTTTTTATATATTTCGTTTGTTTTCTTTTTTTCTTTTTATAGATTTGTTGTAGTTTTATATTTGAACTAATATTTTTTATATTTAAAATTGTCATTTTATTTCCTCCTTTTATTTATTAAGTTATTTTATATAGTTATTTGATGAAAAATAAATATACATATACAATAAATTATAAGTTTTAATTTAGTTTTTTTTTAAATAAATTTAGTACATTTTTTATTTTATTTTAAATGCTTTTTCCTCAGTTACGTGGTGAACATGGGCTTGATCGACAAGCTGTACGGCTGTTTCTTGTACGTGCAAGGGCCAATCGACGAGAGTCCCAAGATGGCCGCCTTCCTGGAACAAGCCACAGCGTTCCTCAATGGGATGTGTAAACTGTGTTTTGCTGTGACTAGTCGGTGAGTGATATCTGATGACCTTTAACTCCTAAATCCTCTCGATTTTTGCTTCCTCTTTCCCATACATTCAAAACGTCCCATGCTAATATTTAGTACTTTGGGTTGCACTTTATTTTACAGTTCATGCACTACTCCACATTTGTGTTTATACATTGGAAGTCAATAGAGGCCAATATTGTTTGGTTACCACCATTCTTCAAAATATCTAATGCTGTTTACAAACAACCTCCAGCAAGCATTTCTATTCGAATGCAAAGGTGAAGGCCTCTGTAGTTGTTGAGATGTCTGGAGGTATAGAGCCATCAATCATCAGCTGATTTTCCAGCGTCTGACACTGCGGTCCTGCACAGGCTGTGCTGATAGTCATCTTGCGGCCCTGGAGCCCTGTCTCTTTCACTGTAAACGCCTGCCTGCGGCCCACCCACACGTGTACTGCGAAGTGCGTTTGTGCATGCACGACTGCTGACAGAGGCTAACCACACAGTCACAGCTTGTGATATCCCGCCCGTGACATCTGACCCTGACTCGTAGACAAGACTGATCACCACCGGGCTGCATGGCTCATGTTTTCCACTTTGCGCTGTAGAAATTGTTAAGGAGATTGATCGTAAATTTAATACGTTACTTTGTGTGCAGTGCTTTAGAAAAGTAACCATGAATTATCATAATCATTTATAACTCCGTTCACGTTATTCGTGTTGATTCTGCTTTGTAAAACTATTCATAACTTTTTCTTGATCTTCACTGTGGTGCATTTCCAAATGTAAAATATGTCGTAAAATGTCTTTTCACCCCCATGTACGGATCAGTTGGATTTTACGTGGACTTAGAAATCCACTCATAGAGTTTTTTCAGGCAGTACGGTGCCCAGCCATGTCCTCTTCCAGCTGTTGCATGCTGTGACATCACACAGCTGTTCAACACTAGCGTCTCTTTGGCTTGAATCACTAAATATCTGTGAGAACTCCGGTGCCAATAGTTCAGCGCTTTAATAGTCCTGCTCGGTGCGACTCAGCGTTTGCTCCAGTCGTTCAGCCAATCACCATGACGAGAACCTGGAAGTTGTCCCGTGCCCAGGACATATTGGACGTTTCTGACTGGCTCTGCTCTCTGGTAGTTTCCACGCACTGCGCTATGTTCTCACGGTGGGAGCTTTGTGTTTTTGACATCAAGTGCTATTGTTTGTGGTGGGGTTGCATTCCGGAGATTCGAGTCATAAGCAGCCAATCAGAGCACGTCGTAGAGAGCTCATGGTAAATCTTCCCTCTATTACATTTAATTTTATGATGGATTAGGACAATCCTCTTTTAATGTTAATATGTGGCACTTTCCAAAAATAGGGTACGTAGTAGAGCTCTATTTTTGAACGGTAACAAATCCTCTTTTTTTTAGCACAGGAGGTAAAACTAGATGTTATACCCGGTTATGTTTTCTATGCATTCTGTGAGGTTATTGTAATATTTAGTTACATAAACTGTTGCTAGGTGTTTATTTGTTATTTATAACGTTCTAGCAATACGCCTAAAAACTAAATGCATTTATAAACGTTAAAGTTTATGACAAAGGTATAACTTTTCAGTAGTTATCATGGCCAAAATCATTTTTAATAACAATATCATTGCAATATCTATTGAATTTGAGAAAAATAAATTCGTGCTGTTAGGAAAATGTTTTTATTTTGCTTACTTTTGTTTCATTTGAAATGTATGTTGAATCATCATGTTGAATCATAACTGCATGAGTCATCTGTATCCGTATAGTTGTGGTGTTTATATATATATAGTCTATTATGCTATTGGGTTGTTTTTATTTGATTAGTTTCATCTTTTCTATTATATTTTTAAACTATTGAGTTTTCTTTTCATAAAGTTTTAAAATTATTAACTTTTTTTGTAAATCGACCTTTAGTTCATTGGTAGAATGGAAATTCTGTCATGAAATGATCAGCCTCGCAAGACATTTTAAGGTTAAACCACTATTATCACATGGAATATTTTAAGGATTGCTTTTAAAATAACCTTTGTGCTTTGAGTGCATGTTGCGTTGTTGAACGACTTGAGGGTGAGATTCATGACAGAATTTTCCCTTCTCTGGGGAACTTTATATCTTAAAAAAAGGGAGATATTCCTAAATGTAATGTTATTTTAGGACAGGACAATGCAGAGCGACAGAAAGTATTTTGAATGAGACTTGAAATGGTTTGGGAAAATGCCTGAGACCACATCTTAACCGTGTCACCACTAGTGCACCATGACTCTAGCGTGTGCACATGCTCTAACATGACTTTGAAGACCCTGACTAATGCACAAACCAATTTTTACTTGACTGATTCACCTCAAGGAACTCGTTTCACGGCAAATCAAAGTTACAAATCTATAACTTTTCATCCGCTGTGAACTTAGCAGACACTTACAGCATTTCCACAGGTTCAGCCGTAAGCATGGATTAATCAGACGATGCTGATTTGGGGTCAGTGGGTAGACTCGAATTGCTTGTGTCAGGGCTTTCACTTTCATCAAACTCCGCTGTCTCCTGTTTCAGGGTCAGGAGATGTGAAGTACGTCATGCACAGTCACTCTGTGAGAACCGACTCTTTGTTCCCTCACGTAGACGTCGATCAGGGCTGTCGGCGGATGCTGCCCTTTTTCTATGAACTCGGACCAGTTTTGAGGATTCTCTTACGACAGCGTGGATGATGAGAGCAGGACCAGGATCAGCTGAATACTGTTTCCCTACACCGACGCCAATTCTGGGTGATCTCATCCACAAACTGTGATGTCCCCCCCCAATAAGCCTGACACTCCGTCCCCCCTCCGGCTTACCTAAAGGTCTGTTTCCCCTCCAGTGCACTCGGTGTAGTGTTCAGATGTATCCTCACCTGCAATGTGACACCCTGTCGGTCTTGCCCTTTTTGTGCTGTTTGGAGATCAGCCTTCGAATCTCGAATCCAAACTCTTACAGTTGTTGTAGGGGGAGATCTTACCTCCGATCAGCCTTGAGGGGACTGCCTCTGCTCGGCCCCTTGAATGTACTGCCGGGTATGAAGTTACCAATCCTGCTAATCTTTAGGGTGTTGTCCTGACTAAGACACACAAACACGCTGCTGTAAATCTGGTAGGATGGCTCTTAATTAAATGTGCTGGAACACAAGACGGCCAGTAGAGTAAGGTGAGTTTGCATAGCGTGGATGTTGGCTGACATATGGTCGTCTGAGTTCCAGGGCTTTCCTCTTCTCTGGCTCTGCTGTTGCTGTGCAGAACGTTCCAGTATGGTTATTGGAGTGTGTGACGTTTGGAAGGTCAGCTTTGTTGCTTGGAGCCTCGACTTCCTCAAGATCCTCTGCCATATTATGCTGTCCTTAATTTGCCTCTATCTTCTATTCATCTCTTTATTGATTCAATATATTCATGTTATAGATCTATACTATAGATTTCTTCACCACAATCTGTACATTTTATAAATCACATTTTCCCCATTCTCTCTATTAATTAATTTATTTATTAATTCCACATACCTGTCCATTGCATTCGGTCTTTTAGAGATTTAGTATATAGGGCTTATTTTATAGACATGCATTCTATACATTTCTTTAGCCCTGTCACACATAGAAACCACTTAAATGGAATACTGGAATACTTCAATGCATACTGTATAAAAATCTCAATTCAAGTCTTGTTTAACATTCCCTAAGAGCAATAAAACGAAGAAAAGTGACATTTTGTGAAGTTTGTGAAAAGTGAAGTTTCAAAGTGACAACATAAACACGCATGCACACCTTTGTGACTTTCGGTACACGTTCACAAGCGATAGAGTGCCTGTAGATTATTTCTCATAAATATCAAAAGAAACCGAGAAGAAGTGTTACTTGGCTAAACTTGTCTCTCCAATATTTTGAAGTTAAAATGCGATACAGAGCTCAACCACTAGATGTTAATGTACCATACGGATTCTTTGAATGCGACCAAACTACAGGCCTCATTCAACAAATGTTTATTTAATGAAATTAACAAATCTGTATATTTATTTTTGCATACATAAGAAATACATTTAGTTTGTAATCCTGTTTACTTTGCATTACAGTATACACAACCGTTCAAAAGTTTGAGGTCACTTTGGTGAAATGTTTCTTTTGACCTTCCAAATCTTTTGATCTGAAGGTGTTTGCGTAAACGTCTAAAATTGGTTGTGTAGATATAAATGTACAAACATGTTAATCCTTTTCATTACAAAACTTAAATTGTATCTTATCAACATGCTTTAACTGAAGAATAAAAAGAAAAGCAGCCAATAACAGCCCAGAACACCACACCAGACATTTTGTTAAACTATGCACACTATACATTCTTTATATATCTGTCATTTTTGCCATTGTTTTTATCCCCCCCCCTCTCTTTTTCTGTGAACTCCTGTCTCTGATCCCAGGCTCAGAAGTGTAAAGTCTCTCCTATCTCTCCTCGTATATCTGAGCACAGCCACCCTCACTGTATCTGAGCGTTTATTCCTGGCTCATGCAGTGCTGTGTGTTACCAGTTAAGCCTGTCTACCCCATAGGCATGCTTCACAGATGGGGCCTGCCTTCATTATTTATATCAGAACGGACTGGCTCTGGTCTAGCCAGTAAATCTAGAAGCCGCCGGGACTTGACGTTCCACACTCACTACATCTTGGTTCTTTGGTCTGTGTGGCTAAAGAAACCACCTCAGGTTCTGATGTTTCTGATCCCCGCCTAGACCCCAGGCTCCTTTCACCACCCTCGTCCCGTGCACTACAGAACAGCCCTGTGCACTTCTGAATTTGTTTGAAAGGTCGGTGATTCAGACTGAGAGTGTATAAACATGAGGAACCTTATTTGACTGGCCTGTTACGTCTGATACAATGAGAAACATCTATGGCCGAGCTAATAAAATAATAGTTTCGAGCATTACTCACTTTTTTTTATTTCTGGTGTGTCAGTCACAGCTGAGAGGTTATTACCTGTTGAACAAAGTGGTCTTATGTGTCATGTTTGATTGGTCTTGTTTGTATAAGAGTATATAATATGTATTTTTGAAGAGTTTATTTCCAAAATGACAACTGTGCTTTTCAATTAATATCAATCAAACTTGTTTTGATATAAGCCATAACAACTAAATTAAAACTGCTAACTAACACAATAAAACAAAAAAAACCCATAAAATAAAAAACATCATTTTTGAAAAATAATGATTTCTCATTTTGGAAACAAACTCTTCATATATATATATATATACATATATATGTATAGACACAAGTGGAGCAAACTGGGTCAAATGTTGTATCCCATTAATCCATTTCGCACCCAATTGCTATAGACGGTTTCATCGTAACGACACAAACAAACGTTACTGCGCATGCGCACTTTGGTTTCTTCAACTTAACTTCCAGTCCACATTCACAAACAATAGTGTGCTTGTACATTATTTCTGATAACAATCAAAAGAAACCATAAAGTCCCGTTACTTGGCTAAACTTGTCTCTCCAATATTTTTTATTTAGACTGCGAAAACCAAGCTTAACTGCTAGATGTCAATGTACCATACGCTTTGTTTAAAGGAATCATATGGCACGAACACGTGATTATCTTTGGTGTATTCTTAGTTGTATATGCATGTATTAGACACGTAAAATTGCACAACATTGTGTTGGAACAAAATATGCATTCCATCTAAAAGCAAATGCTCACCCAGACCTGCCTGAAACACCTTGTGTAACCACACCCCCACAAATTGATGTCAGTATGACCTGACGAAGACCGCCCGAATGAAAACGCAAGTAAGGTGGATGTACCTGTCAGAACAATTGCATTGGATCTTGATTTGTTACACTTCTGTCACACGCTTGCGGTATTCGACCAAACACTACACACTGGTTAACTGGCCAATCATAGCACACCTCTTAAATATAAATAGTTATATTATAAGACACTAGCCAAACACAAACCGGAAGTTAACTGGGGTCAGGCGTTTGCATGTCCGATGAAACGGTCTATAGTTGCAATTGTGTTCCATAAGTATTGATGATTGTACTATTATAAGACATTTTGAAAAAATATAAATAAAGAATCAGTGTTCAGTTATGAAACAGTAGTATAGTTTTTCATAATTAACACAACGTCATTCTCCTTCCCAGTTCTCTTAGCGTCTTCGACAACAAGCGTCAGGACCCCACCGGGTTGACGGCCCTCCTGCAGAGCACTGACCAGGTGGGCGTCATCAACATGCTCTACTGCATCCTGCTGCACAGTGCCCCTCCTGAACCTCTCTCCACTGGCCCAGAGGGGCCCCAGGGACCTTACAGCCCCTCCGTCATCCAGGTGGCCCTCCAGGGCCTGCGCTTCCTCAACACCTTTGCCCTGCTGGACCTCTCAGCATTTCAGGTATTGATTTCTAATATGGACCGTGTCTTGTATGTTTGTGGGCTTTGAGATTAGACGCTGACCATGGCATGAATTCACAGGGTCTAAAGCCTCACACATTGGCTCTTAATACCACACATTAATACAAATATAAAAAAGACTCTTTGTTCAGTGGACCACAGAAGAAGATATTTTGAAAAATGTCCCTGCCGTTTTGTGCCAAAGCGGACAAATGTTATTTGGTTACCTACATTCTTCAAAATATCATCTTTTGTGTTCTGCAGAAGAACGAAAGTCATACAGATTTGGAATGGCATGAGCGTGAATAAATGTTTTTTGGGTAAACCAAAACTAGCTTGATTCACTTCCAAACTAAACTAATTCTGTGTAAACTTGCCATTCTAGCTCCTGGAGCCAGAATGAGCGCACTAAAAATAAAGTTCGTTCTCAAGTTGTGTACAAAGTCCAGAAAACCGTGTTTATCTTCTAAAAAGTACCGCAGCCGTCTGGGAAGTTGCGCCTCGTGTGATGGGTGACCTTATTGCTCTGGTCCTGTTTACAATCTGTGATATCCTTCCTCCTTTGATTCCTGAGCACTGATGAAAGATGCTTGCTCGTGATGTTGCTGACCATCTCTGTTGTGGCATGCTGCTTGTCCAGTCAAAGTAGTTAAAGTCTTTGCAGCCACCATGTCTGCTTAAAGTAATGCTGCGCGACTTGTTTTTTTTCCTTTAGAACGAGCGGCGAGACTTGCCCTTTATCTATGTGCAGATACTTTTACTGCATCCTTTGGACTGCCGTTCTATCTTTTCATCATTAATAGCTGCGCTTGAGCGTCTAGGCTCTTGAACGAGTGTGCGGCTGTAAAGCCGTAACCTTCAAAGCTTTTGGTCCAACTAGGTTTTCCTTCAGTTGCCCTCAGAGCCACTGGTAGGAAATCTTGTATGAACAAAGTTGACCCGGTGGATGTAAAGCCACCCGACCTCTGACCTCAGGCCAGCTGCGTTGAAAGCTCCGGGTGAATAATGCGAATGGAAAACAGTGCAACGTGCACAGACCCCGGTTGTTGATCAGCCAACGTGATAAAGACTGAAGAACGTATCAGAAAGATAAATCATCAAACACGTAGGTGTTAACGGGGAGGCTGGAAACCCTGGGATTACTTCAGTGCGTCCATGTAGGTACTCGCTCTCACTTGGTTTCTCCTTTTAAAATAGCTGGGAGTCAGTATTGTATGATTTTGAAAGGGATAGCTTCGCCAAAACCGAAAATGTTGTCAGTTTACTTACCCTCGTGACGATCTAAGACCTGACACAAAGTAATTTGTAATAATGTTCTGGTTGAGCTTTTTATGCAATTTTTAATGCCACAAATCTAAGCCCTTTCGTGCTTTAAAAAAAAAACAAGAAAAGGGCCATCAAATTGTGCATGTGACTTGTATGCTATGCACAGCTTGCGTATATCTTTGTGTGCTTTACAAGTTAAATCATTCAGTGAAATTGTGTACTGTTCCTTTAAATAAATTGGTTCAATAATGCTTCGCGTTAGTTCAGATCAACACAACATGAAGTGTATCAACAGTGCTTCTGGAAAAGATATCAACAATTTTTGATAAGTTGACTCGGATGCGCTTTGACACTGAGCTGGTGTCATGCTGGTCAAGCCGTTTCCAACTCGATGTACGAGTGTAAACATAAACTAAAGGATTTTGGTTGCTTAGTTCCACATCTACTAAAACACAGCCAGGGATTTAAAGGGACAGATATATATGAATTCCCTTCGTCAAAGTTTTTTATTACCCAAAATGTCAGTTGCCTAATGAATTTCCAACTTATTGCAGCTCCAAAATATATGATAGCAATAGTATATACTTCACATTATTATATACCGACTGAAACAGATAATTGCATTTCACTTGGATATATTGTGTCTCTAGCTTTCCTGCAGCTCAGGGGTAAGAGGGTCATGGGTTGGATCCCAGGTGATTGCACATGCTAAGAAACAAAATGTATAGGATAATGCAATGTAAGTCGCTTTGGATAAAAGCGTCTGCCAAATGCATAAATGTAAATGTCTATAGTTTTCTTGGTGGTGTTACGCTAGTAACTTTGGTAACTAGTCAAATGTATTGTGTCCCTGGTGGTACAAACCCAGCGTCTTGCTCCCATCACATGTGCTCAGATGTTCAGGTATTGTTGTTTGTGGTTGTTTAGATTCTCAATCCCGAATACTCTCCCACACAGCAGAAAATGTCAGTAGTTTCAGTGGTGACCCCGAGGCGCTCAGTCATGTTGACATGTTTAATAAATACTGTCTGTAGACCAGCAGATAGCATCTCTTTCGTTAAGGGAATCTGGGGGGTTCTGCTGTTAAACTCACTGATTCCAGAGCGCTCCGCAGGTTTCACCTTCTTCTCTCGTGCCGTATGGCCTACGGCAGGACAAATAGACAAGGTCTGCCGCGTATGACGCGTTTGTCTTGTATGGCGCAGTCAAAATGTTGCCTGACTTTAACATTGTTCGTACTGCTATTCTACTATTTTAACACTAACTAATGATAACAAATACAACCTTTATGTAATGCATTAGCTAACATGAACTAATATGGAACAATACTTCTATGCCATTTATTTATCCTATTCATGCTCATTTACGTTTACTAGAACGTTATTAAAATCCAATGTTGTAACATAAATTGCACACTGAACTAACATAAATAATTGTATTTACATACACTAACATTAACAAAGTTAAAAAAATGCTGAAAAGCGATATTGCTCATTGTTCGTTCATGTTAGCTACGCATTAACGTGTTAACAAATGCAACCTAATCGTAAAGTGTTATCAAAAATGTTTTTACTCTCCTGAGCCCGCAATTGGGCTTCGTCCAACATAACCATCTTTACAACGTAATTAAAATGTATCGCTTTAGCTGTAAAATTTTATGCGATAAGCAATAAATGCAGCTAACAGGGAGCATTTTCAGAACTTTGGCTAACATGCTCAAAAAGCTCTTGCTGTAACGTAATAACAACATAATACAGTATTTTGTATGCTATGAAAACAATGGTATACAAACATTATCCTTACATTGTTAGTGGAACATTCAAATAAGAGAAAATAACACTGATAACTTCATGCTAACGTTAGCAAAACGTTCTTGGAACGTTCATTTTTTGTGAGCTGGTTGTGACCTCACATGAGTTTGAACGGATATTTTTAATGGACTTCACTCGCGTATTACGTTTTTCTTATCCCTTTCTAAAGCTGTGTATGTTGAATTCAGTGTGTTTTAGGAGCCGAGTGTCTCTCTCTGGCCTTCAGGCACATCGTGAGCTCTCTACTGTGGTTCTGCTCTCAGCAGAGCTCGGAAGAGCTTCTTCATGAGCTCATCATCTGCGTCGGCTACTTCACTGTCAATCACCCAGACAATCAGGTGAGGTTACCTTCTTTATTACGGTTACATAATATATACGCATGTCTCATGAATATGTAATAGGGCATCGTGAATATTTAATTCATTTTTGATGGGTCAAAGATTTGAATCGAGTTCACCCCCAGTTGTTGAAATTGAACCCGATTCATCCCAAATGTTTTCTTTGCAAGCTTTAAGGTGTGATCAATATCAATAAACGGGCTGGAAATATATATTTTCCATGAAAAAAGTTCACATGAAATCAAGAATTCATCTCTAGGCTCTCATACTGTATTTCAATCGCCTTTAGAGATGCAAAAAGATACTGTTCTCTCCATCCCAGAGGTGAGCATACTGTTTGGTCATCATTCGATCAAGGGCCGGTGTACTTTTCTCCTTACAAACAACCGACACAATAGCAACAAAAGGAAGCTGTTGAATAATGCAGCGAGTTTGCCACTTGTGTTGGCTCTCTTCTGTGCAGTCTGAAGTCCTCCGCCTGGCAGTTGGGCCTTCTCTTTGTTCGCCCCGGTGGAGGGGTGTCGAAGGGGGGCGGGCGAACCCGACGGCACAGATCACAGATCAGCCTGGCATGAAGAAGTGGAATTCTCTGATACTCGTTGCATGCTCCGTTTACCTGGAAGCCGTCGACGGTATGGCAGGTGTGACTACGCCACACTTGGACGGGTTTTAGTTATACTCGCATCACGTGAAACATCGCCCCGTGACGGCTTAATGTCCCCCGGGGGGGTGGGAAGGGAGAGGTCAGTGTCCTGGCAATTTATGGGCTTCTAATTTAAAACATTTTTGCTCTTAATTAAAAGAAACGGCTTGCGTTTTTACGACGGTGCGGTCCTTCTGCGCCACAGCCATCCAATTTCATTATTTTGATGTAGGTAATTAGCATTTGTTGGCCATTGTTGGGCTGATTTGCATATTATATTGGATAATTGAATGAGGGTTGATGATTGAATTAGAGGAAGCGTGACAGATGATTGGGCTTTGTGCTCGAGCGTGGCAATTTAAACGACGGACAAACTGGGAATAACGCCCTGTGAATATGCATATCTTTCCAGCCCACTTTACTAATTTGAAAAACGCTGGGTCTTTAAACGTGCGACTTCCCTCCAGGACGCTTTTTTATGTCGCAGTTTGGCTGCACGTCAGGGTTTATTATTAAAAACACACGGGTGCTTTCAGGTGTCCTGAAGGGATTTGGCAAATGGGGTGAAGATACTCGGTTTAGACATGTTTTGGCCAAAATGCTGGCTGGGAAATTATAAAGCGAGCGATCAGTTTATCGGACGCACCTACCGCATGTGTGCAGTCATCACTAGTTGACATGATGAATTGTGAGTTGTGATGTGGCTCCTCCATGGCAGTTTGTTCTCTCTCTGTTGACTTTGTTTTGCTTATTGAGGATTGAGCTCATGCAGACATTTTCATGAATGTACGGTTTCACAGAGAGCAACAAGATTAGATGTAATTGTACCTCCAGAGCTGTTGCTGTACCTGATCATGTGTCATTAACAACATACTGTAAGTGTCCAATGTATTTTTTATAATTTATTCGTTTTAAAATCTTGATATTGTTGAATATTATTGTTGTATTATACATATTCTTATACAAATACACAAATAACTTTTTTGTTTATTTTGTGTCTCCTAATCTGAACTGTAATGTTAAAAAAAAATATATTTCGAGCTGTCAGTTTGACTGTTTTTCAACCCATGTAAAGACAAGTTCATGTCAGGTGCTATTTTTCTCAGTTTTACATCAAATGACTTCAAGGGATTTACTCAACCTTTTGTCATTTCAAAACCTCCATGACTTTCTTTCTTCGGCAGAACACAAAAAACTATATTCCCCACTGAAAAAAACAATTTTGTAGTATCCCCAACCCTCTCCAGTCAGATATTCACCAGTTCCTGGGGTCCTGGTATATATCCCCACAGTGCACATACAGGATAAATGAAGCGAGCGGGAATATTTGACTCTTTCAGACAAATGTAAGCACTGGCAGAAGACAAAGGCGACGGCTGACCCAGAGCCGTCCCATAATGCACTCTGGTTCAGTGCCGGCACGCCAGCTTATTTTTACATGTGTATGTTTGAGAAATAACGCTGCTCATATAGGTTGGAAAAACTACTGGTGGAGTTTTCTTTTTTCCACATGGATGTTGTTCAGACCCCCTCCCCAATAAAACATTGAGAGTGTGAGATATGCACAGTCGTAGTTGATATGAAGTTTGTTTGTACTCAAGGGGGGCATAAAGTCTTTGAGTGATGACCCACGGCAATGAGTATTATTTCAAGTTTAAATGAACTCGCAAATGGTTTCCCCTTTACTTTATTCATGTACATAAGTGCTCTTATTTTGCATTTATTCTTATTTTGGTTCACATTCTTCTTCGATGATGGTTTGTCTTTGTAATGGTTCTTCAAAATGTATTAACTTACACCTCTGACAACTTAACATTTTTGGTGTTCAGTTTGTTTGGACTGCACGGGCTGTTGGTTAAAATTAACCAATATTCAAATAGCTTTTTAAGGAATAGTTCACCCCAAAATTATAATTTTGTAATTATTTACATACGCTTGTGTTGTACACACTCTCACTGGCGTTCTTTGATCTCCAGAACAAAAATGCTGATTCTTTACCATGAGGTGTTTTGGGTGTTCTGGTTACAATAGGATTTGTGACTCTTTTTCAAGTTTGAGCATTACAACCCCTGTATATTTCAAGTGTCCTGAAGGGGTTACGAAGGGGTTAAATGAAGGAAAATATTTATTGACCTTTGCCATTCTCTACGTACAGTACTGTTGTTTTATTTACATTTTAGAATTATGATTTTATGGTTGGCACCTAAGATAGCTCGGTGCCCGTAATTTGTCGATTTTGTTGTAGTCAACAAAGCCAAACATTTCCTGCTGAAAAACAATAAGATGCAACGACACAAATTCTATTGATTTCCATTAAAATACCATTGTGAACCAATATCTTTTAGCATTAAAACCATCAGAAAAGTGTGGTTTGTGGTGTGTTTTGGGCATTATCTTAAAAGGATTGATCCCAGATTACACCCCACCTATAGAATCTGTCACATACCAGTGACACCATTATAGTTTCCATTAAAACCATTAAATTTGTATTGTGTTTTGGTCAGGGCTCTATTTGCAGCCAGGTTATTCAAACTAAAAATGCCGATAGACAATTTCATCAGACACACACGTCTGGCCCGAAGTTAACTTTCGGTGTCTGGCTAATAATATAAGTATCTCTGTTCGATTTAATTTATGTTAATATTCATTTATATTCACGTTTTATTGTATAATACTTGTATTAAATAAACCATTCGTTAAATGACCCGTGTAATGGTTCTTCGAATGGTAACCCAAAATAATACTGACCAGACATACTTTTAACTTGCTATCTAATATAATGTTAACACTGTCAACCAAAATCAGTTTTTATTATCTATATACACTAACCACTTTAGTAAATGCTTCTATGATTTTTTTAAATACCATTTTACCTCCATAATAGCCGGATTGAGTTTATCAACCACGCTTATTTTATCTCCCTTAACCTATCGCCTCTTCTCGTGTACATGTACTTCCCAACAAGTGCAAGGCTATCTCCCGTGCCCTCAAAGCCTAGTGTTGTTCCTAGCGCTATAATCCCACGTTAACTGTCGTTGAAATGTTCCTTCAACAGTCCATCAGCGCAGTGATAACCCAACCCTTTGTGATTAGCTTGCCTGGACCAGACCACCGCAAGCCGGCGCTTCGGGAATTCAACAAACGCCATTGATTCCCAACGGCTGACGGGCGGCTCTGGGTGACGGCAACGAGGCAGATTTACGCCCTCCCTGAAGGGTGAATTAAAGTTGAAGACACTGTTGCTTTGTCAGATTTTTCCTTCTTTCTACTTTGTTTGTTTGCCCATAAATCTTTCAGAGTTTAAGGCCCCATTTGGGTCTAATGCCTCGTTTGAGCGTGATCCAGGTCAGATCGGCTCCTCCAAAAGTAAAGATTATCTTTCGCGCGATCGAATATGACACTTGATTTATTCGGCAATGGGTAATAATTCAAGTGATCCTTTGCCAGGCTGATCGGTTTTATGGCGTTTTCATGAGAACAAACAATCTTTCGGTTTCGAGGGAACGACAGTTTTTTTTGTCTTTTGATTTGATGTTTACACTCCCGTGTACCAGTCGCCGTCAGGTCGTCTGGGCGGACGGTTGAGAGGGGGGCGGTGGGCGTTGTTCAGATAAGGTTGTTCAGCCATAACTTCCTCTTCTGAGTGATCTCTTTGCATTTGTGTATGTAGGCTGTCCTCCGGTCTTATCAGAAGAGCCAACATTCTCTCATCCTCTTGCTTTACTTCATCTTTAGGCGGAGCGAGAGATTTGTGGTTGTTTGGAAAGAGCGGACACATTTGTGCTGAGGTGTCTTGGCACATTTGCATCAAGGTCATCACCTCCCGTTTCTATTTAAAAACAGCATTTAGGCCTGTATCACACGACACTTGGAAGGTTATTGCCGGAAAACCTTTTAAAAATGCACTTTAAACATATTTATCAATACGATCGTTTGCTGGATAGGCTTGTTTTACGCAGCTTTAAATTATAATGAAGCAAATTACACTCCTGTCTGAAAAAAAAGATGTCAGGGGGCTCAATGCCAGATCCACACACACTTTCTAGTCTGTAAGTCTGACTGAAACCAGACGATTTTAGTAGTTATATATTCAGCACTTTCTTTGGCTTCAGTTTCCGTGCCATATACAGTAGATTAATTTACATTTGGATGTAAATTTGCTCCCTCTCCTCATGTAAATTAGATTGCGTGACAGCCGGGTATTCGGTGGCTGCTAATCGTTTATTGTTTTAGTTTATTCGTTAAATTATTATATTTTATGCATTTCTATTCACAGCAATAAATTCTGATGGTGTTAAAACACCACACAATAAAACCACAGAATAATTTAAGAGACTATTCCAAATTTTCATTTCAACGCATTTCTACATGTATTGTGTCCAGTCCAGTCCAGGTTTTGTTGAATTGCAGCAAAATCATCCAAAGTCATCCAACAGCAAATGTGAAACACTGACAGCATGAGCAGACAAATGTGGTAAAAATCAAGGTTGTCGCATAAAAAATAAGTGCTTAAAAGTCCATCTGAACTTCAGTATTTTTTTACCTGTTTCTTCACAATCAAATGCAAATTTGGTAGGGGTATTGTTAGTAGTTCACAGAATGAAACAAAAAACATAATTTTACATAAACACATACTTGATTGTAAATTTCAAAGTCAGAAAAACAGTCTCTGAAATATCTCTTTATTTGTTCCGCAGCTGTAGTGCACGATATATCGCGATACAAAATACAATATGTAGTGTTTGTTTTACTATATTACAACTGTTTAATCCTATTGGTTGTCCTGGTGGCCCACGTCAAATGTTGTTTTTTTCATTTTAATATTGTGTTTTAAATTTTGTGGGTTTTATCTTCATTTTCTTAAAATTCTGTTTCATTTTCCAGCAACAGACTTATTGATTTGTTATGAATACTTTAAACTTGATTGTTGTCAGGTCCATCACAAAGTTCAACAAAAAGCTTCGATCTTTTTCATATTTTAATAACTTCATCTATTTTCATTTAATTTAGGTATATTTAAGTGGTATTTTTTCCTTTGGTTCAAAATATTGTGATACTATCATATCGTGAATCCAGTAATGTGTCCTGTTTCACATCGGCTAAGTCAATAGTTGTTTTACAGTATAAACAGAAACGTTGAATTTACACGCTTACACGTGATACAACTTTGAAACAACTGTATACATTTTTTTAATCTATGACTGACTTTTTATATAAATACTCGCCGTGGTTCCACGTGTCCTATCGTCCATCAATTTTACTGTTGGCATTCATCTCTCCTCCACCTTCTTATCCACTTCTCATCAAAGAACAAACCCCGGCTTACAGGTCTCCTTCCTTCCTCACCTTGAGCCACTCGGAGCGTGCATGTTTGCGTTTCGCTGCATTAACTTTACGCTCCCTTTGTTTTGAGTTGACAGGCTGGGAGTTATGTAACGGGCCACCCGTAAAAGAATGACCCTGTTTGAAAACACTACTGCCTCTCTACTTGAGACAACACTAGACGCTCGACCCCGTCTCTTCCTTACTTTATGGCCATCTGTGTTTAAGCGGGGGAGGAATCACAAGTTCAAACGCCTGCCGTTGCTTTTATGATGTCAGTGACTGAATGGATACCTCTGCAGACACTGGTACTGGAGGACTTGGCCGAGCTCCTAATCCAAGTTTGGGGCCGGTCAGGGGCAGGGCTATTACTCTGGGTCAGAGGGAGATGGGTGAGTTTACTGCCTGGGTTGGGGCCGGAGGTAACCTCTGCTCCCACGGAGCTGTACGTTTTCTATCCCCACGCAGACACTTGAGGGGGCACATGTTGTTTAGGCGTGTGAAGATGAAGCACCGCATGCTGAAGGATTATGAGATGGCTGCGTGATTTGTGGGCGCAAACCGCATCCCCATAGACCGAAACACACACACATTAATGATGTACATTTTTACTAACCATTTCTTGGTAAATATTTGTAAACAATTTACACAAAATTGACGGAATTTGCCAACACATGCTCACGCCAATACAGTTAAGTTTGACTTCTGTATTACTTTTAAACTAATCGTACATTTTTGAACGATTCACATCGGACGGTATAATCCATTTTAGACACCTCGTAAAATAGTATCCAATTCTCCTGAGATCACGCTAGTTTACAAAATATTTGCTCATTACTCAAAGATGCAATTCAAATAAACAAGTTAACATGAAAATGTTAAATTGCTGCTTATTCTCCAATCTTGACACATTGAAATAAGTTTCAAATGCCTTTCTTGACCCCCTTTGTTACACAAAAGGAAAAACTTGTGATGCGAACTCGCCCTAAGATCGCGCGTTTGAACACGCTCATTTTTTCAAGCACTGAACGTCCAGGGTTTGACGGGAAGGCGCGAAGGGCCAATAAGGTAACCTGGTATCTGATAACTCTGCAGCATTGTCATTTATCACCATGAATTATACAATACCACTGTATCTCTCGCTCCCACGTTGTCCAGAACCGGCAGAGGAGATTGATTCTGTACTCACAGCTTGGCTTCCAAAAAGACCCTCCTTCATCTCGCCCTCTCTGACACTACGCAGCTCATAGCTGAAAACAACCAGATCCGATTTTTGACTAATTTCTTCATTCGATGATGCTGCTGTGAAAGCGCATCAAGTCTGCTCTTTAGTGCATTCCAGCGCAGAAGAACACTATCATGCAAGCTCAGCGAAAAGCCTCTGAGCCATGTTTAGTCAATACAGGAGGATCCGAGAGCGGTCTATACTTCTGCCATTAAACGGCTCCACGGTGGCTTGTTTGAGTCATTCTGCGTGGTATCTTTAAACAGTTCTTAATGCAGAGCGACATGGGCCTGAAGCCTTTGAACGCTGCTGTAGGACGGCGTTTTAAGATGCTTCTTCTGTTAAATTATAAAAGGGGTGAGTTATCACTTTGTTTATCGTGCTCTTAAACCCCTGAAGGGTATTATTAAAGCAGAGCATGCTCTGGAAAGTATTGTTAAGAGTATTTTTAAAATCTTGTAAATCCTGGTAATTTATGTCCCCCCCGGTCCCCCCCTTATGGTTTGCGTTTGGGGTCGAGCGGCAATGCATGGATGTGTGTACCTGTAATAGGCACTGTTTAACGCTCCCTCTCTTTATTTGCCCCAAATCCCTCTTGTCAGGATTTACTGTGGTGACCTTCTGACTCTTTAGTTCCCTTCCCAGGGTCCCAAATTTCTCCTAATCGGAAGCTTGTAGCAATGAGAGCCCTGTTTTCCCATCCCATGCATTGCGTTTGATCAGACATGATTTTGGCTTTAATTTCATGGGCTTGCTTTTGGTTTTGATGGAGTGATTGACAGCGGTGATTAAGGGAAACACGGGATGCGCTCCATTACGGGTATTACTTCATTCATTAAAGTGGGACAGGTCCAGTTTGTGTGTGCTTCACGCAGGGTTCAGCTCCCAAATCTGACCAACAAGCACTTATTAGGACCCCCTGAGGTTGCGATTGCACAAGAACACCTATCAACGATTGACATTTGCTTCCTGTCATTTTGCAGAACGACCGAGCACGTCCTCCCATGGGGCGGATCTGAACAGGCGTACGTTCAGAAGTGGATGAGGCATCCCTGTCTGTGTTTTATGGAGTGTAATTGTACGCTGGGAGGCAGTGCCCTCTATTTCTCCTCTTAATGGCTGTTTGTGTGTTGTTTTAGTGGCAGATTTACGCGTGGGGTGGGCAGCGAGGGGTGGGTTGATTTACAGCCGCCCATGGCTTTGGCCTCACCGGTTGTATGTGTGTGTTCCAGGTGATCGTGCAGTCTGGCCGGCAGCCCAGCGTTCTGCAGAAACTGTGTCAGCTGCCGTTCCAGTATTTCAGCCACCCGCGACTCATCAAAGTGCTCTTCCCGTCGCTCATCTGCGCCTGCTACAATAACCCGCAGAACAAGGTCATCCTGCAACAAGAAATGAGCTGCGTACTGTTGGCCACCTTCATACAGGTATATCACATGAACTTCATGAGCTTCGCACATGTGTTACTTTTAACTCGTACTTGTGTTGTCGCTTTTATTTATGTAACACAAAATGACCCAAAATGTATAACAAAAAACAATGTGTCAAAATTCCAAAACACAAAACCTTTTCAGATGACATTTAATAATCAGTTAGCACTTCACGATTTATAACTTTTTAATCGTAATAGTGACTGTTGAATTTTACGATAAAGTTAGCATAATTGTTGAGCGTAAAAATCAAGCACAAAACATCATCACGATAACGTCAAACAAACGTTGTGTAAATAGCGCACAATAAAGATATGGTGTCGGAAGTTCAACTGCGGCAGATTAAACATATTAATTGGCTGGAAAGTTTAATTTATGCACTTAAGTGAAATATAAACTAACAAAATACTTGTGATTATTAATATTTGGAGCAAAAAATTGTCATTGTCATTTTACCTTTATCATGTAGCCCTACAATCAAATATATATATATATGTATATATAGTGTTTGTTGTAATAATACAGTGCATTACTAAATAATTCCTTGGGCAAAACAAATTGAACAAATGGCACATATTTCATACAGGCCTACTTTTTTATCCAAACAATAGTGGCAGGGAGAGCTTTTAAAGCTTTTATGAAATATGGCATGCACAATATCACGATTATTGGTGGCCAAAGGAATTATGAAAATCATTTTGTTAAGATATCTTTTGTATTTTTTGTTAAAACGTCTTTAATTTTATTAATTATTTAAAAAACATATTGATTTAATCATTGCTAAATTATACGCAAAACCGTTATTTACCGTATTATCATGCGTGTCATATTGACGCAATATGAATAATCACGGTTATAGTCAATACTGGTATATCGCAACACCCTTAGTTTAAAACCCGTCACAATTGTTGCACTTCCTGTTGTTTCCATTAGTGGCATAAGATTTACACACTTCATCTTTAATCTGTTTCACTATCTTCACTACCGGATTTTATCACCCTGTGGTACGATCAGTCCAAACCCTCCATTTGTTTTCCTGCCCTTCCTTGTTTTTTCTCTTAAACTGTCCCAAATGAAGCACTTCCGTCTCCCAGATGGATGGTTTCCTCTCTGTACGAGTGGATTTACCTGCCACTGCTTGAGCCTCTTGTAAACACCCTCTCTCTTCATCTTTGTCCTGACAGGGCTCCCCACACTACACCGCCGTTGCTGTTACTTAAGGAAAGATTAGCTCTTACTCCAGCAAGGACAGGGAATTGTCATCTTGTTCAAACAATAGAAAGACAAAGTGCATCCTGAACCTCGGCATCGCGACACTGACACAAGCTTCATCCATTCAGGGTTACGCACCTTCAAGACTGGAATAAAATTGCTGTCGTTGCCCAATTTGAAAAATCTACTTGAATTCACCATATATATGCAAATGATCCACTTTAGATTTGACTTGACAATCTGTAGAGGTCGTGGTTAAGAAATTTTCTTAAAACAACATGCCTTCTCTTCTCTGTAAGCTAGTCGTCCGGTGTAAAAGGAGAAAGAGGGGGGCAGAGAAAGCGATTGGGCTGGTAATATCACCGGATGATGTTATCTAGTAGATGGGATTATGGAAAAGGGGCGGGGATTGCTAATAAAGGATCACAAATCATGACATCGCTGTGATTTATTTATTTGTATTGTACTGAATTAAAGATTTTCCTCTACGTTGAATACTCGTACTTTATATCGCTGATATATTCAAATTAAGAGCTGGTCATTTGTAAATGTAAATATTTTGAATCACTCGTTTTCACGTACTAAAAAACTACCAGGTTACGGCTGAGATGTTCACATTTTCTTAAAACAACACACGTCCGCCACTCCGTTTCACCCGGTCTGGGGTGTGGATAACGTGTAAAATATCTGCTGTTTGATTTTGGTTTTGTCTATTCCAGGACTGTGCCAACACCGACAGCCAATCGGAAAGCAGGGCTTCACAAGCAGGTGAGATCTTAACCACACTATTTGCCACGTTTGACCCTGTGCAGAAACAAGGTGAAACAATCCGCTGTGTACGATTTCTCGCGCCGATGAAGGTTGAGAGCTGAACAAACACGTGCGCTTAAATACATATCATGGAGCGTTAGAAAATGCATTTGCTGCTCTGACTTTCGTATAGATTCGGCAAACTTCTTGTCCAAACTTACATTAGTTAGCCTAAAATGGACCCTTGATTCAGTCAACGCCTCTTTATTCCTCATGTTAGTTTTAAATCTCTGTGTTCCTCCATCAGAAAAGGGCTGTGCTCCTCTGGACTTCTGCGACCTTTCCAACCGATTCCCCAGAGACCAATGGGACGCCGCGCTACAGTTCTTCCTCAACAAGCAGGAGGAGTGAGCGATGAAAGCGCACACTTACGGTGTAGTCACTTGCAAGAGCACATAGCCCACATTTGGTAATAAACCCAGTGTACTTCAATACGAAGTGTCCTGGAAAGGGTTTATGGTACAAGAAGGACAGTCAACAACTTTTAACTGGACTGAAGTAAACCGGTTGTCTGATTTGCGAGAGGTTGATACCTGGTAACTGTACATCAAAGTAAAAATGACATTGAAATACTGTTTTGACACACTGACCGGCCACACAATTATTTATAGCAATAAACCGCATTTTACAAACAGTTGAATTATAGTAAAACGCTACATTCTTCGTGATCGTGTGTTTCACAGAAGAACCGAAATCTTTCTAAACTTTCCGTTTGACTTTTGTGGGTGTGTCGATTGTAGGGTTTGTCGAAGGTCGCTGTTGTATTGTTTTGTAAATATAACAAAGTAGAACAAGCATAAGCTCTCATGTAATTCGATGAGAATGACGAGGTACGTCATCCGTCAATTGTTCAAAATACATGGATGAAGGTTTCTTACTGTAGCCGACATGTCATTTTGTGTCTTTGATTTTGTTTTTTATACTGTAATTTATACACGTATTCGACACGTTTTTCCTTGACGCACTCGTTTTTCTCTTGAGCGTTGAAGCGCTTAAAAAGTGTTTCATTTAAGACAACTGTGTATGATTTTGACGGCTTAAATAAAATATTTATTAATGTGCATTCTGTGTTGTTTTTTGTCCAGTGAGAATCATTTTTCCAGAACACTCAAAAAGGATGTTTACAATAGATGCCTCGTCTATTGCTCATCCAATACATGTTCTCATTATTCGGTTGTACAGACAACACATAAAACTAAAAGTTGCACATTTCCACATGTTGATAGAATTGCATCACACTGGTGTTGGTGACACGCCGTCTACAATCTTTAAAACATTTTTAAAGCAACAGATCTGAATGGGAAGCTTGCTAATAGAAACAGCGAAAACTGTAAATGTGGGTTAAACTGCATTGTAAAATCCTTGTGGCCTTTTATCCGAACGCAGGTCCTCGCCGGCACGAGGGCACCACTCTCTCTCTCTCGCTTACTCGCTGGATCCGTACCTGTGTGACTCAGCTACACACCACTGCATCCGAGGCACTCCATACAGTGTCAACACAGACTGGAGCCTCTCAGGTCGGATCCACCTCTAGTTTCATACGGCCATCACTTCTGCATCACATTTGAATGTGGATGTGTTAAGATGTGGGGGGGAATCAAGGTCATTTGGGTTTGCTTCTGAGAATTTATTAACTGTTGCTTTTACATTCAGTCCCGTCATATGCATTTGATGTAAGATCTAGTGGAATTGGAGAATAAAGTGGCCGTGTATAACTGAAACAGGCTCAGCAGTGATTTGCAGACCGTTTTTACAGACCAACACCATTATTTGCTGTTTCACAACCATTGGAGAGCTTGACATTCTCATGTTTTTGTCAGAGCTAGCATGGCAGTTTTATGAATTATGAATGTTCACATTTTTTGGTTTGCTGAATTTGTTTCGAGTTTACTGAAATGGTTCTCATTTTCTACTTTAATTTGAGTTACATTTGACTGGGTTTCAAAGGAAAATCGCTTTTGAAGAAGTCGACTTGGACGAATGTTTCTCGTGTCAAAATATAGATGAACATTTAAAGAAACAGATGTGCATTTTGAACAGTTTAAAGACAACACATTGAAATACCAACGAAAGCGTTTCAGTCAAAATATTTGATAGAGTGTTCGACAAGCCGTGCTTTAATATTTGCATTTGATAAAAATTGTTAACATGCATGTTTGTCATTTAAAAGTAAATGTTAGAAACTGTTAACATTAGAGTTTAATCAAAGATTTCTTACAGTTTAGAAGAGCACGCCTATAACATTTTTGTTTTAATAGTTAATTGAGTTACATTTGATCAGATTTGTGTTCAAAAGAATAAACATATCAGTATAAAATAAATATTTTAATATTTTGTCTATTTAAATGAATAGGTATTGAAATAGCCTTTGGCGATGTTTTTAATAAACGCAAAATAAACTTTTGATATATTTTAGTTTATTAACATACACACAGTTCCGCTTATTAAAGCAACCGAACGAAAAATATCGAAATTGATGTGTTTGCCTTTTTTCTTCCTCGGATTATTTATTTATTCTCATTATTATGAATAAAAACGAAACATCAGATCCTCTTGTCATATTGAAAATACTGCTGAATATTTTGCATCGCATCGTTTGACCTGTTGTTCAATTATAACGGGTCAATTAGATGTTAATAATATACTGTCATATTATAAATATTAGTTTCAACTCTAACTCCCGTCGATTTTTGGAAAAATGCACAAAAGATTTACTGTGGGCTTTTACAGTTACATTGACAAAGAGAGAGAGAGATGTAATCTGTGAAGAATTTAAAGATTTGTTTTGTACAAACATGAACTTGGCTTAAGTGTGCGCTTATTTAATTAGTCCTTAATGATTAAATTAGGGACGGAATTTGAACCAAGATCTAACTCTTGACCTCTGGCCGTGACATTTAAATCTTTATTTGTTCTTAAAGCAATCCGTGGGCGTTTTGCAAAGAATTGTCGTTCAGACAAAGTTAAGAAGGTGTTTCGTCATTTTAAGTTTGCTATTATCAGTGATACATGAATGGATTTTGACATCACGTAGTCTAGTTCACCATTTAAAAATATGAAATGAGCCCTTTTTTTAATAAAGGACAGATATGTGAGGGATTTGTGTATTTTAGAAGACGATTTTATATTTATGTTTTTGAAAATATATGGCGTGAATAGATTATTGTCTGGTTATAAACGGAAATCATTTTGTTTAATTTAATGGCAGCTCTTTGTTTTACACGTATATGACGCATCAGACTGGTTTTGACGTCATAATTCTTTACGCACGTCTGGTGTTCTAATCTGCGCAAAATTAACCTTTTTTCAATGTTATAAACTGATTGTTAGTGAAAAATCAAACAGGATGAATTCAACTCAGTTTTTATATTTCACATGTTGAAACTGTTTAGTTGTGATGTTCAGAAGATTTCAATATATATTCTGAAATATCTCAATTATTGCGCTTGTGTTTAAAAAAGCACAAATAGCCAAATCCGAAATAATCTAACAAAGTTTGAATGGCGTTTAACATAGTCCTTTAGAAAGGAAAGTAAGAGGAATTTTAACACCGTGCTAAACCGTAGCGATTATATTCTTTATCTGCATTTTCGGGGATTATCCAAACAAAATGGGCCGCGGTGAGTTCGGTCGGGTCTTCTGTGTCCAGCGGCTAATTTCTGACCCGGAATGTAAATAAGCCCCTGGACACGCAGGGGTGCGTTTGCCGAAAGGGGGTCCCGTTAACAGAGAGGTGGCTTCGGGTTTGTTGTGCTTCATTTGCAGGTGATGCCGAGCGCCGATAAGAGGCCGCCGATGCCTGTCCTCCGTCTAGACTCGCAGCTTTACGAGCAACACGAGATTGATCATTGCACGAGCCTGCTGGGGCTTCAATGACTCATTCAGCATCCGGTCGGCGAGATACATACATTGTTCGGCGTTCATTGATACCGGAGTGGAATGTGTATCTTCTGTAAAGGGTTGAATGTGACGCATCAGAGATCTGTGAATCGCCTCATGGCTCAAGGCCAAGACTGTGAGTATCAGAGGCTGGACATAACAGAGAAGAGGACCGTGGAAATGGTGCTTAAACCAACCAAATGTATCAAATGCATTTGTATTTGTCGTGCAGTGGTTCGTGTACGTGGCCTGTTTTAATAATAAGCGAAGGCGTTTAGATTTAAGGGACAAGAAATCGGTGCGTATTTTGAAAGATTTGGTTGTAGTGCGCAGTCAAGAACCTTTAACCTCAACACGCAGAAATAAATTGAACATACAATTGAAAAAGGTGGTTAAGATCATAAAACAATCGTTGAAACTATACTCAACGCAAAATTTCAGACAGCTAATAACAGATTCATTTAATTTGATAAAAAGGCAACATATATTTTCAGTTTCTCTGCAGAAGAAATTCAGATATCACGACACTGAAATGTCATTCACTATTTAATTCTGTTCACGTTGTTCGTGTTGTCTTTGCCAGCTCATTGAACAATTATTCTCAGGCCTGTGTATTGAAAGTGAAATGTATCTCATCTTGTTATAATATAAAAAAAGATGTGTAAAGGTAACACGATATAGTCATCTTTGCATGCAGATTTTCCTTTCTCAGACATAAACAGCATTTAAGTTCGTTTATTAAGGTAATTTCTCAGTTTTTGGTACGGACGGTTGTCCTGACAATAAATAACAATAACTTACTTTTTTAATCGAGAAGTTTATACAATCTGTCCTCCATTCGTTAAGATAAAATATTTTACAACTCAGTTTCTATACATCTTCGAAGATCATGCGCGTTAAGACAAAAAAGTGGCCTCGGTCTTATAAGGAAAACACCACTTGTTGATAAAGCTACACATTGATGGTGTTGAATAAACACTGTTAAGACTCTTGTTTTCGTTTGGTTGACAGTGGTCCATCATCAAAACCAAAATAATGTGTTCGTATTCCGTTTGACATCCTCGGCGTACGGTCCGAATGCTTGAAGAACAGTTTTGTAACACGTCTGGAAACCCCAAAGTTTCTTGGACAGGTTCCTCCGTTTGGCAAACTGTTTAAATCCATCTCGGTTAATCCCTTTTTTCCGTTCGAGGCGGTGAGGTGATGGGTTCTCATGCAGGGCGGGTGAGGGCATGCTGGGGCAGGACTCTCCGGTAGGCTCTCACGTCTCCACGGGACTGGGCACCATGCTGTTGGGGGTGTCGGGTAACTGCGATGACAAAGAGGTCACATCACTACCTGACGAGTTACCCAAGGAACCCGATTCGGAAAATGAAACCTACGGAAGGGGGAGAATTGGGAATCAGTAGGCTGTCAGCACGAAGGGATTAATACACAAAAAGAATGCAGGGCTATTTTCGACCCGTAGCTGGGTCAAAAAGGGACAAACCCAACCGTTGGGTAAATTAACAACCCCACAAAAAAGTTTGACCCAACCCTGGATTGAAACACCTCGGCGATTTGACTCAAACAACCCAGCGTGTGTTTATTTCTAAACAATCGGTTGGGTTTATCCATTTTTGATAGAACCATGCGGGCTAAAAATAACACATTATAGTGTGTACATCTCTGCTCCAAATCTGCTTAAACTGAAGAGTTTACATACGATTTGCAAGTGACATTTACATTATCCTATACGACTCACGTAGATCATTGTAGGCCTATACTGTACATATAACGTACTTTGTCATGCATGACGTGCGCTTTTTTTAAAACAAGCCAAACATATGCAGCCAAATGATTTTTTTTAAATAATCCCTCAAAAAAAAACCATGCACATCAAAACTGCTAATTCATAAATATTAACGCCTGCGAGTTTTAGGGACGCGTAAATGTATTATGAGTTTGGTGCATCTGAAGGTTACCAAATGCGCAAAAGCCTCCAATTGTCAGAAGCAAGTGGATCAGACTTAAAATTATATATTTTTCTTAACCTATTAAATGAGTCGAATCGAAAAATTATTTGCTGCACATATAACTGTTAAAGACACGTTGGGTATGGTAGTCCTCACCAGCTGTTGGAAAGCGGGCTGGTCCAGGTCACTCTGTAAGGCAAACTCGCTTAAGGCTTTCCAGGGAGGCTGATAGGTTTGAACCTCTACAGGATTTCCCTGGACTGTGGTGTCATGTCTAATCGGGCTGCCTGCCACCAGAGGCGTTCCCGTGAGACCTTGAAGATTCTGCAAGAGGTGGAGGAAAACCCTTAGCGACACATATCACATTTCAATTAAGCAGCCAACACTCTAATGCATGTCTGTGAGCATAATGCGCACTCGATCATTAAACATGACAATGCCAAATATATATATATATATATATCATAGATAGATTCCATACCGTTTTGTCGCTGTGTTGTTGTTGCTGTAGTTGTTTCATAAGTATGGACCTCTTCTTGTCCTTGCAGCGCTTGTTTTGAAACCACACTCGTATGACGCGCGGACTCAGGCCGGTCATTTCCACGAGCTGCTCTTTCATTAACGCGTCCGGCCGCGGGTTCGCGTTATAACAAGTCCGGAGAGTGTGCAGTTGCTTTTCGTTTAATACTGTCCGAACACGCGTGGTCTTCTCAGACTGCTTGTGGACGTGGTTCCGATGAGGCGGCTGTCGAACTGGCACGGGTTCTGTGAATAAAATGGACGTGAATCACTTTTCGGCCTTTTCATTATTTCGAGACGTTGCAGAAGAGCACGCTTTGTTGAAGGTGCAATTGCGCATACGCACGTCGGGTTGCTGCCAAGTGCACGTCAGTCAGAACGCCTCAGGGCATTGACTAATAGTCGGTGTTCTCAACTTTGCTGTATGTGCAAAATGTGGAAAGTTCGACCGAGAATAAAAAATATATAACAGACAATAAGTGCCTGTAAAGCGGAGTAATAAGATGGTAAACCGGTGACAAATAATCGAACAGAACATTTGGAGATTACGCAGTGCTGTTTAAACAAACGATACTTTTAAGCATTTGGGAGGGGGGTCAACATCTGAACTGGATGTTTTTATCAATAACATAATGGTAGTTTTAGCTTAAATTGACATGTTCACGCCTTTTATATATTAAAGTATTTAAATGTTTCCTTGCATTTAAATCCAACAAGTAACAGGGCTGCTCATATAGCCAACAGTCATTACAATGCATATAATAAAATACATCAAGATACACGTTTAAATATCCTCACTATGAAAAAAATAAAGAATCATTTCCACAGTAATACGCTGCGCCAACGCATCCATAATTTCCAGCCATGATGCCAATAGCTATAAACGGTTTCATATTAATTTCAGTCCATGTTAATTCAATCATCAATATCCTCAATCTCAGCCAGTCCACCATCAGTAAATTTGCACGAAAACAAATATCTTCAGATTGCCCTGCAGGCCTAAAACGCAGCTAACAGACTTTCAGAGACTTATTAATAACATTATCCGCTTTTGCTATGAATACATCATGTGAAATAAAAAGTCAGAATTCGTACAGTGACTCAATTCCGTTATGAGTTATAATAATGCAGCTATACGATTTTATTTACGATTGAGTCGAATTAGAATAACAACAGAAAAACATCGATACTGTTACATTATTATTATGTATTCATTATTATATTTGATTCTTCTTTAGGCTTTTTTTTATTTACCTGGAATGTGCAGGGGCCTGTTGGCGTGAATGTTTCCAGGACTGATGGGACTCCCGGCTGAAGCGCGCTCCATCAGCAGCCCGTGATCCGCCCGGCAGAGCAGCTCCTCATCCCGCAGTGAGAACTCATCTCCCGGCAGCAGATGTCGGCTGCACACCGAGCATCTGAAGCACTCCATGTGATAGACATTATCCCGAGCCCTCATCACCAGGTCACTGCTGCAGAAACCAATGTTACATTTGGCGCATTTGATCCCGAATAGCCTGCAAGTTTTGAGAAGAAACATTTGCTTATTTTTTTACTGTCGCTTTTCAGTGCTTCCAGCAATTTACAAAATCTCAACTCGATTTTACAGCTAACAAAAACACGCATTAAAAACGAAAAGGCATACAAACACTATACTATTCTATATTTAAGACATTGCACATATCACACATTCTCATGCATTGTTTTATCAACGTGTATAAATTGAAAGCACAAGTATAATTCGGAAATATTAATGGTTACACGTTAAATACAGGTTAAATAAAATGTTTGTCATGCGCCTTTTACGCATTACAGTTTTAACTTGAAATAGGCATTAAATTGCATTGTAACTTTAGTTTTTCTTATTTACAAGAGCATACAATTGATTATAAAATGTATTGTATGACACAATGGATGAATTACAATGCATAAAGGATTACAATGCATGTGTTACCAAGAAACACACTTCTTTATTTTTAGAAAATGACATCGCTTTACAAAGTAGTCTCTAAAATAAAACTAAATAAAGACTGACACAAAAAACTAAAATGATATGAACCGATGAGAAATATTAAAAACAAAAAATTAAAAACGCAAACCCTAAAATGCTTTTGGAATTTAGCAGGAGCATGAGTGCAGTATTCCCCAGTTTTCTTTCCCCAAACCAAGATTGTTTACCAAAGAGGCCTGTACCTTTTTAGTTTATAATACCAGGTTTTTCCCCATATCTCTAGATCAGTTTGGGTCACAAATCTGTGCAAAAACAGGGCCCCGGCGAAATTCCAAAGCTCTGAAATCACAAAAGGCTCCTACCGTACGTAATCTCTCTTGCAATAAGTCTTGCCATCCCTGACGAAACAAGTGCACGTCTCATCCAGGTACTGACTGCATTCTGCGCACTTCAGGCAGGCTGCGTGCCACTCCAGGTCCGGGGACACCCGCAGTATGTACTGATCGTGGATCTGACTCCCACAGCCGACACACATGGCGATTCCAGACTTCTCTGGATATGGAGAACAGGCATTAGCGTCCACCGACTGCACCCCCATTTAATCCCCCGAAACACCGCCATCGCGTAAATAAATACAAGCGTATATACATATGAGCTCGTGTTTCACGCACCCTCGTTTGACATGCCTCTAGACTGTTGTATTTTACATTATAATGACATCGGGTTTGCACCAGTCTGCAGATAACTCACATTTTTCCGTTTGAGAAAAGTTTAGGAATGATACATTTGTTTAGGTGGAATTTAGCGAAGTATAATGCGTGAGAGCTCTTCGAGAAAATAGAAAAGATTACCCTAATGTCTCCAAAGCGCTCTAAAATATCATATATATCAAATATTCATTTAAAGTCATTACACCAAAAAATGGAATAAATAAAAAGCACCCAGCACTTACTTTTTGAATGATCCCCCATATCACCCAAGAAAGAAGGATGGGGTAGAATATCCACCATACAGGAGGGTTAAGGCAGAAGGCTATAGAGGAGGAAATGGAATGGGGAAACTGCTTCGTCCCGAGCTGACTAATAACTTCTGGCCGAGGAGACTGTGGGAAGAGCAACACAGAGACACGGCTCCTGACGTCACGAGGCCTGACGTCACATGCAAACCTGGACCACGCGCCCCAGAACTTCAGCAGTCCGGAGCGCAGGGCAATATTTTGAATACAGTTTACCGAGCAATTGATGGGCAAACACGCACGTTTGTTTCTTCAAACCTAACTGTGAAACGTGGAAGTGCCTTTAACAGAATGAAGAAACAGTTAGGCCCGCGCATGTATACGCTATTGAACAAATGTGGAAATAACGTTTATTAAAATGTATTTATAAGGGAGAAAACGTAACACACGATGCAAGTTTTTAATGTCTTTCAGTTGTTCGACGACTCAACGAAAAACACAATTCTTATAGTATTCAAATCTCCCCAATCTCAAAGCTTGCTGCTCCATGAAAAGAAAGACAACACACAGCCTATATATGTTCTACTTAATTGTTTTACTTACCAAAGGCAGTAACGAGAACTCCAGCCCATATGTTCTCGAGAGCCCCCTACCGGCCATGACGAGAACATTACACGTTTACATATTTTATTTATGGTGATTTATATAGGCTACAACACGACATCCAATTATTTACATTCTTTACCGCTGGAAAGTTTTAACGTGTAATTTATTTATCGTCGTCTTTATGTGTGAAACGAATTTAATAAATGAGTAAATGGCAATTTATTAGTCAGTAAAAGAAACGAATAGCTCAAAAGCATTTAGGGAGGAATTTGCTTATTCGACAGAATCAAAATGTTTCCTTTATTTACACTGATTTGTTTGTTTATTGCGGTGTAAATAATGACACTCATCTCAAAATAGGAAACCATCAAGGGTGCTGTTGAGAATTGCAAGAAATACTATATAAACTAGTTTTAGTCAAGTTATCAACACGAATAAGTGTAGGCCAACATCTTATTTATTCTTATTTGAATTAAACCTGCTCCTCGTGTTAAACACTCGTACATTTTCCTCTTTTTAATATCTAAATGCCGTGGTTGTACTTTATTATTGATAATGCGCGTATATTCAGCATTTCTAAGATATTTGTAGGCCTATTTACTTTTTTTTCAGATCGGCCAAGAAAACCAAACCGTGCTCGCATCCACTTACTCTCAAAGAACTGACCGCGTGTCGAACCTCACCTTTGACATTGACCCCTGACCCACAAAGAAATATATTTCATTTACAATGGAAACAGTGTGGACTTCATGAGGGAGTAAAGAGACCATCTGGGAGATTGCATGAACAAGTTTCGTGCGCATTATATGATGGTAATATATATGTCTACTGACTGTATGAATGTTGTTTACAAGGTGCAACTTTCTAAATACATTTAGAATTAATTGATTTCAATTAGGGACTTTGTATTAAATATTGAATCATATTGATAGTCAGTATTATTGCTAGATAGTCAAAAACTCAAATATATAGTTAATATACGTTTCATTTTTGTCTTCTTAAAAAAAACTTTGTTTAACTGTAACTATTTTGAGACCCAAATGTAAGAAAATAATACTTAAAATAATACTTAAATAAATAAAATGGGAAACAAAAAGACAACAACACCCTTAAGAGCACTTCAGTAAAATACCGTATTAGTCCACAAAATGTTGCATTATTCAGTGCAAATAAATACGTTTAGATAACAGTCTTTTCGTCTGAATTGTAACACAGGAAACTCGAATTTTAAATCGCAAAATCTTGTCAAATCGATCGCTGGTCCGATGGTGTCGCAGTCCAACTCCTGTCATGAACAGATCACACATGATGGACGCCTGTGAAGCCCCACCCCCTCATTCAATCTCCGCCCATTCTGACTAAAATATGCTTAAACGAGATATCTTAAAACTAACGGTATTGCTAATGTATCTTGTATATGTAACATACACAAATAAACATCATACCACCGATCAAAGTAAAAAAACATGAGGTTTTATTTACGTTATACAAGAGAGGGGCGTGTCTCTCAGTAACAGCTTCTCGCGAGAGCTCCGTTCAGCAGTTATATATATGTTCTTGTGCTAAAGGATTATAGTGTTCTTGCGGTGTGTTGCTGTCATTATGCTCAAAGCGATAAACAAGACGAACCTCCGGCAATTGGTAAGATAATATATATCGTCGTAACAGCGTATTGACCCGTGCACACACCTCCTATAAATGCTGTTATTCATACTCGGTGTCCTTTGTAAGTTGCTCGGTTAAGTAACTTAGCATGCTAGCTAACCGACTCACAAGTTGTGCAGTATGTTAACTGCTTTTTCTGTTCTTTGTGACCCATGTTCGTGTTGCAGTATTATAGTTAATCGTTAAAACGTGTTGTCATGTCGTTTGTGAGGCTGTCGGCTTCTGATCATACAGCATGTTAGCTTAGCAGCTACGTGAAGTTTCAGATTAACTTTTCTTGTGTATTATTTCTGTGTTTGAGGTCTTGACGCAAATGTTCGTCCGAGGCCTTTGTGTTAATGTGAGCCGTTTATAAGCAATATCGTCACAGTAAATCACGATAAAGCTGGTTATGTGTCTCCCAAGGTTATGCTATATGTAAACAGTGCATTATGAAGCAAGATTTAGCTGCACTTTTATTTTGAACAATTGTGTCATGTGATCAGATCCTCTACACTTTCCTAATGATACACGATTTCAAATGACCTCTATAAGTGACGTCACATCAGTTATTTGGGTGAAAGGGTCTGCTTGCTATTTATAGCATGTTTATATCACATTGTTGTTGACCTAACACTGTTTTTCTTTTCCAGTCTGGTCTGATTCAGAGGTTTCAGAGCACGTTGGTTATTGCCGAACACAACAATGACACACTGACCCCCATCACCCTGAACGCCATTAGCGCCGCCCAAAAACTGGGCAGTGATGTGTCCTGTCTGGTGGCCGGAACCAACTGCGCGAAGGTATTACCTTTGAACGTCCATTGATTTATTTGTTGACGCCTGATGTTAAAAGGCCGATTTCAGGGGTCTGATTATGAGTTTTCGGACAGGTTGCAGAACAGCTGTCTAAAGTTCTAGGAGTGAAGAAAATTTTGGTGGCTCAGCATGAAATGTACAAAGGCTCATTGCCAGGTAAACCTGACCTTTATTTGAATTATAAGGGAACTATGAGGGAAAAGATGTCTCAAGAGATTGAACCAAAAAATGACTTATTTTCTTTCGCAGAGGAGCTCACACCTCTCATCTTGGCGACCCAGAAGCAGTTCAATTTCACACACATTTGTGCAGGAGCCTCTGCTTTCGGAAAGGTACATTTTATACGAACGCAGCATAGCAGAGTCGGCTTGATCTGAGTTGTATCTTACTCACTGTGATGATAACACTAGTGTTATTTGTTTTGGTAAAGCATTGAACATTTATTTTAAATATTGTGTGCAAGCTTTGCCACAATTGTTTTAGGATTGTAAAAAATACAAAACTTCCTTAAAGGGACAGTTCACCCAAATAGAAAATTCTCTCACCATTTATTGACAGAATAAAGTTTTTAAAAATCCTGTATAAATGTCTTTGTGCTGTTGAACACAAAAGAAGATATTTTAAAGAACGTGGAAAACGAAATGTTTGATTACAAAACATTCTTCCAAATATCTTTTTTTTGTGTTCAACAGAATTGATACAGGTTTTAAACAACTTGAGGGTGAGTAAATATTATGAGAGAATTTTCATTTTGGGGTGGGGTATCCCTTTAATTCTTTATTATTTTATTGGCAGCCTATTTATAATTACCACACAAAAATTGACTTACATTTTGCTTTGGTACTGTTTTTGTTAACATTTTTCTTGTACAGGCAGCCTAGTTACGACACAAAATGAACAGCACATTTTTGCTTTGATCTTATTTTTGTTGTTTGTTTACAAACTTGTTTGCTGACAAACCTTTATCTGTTGACTCACATTGTTTGCCTTTATCTCTTTTCTTTTTTAGTTGACAAACTTTTTTCCAATTTGCACAAAATCTAGTAATTTTTATTTTCATCATCTTGCATCACTGATAAGTGTAGCTAATCCATCCTTAATGCAAGATTTCATAGTTACTCTCGTTCCGAAGTTATTTGATTATTTCACAAAAGCACAAATGGGAAATGGATTAGAAACTGTCGCACCGCCGGACCCCATCAGGCTTCGTACTTTTGGAATTGTGGGAGAAGTCCGTCGGCAATAAGTGCGGCTCTATTATACGCACGGTTATTTGTCATTGCGCAGCCAAACTGTCAGGCTGCAGATCTAATGGTATTTAAATTGAATTGTAATACATTAAACAGTATCTTATGTAGCCTAACCCCAGACCAAAGAGATGTATTAGTCTCAATTTCCTCACTGGCTAAACTTATTTTATTTGATGGATTCTTAAGTGGTGGATTTGGTTTCATTATGTCACTATATAAAACACTTGAATTTCCACTATGCAATATTTTTCACCTCTAGACATAACTTAAAGCTCTTTTTCAGACTCGCAGATATTTATTCTGTCTGGATGGACGTTTTTGAGTCATTGTCTGCCAAACCCATACCTAACAAATCACATTTTCAGATAAGGATGCAAGATCCACATTTATCCAAATGCTACAAACACTTTTTTTGCATTTTTATTTGCAGAATCTTCTACCACGAGTGGCAGCCAAGCTGGACGTCGCTCCCATTTCAGATATCATAGAGATCAAATCTCCAGACACCTTTGTGAGAACCATTTATGCCGGTGATTATAATAATATTGCACTTTTGTAGTACTTTACACAGCACGGCTCCATGTAACTGTTGGAAAACGCACGCTTTGTCTCCTTTGAATAACCGTCCAGATGCGTTTCATATCGTCATTGTTTAACGTCTCGGCTGATTGGGTTTCTGATTTAAGAGTCTGGCCGCTGGACACACAGACAGCGTCTCTCAGCGGCTGCGAGCATGTCGTATATTTTCATTTGAACATCAGAAGGAAACCCCGGAGTCCTTTTGTCCTGCTTTGCGTGTATTATTTTTCAAATGCCTCCATTTACAAATTCGCCATTTGTCGTCCATAAAATCCGCTCCCGTAAATACTTCATAATTACTCCGGGCCACTTAATCTTTGGCAAGCATGGAGCACTTATTTAAAAAAATCATATTTATGATTTTTACGCGAAACATGAAATGAAAAGTGGTGGTTTGCCACTTGCGATCACTTATGTGACTATAAAAATGTTAACCGGTCAGAATTTGTTTTCCAGAACAGATTTCCAATTAAAAAAATTAACAGTAACAAAAAAATACATGTGAGTTCTATTTAGTCCATTTGATCCACGTTTTTTAACGTTCAGTTTAGAGATGCAATTGGATAAAAGCAAATTTTTTTTGACCATGGCCGATATGTCCTGTCAATCAAAAGAGGACAGAAAAATGCAATGAATCGCCAGTTTGATGCTCAATATTAATAGTCTTTATATGAAACCATAAGATTTACAAAGTTACAAAATGTTAAGTTAATTTTCAGATTGGTATCGTCAGATATCACTCTGTACAATTGTCGATCGATGGAGAAATTTAGTATCGGTGCATCTTATCTCAATACTTGTGTTTTTCGGGCTACAGGTAACGCCCTCAGCACGGTCAAATGCAATGAAAGCGTCAAGGTCTTCACTGTAAGAGGAACTTCCTTCGAGGCTGCAAGCATAGAGGGGGGCAGCGCCTCTTCAGAAGAAGGTACTGTACTGTAAAATCAAACACGATGTTTGTCATTCATGTTTTATTTTACTCTCACACAGACTTTGATATCACACACAAAGGTTTATAGTTTTTATTTATTGTATATATCCACAACAAATCGTCCACTTTGCTGTGTGGTTTTGATGGGCTAGTTTGTTTGAACATTATGTTGTAAAGGGCTATTCCAGAGGAGCTCGGTCTGTTTTTTTAGATGTCGTCTTATGAGATAATGTTGGCTTTGCAGTCGCTGCATCCGCACCTGCTGGGCTCTCTGAGTGGCTGGAACAAACTCTAAGCAAGAGTGACCGACCAGAACTCACAAGTGCTAAAGTGGTCGTGTCTGGAGGTAAGATTTTGTAGATGTTTTAAACGGATTTTGGTCCTGAATTCGGATTGGTCGATTCAAATTTGCTGTCATATTAAAGGATGCAATATAATAAGGGATATAGTGCACGCCTGTTTACTTGGCCACTGTATTATCTCAATATTAGTTGCTAAACTGTAAATGTGTCTTGAGTTTATTAAATCTTTTATTGGTGTACAACTGGCTATAGTAAAGTATGTAACAGAAAAGGTTGAAATTCCTTCAACTTTTAATCCAATAATAAAAAGTTACTTTTTTCCCTCATCATTCTTGCAATTCACCAGTTAAAATGTTTCTGCAGTCTCTGATGCGGTCTAAACTCGATAATAATAAAACGCACACAATATCTTATGTATTTATACATTTTGCATATTCGTGTGTGCTTATTTGCAAAAATCTAATAATCAATAAATAACTTTAAATATAAAACTCTTTCCTCAGGGACTACATCAACCCTCTTATGTTTGTTTGAACTGTGGGACATGTTGTCGGGTATTCCCTTGAAATTTCCAGCCAGTTTTTTTGCTGGGAAAATCAATAGTAAACCGAGACCGTATCGATCTCACTGGAGTCATAACCTTGTAAGTAATTTCATATTTTCTGCCCATCTGCCGTCTCTCTGTCACAACAGGACGGGGCCTGAAGAGCGGAGACAACTTCAAGCTTCTGTACGACCTCGCTGACAAGCTAAACGCAGCCGGTACGATGTGACATCACACCGTTGATACCGACACTTGGTGCTCCTGTCAGTTGAATGGTTTTTGACTTGAAGCTAACTAACACAACTGTTCTTGCAGTTGGTGCTTCCAGAGCTGCAGTCGACGCTGGCTACGTCCCCAACGACATGCAGGTCGGACAGACAGGAAAAATTGTGGCTCCTGTAAGTGTTGCTTTAGGAAGATTGCAAAATGTTTTTTCTCCGTTGCAAATGACAGTATAAAAACACGAATCAACCAGAATTTACAATGTTTTTTTAATCGTGAAGACAACAAGGTCCAGTTTGAGTTGGATCCTTGTTGCCCTTTAAAAAGGTTAATTTTCCATTATCTGGTTTGAGTGAAGCCTCCCAACTGTCATTATCTACACATTAGCGGAGCTTTGAGGCGTTGTAATGTAGTTAATGGCACATTCTGGCTTCTAAATGATTTACCAGAGCCATTAGTGGAGCACGCAGGTCCGCCCTGAGCTCAGACCGGGCAATTCAGTTCCGAACCCAATTCTCTGAATGTTTTGACAAGCTTGTCAAGCGCCGGCCGACCACTGTGCATTAGTATTCACCCTCAACAAGTCCCGAATGGATTGTACCGGCAAAGACTCCAATACTCCACTGAAGATGAATAGGCGTTCTTATGGGTCGATTACGAATGATATTGTGGTTAATCGTGACTTCTTTTTTGATCGCACCTACTTTACTTTTTTGGAGTTATACTTACTAACGGCTTCCTTTGTCTATCTAAAAGCCTTTTTTGACTATAGAATATCGCAAAAGTGAATTACCCAGGTGATGGATATATTTGTGGGTCGCTCACACCTCAGCCTATCTGAAACGTCGCTTGCTTTTAGAGCCCCGGCCGCCCACCCCGTGTGTTCACAAATTGAAGCGGTGGCCCCCGGGATGCGGCAGCCACATTAAACTGCACTGAAATATTCATGGAGCAGTGCATTAAGCTGAGAGCCACTGATGTACCTCTCCCACGGGAGACGGTGAAGGGTCTGCTCCCGCCCGCTTCCCCCGTGCGCTCCTCTTTTGAGTCATTGTGAGGATGTGGCGGTCCGGGAGAACAGTTTTGACATGCTCATTTGCTCTGATTTAGGACACCTAGGATGGGGCTCAGCTGTTAATATAGTAATTTATTATTAATTTAAAGTGATAGTTCGCCCAAAAATGTAAATTCTGTCATCGTTTACTGACCCTCGAGCTGTTCCAAACCTGGACTACATTTCTAGGAAGATATTAGGAAGAATGTCAGAAATCAAACATTTTTTGGAAGACCTTTAACCTTAGCAAATGCATAGTAACATCCTGCCAATTCTTAAAACAACATCCTAGTCCTGTTCTGGCAAGAATTGTGCTTTCATTTAAATCCATGCAATCTCTCTCTGTTCATTCCACAGGAGCTGTACATTGCGATCGGCATCTCTGGAGCTATTCAACATCTCGCCGGAATGAAAGATAGCAAGGTACGGTTCGTAAGAAGATGTAATACACACACAATGTAGTACACTTAGACGATATCATCTTCACTGATAATCGCTTCAATTAGAAGGAACTCCACCCATGGCCAACAGTGTCTCGGAGAGTTTCCCAATGTGCCAGGTTAACTCACTCTTTAGTGTGACGGTCTATTGGAACGGAGGGTTTTAAGAGCGATCTGGAGTAGCTTTTTACTCGCATTCATAATTCATCTGCTCTTCGGAATACAGCTCCCTGCGGTGCTGCTTCATAATCTGTCAGAGTGCTCAACATCATGAGGTGCTTTCGTCCTGAACCACAGGCTTTTCTAATGTCCCACACAAAAACATTCATCTTATGGCCACGGGAATCTGTTTGCACTGTTTTGTTTGAAGAATTGTTTTGTAGATATTTAGCTTTTATATTTCTTTTTACCTTAAAGGCATTTTTTATTAACAGTGTTGTTTTCTTTAAATATTTGACTTGAATCAATTCATTGAAATCTGTGTTTATTCTTAACAATACGAGTGTTACTATAAACATCAAAGATCAAAT
This sequence comes from Barbatula barbatula, assembly GCF_947034865.1. Lineage (NCBI taxonomy): Eukaryota > Metazoa > Chordata > Actinopteri > Cypriniformes > Nemacheilidae > Barbatula > Barbatula barbatula. Next base: position 8,062,109 of record NC_136788.1, read on the forward strand.
CTAAATCAGGATATAAATATTCACACAAAGACGTCAAACCCAACATGCATCCATCGGCTAGTTTGTATATTTGCTTCAGGCTATCGTCACTATAGATTTTACAGATATTTTCTTTCAGTATTTTCTGAACGGTTACCTTGAACGCATAAAACAGAAAAATAAACAAAAATCATTTGTTAACCTGGTTCAATTCTGACTCTGGACCATCAGCGATGGCCAACAATTGAGGCTTTCTTTGCAATATGGCCCACTTGTGTTAAATAATTGACTTGTTTGTTTTACAGACCATCGTTGCCATTAACAAGGACCCAGAAGCCCCGATTTTCCAGGTGGCCGACTACGGCCTGGTCGCTGATCTTTTTAAGGTAAGAATCCACAACGGTGCTGTGGATTTGCACTCGGATACATTCTCACGTCGATGACGCATTTTCATCTCGTCTCTCGACGGCCAAAGCATTGTTTGCGTCTTGCCATTTGAAGCTCGAAGGAGAACATATACACAACATCCGATACAACGCGTTTCCTGTACAACACGGATCTCATTAACATGACAGATCTTCATCAGGTCATCAGAGACATTTCAATCAGCCACCTCGGCCAATCACGAGTATCATTTGTTTATAATTAATAAGGCTACAAATTCCACAAATGACCCGGCGTTACTTATTCTTCAAGTTTAGAACGAAAACCTACAGACAATCCATAACTCAAAAGTTGCTGTTCAAAAAAGCACTTCCATACAACCCTGTTAAATGTTTCAGTATGAATTATTCTAGCCTAATGCATCTTGTAAATTATTGAGTTTCTGAATTAATCAGCGAGGAGTCGAGGATTCGAACCCGAGGCCTCTCGTCCAAGCCACTTACGCAACTTCCCTACTACTATCCCCGCAGAAATGTAATTGATAGTCAGCACAAGTGCGCGGGTGTAGTTTGCCACTGTTTATTTTCTGTGTCCTCTCACAAGAGCGTTACACGTTACCTGCGTGCTGTAGTTTTAAGGTGGCACACGCACTCGCTATGCCAGAGAGCTGGCATGCGCCCGTGTCCATCTGTTCTTGGTGTTTACCCGGTGTAACGCAAGCATCGTTTATTTTACTGTGTTTGCCCTGTCGTTCATCTTTTATTCAGGCGGCGCGTGCTAGACGGAGGTGTGCAGGTAAACTGTGTAAAAGTGATTGCCGATGATGGGCAGCGCCGGCGATAGGGCAGGTCTCAGATCGGTTTACGCGTTGATCACTTCTCGGATAACTGATTAAAATGCATGGGCTTTCTCTCACTTCCTTAGATTGAAAACCCATCCGGGGACATATCGGGGTGATGGTATCGGTTTTCAGGCCCGGCTCGGGAATATCGAAGCACCGGGTCTATGGGCGAGGACTTTAATGTATAGGAAGAGTTCAGAGCGTTCTCAAATGACGGCCGATGGTATATGTAGCCATACCTAGAATACACTTTAGGTCACCTGCATAGTAGAGAAGAAGCGTTTGACTGATTTTATATTTTGAGCATTTCTATTGTTTTAAACTTATAAACAAATTAAATATGGTCGCATGTTGATAACCAAACGTTATTAATGAAATGAGATTTAAATTGAAAAAAAACCCCAAAAATATACTTCTGTTATTACTAACGTTCTGGGGCACTATTGACAACCATAGTAACAAACTACGTTAGTCAATAGGGCCCCAGAACATTTTGGTGTCCCACATTTTTTTTAAATATCTTGTTCAACAACAATATAAATGTACATAGCATTGAAACTTGAGGGTGAGTAAAAGATGAGTTTTCCTTTGACACGCACAAGTGGGTAATCGTATTTGTCTTGTGTGTACGCTGACTCTTATCAATGTTTGTTATTCCTGATTATTGTTTATTTCTTTGTTTGTTTCCAGGTTGTACCTGAATTAACCGAAGCTCTAAACAAGTCATAGATCCCAAAAAAATCTTACTTACCTGGAGAATTTCATCAGGAACTCTTTAGCTGGAAGCTTTAAGTCGTCTTGAGTGGATGCTACGTATTAGATCACATTTGTTCCTCCAACGATAATTACAGAATATGTTCATGCATTACCAACAACTTTTATAAAACACACCCACTTTAATTCAATGGCACACGGTTTTCAGAATGTAATTGCATAGAAACAAGATTTGTTTGCTCGTTGAATATAAATATAATGAAGATTAGACCCTATTTTGATTCATAAAAACAGTTTGTATTAGGATTTCAAATAAGTATAATTCTTATTTATATAACTGTTGTGAATTGATGCTTCATGTTCTGCATACGTTTTTCTTTTTTGGTAATGTAATCTGTCGCTAGATGTTAATTGGAGTGACCCAATTTTTCATAACTTTCTCACCCATACACTAATTTGGAATGAAATAAAGAATAGACTGTACAATCATTCTTTGTGTATATAGTTGCACATACTATGTATTACGCAATCATTTAAACATTTCAGAAAACCCATTTTAAAAACGAAGCTGAATATTGGATATAACCAACGTTTAATTGCTTGACAATCGCTTCCATCATCGGTTTATAAAATCACTCGTCAATAACAGGATTAGTTTGCCTCAGTCGGAAAGCAGATAGATCTGTTCATGCTGTTGGGATGGGGGTTAGGGGTATGACAACATTCTAACCATAATGTCTCATAAAAATCTTCTAATACTGGATACCTGAAACGCTTTCTGCGTTTGAAAAATACTTGAGATTTGCACAATTTCTTCCTCGCATAGAATTTGAATACAAACATCAGCATCAGTAATGTAAGAAAGGCAAAGGTAAGAAATTTGGCTGAGTCACACAGCTTCACACATTTGAACGTGGATCAAATGTAAAACCCTGCAGCGTTGGAGGAAAAGGACTGTACATTGTGTGTCTGTTGCATTTCATACAAATGAAATAAATTGACGGATAAAAATCGCAAAGAAAACAAAACGCCGCCCTGAATGAGAACAAGTCCTCCGGTCGCACTCCGTTATTGGTCTGCGGTCCAAAAAATCAAGTGTTTGTTTCGTACTCGCCCAACGGATACACTGAAGTTCCTGAAGAACCATGATGGCTCCCGCAGTACCTCTCCCTGACTCCTAGAAAGGTTGTGCAATTTTAGCAGGAGTGACGGTTGAAGTGCTCTTGCAAATTTGGAGAGAGAAATGTGCACCTGTAAGGAGGAGCGACGGATGAGGTGGGTAGCTAAGCTTTGCCCCCCGTGTCACTTCCCGTGCCCTGTTCTGACGGCATGAAACCTGGAGAGTAAGTAAGTAGTGCCTTTGAGACATAAGAGACGGATTGGCTGTGTCTGAAACCAAAGCCAGCTGCCTTGTTGCTCATTTAGTCACTTGACAAAGTGTTTATATTTTTAGATACCTCCTATAGAGATTGCAATCTGAAACATTGACTGGGGAAATAGTTGCTTGGTATGCATATAACATATGTTATAAACATATACATCTTCACAGCAGCACCAGTTCACGTTGTAATAGTATAGTCGACTCTTGAATTTGTTTGTTGTGAAACTTTCTAGCGTGCATTTGTTGTAACGAGAAAATCTATCGTTCATGTTGGGGGTTCTTGGGTCTGAAAAGCCCTAATCTATTTTATTTATTTATTTATCCTTTATTTAACCAGTGACAAAATTAAAGCTCCGATGCGTTATATTTGCCTGTATATCACCAGCTATATATGAAAAAGAAAATTGCAGGTTCCTTTACTTACATTACATCAAACTGTCAAACAAAAATTGGAGCAGACTGCTAAATTTATAAGTATTTTCATTATCAATCTGGTGCCAGTTAGGTGTACTGATATTGAGCGTAATGAAGTCGTATACACTAGCATGGCTTGGGGGTGAGTAAATAAGGTTGTTAATTTCATCTTTGGGTGAACCAAAAGGAAAAGTTCACCCCAAAATCTCAATTGTTTTATTTTTTACTAAATACATTTTACAATTACCCACATGACGTTCAACATGTTTTAAGACCTCCCAGCGTCTTCAGAACACAAATGAAGATACTCCTCATCGACATCATGGCTATAATTGTTTTCAAGGTCCAGAAATTTAAATCAGTATTTTGGTTTGTTGCACAAAGTATTCTCATAGATTCAAAAAAATTGAATTGAGCCCCTATGAGCGAATGGAGCAATAACGATGTCTTAAGTACGTTTCTGGACCTTGACAACAATTTTTACCATGATGTCTTTGAGGAGGCCTTGACATCTCTCAGATGTCCCTAAAATATTTTTCTTTGTGTTCCGAAGAGGTCCGGGAGGTCTTAAAACCTATTGAACATCATGTGGGTGAGTAAACCAATTTTGGGATTTTTAAGCTGAACTTGTCCTTTAAGACTTGCTTTGATGCGTGTTTGGAAACAGGTGGCTCTAATTCTAAAGGTTTCGGACACAGCCAATGACAAAGCAATTGATAAAGAGAGAGAGATTTGCTGCTTCAGCTGGTGTTGGCGGTCACTGTCCCACACTCACGCTCTATATGTCCGGTATATGGCTCAGTGGTGTATCGGCAGGCTCCATTAGCCTGTACTTCTCCTCCAGCGATGGCTCGGTCCCCTGTAGGTGAATAAGTGGCCTTGTCTGGAATACACCCAGACGTTCCTGGTTCCTCTTGTTATATATTTTCACCCTGTGCTCCAGTTCTGGGCTGGCTTTCACCGAGCCCGCTGGACTGGGCAACTTGAGGTTGACGGGGTCTACCCTGCCTTTCTGTGCCAGGCAGGAATCCTCAGAAAAGGAGGACAGCAACTCTTTGACCACCGCTCTGGGGTCGTGGACCCCGGGTTGCATCCCCAGGGCCAGAGGGCTGCAGTAGGGAGGAGGGCAGCAGCGCTGGCCGCTGTAGTCGGAGGTGGAGGCCTCCCGTACGGTAGAGCTGCAGTCAGTGGTGGAGCCCAAGGTGTGGCTGCTGATGCTGTGCTGCCGGGCCGTGAAACTACAGCTGGACCGGGACATGGTCGTGCTGGATGCTTCGCTCACCGTGCGGTCCTGGCTGCTGCCCAGGCCGTCCGCGCTGACGAGGGAAGGCGGCAACTGGTTGGGGTTGGTGGGAAGGTGGACGTCGATGGCTGCCGTAGTAATGACGCGTGCACCGGGGTCGGGTATTCCGATGTCTGAATGTACAATTTAGAAAAGATCATACCAGCTGTTTTTAGTATCAATTATGTTTTGATGAGTGGTGGACCAAAAAAGTAGTCACTTTGTTAGTGACCCCTTGTTTTAAATAGAAAATCTACTAATATCCATCCACCACTCTATTTAAATGCATGTATCTGAAATATGGAAAGCATCTATAATATAATAAAATAATAATTCACTTACCGCTGCTTGGCTCACTGTAATACTGACTGATGTAGTTGTTCATGTCATCCTGAACGACACTCGCTGAAAGAAAACAAATGTATTTCCATCACATCACCAGCAGTGCTCATGTCATAAAATAACGCAGTTGATAACCACAGAGTTGATCACTTCTTCAGTGCATTACCGTTCACCTTTATAGTTCATCATTATTTCTTATCAGCTTTTTTGTTAGATTTTTTGATCCCAAGACCCAAAAAGCATCTGTCTGGTGTGAAGATGTTGTAGGTTTACTGGCTGGGCAGAAGGTCTGATGATCTGCCTGGCAGTGCGCAGAGAGTCGACTGTATCCTCAGGAGACGAGACCCGGCTCCCAGCACCTCTTTACATTCATCTTTACCCTCTGAAATATTTATCACACTGAGGCTCTGGATGAGATGAGCAGGAGACTTAAAAAACCACTAAGACAATCGTAGCTGAATGAATAACACATGAGGATAAAGACAACCCTACATTGCACACACTTTTTGCATACTTTTACCGCTTCCTGCCAGTGTGTGATGAAAGTGAAAATGAGTTTGTGGGTTTCAAAATTTTCAAAAATGTACTACGGTAATCATAGTGTAGGCCAAAATACAAGTGAGTGGTGTTTGCTTTGATCTGTTGGTCTCATACATCCCTAACCTGACCCTAAATACTATACTTTAGTGTGTAACTTTGCATTGTTTGTGCTACAGACATGAACGACTAAAATGCTGCAGCTTTTTCTAATATAACCTGTCTTAAAACAATACATTTTTACTACATAGATGGTTAAACTACCACAAAAATACATACATTTTCCTTGAAGGAAGGGTCAGAGCCATATCGAGGGACCAAGATTGATGACTTGGGCAGGTAATTAACTAACTAGCAAGCAAGCAACCAACTAAAAAACCCTAGCAACCAACCACAGCACTTCAGAAACCACACAGCATAAGAACACGATTGTTTACTATTTGGGCAGGAATTGAACAACCAAAAAACCCTAGCAACTACCTAGCAACCACTCGCAATACTCCAGGGAAGGCACAGCACACAAAATGGGGTTGTTAGTTATAGCTTGTACAATACAAACAATATTTTTCTCGTAAAGCAAGAATTGCGATATTTAAACCCAGTTTAATGTCATTTCAAGTCCTGTTTCTTATCTTCTCTAATTAAAACAACAAATTATGAAGATTCTTAAATAATAAATGCATTATTCATTTTACAGCAGGGTTGCCAAGCCCACCTTTTTCCCACAGAACTGGATTTTTTTATTATTGCTGCTGGTTGTATTTTATTCCACAGGTGAGTTTTATAAAACAGTGTTTATTGTTAAAGTGATGTGAAGTATTTTAAACAGACTGTGTTTTTCATCACTACTACACAGTGATTTTTAAAAAGAAATCTATGTAGTGCATAACAGAGACTATAAAATAAGTATTTTTTGGGTATGAGAGTGACATTTCGTCATATATATATATAGACAGTTTTATATATTGGCTATTGGGTTGGTTTCTCACGCAGATCTGGCAACCCTTTTTACAGCTAAAGCAATGGCTTTAGAATCAATGATAAAAAATAAGAATATTTCTATATCAAGCTCACAAAAGTAGACCGTCAAGATGAAATTTCTATTTTAACAGTGTATTTTGGCAGACACTTTGTTTACCATGGTAAATATTTGTAAGGGTGTGCATGTATCACACAGACTGCCAGACAGAATCACTTGTGTGAGCGTTGAGGTCCTGACGGACTTGTCCTGCATACTGAGAATGTTACGTTCTGTCAAAACCTAATCGCTTAATAAACTTTATTTATTTTTAGTGTCTCCATCCAGCCCTTCAGGAATCCAGTTCCTGAAACTGAGCAGACTTTCAGAACGATGATTCAAAATGATTATGTCACACAGTATCTCTCTGCGGCCGCTGAACGCTATAAATTCTCATCCAAACCGCAGCGAAGATGAAAGACGTCTCGCTCTCCGTGAACTCCGAGAGGTGCAGGCCTTCAGACTTCAAACGGCAAAATAAGGGTCACTCGGAAGGCCTTATATTTTTTGCGTCTTTGTCTTCGGCCCTTGAATGCATCTAACTCCCTTCTTATAAGTGTCTTAGTGGCGCCAAATATAAAATACGGTCGCTACATACAGAACATGCCTTCGGGCAACCATCACACTGCGTTTTCTCTCTTCCGTCTCCAGGGGTCTGGCTTTCCTTTGACAGCTCTTTCTGTTCGTGTGCCGCTTAAACGGAAAAAGCCATGGGCTGGGCCCCGATACCCATATTTCCCACAATTCTCTGGGGGTGAAGTGTGGCTTGCCGACAGAGAATTGTGGGTTTATTTGGGTTATAGTTACAGATGTTTGTGCCATAGTTTAATACTCTTTGTGGAGGAACAAGGCCCAAATGCGCAGAGCTGCCTGTGTGTTTGTGTGTATAACAGCTGTATCCTGCCAAACAGATCCCAAAGTGACCTGACATGATGCAAGCAACTTTATAGCCCTCTGTTAGAATGGGATATCATAGGATCTTTCCTGCTTGGACTGTCGCTGTATAAATACTTAAGGGATGTTGATGCCTGTATAAAGCAGCTTGACCGACTTTGTGTTCGGATACGGAGCAGTTTTTGAACCACCTTCCAGTAAATGTTTTTAATAAATAAAGCCAATAAATAGAAATGCAATACAGTGTCATATAAGTTACATATACAGCTGTGGCCAAAAGTATTGGCAGTGACATAAAACATTTTGCAAAGTTTGCTGCTTCTGTATTGTAGATTATCTTTCCACATGTTTGAATGGTATACTGGATAACTTTAGTTAGCATATCTTGAGTTTTTAGGCGTATATTGGCAAAAACATAACATATGCAAAGAGTCAATATTAACAGTGTTGGGCCTTGTTTTTCATAACCTCTTTCATTCACTGACCACAGGTCCTCTATATTGGATGGACATCTGGGGAGTTGCTTTTTTTTATCTTTAAACTATGTGAATGAACACAATTTAAAAACAGGCTATTTATGTCACTGCCAATACTTTTGGCCACGACTGTATTCGATAATATGACTACTCTTCATTAAGACTTTTGAAGATGTATGCCTAAAAAACACAATATAATAGTCAATAATATTTGTTTTATAATAATGTTACAAAAGCTAAGTATACTCCCAGTTTGATTTATATACTTAGGTAAAATATTATATCATTTTTGTATTAACTTTACTATCAGTGTACTTAAGTGTAAAAGTAATCAACCGTGAGTACACAATGTGTTTACAACTATATTTTTATTTATACCGCTTAACTAAACTACAAGTGAGTTTATAGCACACTTTAAGCTCATAAAAGTAAACACAACTACAAGCTAAGTACACTTAGGATACTTACATTTTTGAGTCTATAACTGAGTATATGAATATGTAATATATACAGCAGTGGAAAAAAGGAAACGTCCAGGTTATCACATAAACAATATTTTTAAACTTTCATAAATACACTGTTATATTGCTTAAAAGTAAATCTGGCCTTGTTTTCTTTGCGGTATTTGAGGTCTGATCAAATATAGAGCATTTCTGAGTTTTCATTTTATGCAATTAAAGAGAAATATTGTTGGTAGTTTATAGACAACTTACAACTAACAGTTTAGCCAGTATATGTCAAGTATACCTAAGAGTCATTTTAACAATATTTTTGATAAGCATTAGAAGGAATATAGTACCGGGACGTCATGTCCACTGGGGACAAGGGGGAACTTCTCAAAATCCCGTTCGTGTCCCCCCCACTTTCAAATTAGTTTGTATGATTTTTTTTAGACTGATTTTATTAGACACTATGTTTTTTATGGTAATATGCTAATTTTATACCTCAATTTGCAGAATTTCGTGAAGACTACTGTTTCTTTTTACATGTATTAGTTGCATTTTGTCTTAAAAAGTACACTCAGAGAAATGGTACAAAAGCTGTCACTGGGGCGGCACCCCTTCATAAAGTAAACTTTCGAGCCTAAAGAGTCCATATTAGTACAACAATGGTACATATTGGTACCAAATTAATACCTATTATGACCTTTTTAAGGTTTCTCTCTGACAGTGAAAACTTCTGTATTCTACTCGACGGTATGGTGTGTATTAGTGAATTCCCTAGTTTCGACGTTCCCTAGTTTTGCTCTGTCGTGAAAAGGACTGGGATAGGACTGAGGCTGAGACTGAATGTAGGACAGGGTACCTGGAGGTGGTCTGGGTTCTCTGGTATTGGCCCTGCACTCCGTGTCAGATCCAGCGGGCCCCAGGCCGTCTATTTCCTGAAAGGTGCTGCTTTGCTTCCCCCACACGTGATGGATCTGCATGGCGGCCTCTCGCTCGGCGGCCAGATCCAAATCCTGCTGCGCCAGGTGAGCTCTCAACTGCCTGATCTCAAACTGTAAGAGATGAAAACGGTCATAAATGAATTTTGTAATCTTTATAATGTCACAGGATATGTTTTAGCACACAAAGTACATTGACTATATTTGCAACACTGAACATAACACAAACAATCATGTCGGCTTATGTCCTATGCTGATATCGACAGGTCTCAGATCAGTTCCCAACAAACAATCTATGTTTGGACATTTCTTTCCTTTTCTCAACCCCATGTAGATGGTGTGTATTAGTGTTGTACTGTACATTGATTGCTGGATCACAGCCAGTAAGAATTGATGGGTGTATGTGTTTTATCTGACTGCTGGTCCCATAACAGACGGAGGGGGTTTTATGTAATACTTTGGTTGTATATCATCTTGAAACGGATACTTGCATCATTTATTTTGTGTTTTCAACTTTTTTGGCCAAGGTATCACACTTAAATATGAGTGTTGGGATTGAGAGAGTTTGTAACCATTGTGGCTCTCAAGGCACAACTTTAAGTGTGCGATGAATTTTGTACGATATTAACATACTGTATGTGTGCAGTTAACACGGTATCAATTATCATGGTTTTTAATATCCATTTCTTGACAATGCTGGTATTTTGTGACATCCCTACACCCAGATACAGTCTGATCTCGAAAATTTTTAATGGACCTTTTTCACGTTTCTCAGCAGTGGAAGTCGTCATAAATGGGAAACTGCCATAAATATATTTTTTTGCATTCTCATTTGCTCATTTATTGCTGACAACGGCAGTCAAAAGAGAGAATGATGTCAAATTAACTGTGACTTCCATAGACGCTGTATAAGAAACACCTTTAAATTAGCATTTACCTTTTTTAATTTGATGCAAAGGGAATATAATACAAAATATAGTTTTATAAAAGTACATACATTTAAAAAAACGGAAGTTTTACGATGCTGATGTCCGTTGAACAAGGCTTGTGAAAAATGTCAATACCAGATACGGTCTGATCTACAATGTCAATACCAGATACGGTCTGATCTACAATGTCAATACCAGATACGGTCTGATCTACAATGTCAATACTAGATACAGTCTGGTCTAAAAAAATATTTTGAACCCAATACAGTGTGATCTCAAATATTTAAATACCAGATACAAACTGATCTAAAAAATGTCAATACCAGATACAGTCTGATCTAACATGTCAATACTTGATAAAGCCTGATCTCCAAAAAAAAACAGTGTGATCTCAAATATTTAAATACCAGATACGGTCTGATCTAAAGTGTCACTACTAGATACAGTTTGATCTAAAATGTCAATACTTGATAAAGTCTGATCTAAAATGTCAATACTTGATACAGTTTGATCTAAAATGTGAATACTTGATAAAGTCTGATCTAAAATGTCAATACCAGATACAGTCTGATCTAACATGTCAATACTTGATAAAGCCTGATCTAAAAAAAACAGTGTGATCTCAAATATTTAAATACCAGATACGGTCTGATCTAAAATGTCACTACTAGATACAGTTTGATCTAAAATGTCAATACTTGATAAAGTCTGATCTAAAATGTCAATACTTGATAAAGTCTGATCTAAAATGTCAATACTTGATAAAGTCTGATCTAAAAAATTATTTTAAACCCAATACAGTCTGATCTCAAAAATATCAGTACTAGATACAGTCTGATCAAAAAAACAAATCTCAATACAGTCTCATCTCAATAAAATGTTAATAACAGATACAGTCTAAGAAACTCTGATTTTAAAGTCATGTCATGTTAATAGGTGCTGTTTTACTGAGCAGTCAAAATTCGAGTCATAATTGATTCTGTGTCCAAGTGCTGCCCTCTGCTGGTGAAATGCACACTACAGCGTACCAAATACAGCAATAAGAACTTGAGATTATGTACACAAGTTAAAAGGATGTGTAAAAACAGGAAGAAAACAATAAAGGGCAAAATGTTAGAAAAGTGCGTGTATCAATCCTCGTGGTTTAGTACACTTGATAAAGTCTGATCATTTGAAATGCCCTTCAATGCAAACAGATTACGGTCTTTAAGAATGATGGTTCCCCTCAATGTCTAGAATGATTACAGGTCAGACCGTCAACAGCATGGACTCTCTTGTGTTCTTTTATAAGTGAGGAGCGGAGAAGGCATAACGGATCACTCACGGCCTGTTCCTGACAGATCTGTGTGAGTCTCTCCAGCTGTTCCTCCCTCACAGCTTTGGTCTTCTCGTACTGCTGGATCTCCAACTCCGTCTCCACCTTCACCTGCAGAATGTACGCTGGAGAAAACACGGTACAGAAGAGCATCAGCAACGAAAGCAAACCTAAATGTGACTTCTTTACCAAAACAAAATGCACGACAGGATTTTATCATGTATGTACCTAATGTGGTTTCCTTTTAAGTAAAGCTGGCGTGAAAACACCATGTGAAAATCATTTAGTGCCACAGAATATACCATGGTCCCACCGCGGTCCTTTTTGTACATCATTGATCTTACGTACATTTTAATAAGAATAATTTAATAAACTGTACACAAACTAAAGCTTTCGTATTATATTGACTGTAAGGATAACTGGTAATGAATCATCTTAAATTACAAATATGCATTCAAATACATTTCACATCATCTTTGACTTTGTTCTCCCTTCGTGTACCACTAGAAAATAAACGTGCAATGGTATTCTCATACCATCACAGTATGTGGTACTATATCACGTAGTTGTTTGGTAAGTAAAACACTTTTATTGACAAAAACTATATAAAATAGAAATAAAACCCCTCCCACTGCTGCAATGAGTTACTCTGACTTCAATCCAGGCAATAGTATCTGTACCTTTATTATATTTGAGCAATAATTACATTTGTAATTAAATGTGTTATTATTACATTTGGCGTGCCAATCCATCTACACACCAAATTTGTGCTGATCTCCTCTGATCTCTAGATGAGACACATGTGAGAGTTATTCAAGAAAAATCTGAAATAAGACGACTCTTTGTTGCTCATCGCTCCCATAAAGTTAAATAATAATCATCTGTGGCTCCTTTAGCAATATGTACTGCTGTGTACTTTACTGAACGACCACACGGGGGCGACGCACGCTCCGCCACAATTTCCGAACTCGTATTTTAATTGGTCAGGGATTAATTTTTCCTTAATTTCTCATTACAGATTACATAATAAGGTATGTAGTGTGTTCAACTTGCTTGTGTTGTTTTAAAGCTACACTTGTGTAGCCTTTGTCTATTTTTATATTGTTTTGCTGACAAACTCAGTAATTTGGGAGCATAAACGCCAAACATCCACGTAAAATAGCAAGAATGAGATGGAAAACGAGATACAGTATCTGTGTAAAATACACAGAATACATGGAAGAGACGATATAAATGTAAATCTTTATCTTTAGCTTCAAAGAATGTATTAAAAAATATGCTGCAAATATGACGACATGTCTCGGAATTGGGAATACATCCTATTTCCCACTTCAAACTCGTCATTAACGTTTGCAACGGACCATATCGCTTTAGTTCCCGAGTCCAGGTGTTATTTCAAGGTTTGAGATCAGAAATATCCTTAATCCGAGTTCTTGAAGGTATGCATTAGTCAAGACACCTCGGAGTTTGGATGCCACAAACCTGGAAGTAACGTCGTCGTCTGGATTAAGTCAAATTAAAAGTATTTACATTATCATTAGACGTAACATTAGTATTTAACTTATATCATTCATTTTACTAATGGTGTAGTAGCATTAACTTAACATTAACTTAACATTACAACAGCACTGTTCCAGAAAGGATTGTGGTAAATAACATACATCCGAAGTGTCTTAAAGGGACAGTCCACCCAAAAAGGAAAATAAAGAGACATCGCCTACTTCCATACTATATAGTAGGCAAAAATGAATAGTATGTCCGAAACCTCAGTATGCAAAAAAAAGTAGGCGAGAATTACCCTGATGGTCTACTACTTCCGCCGGGATTCGCGAATGTGGATCGGATGGACACTTATCTATCCCATGATGCCACAGGAACGGAGCAATGGTCAAATTTCAAAAGGAAATCAAATAAATATAACCAAAAACGTTAAGGCGGACGTGTGTTTTTAATGTGAGCGCCAATAAATGAATTTCTCACTGCTAAAATATGTTCAACGCTCACGTGGCGGACGCAGTGTGTCTGAAATGTATTCATACTACTCCCACTCATACTACTGTATATAAAACGTATTGTTTTAACGGCCGACAGGTAGGTATTTATTCAAATTAAGTACGTACTTTCACCGTATGCGATTTTGGACACCATTTGTGGCGAGGAAGGCGGGACGATAGCCGTGAGGCGGAACAGCTGATTCCAACTATCACTCACGCCACCGGCCCGCCTTCCTCACCACACCATTATTTAGGCTTTATTATTATTTAGAGTTAAACTAGTCTACAATAAAGCTCTGTATGACTTTAATGTACATTCAAACCATTCAGAAGTCATACAATAGTGTCAAAGATCATTGAGTGAGGAAAAAAGGGTAGACACAGGTAACGTCCTTCTTGGGTACTCCTTAGAAGAAATTCCTAAGGGACTGGAAAATGACAGTCACCAAAATGAAACAGAATCTGAAAACCAAGTTGATAATGCTTGTAAAACAATCTTTACAGGCAGGCTGTCCTGACAGAGTACAGATTCAATTGCTGGTACAAGGACTGTCCTCATGTTTATGGTCATCAGCAGTCCTCCTGTAAACCCAGCTGGCAGTGCTGTGCAATGATGTTCAGTGAGAATGAGGGTGACCCGCCTCATCCATCGACCACAAGTACAGTTGCATAAACAGAACCTGTGCTAAGTCATTACGGACATTATGCCCCTCTGAGGACAGACAAAAGGAATCAGAATCAATCTGAATCTTAATAGGAGCAATGCTGGCAGCAATAGGATTGAACTATGTGAGGCATATATCACAACTTGCACTCGGCTGGGCAAGAAAACAGATAATAATCAGCTTTTAATTTAATGTTTATTTTTATGAATTAAATAATTATATATTATTTTGCCTATAAATAATAATATAATGATTATAATATAATACATTACCAAATTGATTATAAATAATAATAAAGCATTACATAATCATTGATTTTGTCATAATAAATAAAACTGTACAGAAATGTATAGTTTTGTGCAATATTGTCTTGTGTTGATTTCAGCATCGTCCTGTAAATAAAGTGATGATGTCACAGTCGTCATGATGATGTCGTCCCATCCGTTCTTACCGTCAATGATTCTCTTGACTCTCCAGATGCGGAGGGTGATAATGAGGCTGATGGCGTCCCACGGGCTGCTGGGGCCGTTGGCCACTGTTGAGGCCACCATTGGGGCAAGAGAGAGTACAATCACAGCACCATCAAACACCTGAATAATACACGGCACAAAAAACAACAACACGTACGTCATGATCTAGCTTGTAAAAACATGTAAGAATGCATTAAATACTGAGGGCTGTGACATAACATTGCAGACTCTATTTCATCAGTTTGATGAAAATTTTAGTTCTTAGCTTCAGTATTTGGTTAAAAGTAATAAATACACCCTAATACTATTATGATACACTTTCTCTCTTGTTAAGTGTGACTTTGTGGTGATTGGCTATTCGCCGAACTCTTTTGCATAAATTGTTTATTTCCACAAAGTTTTGGTGGACCCTCGTATGCGGCAACTATGTGACATTGCAAGTTTACCATTGTGCCAGAGAGACAGACTCATCCTTCATTAAGTTTCAAGGGCTTGCCTCCTCTCTCTCTCTTACCCCCGTACTAATGGGACCCCAGGGAGCTTACCTCAACTTTGTTCTCTATATAATCCCATATCCCGAGCACCACAATCCTAAAGACAGTCTGGCGGAGAGAGTAAGAGAGACAGGACGAAAGAGGCAGAGAGACAGGATATAAGTGGAAAGAACAAACAGACAGCGAAAGAAAAAAATGAAAATCATAAGCATCGTATTTCTAACTCTGGTGCATTGCATTCTGGGAAATCATCAACAGCAGTGTTTTTGAAAGGCAGGACTCGTGAAGCCAAACATTTTCCAGAGAAAACGCGCGCGCAGGGAAATTCTAATCCTAAGTGATATCGAGATGCGGCGGCAACAGAATTCACCATTTGGCAGTGAAATAACCCCAGAGCCACAGCGAAACCCCATTTCCAACCACAAATGATTTCTTAACTTTCATCTGTTCTCAGACTCCAGCTTACAATTTGTGAGTGTCCTGCAATATGTATTCATAAACTCACACGCAGGCGAGATCTCATGGAAACTCAGAAGAGATGCAGTGCTTCATGCTGACTTGGATGGTAGCACACGCTATAATCTCTCTTTATATCTCCTATAGTTTACTCTACTTCTCTTTCTCTGGCTTATTCATTTGACCAGCCCTGAAACTTTCCCCTCTTGCGCCTCTCGTCCTTTATTGACGAGTAAAACACAAGTCGAACGAAATAAATGCAAGTGTGCTCTAAAAGAGCCAGAGACAAATGCAACTGGATCTGAGGAAATGGGAATCAATACAAGTCAGCACGTGTCCAGACACACACACACACACACACGCACGCGACCAATTAAAAATCATTCATTTACAACACCCCTGCACCATAAACAGTAAAACACTTTCTTTTTAAGTGCATGACTTTCTTTCTCCTGCAGAACACAAAAGAAGATATTTTGAAAACATGTTGGTCACCAAACAACATTGACTTCCATTTTTTTGTGTTCTGCAGAATAATCACACTGGTTTTACATGAGGGTGAATAAATAATGACAGATTATTTGGGTGAACTGTCAAATATCACATAAGGACAGGGCGAAGAACATCTAGAGTAGTGGTTGGTTCGTTGTAAAGCCCCCTTTGTGTAGAGTGCATCGCTTTGCGGCCCCCCAAATAAAGACTTCAAATCTTAAGCTCAGAATTTGAATTAGAACCAAAACATATTCAGTTACACAAGGCTAGAACCTGTTTTGGTGGTCTTACTTTTCTGATGTTTGATCGCATAAAATGAATGATAAAGCTCCATATTTCATAATATGTGACCCCCCCCGATCCATCTTGGGCCCCCAGTTTGAGAAGCACTGATCTAGAGTACCAATTTGCATCTGTATGCGCTATACTATACCATTCAAGTAAAAATACAGTAAGAAGTGTATGCACATTAAAAAAATGCAAAGAGACACACACGTAAGACAATGTTTTACCTCAGTGAAGAATACAGACAGGATGACCAGGCTGATCCAGTGAATGATACAGGCGAACTGGAATGCATTATTAACTGCAGACACAAAATACAGAAATTATGTCAGTTTGATGTTTTAATGCTGATTGCACATCAATTTGTAGCCTTTACTGATTCAAGTTAAAATGTGTGCAAACAAATCGAAAAAATAAAGTTAGGAGCTGTGGCTCAACGGTTGCTGCATGTGCTTCAACGTTGAGGTGATGCAGTTTAAATCTAGCTTGCAACATTCCATTTACAACAATGCTCTGTTTAATTGTAAATTACAAAATGTTGACGTCTGGTTCAACCG
The DNA here is from genome assembly GCF_947034865.1 of Barbatula barbatula. Taxonomy (NCBI): domain Eukaryota; kingdom Metazoa; phylum Chordata; class Actinopteri; order Cypriniformes; family Nemacheilidae; genus Barbatula; species Barbatula barbatula. The sequence goes on from NC_136788.1 coordinate 8,079,412, forward strand.
AAGCGTTGAGGATGGAACTACCTCTTTCGTGGGACAATTACCTCCAAACAAAAACACACTTTATCTTTAAAGGTCTAATGTTCGATATTTAGGAGGATGTTTGAACAGAAATGCAATATAATATACATAACTATGACTTCAGAAGTGTATAAAGACCTTACATAAACAAGCGTTACGTTTTTATTACCTTAGAATCAGATTTTCTATCTACACACACAGCGGGTTCCCTTGCATGGAATTCACCATGTTGTTTCTACAGTAGCCCTAAATTGACAAACTGCTCTACAGAGCGCGTTTCGTAAATACGTTATCTCCTTCAGCAAAGAAGCGAAGACGTGATGACATCTTAGTTCTGTGTTTGCTACCGTAGCGCTTCGAAAGGGATGTTGGGTCGAGTGAGCCGTTGGTTGCAATTCGTAAACTCATCACTAGATGCGGCTAAATTTCACAAACTGAACCTTTAAAATGAAAGTTTACTTTCTCACTCCTTTTTGACCTCCCAGTGACTTCTCTCCAAATCCCCACATGTGCACGGGTCATATTCAATGAGCAAGCTTGAGAAGCGTTCATGATATGATATTCAACCCATCCGCATCCAGAACTCTATTTATCTACTCTGTTATGGGCCAAGACATCAACTGCATTCAGTGCTGCCAGTCTCTCTGCCCATACATCTTGGTTTGCGCCGATCGCTGATCTGCTCATCACTCCATTCATCTCCCTCAAGCCCATAATACATTCATCTGGCCGACCGGTGGCTGTCCTACTCTCTACGCTCACATCCAGAGGAGCCGGAGACACAGTCTGATATATGCTCCAGTCATCGATCACAGTTCAGTGGCGATGAACTGCGTCAGTGATTCTCCTGTGCAGAATGAATGGCCATTTCGGTTTGGATTTACAGCGGGCTCACGTGAGGAAAACATGTCCAGCAAATATCAGCTGAGCAAATATCACTCACAACATCTGAAGTTTTTTTTTGTGCATTCCAATTCAAATCAATCAAACCGCAGTTGGTTTATTTTGATTTAACTCAATAAATACAGCTAGCTAACACTATAATTCATATTTATATGTTTATAAAGAGGAAACTCAGGGCTAATTTTGACAAAAACTGTTTTTAAGACAGATTTTTTATACTTGCCCAGTAACTAAATAAGATATGGATTGCAGCTGTATATATAAAATAATAAAACAATAAATAATACAATATTTGTAATGTCTTCATTCAGTCATGAATAAATGGTGTAATGCTGCTGTGACTTCACCCTTGTAGGGTCCCTATTGGCTAATTCAGAGGTCAAGGGTGGCCATTTTGTGTTTAAATCATTGTAGTCCTTAATTCACAACACTTAAGTCAAAAATAAGTAGATTTTTCTGTCAGTTGCTTTTAGCTTCTTTATAAAAGTCTCCTACTCTTAGAAATGTCCTACTTTTGGCTAAGAATTTTTTGACAAGTCAAAACTTACGACTTCTCTTAAGAGCATTTCTGAGACGTTTAATACACAAGGGCCAAGATCAACAAGTAATGGAATTCACCATGTTGTTTCTACAGTACCCCAAAAACAGACAAACTGCTCTAAAGGAGCGCGTTCCGTAAATACGTCATCTCCTTTGGGAAAGAAGCAAAAACGTGACAACATCTGAGTTCTGTGTCAGCCACCGTAGTGCTTCGAAAGGGAGGAGTGGAGTGAGCCGTTGGTTGCAATTCGCAACCTCACTACTAGATGTCGCTAAATTCCATACACTGGACCTTTAAGTTGATTTCAATCTATTTGTCTACTACTTTTCTGAGTTGTCTGAACTCAGATCAGCTCCTTAAGAGAATAAATACTCACATTGTAGGAGCTTGGTATCGATGAGCAGTTCCAGAGTCAGTAAAATCACCACAAGGATGACACACGCCACCAGGAAACAGTTAAAGCCCGCGCTCAACAGACAGACCTGCCACAACGCTGCTCTCCGCCCACAGCATGGCTTCAGCCAATTAGACCTGCAGAGAGAGAGAGAGAGAGAGGAAGAGAGGGGGAGAGAGAGACATTAGCTTTTTATATGCATGTCTTATAACCGTTAAGCCAACCAACATACACTTGCGTCACTCGTAGTTTCTTACGAGCTCATTTTGTCCCCTGAACTAAAATCATTTCCGGTTCCTTCGGTGCAAACACGTAAAAAAAGCAGGTAATCCAATGTGTACACTACAGTAGATGAGTAGAAACTGATCATAGCCTTTTTTCTTTTGTTAGGCAGTAAACCTTTCAGTGGACTCTTGTGAGCGAGTCTCACTATGATTAATCACATTTTCTCACTATCTCTCTTGTATCTCTTCTTCTAAAAGCTGACTAATTGAATTGCCTTGTTGAGGGCTCGTAATCCCTGATGTTTCTTCTGTATCCCTAACCCATTTTCACTATAGGTCTCTCTCTCTCTCTTTCTCTCGATTTCATAATCATCCATTTTATTATAGTTTAGCAAATATTTGAAATTACCTTTCATTTTTAGTTAATATTTTATCTTATTTTACAATAAGATTACTTAACAACTTTTCAACATTTTATTGCTAAGGAAACATTGAAGGTTTTAAAATGTTTAACTGATTTGTAGCAATAGAATTATATGAATAGCTTTAGATTTACTAAACTATAAAAACGACTCTTACTAGGAATGTTGTATGTATACTGCACAGTGCATATTGTGCATGTCTTATTTGGAATATCAGGGAGGCCAAATATTTTGGCAAAATAAAAATAGAAAAAGATGATATTCATGTTTTGTAAACATGACATAGCTGAAAAACAAGATGTCTTGAATAAATATTGACAGTTTTGAAACAACAACAAGCTAAATTTACTGCGCATGCATGCTTTTGTGGCCCGAACCTAATTTCCGGTACAGATCGGCAGAGAATAGAGATCCTGTCGATTATTTCTGATAACAAGCACAAGAAATAACAAGTAAATTACATTAGCTAGCAAGTTAAAGGTATGTCTAGCTAGTATTATAATTAGTTACCAATTGAGAAACCGTTACTTGGCTAAACTTAAATGCGACAAAGTAACATTAAAAAAAAATATTAAATACCATAAAATTAAACACATTTTGGAAATATTATCAAATAAAATATGAATATAATATAAATTAATATTAGTATAAATTAAATGCAATTTAAATGGTTATATTATTAGCCACTAACCAGACCGATCAACAAACACAGACCAGAAGTTAACTGCGTCCGATAAGACGATCTAAAAAAATCCAAAGTTGAAAATGCAATAAATCATATATTTTTTGGTTAATACTGAAAATGGGTCCCACATACCTAACCACCCTAGAATGCTCTCTGAACTGGTTTTGCAAAATTGTATCATATATTTTGAGACAAATAAATGCCACATGCTGAGTGTGAATGTCAAAAATGGTGCATACTTCTGTATGACGCACTTTCATTGCAAACTGCATACGCTCTTTAAAAATATATAACAGGACACACTACTCTGTAATAGTATGCTGGAAAACACTTCCAAACATAGCCCAGGTTTTCACAGGACCGAGCCAAACCTCAGAAACCAAGAAAATCCACCCCATACTGTTTGGCACCCGCCTGCACCAAACATGCACTAGCTTTTATCTTCTTTATCTTTTTATTTTTTGCTGAAATGATGGAATTTCAAGCATTTGCGCAGTATTTTCCAGACTGCGCTCCAAGCTCTTGCTGTGCATCCCGGGTTCCTGCTCTTGGGAGCGGATTCTGATTTTGGCAGCATGGTAAAGACAGATCAGCGTGGCCAGACTGACCTCATCCTATGGCTCTCTGCGTCGCATCCACAGACGCCCGTACGCACGTACAGAAACACGCACGCACACCATCTGGAGGCCACAGACTCCACTTATCAGACGCAGCCAAAAAGATGATTGCTTAACAGCATGGCCGTGCCTTCATTTGATCAGATGGACTATATTTGCTCGCTTTGGGCTTCGCCCTTGTGCGGCACGAGCGGGAAGGGCAGATGAGACACGGAATATGTGTGGTTGGCTGAACGCTGGTGTCTAATAATACCGCCTTAGCATTTTGTAACTTTACGCCCTCCCTGAAGTGAGAACGGCAAGGCTCCTGATGCCCTAACAATCCCAAGCTCCAATCGGCACATATTGCGCTGTGGCTTTATTATATTTAATCCCATGATTACTTCGCTCAACAGGGTTGACCCTTAACATTGCATGACTTCTTCTGCACGATCGCCGCTGCTGGTAATGGGTGGAAATAGCTAGTTTTCTCATCTGGTAAATCAGTTTAAGATGGTTTTGAGCGCTTTGAGACCAGCTTGGAAAGACTTGGAGACAAGCATGGGCATGTTGAAGCCGTCTTTGTCTACAGCCAGCATGGACATCTCGCATAAATCTAATTCAACAATGCTGCTCTCTCTGTCGAACGGGCGTAGTGACAGAGGCATAGTGATCATTTAGGATTTACAAGTCGTAAATAAGGAGCGTCATGAGGTGTGTCCCAGTGGACCAAAGGCACTTAGGAGGCGAATGAATATACACGACTGAAGGGCTTCAGCTCAGTGCCGTAGTATAGTCAGGGGATGACCCTTTACACCCTTTAATGGCATACTTCCATACTACTATGGCTAGGAATACAGTAAATTTCCTGTGTGCATAGAATAAGTCTTTACAATAATGTTGTTTTTAATCAGTCAATACTATAACTAACATAAACTAACAATGAGCATTTTGTTCAGCATGTTTTGATACTTATTAATGTTGGTTAATGTAAATACAGTTATCCATGTTAGTAAATTGTGCATTAACTAATTCAAAATAAGATTAATGAATTATCTGACATTGCTCATTGTTAGTAACAAATACAATCTTATTGTACGGTGTTACTTACTGAATACTGGATGATGTAACTACAGTGCTGTAGTTCAGTGTGTGGAAAATCGGAATAGCACAATGAAAAGCACGACACATATTATGCAACTGTTTATATATCCTCCCTAAAGTTCAGCTGTCACATTGCATGCGTAAAGCATTATTACGCGCAGGTGCGTTACTGTGCCCAAAACGACTCCAAATATTAGGCTTGTTGGATATAATGCAGTGCTACGCATAACAATCGTGAATTATGTTAAAATGCAGAATATAGATTATAAATGATAAAATTGCATTTTAATAAAATTAATTTTAAATAGAAGAAAAAGCTGCCAATAAGAGCCCAGCAAAGATGAGAAATAGAGTTGGACCGATAGATAATGACATCATCCATCACCGGTGGCTGACAGCCATCACAACGTTGGGCCGATCTAGAAAACTGATATACCCCAATCGTTGCGTCGCCCCCGATGTCATCGTCCATCGCGATGTTTCACTGTAGGCATCGTCCGATACCAATTTGGTAGACATCGCCCAACCCTAATGGGCATTATTTGATTACTGTTTAAACAGCATCTCAGGGTGAGACCTTAAGAAGTTTCTCAATAAAGCGACAAGAGAACATTTCTGCAAAGTCTAGACAAAATGTGACCACTCGAAGACACTAAAAATATACATATTTTTGAACATACAGGTACACTGTGATAATTCTGGGACAACTTAACTACATAATTACCAGTTCCATTGGTGTTATTCCATAGTTTTACTATTATTTTTACTATTCCTTTTTTATTACAATTGAATATGTGACACTTAACTTTTGAACGGCAGTGTATACAAAAATGTAATTAAATAATGAAATTATCTGGATGTATTTTTGTTGATGAATCACATGACTTGCATAACAACATGTCATTGTACAGTTAAAGCATTCATTTATAACAAACCGTTTTACTTCTAAAAAAGACTTTTTGTGACTGTCTGTGACTGAATTTTTCATGCCTACAGAAAACCAAACTTCAGAAACAACTCTCTTAGCCCATCGTTCAACTCTCTAAATTCAATCTCTACAGCTCATTTCATAATAAAAGTCAAGAAACATTTATGATTGTACAGTGCAACAAGATTTGGTACAGTATGGTTTTGTCGGGCAGCAGCTGTAGTATGCTAGAAGCATTCTGTGAGGACTCAAAGGGTGACAACAACAGCCCAAAACCGAGATGATGGCAAAAGGTTACTATTTAATGCTGAAATAGCAGCAGCTAGTCGGATTCAAAGCCAAACCTGTGACCTTTATGAGAGCAATTGATGAATGAGTTTTAGGTGTAAAGTTAAACAAAACTTCAAGGAGATAAAAACAACTGTGTTGTGTTGGGTTTTGGAGGGCAGAGAGAGAAAAGGACATGTTGTCTCCGGTAACTGAAGGAAGCTGAGGAGTGTGATTCTATCTCTTTCTCAATCATCTCTTGTCAAGGTCACAGTGGAGCTGGATCCTGGTGCCACATGGGCATTCGAGAGCTGGATGCGTCCTTGCAGGCTCGGACCACAGAGGTGCCAGTCATATTAGAGGTGAAAGACCTGTCAGCACGTGATGTCTTTTCTACACTTTACCCAGTCTTGGTTTTGCATCAAAAAAAGGAAAAATATTCTGGCCGTCCTGGCCTGTGTGAATTTTAGTTACGCCCCTAGATGTCACAAAAGGTTTAAGCATTTAAACTTTAAAACGTTAACAAATGTGAATTATACAAATTGTTTACTAAATTATTAATTATTTAAAACAAATAAAAGCAAATAATGCACTTACACTTATAATGACAAAGCTCTTTAACGTTTTGTTTTGTGCAATTCAGCACCTCATAGGTGTCACAACCCTGCACTTCATACAAACGAACCACGTCTCATGAACAAGACGTGTAAACTAAATTCATTACATGAATACAAATTCCTTCACTTATTTTGCTCTCCAACTGCAACAGATTCATTTATCTTTATAGCTTGTGGAGACAGACAGGAAGTTATAGGCTGAAAGAGGGAATTGGAGCTGAGAAAGGACCACGGACCGAGACTCTAACTGCTGCACAACATGTCGGCACACAGTCCACTGGATCACTGGCAGCGACTGAAATTTTTATATTTCTATAACATCTGTTTGGCAAAAGAAAAGACTAAAACATATATGACTACAGTATAGTAAACAATTACAAAATAACCAAGTATGGTTAACTTAATGATAAGTGTGCGGTCAATTGCACAAAAAACTACTGACGCTAAGTTTAAAATGAAAATTGAAATTAGCCGGAAAATAATTGTGGGAATCTTCAAAAACACTTATGCATATACTTTAAAAATACAGAATTTGACAGTTTTTAACATATTTTTCATGTATAATGTAATAAACTGTAACTTTACAGAAATGTACTGTTTTTTTATTTTCTTGCATATCTTTTTTTAAATGTAGTAAAACATGTCCAATTTCAGAAAAAGACATGCAATTTTACATTAACATTTTTTATTACTTTATTATTCATAATATAACTTTATTATATTATTTTAACTTTATACCATACAAATATGAAAGAATATTCTGTATCAGTACCTGTATTTTACATTTCGCACTGCATTGCATTGTTTTAACATAAAAGGAAATGTCCATAAGACCAACGGATAAAGTACAGGCAGAAAATCCCCAGACTAAATTACTATGAACAAATTTACTATGAGAAATGAAATTAGTCAAATCTTCTAATAGTATAACTTGCTTAAAAGAACGTCTTTGAATCAAATCTCAAATACTATACAATAAGTAAGTCAGTCTATTGATTTAGTCTCTGGGTTAATGGATTTGTAATTAATTTAGACCGGCACACTCCGAGAACATAAATGTATTAAATTAATAAAACCGTTTATAAAAGTCCTGCAAAGAAAGTACTGAAAAAGAGTACACTTTAATATTAAATTTAATCTTAGAAACCAGCGTACATCCCAGCGTAAAAATCTGTTTACGACAACGCTCACGTGTGATTCATTAAGCATTCGTATGCGGCCATTTCAGTCGTACTAATAACCGTCCCTTGATAAATGTAAGCGTGATTCATAAAGTTGATTATATTTTAATGTTTTAATAAACCCTGCCATAAGCTACATGCTTCGTGCTGTAAACACACCAATTGAGCATCAAGTTTGCAAGCACAACAAACGTGTGAACTATACAAGTGTAATTGCAAGCTACTTTGTGGGGCTCTCCTTATGACCCAAAGAAGCTTTGATATAAATGACCATACTGCCAGATAGTGTAGCGTGTTGAGACATTTGGGCATGAGATTGCGGGTTCGCACATTCGTTTCACAATTAAATAAAATCCATGGTTGGATATAGTTTGTAATTTGGTTTATTTTGATCCCATGAGTCCCATGAATTCAATAAAGAACGCCGCTATCTCACACAAAGCAGTCTGTAGAGAGTGAATAATTGATTGTCGTGCAATTCAGCACCACCGCCGTGGACAGCACCTGTTAAGGTGGCACGTAGGAAAGTGACCTCCTAAGGTATAGATCAGAAGCACACGTAGAAGAGGTATACTTGTAGTTAAGATATAGCTTTAGAGTCTTCGTAGCACGCTAAGAGACAACGTGATCGGGAAACTCACCCCACATCTCTCAAACCAAACAGGAAGTATTAAAACATGTAAGGTTGTCATCAATTTTAATGTGATCTCAAACTGTGCTCAGGTGGTTGATTCTTATACTGCTGCCATACAAATATTTTAGTTTGCTAATAAACCGCTTAGATTATCTTCTCTACATGTATAAAACACAACTGCTATTTACCAGAACATATAATGCGTGTACTTTTGTTAACCCCACACACGTACACTGTACAGTTGATGGATGCGGTGCAGGCAGGTAATGTGTGTGCTGGAGAGGAACGGTTTATAAAGACATCAGTATATCAGCTCTACATGAGATGCAGGAGCGAGATTGAACAGCCGCAACGGGCGGAAGACAGATTACACCATGAATGCGATCGATCGCATGCTGGAGAAATGGGCTGTTACTGGCCTCATAGTAAAACTTTGCTTCACTCACTTTTGCCTGTTGTAGAAAAAGAATGAAGGGGACAGAAATCTCTAAGGCTGTTTTCTGAACACCCATGCTGCTTGTTGTTTTCAGTCTACAGCGAATGAATGTAGTGAATCATATTGTTAGTCAATTTTTATGTTTGCCACTCCAAATATCTAACCACTTAAAATTATTAAAAAGTGCCAGTTAACTGTTTTGACAACACATTATTTAATCATTTAAAAAGTACAGTGTTTTTCCTGAGAAGCAGTGAATTTGGAGATCCTAGGTTTCGTAAGGACAGCGAATTGACGAGATGACATTTACTGTGAATGTATATATATATAAATATACTCTAATAAATAATAAATACAAATAAACAAATCAATTCATTAAAAAAATCTGATTTCTTCTATTATTATCTTTTCATGAATATTGTTGCTGTTTTGTTACATAAACGTTTTACTTGTTTCGCTTAAGTGCATTCAGGGATTGTGTTATTCATTTACATTTAGTCATTTAGCAGACGCTTTTATACAAAGCAACTTACAGATGAGGTAAACAATTGGAAGCAATTATAACAACATAAGGTCAACAAGTGCTATCATGTCTCATATAGCCTACCACAATATAGTATTCGACAAACATACTTGTTTTCCTACTTCCACCCTTAATTTAGCCAAAACGAAGTAAATTGTTTGAAATTATGTTTATTAACAAATACATTGTGGCTTTTTCATTCTACTAAAATGTGAACTTTGTTTTCGCAGTGGCAGTGAAAAAGAAATCAAGAAGCACAAAGTTACACCACAACTGCTCTCATGCACGAACATCCAGTAAATCAACCTTATTCTTGGTTTACGGGTGTCACATGACCTCATCAAACCTACGCAGAGGTCGTAGCGTTGACAACAACTAAAGGGCAAACAAAAAAAACATTCATCTTGTGAGCCAATGAAAAATTGATCTCATGTGAGCTTCATCAAATCTATTTATATTTCTATCTTTACAACATCAACAACAATTGCACTGAATATTTAAGATATTTCCAAGAGTAATAAGAGACATTTAGCAAGTGCAGCCGAGTCTGGTAATCTAGTTTTGGGATTCTGATTTCATCATAAAGCACAGCTGATTTACACTTACGGCAGCAGGCGTGGAAATAAAATGATAAACCGGGAGCTAGATTTTTGGCATAGGCGTAGCTAGACATTTGAGGGGGGCCAGACTGGTCGGTGAGTCTAGTCTAAACAGTGTTTCTTTTCGTACTAATGGAGCTAGTAGATTTACGCTTGCGGTGAGCTCAGTACACAGCAAAAATGTATTTCTTATTAAGTATTTTCGTATTGTTTTCCATTACAAAAATCTTAAATCAAGATAAATTAAGCCAAAGTAAATTTGTATTGTTTTTACACAAAAATTATCAAATTTAGGTGAATTTGTGCCTTAAACAAGCCCATTGCCAATGGGGAAGAACAAAACCTCAAATTAAGTTTAATATTTTTTTCAAAGACTGAATTCAATATTACATTTCTGACCACACTGGCAGATGCTTGTTTTAAATACAAATTCACTTCAAATTTATATTTTTGTCTAAGAACAGAACGTATTTTTCTGTCGTGTCCTTTACTAGTCAAGAAAATGCAATTTGAGTTAAGACCATAGTCATAGTGGTAAGGATCACAGGCGCATCCAACTGCTTTTAATTTCAGCAAAAATAGCTTTGTTGAATCAGGTTTTGCTGTTTACTATTAAAAGCAGTGGTTTTCCAATGTTTTGGCATGGACTGAGGGTTGATGTATAAAATGTTTGGGGTGCCATGCCCATGTAGCTCCGCCCATGATTTTTTGTAGAATCTTACCCCCCCAAAATGTTATATTGAAAGTCACAAAAATTTTGTAAAGGACAATCTGATCTTCACCTCTTACACAAAGCCTATAAGAAAATTGCCATAAAACTTGGTATGGCTGACTGACTGGCTCGAAGCTAAATTATTAAATATATAAATGTATATTTTAACATTCTAAAGAAAATGTAAGTTGTTTTATCCATAAAATGTTCCAGACACAAGGCTAGGAAGTTCTGACTGCTTAATATGTGTCCGATGTGACTGTCAAAAGTGTAATGCTGATCTGAGAGAAATATCTCTCACATCCTCTACCTTCAAACCTAACGATGAAGAAAACGACTGGTCTCAGATCAGCAGAAAGAGTTTCAATGACAACATCAGGTAAACGGCAAGCAATTCAAAACTATGAACAACTGTTCAAGTCTGCAGACAAACCTCAGCATTTCAGCAGAGAAACAAATAACAGAGACATTTTTTTAGAAAGTTACGTATAAAATATGCTGAGCATCTGAGAGATTACTTTATTTGAGTACAACATCATTAATCTCACAATTACCATGAGGATACAATAAACAAAAAAAAGCTAAATTTAAAAAGTGATGTGTCAGAAAAAATTGAAGAGCTCAAATTTAACTAAACATAAGTTTAGAGCTATAGGCATCTTTAAAAGACAATTAAGTATCGTATTAAGTATCTTCAGTATAACTTCATTACAGAAAAAAATGCATTCTTGCCTTAATGTGGTTCAGTCCTCAACGGAGCGATAGGTTTGTATTTAACACTAAACCACATAACTGACTAAAATATCAACAATTTTGACTAGACCTAGTAGAAGAACTGAATTTCGACATATTAATGTATTATGAAGCAAATTGATCGGTCTCTAAAATAATGATTCAATATCATCTGTAAACTACAGCTTCTGCGACTGAAACTATATATATCAATCGCACCCCAAGAGCCTTACTCACTGACAAGGGCAGAGCTCTAGAAGTGGAAATTCGAAAGGGAGATTGGCAACTGTCACAAAATGGCTTTGACAGAACCCAGATGCAGGCAGACGAAGGGTTACTCAGAAATCTTTATTAAATAAAACACCCACAATGGGAAAACAAGCACAAAAAACACTTGCAAAACAAACACTAGAAAACAAACCCTTCCCACGAGGGGGACAAAACAAAGTCTCTAGAAAAGTGAAAATAATAAATTCACAAACTGTAACAGGAACCAGGGTAATCCAACAACAGGGGGATAATACCATGCACGCAAGACATCAGTGTTGGGCATAAACATTAGACAATGCACAAACAATGAACAGAGGGAAACGGAGACTATAAAAAGGGAGACACTAAAGAGGAGTGATTACATGGGGAGAGTGGTGACAGCTGATGGGTATAAAACCCTAACGAAATTACAGGAGATAGGAGGGTGGGGCAGAGAGACATAACAGGAAAACACGTGGCTCCAAGTAACAACATAAAGCCACGTGTCTCCACACATAACAACAGAAACCCGAAAGACGTGGCAATGTCATGACTCTGCCCAGGGAGCTGTAAAGCTCGAGACAGGAAGGACAGAGTCCTAACAGGCAACTGTCTCTCATTACATAGTAGTTTCCATCACACGGGTGAACTGGATAATAAATATCAACGCTATTTTCTCTTTATCCGAGATGACACTTTGCGTTCATCCCTTTTAGCAATGCTTTTCACAGGCGCAAACATGACGTTTAGAACGCGTGATTCTGGTTGGCTAAGGACCAAAAAAAGAAGACGCTGTTATCTTGATTCTGGTCGGGCAAACGAATCAAGGTGCTTGACCAAACAAGTTTCAGACGCTTGAGATAAGATGCCCAAGACCAATGGAAAAAAAACTTTGGATTTAGAGGATTCACATAAAGGACCTATTTATAATTAAAAATGGCGAATTTCGCCGAAAAGAAGGTATGAAAAGAAGAAACCACCAGCAAACCGTCCAGCGACCAGAATTTTGCTCTCAAGTCATTTTTATCCAGAGAGGCTTAATAAATTTTACTCTACTAGGCGGATCAGTGAATAATAAGATTCATTTAATAACAAAAGTTAAGATTTGGGTTAAGTAATGATTGTGAAAAAAGCCATGTCTGGCTTTAATGTGGATCAACAGGGATGTGAAGAAAGAGCTTCCGTTGAGATAATTCAGACATAATGCTTTGGTTTTAAGGTCACGTTTTATAGATATTTATAAACTTTAATGCTGTTTAAACCCCAGAAGGCAATTAAAAGATTTACCGTATGAACTATGGCCACAGTGTGACGATAGTCAACTATTATGGTGTAAGCAACAACTGATCATTATAAAAAACATGAATTGTATTACTAAACATTATATCACATTAAAAATGATAATTCAGCAATGTGATCAACTTTTTGTATTCAAATTAAGAATTGTGCCCGTTAATAAATCACTATATAAAATTAAGTCATACAGACTTCATATTAATAGGGGCGTTAAATCTTTAATGGCATCATTTCCTATCCGTGTCCATAAATGTAACTGGATACAAACAAAACATCTTAATTCGATTTTCATGTTGCATTTTCAGATACCGATCAAGTAATCTTTTGTTAACAAAGCAAACAAACGCAGGTTGAAAATACAACACGAAAATTTTAAGCAGTCCGCACACATAAACACATAACCTCCATACTGTTCCGGTCAGGAAGCTCTGGTGCCAGCACATGCTAAGAATAACTTACCCCTGCTTATAGACCGCCAGCTCTTGAACTACAACCAGCCTCCCACATGGAAGCCCAGCGCCCGGTCGCCTGTCTACTTACAGTGATGGTGCTAGACAAACACCCAAACATGGTGTCAGATGGTCTAAATACCACAAAATAAGACATTAAACTGCATATGGTTGAATAAGATATTCAGAGATCTGAAGAACACGAAAGAAGATATTTTGAAGAATGCTGGTAACCAAACAACCAATGGAGCCCATTGCGGGTGACAATGTGATGCCGAAAACAGACAGAAACAAGTCATGTCTGTCAAGGACAAAAAGCCGCACAGGCGTAAGAAATAATTTGCTTCTTTTGTGACTTAATTGCAGTCTGGTTAGATGCGGTAACAACATCCATTCTACAACGTTACAAAAATATAAACTTCAAACCAAACCTTTAAGAAGCGCATAATAGAAACCTTATCCAACCTTTTCATGACTTAAACAAGCAGTTATATACTGTTTTAGTGACTGTAGTTGTGAATTGCAAAGGATGTTGTGACACCTGAGCAATTCACCTGACAAATAAGCGAGTCTAACGCTCAGCGCTGATATATCGCAAACACATTTTTACACAAACACAATTGGGAGTCGAGATTGCGCACGGACCATCTGTCACACAAACACACACAGGCGTGGCTCGCGGACGGTGCGACACCTGCCATCATTAAGCTTATGGTGTTTGTCAACTTTCTCCACATGTAGCAGAGCATCGCACAGCACCCGTCCGCCATGAGTCACGATACCCAGACGGGACGGCAGCAGTGAGCGCCAAAAACCCAGTCAGCACTGTAGAGGTCTGGGTGCTCCACACTCCCAGCATGCATCGCGTTTGCCAGAGGATTTTTAAAGCCGCATTTGCACACTACCCACAGCGGAAAACAAAATCACCCACTGAATCCTGCCATTTAAAAATATGGTGTGAAGAAGTCGGGACAAAATAAGGAGAATCTAGACAACCTCCTGTGGCAAACATCCGGCGTTTAAACTCACAATTGTTTTCGGGGGGCCGTAGGAGAAATGAGGATGTTGCATTTCTGATATCTGAAATAAGATTTTAAAACATTTAAGAAATGAATTATTGATATCTGAAATTGAATTTGAATGGCAGTCTATTACTAGTTGAAATTAAATTTTTGATATCAAGAATTCACATTTTTAAATATCAAAATGGCAATTGTTACTAGTAGAAATTATATTCTTGATATCAACAATTCATATCCTGAGAATGATTAAAAGCTTAGTTGGCTTGCCATAGTACCAGAGCGTTTTTTATTTACACAGCGAAACATGGATGGACAATACAGTTACGCATTCTGAATCATCTGTGTGAAGCGTCATATTATAAACAAATTCCTTGAAAGTGTTCCTTTATGTCAGACGTAGTACAGGATCATTTCTATTCTCGATTCTACTAGTATTGTTTCTGCAACATGTTGCAGCTGATATACCCCGCCCCGCCGAGCATTAAACAAATTCCAGAAATTCCTGTTAAAAGTCAGTATCGTTGATCTAAGTGAGATAGTTTCACTATCCGGTTCTTCCTGATTTTTTAGATTTCTGTTTTTCCTTCCTCCGTGTATGTCTTGTCAGATTCCTTGATCTGATAATAGCTGACTGTGTCGTTCAAAGATTATGTGAATGACAGAGTACACAAATGGTTTGGAAATTGTTCCTAATTTTGTAAATGTTTGGGGAATTTACGGATACATTTAGCCTATTTTGCTACGGTTTCTAACATACTGTAAATCATAGGTTCTGTCGTCCGCCATGAAAAAGCAATTACAAATTAAAAATATGTAGATTATTGAAGTAAGGTCTCAGAAACCAGTACGCTTTATAGTATGTTCATACAGTGTTGGTATTTGTATGCAAAAAGCTAGACAGTTAAGGATAAATTATCTTGAATATGCACTACAATAAGTTGAAACTGGAAAACCTTTAGGAAACATCTTCAGACAGAAAGTTTTGTAAAAAGCCAATAAATATTTTACTTAGAAAGGTTCTTCTGTGTCATTGTGAAGCACCTTTATTTTTAAGAGTGCACCAAAACTTGTATTTGATCATTTTTGTTAGCCAGTTTACAGCTTATATTTGAACCTTTTCAGATTTAAAATAAGTAATAATGTATTTTTTTAACAAGTTGGTTGCTTTTTATCAGTGGTTGTTAGAGTCCTGTCAATCGTGTCTATAGTTTACAGATCTACCGTTTGATTTCCAGATATGACTCGGGTTCCGATATTTATTCAAGATTTGTTTTTTTAAATAGTTAAAAATTATTTAACACAAACGTATACATGTTTACCTTATCAAATAACACCATTACTCAAGGATGCTGTTATATTAGCATCTGACTGACTGTGTGTGAGCATCTAGGCACTCCATTCCTACCCGTCTTGGTTCTCATCTTCATCCAAATTGGAAAGTAGCTGAGATCCGGCCAGGGAGAGGTCCAGGGCAGCTAGTGGAAGGTCCCTGTAGGCGAAGCTGACCAGCTGTACTGGAGCCATGCACTGGCCTTCATCGTCCACCTGCTGGGAGATCACCTCCAGATCTGGAGCTGCCGACTGCTGAGGGGGCCTGGGGACACATGGTGAAATCTACTCTGTTGTCTTGTTTCGTTAATTGTCTTTAGGCACTAGACCGGTAAGAGAAATGATTATCAGGCCTTTTTTTCAATTGACCATTTAATGTGCACAATCACAAACAAAATGAAATCAACTTGGGATTTGATCTTAAAGTCAACATGAATTTCAAGTTCTTTCTTTTACAAAACATGTTCTTGGTAATGCTGTAAATGATTCGTCAATGAAACAAAAAATTATCATTTGTCAAAATAAAATAACTCTTTATTGTCAATTGATGTACCCAAACGTTGTTTTTTTTAACCCATCCCATAAGACCTGCTTTAAAAAAACTAAACAAATAGCAATAAAAATACATTTTGGTTTGTAAATATAAAGTATAAAGGGCTTTTTGAAAGTTTCATGTTGACTTTAAAAAGCAAAAGACCGCAACAAATATATAGCAAGAGTATAAAAATATAGTAATAAATGAAGCAATGAAGAAATAAATAGGAATTTGGGATCAGCATAGGGGCCGCGACGCCCATCTTAAAAAGGATACAACAAAACAAGGTGGACAAAAAAGCAAATGTTGGATTGTGTATCTAAAAATAAAAAAGCTCAGCTCAGAATCCAAGAGACGCCAAAGATGAGTAGTGTCTTTTGAAATAAGGCATCATGCATGAGATGTGCACAAAAACCGAAGCAAGAACTGAACCGAGGAAACTGCAGAAAAGCTAAATGCCCCTTCTGAAATGTATTTATTGTAGGTGTTTCTTTAACTATGAATATTAAAATGCAAGTCATTTATTTTATGAAAACAGATTTAGTAACGAAAATCCCTCAACGTATTGTAAAATGTCCTTATAATGTTATTTTAATTATATTATATTAAATTATATTTAAGGCAGATTAGAGTTTACATACCATAGTTAAAGAAACACGTAGGCTACAGTATGAAACCTATCAGCCATATCAAATGCATAAATGAATATTAAATTGTAGCCAGTATTCTATTCCAATGGCTCTTAAAATCGCCATATTCATCATTGTTGGACCATCATGCGTTGCGTCCAGCAATAATGAGGTATCTTGAGAATTTCAAAGCACCAATGTAGTGGCAAACTACTGGGCACCACAGTTGGATGTCACGGCCTGTTCTGCTCGGGTTTGCCTTTGATTTATTGTATTCAAAGTGCTGATTCATCTCACGTTTGCAGTCTGGGATTGCGGTTCTCAATCTCAGCGCAAACAAGGCAATTAATGTACTTCTACAAAGCTCTCGATTCACTTTTTGCTCTGGGAAAAACCCTCAATGACTTTGGCTAGTGGCAGTGAAATAATCTAGACATTTGCACACATCCACCTCAAACTGCAGAATAAAAACATTATATATATTATTTTTGTGACACAACTGTGCCTGTCCCAACACTTTAACTGATGCCTGTTCGAACACAAAACAAGCCGTCTATATGCAGGCAGAAATCTACACAGTCCTCGAGCACTGATGTGACTCATCTATTTATAATCCTAATGTACGATCATAACTGCGATCGATTCTTGCGGTCCTTAAGATGCCTCTATCAAGGGCACAAGAGAGGACAGAAGCAGAGGCGCAGGAATTTAAATTTTGGCTCCTGTCCCAGGCGTGCTGGATGATGTAGGCTGTTATGAAAAGTAAGAGGTGGACCAATAGGAACGCTTGGAAGAGTTCAGAAGAGAAACATACAGAATTGATATTGTGAATCGAGAGGAGGTCAATGGAGAGACCGAATGGGTGTGGAATGTTGGGAACGGTTCAGATTGGCATCTAAAATGTTAATGCAGTAGTGCTTGTGGAGACGAACTCACATCATTTCACTTACGAATTTCTTGTAAAAACTTGCATGTTTCTCTCGATTATTTTTATCTGTGCGTGTGGTGTATTGAGCAAACAATGCATAACACATAACAGTTCAATTTCAGGGTGCCACGACTGACAATACTCCTATAGAAAATATATTTTCCTCTAAATAAACCATCAATAATATATTAAATAATTGAATATAGATTTGGAAATAAATAGAGTAGCATATTAGTTTAAATAATATATACTATATTTTAAATAATACGTAAGGAATTTACACTTTTCGAATAATAAAATGCACTTAAATTAATGATGTA
Source organism: Barbatula barbatula (assembly GCF_947034865.1). NCBI lineage: Eukaryota > Metazoa > Chordata > Actinopteri > Cypriniformes > Nemacheilidae > Barbatula > Barbatula barbatula. Next base: position 8,097,685 of record NC_136788.1, read on the forward strand.
ATATATTGCATTATATATTTTCGTTTCATAATGGAAGGAATTTCGTAATGGATAATAAATCGGTATTATACGCAGTTTAACGAAGTGTAACCATTTAACTTCATTTTTCTTTTCTTTGTTCATTTGTATGCAAACAATGACTCTTTAACTACTATAGCACACCAGACTGATGCATTTACCTTAAAAATGTACAAAAGAAAACCTCGGAAGGAGATTCATCAGATAGTGTTTTAAATGTAATTCTCGCAATGATTCGTGCGATGTTTTAAATAGTTTAAGAGATATTCTCTATAATATTGCTTTAAATATATTTATTTGTACGTATAGGACATGTTTCTGTGTGTTGTGCACACTGTGCCCGCTTAAAAAATGGGTGCATGATGCCCCTGCACGGAAGGTATTAAAATCGCCTTAACTTTTTAACATAAAATATAAATTCGTATGCTTTGTATTCTTTCCTTTTGATTTTAAGGTGAAAATGAGGAAATAGGCCTGTCTTCGTGGGATTCAACCATAAACTGATTTTCTACTTAAACTTACAGCAGCTAGCGGTATGTCACCGAGCTTTACAGATAGCAAAGTGTTCCATCAGCAGTGCTTGCGTCGCACTTCACCCCAAAGTGTCTTTTCACACCCTTCATGCCTGCTGGCTGGGAAAGGACGGGCTCAGCATGTGCCACCCGTCCTCTCTGATGCTATCTGCTTGTTGGCACCGCTTCCTACAGATAGCTAACAGGATTCTAATCAGTCCTGACACGCACAAACTGTTTAGGGAATCAAAATCACATTCCCAAATAAACGTATGCAAAGGCGTAGCGCTGTCAGGTACTGATGGGTGTTGGCAAGTGGCAGGGTGCCCACTCTGAGTTTCTGTTCGTCATATCGCAAGACAAACGAAAGGAGAGAAACTTGAAAGCAACAATACAAATTACTGTATGATGAATCAGTACCCCAATTCATTGTAGGAAAAATTATTATTAAGCGACTAATCTCCATTCCGAAGAAAAAAGTTTGATTGTATATTGTAGTGTCCAACCACATTTTGCATGCAACCTTGTTACCATGTAATCTCACCACTACACTTTCCTGTTACAACAAATGTGATGCTTCCCAATTCTGAATCTCATGAAATGTTGTTAGTTGGATCCTTTGTTATACAAACGAAAAAATAAAAGCAAATCAAAACTTTAATTATACTTTCATTTTAAAACAATTTATAGCCATGAGTCCACTTAACAAATATTTCAACGCGGTTCCCCAAGTAATTCCCTTCATTTAAGGTAAATAAATGATACGTTTATTAATAATTCATTAGTCCTAAACTCAATGCTTTCCTTACCTGGCCATTTGATGACAATGAAAATGTTTACTGTCGTGATAAGAAGGACAGTCAAGGTTGATGGTTATCAAATATATTTTAGGGATAATCTTAATTCACAAGGCATCTTGGCATATTACCTATTTTTATTTCCACTGACTGAACTAGTTGCCGTCCTCGCTCTCACTCTCGGTTTGCCCCCAGTGAGTTCACAATGTGAGTCATAAATCACTGCGCGAGAATCAATAGAAATAAATAAGAAAGCAGCCCACAGGGATGAACATTAACCCCGTCCGCTGGTTTTACAGGTTACTACGGTTTCCAGCTTTATAGCAGAATTACATCATAAACAAAGGCTGGTTAACAAAAGTACACATTTGAAATGTACCTCAAAGTAACAGCGTTTGCTCAAAGGTGATTTTTATTAACCTAAAAATGGACCTGTTATCTGTTAACCGGACAACATATTTATAGTGGCTGATGATAACTATCATATCATTTTAAATATCGCGTACCGTTTTTCCATATAATGAAAGTGCTTTTGTCATACAAACCACTTTTATTTTACTAATTTGTCAATTTGGTGATGGGCGGCTTTATTTAGCAAATCCAGCCCATAGAAACATACAGGGACGTCCATGAAGGTCATGCGGTTTTGGAACACATGGATATGGCACATACAGCTACAGACATTGTGAAATAATACTGTTGATCTGTAGCTGTAGTATTATGCTGTACAGTTTCTATGGCTGGCACATTGTGCTGTGCCGTACCACAGATATGCTCTGACAGCAAAGAGGAAGCAGCGTCACCTGAAATGTACGAAGCTCGACTAAATGTGACCCGGACTACTCATACCAGCTATAACAATTGACAGAATGTAATCTAACACAATGTAATGTGTATTTACACTTGACCAACACTAACTTTACAGTATATATACAGTAGAGCATTGGTTCCCAAATCCAGTCCTCGGAACCCCCCTCCCATAATGTTTTACATCGCTCTGGTTAGGGAGAGATCTCCAGCATTCTTGTAGAAGGCTGATGAGTTGAGTCAGGTGTTTTATATAAGGAGAGATCTAAAACATTCAGGGAGGAGGATTCTGAGGACTGGATTTGTGAACCACTGGCGTGGAGGATAAAGAAAGTACGGTACGGTACGTACCACACCGTTCAATACAGCATAGCATGGCATAGTGGGGTATGGTACAGTAGGTTATAGTATAGCATGGTACTATATGGTACAGAACGGTACAGTAGATTATAGTATAGCAGGGTACTGTATAGTATGGTATGGTATGGTATGGTACGGTATGGTGTAGAATAATATAGTGATCTATGTGTCCAAGTAATTATTACTTTTTAGCGTCAACCACATCTGAACCTAGCAACAGTGCGCATAGTAACGTTAACTGTCCGTGGCGCTGTAGGACCCAAACTGCTACTGAGCAGACCCTTGATGTGACTTTCATAAATTTGATTGCATTAGAAAATAGTTTTTTATTTATTTATTGTGTCTAAAAGCTTTGCTGTCCGTGTTCGGACCAGAGACCGCCAGGTGGTGACCCCTTATATACTGTATCAATCCTAGTGATGGGTATAAAGATTTCCTGCTGACTAACACAAACTGATGGCTTGCTGTATGAGAGCTGGTGTATTGTAGCATCTGGCTGTGAAGGTCTAACAGATGTTACAGGAATGTCAGTTTACACCCTGCCAAGACCTCCACAACTCCCATGTATTCAATTTTACTACTTTAATAATGCTTTAATGAAATAAGAACAGATTTCGCTCTGCTATCACTGATGTGTAGATTTTGGTCATATAGGTTTCATATATATTTATGTTTTATATATATTATATAATAATTACTTAGACATATAGATCACTATATTATTCTACATCATACTATGCTATACCTTGATGTACTGTACCATACCATACTACACAGTACCCTCCTATACTATAATGTGCTGTTACCATACCATACCACACTATACTATACAATACCATGCTATACTATAATCTCCTGTCCCATACCATACTATACAGTACCGTACCGTGCTATTCTAAAATCTACTGTACCATACCATACTATACAGTACCGTACAGTGCTATACTAAAATCTACTGTACCATACCATACTATACATTACCATGCTATACTACAATCTCCTGTACCATACCATACTATACAGTATCGTGCTATACTACAATCTTCCGTACTTTACGGAACTATACTATACTATACTATACTATACCATACTATACTAAAAAACATGTTTTCCGAGATGAAAACATAAGCTTTTTAAATGAGTACAATATAGTTGTGTCCCAAGTATTGTCGAAGAGACACAAATCACAATAATTTTAATAATAATCACATTTTAAGGTTTGGGGTGGGATGATCCATTCAGTCAAAAATGTAAAATCCTTTTTGTGTGTCTTTAATACTGTAATTTTAAGGTCAAATTAGAAGATGGTTTGATAGTCAAAAGATCTCATTTGAACTACCGAGGCTGATGATGATAAAGTTTGTCAGGACATATTGGGACCAAAAAAGACCATTTGGATCAAATTGTAAAATATAGTGTTGTTGTTATTAATCAAAGTGTTTGTATGATGATGTTTATAATCAAAAATATTTTTTCCTATATAAATATGTCAACAGAAATATTGGATAGTAATATAATCTTCTTGCAGAGTGATAAAGGATCGAATTGTGTCACAATAAGAAAATGATCAGCTTTTGCAGTAAAAATGAGACTGACTTCATTAGACAGAGATGTCAAGGCTAAATGTTAGCTGACCTGTTTCAAGCACAAATGCATCCTCAGGGTGTGTGTCAGAGTGCATGTGTGTGTGAAATGCACGTGCGCACAATGTCTCCCACACACACACACACACACACACACACACCTTTGTGTGGGGAATGGATGTAAATGGATGGCAAACAACAGAAATAGGACGAGCTGATGGTAAAAATCAATAGCCATTTGAAAAACACTAAAATTGGCAAGTCGAAAATCCTAATACTGTACGTCATTGACCCATCTACTGTAGATGATGGCACTTCAGAGCTATGACAACTAGTACTGATGCTACATATGAGTGCAAGATCAAATCCACGTTTTGCCGAACTACATTCACATCACATCACAGATATACAGGCATTTATTTTCAACAAAATTAAGAAAATATTTGAATATGGCTTACAGGTGTTTAATAATAAAGTGTATGGTGAGGTTAAGGGTAGTAGAGAGGTCTTTATTGTCCCAATTAGTTGTCATCTATTTAATTATCTTTATACATATGATAATAAGAGTGTTATGTACAACAATACTTATTCACATTGCTATGTCCAAACGGAATGAAGTTTCATTTATTTGAGATCGTCAATATCAATCTAATTGAGGCGGCCACACAAATGAAAGAAGCCGGGATTTACTACGGCCAGAAGCCAGCTGAGGTCCGCTTTAACTGTGAAAGAGCCAGCACGATGAAAGTAGTTTAATGTTTAATGTTTGATATCTGTTTTATCATTGAAATGTTAGGGCCATTCACATGTTGCGTGTAAAAACACGGAAAAGCGACACAGCCAGTGTTTTGCACCTCTTCCTTTTTTGTGTAGGTTATATTTTAGGGGCTTTTTGCTTTGTTTGATAGGACAGTGGAGAAACGAAAGGAAAGCTACGGCACTCTTTTCCAACCCTTATGTGGAGGTCTCTGGGCTAAGCCCCGGATATCCACTCACCTCAGAACCGCCCCTGCCTATTACATACATTTTATAATAATTGATATAATAGTTAATGACAATTGTATTTAATCACAATTATTCACTTATTTTCTTAAAGAGAAATAACATTTGCGGGATGTAATTGATACAAGTGTATCTGCTCTGAATGTGGCTCCGACAAAGACAGCTACTGAAGAAATCCACTCTGCATTCACTACCAACCTCCCCAAACCTCCCACCACTCCCTGAACCCCTTTAACAACTGCCATCAGAATACAGCAGCCGTCTGTGAGGACCACACAGCAGGCACTGACTTCAGTAAGCTATAAGTAACCTTCCCAGAGATCATATCATGACGCTTTAAAAACTTTCTGCATTAGTCACAATGCAAAAACAGCTTGATAAATGGTAATATTCTGGCAGCCGGAACACCAGAGAAAAATATATTTTTGGTAAAATTAAATGACATGGTAACTTGTACATTTGCAGTCTATTACTGTGATTTGACTTTTTTTATAGCATTTAAATGAAAAACATGAAAATAAGGGATGGCGATGAGTTATTTTATTTCACGGTAACGACATATGGTAACAATCTCCCATTATAATTCTATATGGTGTGGTTGATTTTTTTCAGTTATAGCGGTAAAATTGTACAATGTGAAATAACAAGAAGACTTTGAACAAAAATGTATCAACTCTGTGAATCATTTACATTTACAACTCAAAAAAGTATAATTTTACAATGGTTTGTCCTCTAAACCAGGGTTTTTCCAACTGGGGCCCGGGGACCCTCCGGGGGCAAAATGACAACAAAAGTTTTAAGATTCTACTAAAGATGATTACAATTTCATTCCTACAAACAATATATTGTATTTATATCACACATTTGTGTAACAGTTAAAATGCTTCTTTACATCAAATAAATTATATATATTTTAAAACGGGGGTCCCTTGCAAAAGGTTCATCATATTTGGGGGTCCTTGTCATGAAAAAGTTGAAATACCCCCGCTGCAAACCATCCACACAGGTAGATAACAGTATTACATTTGAAACCTATTTTATTACAATTTCTTGCACCATCACTTTCATTCATGTCAAGTATGCCATCTACCTCATTAAAGTCTACTGCTGTCATTAGATGTTTGGTAGTCTGGGCTGATCCTGAGTCAGGAACAAATCCTGCTAAAGCACTGTTATGAAGACTTCACGTTAAATGCCTAGGTCAGCACCACTGTGCCGCTGATCAGGGAACAGTGCGCTGGAAGGATGTGTAAAGGTCAGACAGGAGCTCACATGCTCTATATGAATCGATGAACACGCTGGGCACCTGACTGCAGAACAGTGTGTGACTATAAATTACGATCTCACACTGCAGCGCAAACACATGGAGCTCAAGTGAGATGCACTGTGTGAGTTCTGCCGGTGAAGATGATGAGTCAATTAAATACACTAATCTGTGGCCTTGACCTTGTCAAGCTAAATCCCATGTATTTGTAAAGGTGACATGTGTATCTTTTGATGTTAAAATACGTTTCTAATTAAGACTCGAATTTAAAAAATAAACGAAATTAAATAAATTAAAATAAAGTCTCTAATTGCTCGAATTATTATGGTATTCTAACAAAAAGTAACCATTCATTGGTCGAGAAAGTCTGAAAACATTGTTGAAATTGTTTCTACCCTATGTGTTTTGGGCAAGCTACCGTCAATCCTACCAAGGACTGATGGTGGAGTGTCCAGTTAACAGTTTTGGAAAAATAAGTCATTATATCTGCTATTGAGATGCTTGTGGCAAAGAAGAGTCGTCATAGTTTTATCTTACTAAAAAATGGGTTACAAAACTAAGTGGTGCCATGGAAAAACAGTTACATTTTGCAATAAGGTTGTATTGTTAAAATTAGATAAAGGCTCAGTGTGTAACATTTAGCGACATCTAGTGGTGAGTTTACAAATTGCAACCAACGGCTCACTCCGCCCCCCTTTCAAAGCACTATGGATGACGACACAGAACTAAGATGTTGCACGTTTCGCTTTTTTGCCGAAGGAGAAAATGTATTTACGAAACGCGCTCTGTAGAGCAGTTTGTCCGTTTAAGGCTACTGTAGAAACAACATGGTGAATTCCATGCAAGGGGACCCGCGCTGTGTGTAGATAGAAATAGCTAATTCTAAGATAATAAAAACACTTCATTATGTAAGGAGACATAGTGTATATTATGTATATTATATGCATTTCTGTCAATAGATCCTCCAAAAAAATGACACACTGGACCTATATTGGAATAAGTTAACATGAAATAACAATGAGCAATGCTTCTGTAGCATTTATGAATATTAGTCAATATTAATTTCAGCATTTACTAATACATTTTTAAAATCATAAATTGCTATTGGTAACATTAGTTAGAGAATGAACAATTGTGTTAACAAAGATGGACAAATATTAATAAATGCTGAAAATGTATACTGCTCATTGTTAGTTCATGTAAGAGAATGCATTTACTGATGTTATCAAATGCAACCGTATTTATGTGCCGTTACTGAAAATACTACATTTCCATTATACCTCTGTGATTTTTGCTCTATGAATGAAAATACAAAAATACTCATGACAGAGAAGTTGTCTTATTGAGACTGTCATCTTAAAAATGTGTAAAACATTTTCAAATTGAAAAACTACATAGGAGGGCAACACTTTGTTAGCAAAGTTTAAACAATGCTTGACACAATAAGAATAACTGGAGCAGAAACGCTCTAACGCTACACAAACACACTCACCTGTGCACAAACGCACACAGTGGTGTAAATGACACTATGCTCATCATCATTATAAAGCGGGTAAGATGTAACGGCACACTCACTGTGGTTGGCTCATGGTGTGGTATGCAGCTTAAGCTGAATGGACTTCCTCTTTCTCGTCTCTCAGATGGGAGCTCTGGATGTGCTTGTCACCGGCGACTTCACTAATACCAAACCTGTGAAGAGAATGCAGAAAATAATCAACACACCCAATAAAAGTCAGAAACACGTGCTGTAATACGCGTGGGATAAAGTAAGCTGGTCAATATCGCAAAGTAAAAAAAAACGTAGAAAACGTCGCTATGGACAGCAGTTATAATTATTGGCTGAATTTTGGCGACTGACCAATCAGAATCAACATTTCCAGAAAGTCATATAATAAAAGGTGAAAACTGTGATATTATCGCTAAAATTAATACATATTCCTGCTGTCCTACGATGTTTCTGAAGTGTCCTTCTAAAAAATTGTATCTCATTATATATAATAATAATACATTAATATTAATCACCCTTTATGTTTATCACTGAATTTTCCAAATATCTAACCAATAAGTGCTTTTCAACTTTGACAGCACAGTATTAAATCATTTATAAAAAATTACGGTGGTTTTCGAAAACAGTCAATTGGACATCTGAGGTTTTGGATGGACAGCGATGATGCATTAAATCAATGTAAGGACAGATTCAATCTGTAATGAAATCTAAGTATTTTACAGTTTTACCATTCACCCTTGACTTGAGTCTTTAAACCACGTATGCTAAATATTTCATATTAAACCAACAAAATTTGAAACAAGCATGATTTTAATCCAAGAAAGCAATGTATTAGTAACATAAATGCATATTTAATACTAAATTAAACAAAAATCAAGAAATAATGTAACTTATTTCAATCCAGCATTTGCAACAACCCAGCATTTTTTAGAGTGCATCTATAAAAGTGAACTCATTGAAGCTGACCAAATCATTTTAGGCAGATGTACACATTTTGAGTCTTTCTATTCCAGGACAAATCAAATATATTGATGACTCATGGTGCACTACACAGATTTTTGTAAAAAAAAAAAGACTTACAAGAACATCTCTCCGCTAATACCACCTGCACCGACTAGCAAGTAAATTCATGTATGTGACATAAAACCTATAGAGTATTAAAAAAGTGTTAAGCCTATCAATGTCGTATTCAACTTTAGAAAGCATCAACATAGGAATGAAAATTATATTTTTTAAAGCAATTTCAATAGAGGGTTAGATTGATATATTATAAACAAAAGGGTCTGCTAACAGTGCAAGTAAGCTCATTTAAAATGCGTTTGACCCCTTTGAAAGAGGTCTTCCTAGTAAAGCAAGACATGTTCGTAAAGCAATTGCCAATTCTTGTTGTCCTGCATATAGTATGCATGTGTGAGCTGAGTGCACTGTGCTTCATTCACATTTAATAACAACCCTGACTGAAGCTGAAAAGAAAAACAAGATTTTATTGTACAAACAGCATGATTTTCAGGGGAGTAAGCATTACACAAATCTCGGTCTGCCAGCGCTTGTCTTTGGTTCGTGTCAAGGTGCGATGAAGTTGTCAACCTTGATACGGACAGGTATCAATAAAACAGAATTGTGTGTAGCCCTCGTTCACCATCGGCCTTCAATCACAGAAGCGTTGTGATGAAAGCTTCATTTTTTTGAGGCTGGAGAGACGTTTTGTGTGAACTACCCCTTTAAAATGTAATTTATATATTTTTAACTAAAAAGGCCTTGGGAAAACGTAGGTAGTGTTGCCTAATGTAGCCCAATTCAGTCACGTTAAATACATTTTGACATGTTACCCAATGAACCAGTTTAGTCATCTGACAACGCATTCACATTGTATTCCTAGAAAAATTTACCTATTATCTTGAATCTGTTGAAGGCACCAGAACAAGATTCGCTTCCATAACATGCAGTGCATCATGGCATCAGTAGCCTATCCAGATTCACAGCAATATCATCTGAATATATAAAATGAATGATTAGCACTGAATCATGCTTCAGTTTACAAAAATGTTTATTTTGATTTGATGCGTAAATGTTTTTTTTCATTAGTCAAAAACTAAGGACGCACAATAGAGAATGTCAAAGTTTTGCGGATGCCACCATCAGCTGTGAGGCAAATCGTGGCCCCTGATGCAAGTTTGCTCAGCCTGTATGTGTTTCCAGTGCATGGTCTTACGAAAAAAATCAAGACGCATTCTTTACAGAGACTTGATTCTTTAAGAAACATGGCGAAGGAACCATTTCGTGTGATTTTGATTCGCTTCTCTAAGCGATAGCCCACAACGACATTTCACACCCTGAGACGCTCATTCCTAACGAGATTTCCCAGTTATCACAATTTTAGATTGCAGTACAAGCTCCTGTGTGTGAAAACAGAAGACGTGTCACGCTTTGCGTTTATTTAACAGGCCTGAAAGAGCTATTGGTTGTAGTCGTCTTCCGATTAAATGGACAACGCATCACCATGCGAGCTCACGATTGCCATTCGGTTCAGTAAAATAACACGTAAAACATTCCTTACATCGGTACAATGAAATAATTCTGCGAGAGGAACAAAAATGTGACAACACATTAACGCGCGTCACCGAAGGCTAACCTACCTTTATCGATTTACATCGTTGAAACTTTAATCGTGTCTCCCTTGCGCTCCTGTGTCTCTTGCCAGTGACCAAAAGGGGCTCGATGCGTGGAGGCTTCAACCCTTGCAGTGGTCAAGCATCCGTTTGGCTGCTTCGTTCGCGAATTAAGCGCACGACGAGCGAGACCGAACCGTAACACGAGCATCATCGCTCAGCGAGATGATAAAAGGAGTCCGCCACTATATCCAAACATCAAAAGAAAGCCATCGTGCTTGACACTGGAGGTGTGCATCGTGTGTATGCTGTGTGTATCGCGCCTGCTCGGCTTACATAGGGCTTCCCTCTTCCAATCACGCCAGTGAGTCGATCTCCATCGGATTCAATGTGGGTTAGAGCGCAATGGGAGCTGTCCAGGTGCTGAAACAGCGAATCGATGAAACGCTGTTCGATTAAAACCCGAACGCCAACATCCCAAGCGCGCCAAATGCGGTCGTAGTATCATCGGCTGAACGTCGTACACCTACAACTCGTGTTGGTGTCTGTTATGTCGTCGGGGGAGGGGGGGGGGGGGCATTTCATTACGTCGAGAAAACGCTTTTCTATTGGTTTTCGGTCTGAGCGATGGGGGAAATGTTCCTTGGGGCGATCTGGAGTAGACGCATTTATCAAAACACATCGCCCACTAACGTTTGCGGGTGTACGCTCGTTTCGCAGCTTTGGACTTTTAGACAACTCTTAGATACGTTTTTATTATAACCATGTTATTGGACAATCATACTACTAATGTACTCATAATACTGTTATAACACCATTATAATACTGTACAACCAAACTAATATTATCATCTGTACTGTACAATTATAGTCCCATTATACAATATGACATCATTATAATACTGTACAATTATGCTATAGTTTTATTTATATATATTACACTGTAAAAACACAATCAAATTGGCTTAACAAGTCACTTCATCTTATTGTTTTAAATATTGACCAGTGGCGAGTTGCCAATCACAGTTTTGGTCCTTGTTTCTGATTGGTTGAGCCACATTATACTCCCGATTTGAAACTGCAGCCTAATGGCTGGAATACACTACAATACTTTTTAACAACAGATGTTTTTTAACTAGACATCATATACTTTTTGAAAGTTTCAGATATTAAACCAGACTGAAAATCTGGGCAAAATCTGAGCAAAAGTCTTGTAGTGTATTTTAGCCTATATCACTGTGCCATTGTTGTTGCGTCTGTGTTACTTGGCCTTGCTATATATGGAATAACCGTTTTTAAAAGCAATAAGCCCTACGGCGCAGTGGGCTACAGTGCATTTTATACCAGCTAGGGGTTCAGTACGCAAGTTGTGCCACTCAGCAGAACTGATTTGCAACGCCTCGTTGTTTAAACCTGATATGGAATGCAACATAACTTCAGTTTATTAAGCTTGAATTGTTTTAAAAATCACCCTTTTCGAGGTCATTTCAGCCACTGCGCATGTACACAGGTTGACAGGCGCCTCACGTAAGCTCTGCCAGAGAATCGTCAGTCTACGTATATTGATGGGCGGTTGGATCATTCTGCTGGAAGGTGGACCTTTCTTCGATAGAGCTGCCATAATGAGCATTCCATTCCTCTCCATTCACTGTAACAGCAGTATATACATCTTTTTAATATATATTATCTTTGGTTTTATAGTGGAGTGGCTTATACCAAAGATAATATATATTAAAAAGACTAAAAATTGTATTTCAGTTTGATTGTATTTAAAAATGTAAGGCAGCATTTTATTTACAGTGCACTATTATATTTTTAGAAAACTGTAGAATCATATTTCTTGTATAACAGAACTATAGAATTATACATACCACTATAACATCATCGTAATCTTGTACGGTTATACTACAAGTCCAATCTTGCTACTACTTTACCATCATAAAAATTGTAATATTATACTACTTGTCCCATCATACTACTACTATGCCGTCATAAGAATGTAAATTTATACTACTTGTCCCATCAAACTACTACTATGCCGTCATAAGAATGTAAAATGATGCTTCTTATTCCATCAAACTACTACTGTGCCGTCATAAGAATGTAAAATGATGCTTCTTGTTCCATCAAACTACTACTATGCCGTCACAATAATGTAAAATCATACTACTAGTCCCATCATACCACTCCTAGTTCAATGATAATGTACAATTTTAAAGTATGTTATATAGTATACCGTATATTATAGTACTATCATAAAAATGTACACCATCCATCAGTAGTCTCATTCTACGGGCCATTATACTATTGTTGTTATATCACCTTCATACTGCTAGTGTACTGTAGACTGCTAGTGGCATTTCACAATCCTACTGGAGTTCATCATACTACTAATATTACTGTACTAGCATAGTAATGACATTAGTACAGCAGTATGATATCTTACCATGTATTTTAAAGACATTACACTATTTATGTCATTAAGTTACATACATTGAAAATACAATAATGTATATTCAGTAAGTCTATTATTAGTACTTTGGGCAAAAATATACATATTTATGTCAATTTCTCAAAATTATTTAAATACATTTACATTACATTTTAATTTTGCCTCTCCTAGTTATATTTTTCTCAGTTTCGGGGCAGGATCACAGGACTCCCACGCCCTTGTCTCCAAGTACTCCCCGCGATGTCCCTACCACTACGCAGCCCTCTCGAAGCACCCTATCCGAGGACTAAGACTGTACCCCCATTCCTAAACCCTTTGAACTGGCTCCCATTAACTTGTGTTCCCCACCCCCTCCCATGTTGTTTTTTTGCTATGTCATCCCGATCCCCTGATTATCCTTGCTTGTTTGCCATTGTTGATGTTCGACATATTTGGTTGGATTTTGTCTGCCTCCCAGTCTGTCTTGTTTTGTCCTGCCCCTTGAGGAACGTCAGGATATCATTCCTTAAGGGGGGGGGGGTCAGTCATGATTCTGCCTCTCCTAGACATACAGTAGTATTCTCAATCTTGTGGCAGGATCATAACAAACCCACGTGTCTAGTGTGAGAAAGACATGGCATTGTTGGTATTAGACATGCCATGCGCTTTCTTGTGTCTCGACTTTGGCCCCGCCCCTCTCGTGTTTCAATACCTACACCTGCCCATTGTTAACTCTCTTGTTAGATACCCTTTACGATGCCCTTGTGTCTATTCTCCTGTGCTAGTTCGTTTTGTGATGTTTGCTAATCTCCTTGCCATGTGCCTTGATGTACCTTGCCCCATGTCTTTAAATTGCCTGTAGATGTTTGTCTAGTAAGTGAGTTTAGTTATCCTGTTTCTTTCACTCCTGCCCCTCGAGGGAAGTCTTTTGTTTCTGTTTAGTTTTCTGTTCTGGATTTGTTCCCCATCGTGGGTTTCTGTTTTATATTAAATAAAGTTCTGTACCACCGCTGTTTTTCTGTACCACCGCTACCTGCACTTGGGCTCTTCTCCTGCCAAATCACGACAATAAACATATAGTTTTGTTCCATTCATTGTGTACAGTTTTGGGTCTTTGGCATTCAATTATTACAGAAATATCACAATCCCGTTCTAACGGTTTTCGACGACTCGATACCACGTCATCTTTTGTCTTTCACGTTCCATTTAAGCAAGGAATGTAAACAAACTGATTACAGTCTGCAAAGTTCCCACGATTCCTCACATACCTGTAGCGTTCACAGAACCTCTCCATTAGCATACTTGACATACCTGAGAGTGACACCAAACTCAGCCGGCTTACACAAACAGAGCAAAGCAGTCTCTGAGACTAGATGATTTTTGGACCACACCTGCTCGTAACGCTAGTTTAAGCAACACTTACACCTCCACACAGCTTCTAAAAATAGATCTGAAGAAACCAGAAGTCTAACAAAACATTAGATTTTACTTGCTCAAGCTAAACAGCAAAGAAAAAAATGATGAAAATATGGCATGTGCCTCATGAAACTACTTTCTACACCACAAAAATGTAATTTGTGATGCAACACCGGGTAATTCCCTGTAAATGAACTCTCGACGTTGTTCTGCCAACGTACGTCTGAACTAATGAGAATCGTTCCATTCACAAAATGTGGACAAACAGCAATCACAACATTTCTGTGCTCAGAGATCCGCCCACTACGCATGTGTGACTGCAATCCCCATGGTGACGTTGAGCTTTAGAGTTATTTGAGGAAGACGAGGTGACTCACCTATACTGGATTTGACCTAGAAGGTGAGTCTTTCTTAATTTTCCATTAAAACACAGCATGTCTTCAGGATATCAAGTCAGCATTAAACACTGAAGCTTTGGTGAGTCTTGAGACAGACATGTTATTGTATATAGAAATATTGTTTGCAGTTAGCGATTCCCGGAGATAACCTTTTATCAGCCGTGCTGCTCTTTCTTAACTCAGATGCAGTCATGACTTTCTCAATTGGGTTTCAGAATCAAGTATCTTCTAAACTAGAGTTAATGTATAGAACTAAAATATGCGGATTGCACAACACACATTTGACTCAAATGTTGGAGTTTATATCGATTTTGATTGCAGTATTGACATATCTGAGCTCAATGTTTGATATTGTTGAGATTTCCTGAAACTCAAGAAAACACGCGAGGTTACGACAGTAGGTGTTTTCTCTTTAAGAGACCATTAAGAAATGTTGCAAATCAGAGAGCCAAAGCTCTCAATGTGCTCTATGTAGTCGAAGAGAAATAGTTTAGTTATTAAAGAAATCTTTCTTTTCATTCTTAAAATTTGTCTTTGGAGTTTGAAATTACTTATTTCATGTTCAACATTTGGAAATTACATTTTAAACTACATAATTTAAATATTGTCACACTTTATATAAAGTAGGCTAATTAAGGTATTATTCTAAAATATGTGCGGTATATATGTAATACATAAGGCACCAATTCTATCTGAATTTAGACACAGAAGGCAACTTCTTTTATTTTAAGTTATTACGTTAGTAACCTACTGTCAAGTCACTGTCAATAGTGTGATGCACTTCATCTGTAATCATGCAAAGTGTTTTTTTTCTCAGGTGATCGTACGTGTCTGCTCTAAGATATAATTCAGATAAGACAGCAAAATTGATTCAGTCATTTCAATGATGGCAGGTAATAAAACACAAACATGTAGTTTTTTTAAGTATACAGTAAAAAATACAACGTAGACAAATGACAACATAATTTTTACTAATGCTGTATCTCCAAAGTGAAAATAAACTCATGTGATCACATAATATCATGTATCTATAAGCGATGCACCGAAATGCCGATTATTCAGAGTGATAGCTGCCGATGGTGATCAGATTCTAAAGAGTAAATTCATATTTCTTTACTTTGGGACTATTAATATTGAACATCGAACTGCTGATTTTTCCTAACATTTATATATTGGCCATGATCTTTGCCTGTTTATAAACCAGTGCTTTTATCGACTGAAACCAATTATTGGCCAAAATATCGGTGCATCTCTTGTTTCAGTGAATTCATGCGAAATAAGAAGATGCTAGTAAAAAAAAAAGAGTAACCTAAATAAATAATGCATCTTCTATTCCATCTATATTCACTTACATTGTTTATTTCTTTTAAGAACATGGGGACCCTTGCACTGGGTTAGAAGCCAACTTTTGTATGAATGGAGGAACGTGCTTTAGAATACCCTCCGTTTCTACACCCACTTGTATGTAAGTAAACATGTACGTAATTTTCTGTATAAGTATAACTATAAGACGTGACAATGAGGCCTAGAAAAAGTTTAAAGAACAAGATTGCAAAAATGTACAGTTATAGCATGAGTTGGCAAAATATACTGTGGCCGCAGCAAAAGAATTATGCTAGATCTGTGTCAGAGCTAACTTCTCTTTAAACTATCATTTCACTTTCATTATTTTGTTTTATTGTCATATGTCTATGAATTGTCTCGATTGCTTTTAAAAAAACAATGCCACTGTAAGATATATCATTATCTACCGCAATGGGTTGAATTCTATTTATATGTGCCTGAAGTGTCCAAATACCTTTTGGGGTCAGTGTGAATCATATATGAATCTAATAATCTGACACGTAACACCGGTGCTGGTTGCTGTCCTGTAGGTGCAGTGCAAACTATGAGGGCAGCAGATGTGAGCAGTTTCAGCTGTTCAGTTTCTCACACAGCAGTGAGGAGAAGGGAATGATCGCAGCTGTAATCATCATCGTGCTTCTCATCGTAGTAGTGCTCTGCGTGGTCATATATTACATCTACAAGTGAGTGATACACTGGTTTTTACACTTAATTCAGGTTACGATATTACTTTTTGTCAACATGTTCTCGCCCTGATGCCGTTACGGGCCAGTTTGACTTTCTTCTGCAGAACTCAAAAGAATGTCCAACCACATTTTTCTCCAAACAATGGAGGTCAACGGAACCAAAAATGTACCTTAAAAGTAATCTAAGTGATTGGTGTAAAACTTGCAAAACCTAAAACTTTGTTACTGTAAATTTAAATTACGATTGAGTTTTAAATATTCCAAGTAGTTCTTATATGTTCTTTCATAAAACAAGACAAAATATCTTAGATCTTGTTATGTAAATGCAAGTTTTATTTTGAACTAGAGAAAAAAATGCTTAGGAAGAAATTCATTTTTTTTGCAGTGTTGCTGTGCCAATGCCAGTAATGAGACCGTCTCTTCTTGCTCATTTTGAATCTCAAAAGTCAAAGTGTTTTAATTTTGGTTTAAGTAAAGTTGAACTCAAATTGAAAACAGTACTAATAGGAAAGTAATTCAACCTACAGTAAGTTACTGGCAAACCTGCTGCAAAACTACAGCAAAGTTTTACATTGTATAACAAGTTTCCTGAAGTAGTTGTGTGCTATATTTATGTTCTTTTTTTGTTGCTTGAAAGTTTTTAATCTCTGTTGACTTAATGAAATGAAAAGTTATCAAATATATATGGGTTGTGTTCCACTAAACCGGGCAGTTATGTCCGGCCAAGTATGATGATCAGTGTGTAAAAAACATCCTAAAAAACCTTTACTGTCTGTTTATTACCAGGATGAAGAGATCCGCCCAAAGGCAACCGAAACCTGAAGAAAAGTGCTGGAGAGACAATTCAACAGTGTGATATTTTATATTGCTGTGTGATTCGACTCACGGAGGAATATGAAACGTGGACTCATTTGAATTAAAAGAGGCAAACAGCAGTGAAACCGCTATGATTGAGAAGAGTGAGCATTACCTGTGGAGGTCTTCTGGTCTCGCATGTGAAAATGTGTCAGTTTGCACATATCTTTGGTTTAGTAGCTCAAAGTATCACATACCGAACCATCTCTCTTTGTTAAAACTTACTAAATAGTTCTGTCACATACAACATTCATTTAAAAGTTCGTTTTGAGGGTGCAGATTCCACAGAAATGAATATTTACTTTAGATCAAAAAAATACATTTCAAGACACACCCCTACAGAAAAGCCACATGAATTTTGTGAAAATTCATGTTGCTTTTCTGTACAGGCAGCATCCTTAAGAAAGGTAGTAATTTACTTTATGGGGATATTTTTAGTCACAATGATCAATGGTGCAATAAAGTGTCAACAGTCATGTTTGCACGGTTAATACCAAATAAATGTACCACAAATAATGCGGTAAAATAGCACATATTGCTACAAATATAAAATACATTAAACAATATACACAAAACAATGAGCCCTACTAATTATACAAATCATTGGACTGCACATAGGTGACTAATGAAAAAAACACCACATTTAAACAAGATGGTTATTTAAAAAAACATTATGCATGAATGTTATTTTGCATATTTTGTATACTCCTACACTGTAACAAATTATTTTACTGCTTTATTTTGAAGACTGTTGGCGTATTTTAGTAATGGGGTAAATATGTAACATTAAAGTAACAAATTAAAAATGTTGAAAGCTGCAAAAGATTTATGTTAAATGAAAACGTGTAACTTTTACTTACCTTAATTTACAGTTGTTAGTGCCCCAGCAGTTTCTATGGGATTTTACAGTGTAATATGTTTTATTAAAGTGTCCCCCACTTTTCAGATTGTGCCTATTGAAATTACAACCTCTTATAGGGTGTGACATGTTTGGGTTAAAGGGATACTCATGTAAAAATGAAAATTCGGTCATGAATACTACATGTTATGCCTACAATCATTTGTCCTACTATGGTAGCCAATGATGTCCCAGGAATTAAATTGTTCCAAATATCTTTGTGTTCAACAGATTTTTGTTTGGAACAACTTGAGAGTGAATGTATGAATATTTGAACGGTTAAGGAACATTTTACCCCAAAAACAAAGAAAATACTGTATCATTTTTTACTCACCTTGTTTTATTTTATTCCTGAATATCAATATTCTGGACGGATGTTTTCTCTGCAATTAAAAGGAGAACTGGAGCTGTGAATTCACGAGTGGTTACACGGCCAGTATCCTGTGTGAAGTTCTGCAACCAAACATAAATGCATACATTTTTTTTTATAATTAAATAAGCTACACAAACCTGTTTATGATGTTAGCTACATCAAAAACGTTGTGTCACTGACAGAAAGTGACATACTTCTGTACTCATGAAACCTCACGACAATAATGTCATGTGAACCTGACTGAAGCACAAACTGCTGATGATTGAGACACTTTGAACAATTAAAGGCATGTCAATTATTTCACTTTACATATATTGAAGCAAAAAGAAGGTACATTGACAACTGTCACAATGACAAACATGAGCCACGATTTGCACATGCCTTGTCGGGAACTGTTGACAGTGTCTCCATCTAGTGATGAAGTACAAAAACAAGTCTAAAGCAAATCAAAAGTATCAGGCAAACAAGACTGTCACTGTACTGCCTCAAAAATCAAATCCTATACATTATTTTTCGTATTTGAAAATCCTAGTTCACGAAGTGTTATTAAAGAATTGGGGTGTACCGAGCACTGTAGTTCCGCATGCCAAAAATATGATCAACTAGGACACAAATTGTAGGTGCTTTGGATGGATTTTTGTGATAAAATATCCTAACTCTTGGCAGTCAGGTCTTTGCACTGTGAGCTACAGTATTTCAGTCATATGCATACATCATACTGCAAAAATGTATGCTATTTAAAACACAGTCTCCTGTGATGTCATTAACAGTCACTTACATAAACACATTGCTGAACGCATGTCCCGTCTATCGAAGAAATACACGCGTTATAAATACGAATAATGACCAAGCTGACCAAATCTTATGATTTTAATAGTACGTTTATTATGTATTAAACATATTAGACGGATCACATTTGTATCTATCAAAACGATCACTTGGCACAACAGTGCAATAAAAACCGAGGCATGGCAACACCTCAGCATTGCAAACATAGGAACACCTCACGTAAGACAAACAAATACTGCAGTGTATGTACAAACTTTTGTAACTAACAATCAGACTTCATTTTATATGTCCCTGGCGCTGTCGAACTCCTGGGCGATCTTCAGAGCGGTTGTATTGAGCCCGACTGACTGCATGTTGGTGATGATGGTCACCACCACCCCTTGTGGAGGGTCACGCTTCCCATCAGCGCCCTGTGAGCACTCTCTGGGTAACACCAGTAAAACGCTACTGGCCCCCACAGCGCCCCCTGTGTGCGAGACGTAATGTCTGCGATTGCGGCACTGGCCATATTTCTGCAGCTTCTCCACGACCAGCCATCCCTGGGCGTACATTCCGTCTTTATCCCACGATGCTTCGGTTTTGTCCACCGGCGCCCACATGGCTTTGACCGTCCGGGGTTTGAGGAAACCAGGGAGCAGTCCGTCTGTGTTTTTCAGTTCTGCAATCTGATAGCTGTAGAGCAAAGCGTTTCCAAAGACCAGAAGGTCCCCAACAGTGGACAGAAACCCACCTCCGGCCCATTTGTATGAATTGTCTACGTAGGGGCAGTTCACAATACGACCTTTCTTATTTAGATGGTAGAATCTGGAGGAGAGAGGTGATGTTATCGCATTTACCATCATTTGTGGTAACTGCTGCTTTAGCTCATTTAGGAACCTCTAATACAACATATTACATTTGCCATGTCACAGGTCTCACATTATATGTGTTACAAAACCTCAAAGTCATTTAGCAGACGCTTTTATCCAAAGCGACTTACAAAAAGTTCTGGGAGCAATAAGCGATATGTCATAAAAGAGCAATAGTACATTAGGTGCTAATACAAAGTAACTAGTTTCAACAAAAGCCAGACCACTACCCGTTGAGAGAAGAGGGTTAGTGTACTTTTTTTTATTTGTTACTCCCACGTTTCACAGGAAGAACCCTATAGCAGTTTCCGGTTGAGGAGACTTAAAGGTCCGGTTGAACGCACTGTTTCTGCAAATCTCATATTAATCTCGACTACCTACAACCTTGCAACCTTCGTATCTTCGAAGTGTATTTAGTTTGATCACATTTATAAAAGATAGATACAGCTGTACGTTTATTTTCGAAAACAGACAACATCCTGGGATGTGCAGGTGGAAGAACTAAATCACAAGCTCACAGTACATCATCCCATTAGCCCTGCATAACTGTTTTGATTCACTATAAGTTTGTGTTGTTCACATTATGCACGTACGTGCCGATTGCCAACAAAGCACAGACATATGACTTAGTTTGACTTACTGTTGCGGTGTGGTTCCTGACCGGCATCTTTTAGTGCTCCATCTATCAGTTTCAAACGATCTCCAAATCTAGCGTTATATCCACAGTTTTAACATCCATCACTAAAATGCCATGAACAAACAAACACACCTCAACTTCTCTCACTATAGCAAGAGTAACGAGCTGCAGGCCCACAGCGCAGCCAATCTTGACATGGCACAGCCAATCTTGATGGTAAGCAGGTCTTCCTATCACTCGTCGGTTGACGCGTGGGCGTGCTTTAAGGGACTAAAAAAAGATGTTACGTAAAAAATGTTATGTTCGAAAAAAACTTTCCAAAACCTATACGAACCTAGGGGGAGCGTATCAAGCACAGAAATAATACCTAATACGTCAGCATGTTTAACATTGTAAAGAAAAAGCGTTATAAGTTTACAAGTCGTCATAACATTCAAATACGGTAGAACACCACTTCTATATACCACTGCGGTGTGCCGCAATGTACAGCATCTGCTAAATTTAACTATTTTCTCAGTTTCCATTTCTCTCTGCTTTAGGTCTCCCCTTACGGAAAAAGCCTAGGGTTGTTCCTGTGAACATGTGAATATAGCCCAAACGTGCGCATACTGTATAGACCATACTGAAGCCAATAGAGACCAGCAAGGTCAACAAACAGTAATCTAAATATATACTGTACGTACATACATCCAAAATTTAATTGTAAATAAGATTATATGCAAAATTCCTAAAATCATGAACACTTATATACAACATTTACTCAAAATAATTATCCATCGACAAGCCCCCTTGTGGATTCTGGAACCAAATCCAGAGAAACTCCCCGTATTTTTTGAAGTGGTCCTGATCATTGGTTTATATAAAAAAATTTGGGCATCATGGACATAAAAACATTCAGCAAATACCGATTAGACTGTATTTGAGAGAACAAGCCATATCTAAGGACCAGAATATCAACATAGATTTGAATGGTAAGCATTCACATACGTTATGAATAATATTTTTATGCACAAGAATGGAGAATTTCAACATGATTTCAGCATCTCTTAAAGTACCTTGAGCGGTTGTAAATGATGGGGTCGTTCTCATCCGGAACGGTGTTGAGCATGCCCAGCTCGCGGAACATCATCATCATGTGGTCGAGGAAGCGCCGACCGGTTGCACTCTCCACCACGGCGCTCAGCAGTGTAAAGGCATGTGTCGAATACAGGAATGTAGTACCTAGGGTCAGAGAACGACACTTTCATGAATTTTATTGCTATGTTTTGCAAGAAAAAGTATGATAAAACCCCCCATATGATCTGTGTAGCCATGTGATAGCTTTGTGTTAAGAACAAAAAAGATACTTAAATAAAAGGTGCTGTCCTTTTGTGTTCCTGTTTCTTTTCCATTAGAATATCATGAAGATAAATAATAAAAAAGTTTACCCAGAAATTAAATAATTTTTTTAAGTCAAGATGAAGAGATCTAGAAAAAAATCCTTACAATGTGTAGTGGACATTCAGTTTAAATACAATTTGGGAGACATTAACTATGCTTTGTTCGATGCATGGACACAAGCATACCGGGTTTAAAAATCAAAGGATCGTCTTTGAATAAATCCAAAGCCTGGATGACATTCTCAAAGGTGTCTTTGAGGTAGTACTCCTTCTGCTCAAACTCTTTTTTTCTCTGACGTCCTTTAGCCTCTTTGCTTTTAGCGCTGCTGTCCTCTGTTTGTGGCTTCTCTTTGTTTTCGCCAGTGTCCTTCTCGTCTTTCTTCTCTGAGGGCTTCAGAAGCCGCTTTGCTTTCTCTTTGTCCTCTCTCACTTTCTTAGCGTCTTTTTCGTAGTGACGGATGCCACTCAAGTGAGACAGAAGCATCCGAGATGTTATCGTGACCTGGTTTAAGGACAAATTCCGAAACACTTTGGCTATGAGTTACACAAAATCGCAAATTGAACCAAATAAAGTAAAAACAGATGCACTCACTTTTTCTCCCTCAAATATTTTTTCTGGGAACTCAGGGACGTACTTTTGCACAGGGGCATCAAGATTTATCTTGCCCTCCTCCCAAAGTCGAGCAATGGCTGCCGCGGTCAGAGGTTTACTGATGCTGGCGATTCTCATGACTGTTTCTGGACTACAAGGCACTCTGTTCTCCAGATCTGCATAGCCAACCCCTACAAAACAGCATTCATAGTCTTGTAACATTTATAGCCATTGAACAGCTATTAGAGTTTGAGATTAAACTAGGTTTAAATGTGAAATAAAAGACAGAAACCCAGAGATATACCTTCACACCAGACTGGACTGCCATCCACAGAAACACCAACAACTATCCCTGGAGCTCCAACTTCATCCTGAAAAATCATAGAATTTCATATCCGTAGGTCATTCTGAACTTTACTGTAAGACATTTGGTAAAATAAAGCAGTGGGTCAGTCATATTTCATCCCAAAATATATATATATATAATATATATTTTAAATACTATATATAATGTTTATACATGATATAAAGTTTTAAGATTTTGTGTAAACAGAGAATATGTATATATACATATATATATATATATATATATATGCATATATACACTGCTCAAAAAAATAAAGGGAACACCTGATCATCACAGCTCAACACCAAGTCAGTTAACCCTCAGGACTATCAATGAACCATTTTCACTAGTTTTGGTGCAAATAAAAGTGACAACAGGTACACTGGAGAAGAAACAATAAGGGTGGTCTGGGGAGGACCATTCTCAGAGGTTCTTAGAGACCTCCACGTGCTATGACGTATTGGGATGAAATCCTCAACTCTATTATCAGATCTTATGCTGGTGCAGTGCAGAGCCCTCCTGGTGCAGGATAATACCCGATCTTATATGCCAGAGTCTCTAGGCTGTTTCTGGATGATGAAGGCATTGATGACACTGACTGGCCCCTCACGTTCCCCAGACCTAAATCCAGTTGAGAACCTCTGGGATCTCATGTATCCAAAGCCATTAAGTAGCACCATAGACTGCCCAGGAGCTCACTTATGCTCTGATCCAGGTCTGAGAGGAGATTTCACAGGAGACCATGTGCCATCTCATCAGGAGTACACCCTTGACATTGCAGGGAGTTCATACGGGCACGTAGGACCATGCACATTACTGACTAACATTATGAGTTACTGTGGTAAAACTTTCAAAGTTGAATGAGCCAATATTTCATTTTTTTACAGTGATTTTACTGTAAATCATGCCCTGGAGGTGTTTATAATTTTGGCTTTCATTGACCATTGGCACATTACTTTGTTCTCGCAAGTTATGCAAAGTATGTATGTAAAGAGATTTAACATGGATTTTTTATTTAGATCTAATATAGTGTGATTTAGGTGTTCCCTTTATTTTTTTGAGCAGTGTATATATATTTTTTTTTTTCATACCATATATTCAGACTTTCATTCCATATATTAAACCAATCATATATATTCATACTGTCATTTCATAGTTTGTTTCCATATATTCAAGTTTCTATCCTTTCATTCCATATATTAAACCAATCATATATATCCATACTGTCATTCAATAGTTTCATTCCATATATTCAAGTTTCAATCCTTTCATTCCATATATTAAACCAATCATATATATCCATACTGTCATTCAATAGTTTCATTCCATATATTAAACCAATCATATATATTCACACTGTCATTTCATAGTTTGTTTCCATATATTCAAGTTTCAATCTATATATTCATTATTTCATTCAATATATTCTATTTTCATTCAATAGTTTCATTCCATATATTGCTACTTTCATTTAATAGTTTCAAGTTTCAATCCTTTCATTCCATATATTAAACCAATCATAAATATTCATACTGTCATTCAATAGTTTCATTCCATATATTCAAGTTTCAATCCTTTCATTCCATATATTAAACCAATCATATATATCCATACTGTCATTCAATAGTTTCATTCCATATATTAAACCAATCATATATATTCATACTGTCATTTAATAGTTTGTTTCCATATATTCAAGTTTCAATCCATATATTAATTATTTCATTCAATATATTCTATTTTCATTCCATATATCATACTGTCATTCAATAGTTTCATTCCATATATTCAAGTTTCAATCCTTATATTCATTATATCATTCAATATATTCTATTTTCATTCCATATATTCAAGTTTCAATCCACAT
This sequence comes from Barbatula barbatula, assembly GCF_947034865.1. Classification (NCBI taxonomy): domain Eukaryota; kingdom Metazoa; phylum Chordata; class Actinopteri; order Cypriniformes; family Nemacheilidae; genus Barbatula; species Barbatula barbatula. Next base: position 8,123,002 of record NC_136788.1, read on the forward strand.
ATTCAGAGTTTCATTCCATATATTAAACCAATCATATATATTCATACTTTCACTCAAAAGTTTGTTTCCATATATTCAAGTTTCAATACTTTCAGTTTTCACGATTTTCATAAACATTCAGACTTTCATTCCATATACTCAACCAATCATATTATAAATACCTAAATTTCTCACACACGCACGCGCACACTTTTTTAAAAATAAACTATCGCGTTTTGTTAAATAAACTATTATGTTTACGTTTCGTTAAATAACATTACCGTCAACGCAAATTAAAGCAAGAAAAGGAGTTACACAAATACCAAGGTTGATGTGATACCTGTACCTTTATCCGCTGTATCAGGTCTCTGCTGGTTTGTATAGCGGCTGTGTACTTTGTGTCAGTCTGAGTTCTGTTTGTTTTTTTCTGCACGTCACATTCACAGCGTTCGGACACAAAGTCGCCATATTTCAGACCCAGAGCCAGAACAAAACCTGTCCCGATGCCCAGTAACCACAAGGACTGTCTGTTGTTGGAGAAATCAGATCTTCTCGGTGTCGACATGAATCTTCGCATCATTAACTGATCTCTGTACTTCAATCTGGAAGTCAACAAAGACACGAAGCGCTCGGATTTTTCTGCATTGTATTTGCATCTGTGTGTGCATTTGAATCCCCTTGATGAACACAGTAGCCGATACATGATTGATTTACAATTAATAATATACTCCGTGTGTTTAAAAAACAATAAAAAAAGGACTACAAGAATTCACGCTAGTTTGAAGGTAATGCACACAGGTCTAAACAGCTTGCATTATTTACCAGAATAAAAGCCATGCGTCGATTTATATGTCAAATAATTGGAAAAGGCTATAACATATATAAAAATAAATATTACATTTATTTTAGAATTAATAAGTAATAAATAATCAATTTCTCAGCTGGAGCATTTATGCTTTGACTGCCCCAGACGTATAAAGACCTTTATTATAAAGAATTCGGATGCGTCTTACAAGTCAGCTGATGACGTACGGCAAGCCAATCAGACGTCAGGAATCTGCCGTGCAAATTGAGACTGCAATCTACTTCCGCTAAACAAATGTCCGTGTAACAAGTTGCATAAAAATGTTTAATATTTATATATACACTCATCATAAAAGATCGATCAACATATTGCACTGTATTTTAAACGACTTGTTTCAAAGAACAGTTTGTAAGACAACAACACGATCACTTATCCTTTATTATTTAATGTGATTTCTGATTGATTGAACCGTGAATATGTCCATTGTACTTATAATCTGTTTATAATGAAAATGCAATTAAAGAGGTGAAAGTATTTTAATGCATTTCACAAAAACAGGTTTACTTTGTTTCTGCTTATTGTTTGTGCGTTCATTGGTTTCATTTGAATAGGTCTGCATAACCTATGTATTGGTTAAAAAGTGAGTATATCTGGTATCTAAAGTACACAGTCGACTGTTACATGACAGACATAGACTCTGATAGTTTATTTACATTTTAAATGGTTGATAAAGCTCGAGTCAATAAACCGATAAGGCATCATAACCTTGCATGGTAGTAACACAATGACCAACAGCACCTGTGGCATATATTTAAACAATGTAGTCTTGACATTACAAAAAATTACATTACAAAGGTATGGTTTTGTAATCATGTGGTTTTAACGGTGCAAACATACAGAAGTGGACATGAAAGGTGTTGCATGCTTTTTAAACACTCCATATATATACACATATGATGTTTATGCAGAGAAATATGTTTATGCAGAGAAATGGCTTCAGATTTTAAAAAGTCAGTTAACAGACATGACTACCTTGTTAACATTAATGAAGTCGTACTTCCTTAACTGTTCATTTGTCTGTGCACCAATACCAAAATATATCAGTGTGTTTTAATCCTCCCCTTCTACAGGAGAGATATGATCATCCATGAAAAAACCCACAACACATTCTTGCATTGAGGCTCAGCCAACAGAAGCAAATATTTAAATGTAGGCTAATACAGGAAGCATTCATTTAATAGGCAGATGGGCTGATTAACATTTGTTAGGTAACATAGTCTCTGCTATTGGCAGAATGAGTGTGGGAAGATAAAAGCCTCTGTGGTGAATGTGAAGGTTGGAGGGAACAAAATGAAGCGTTGAGAAAAAAACAGACCCCCAGGCTTTAGAAAATGTCAAGCGGAGTGGTTTTATTTGCATTTTACCTTTGTACATTTTATTTGACATACATTTAATACACCTACATTTAAAATGACTAAAATGAACGAGGCACAAAAAATATGATTTCATCATACTTTTCCCAATTCAAAATGAAGGCATTTGGAACCACGTGGGTTTTGGCGTGAATCGCACAGACCACCCAATAACGCATTTGCGAATCATGTTGCCTGGCATTTTGAAGAAAGTAGACATTTAAGGGTGTGGGGTAAGGGCAAAACAAAAATAAATAAAAGTTGTGTAAATAAGTCCCTTGGGCTAAATATTGGCACATAGAATAACTCAAATTGAAATAATCATAAACCTATAAGCGTCAAACTGCTAGACGTCTGCCTTCACAGTAGCACCAGCATACACAGGACAACCTAATCCCATGTACACTAAAAGAAAACCTTGCAATTTCAATTAAACTTGGCTTTAGACTCAAATGTCCACAATAACAGCAATGTTCATATATTGATTTAAGTGCAATTGTTGCAAACTTTGTTTTCTTCGTGCACAACCAGAATAAAACAAACACGTACCATACCATTACCTTAAAACATACAACGCATGGAAAACGAAAGCGTTCGTAACAAATGGCACATGGTTATTCCATCTGATAACTGTCAGGACAAAAAAACAAAAACACTCAATGATAACAAAATGCAGACATCATTGTGTGACCAGGTTGTTCACATGTTATTGAGCTCCAATAGAGTCTGTTCCAGCATCTGGTTCATTTCAAGATTTTCTTCTTTAGCATGTGAGAGCTTCTCTGTTAGAACATCAAGCAAAAAAGGCATTAATATTAATGCAAAGCATGTAGGACATACCATGCAGTGGGTTTCTTGAGACAGTCATAAAAACCCAGTTGTAATAACAAGACATTCTGTCTGTGGGATATCATGCATCACCGGTCAATAGTAATGAATTTCACACAATAAACGCATGCTTTAAATGAATAAATACATGTAACTAGCTGACACTGAATATAGATATACTCGATATACACTTTATACTGTATTGTATATAGAGACAGTTATAGTCAAGTGCTGACTCTTGCATAAAGCAAAATGGCTTTGGAAATCATCCTGATTATCTTAGTAGCCGTTAAGGATACGCACGCTGCCTTCAAGTCTGAAAGTTGTAATTACGAAGATGCAATTTTTTGCTCCCGACAGAAATGGGACGTTAGTGCATCACAAAGAATATGCACATTGCTTGCAAAGTGGCACTTTCACAAGGAATTATGGGAAATGTAGTTGCTGTGAAATCTCGTCACCTGACCAGCACCACTTAATCATTAACAATTATAAATCAATATCTTTTTTACATGCATCTGCAGTTGCGACATTGCGGTGGCGCCATCGCAAGCTCATCTCATAAAAACGATTTCAACAGGGCTTGAAGGCAGCAAGAAAATCCTCCGGCCACAAACATTCAAGCACAAAATTCACATCAGACACCATTCAGAAGTTCACACTAGTTATAGTCCTCATTCAAAGCCATTCTTAGCTCATTAGATAGAAGGCGGTTTCTCTCCAGTTGCTGGTAGAGACGGTCTACAGGAGCAGTCAAGGCAGCAGGTTAAGAAAAGGGAGAAAGAATAGTGTGAAATAGCAAGACGGACAGTAGAGCAGATCAAGGATGCAGAAAAGTTAGTTTGCATTGGTTGAAACACTGAAAGGCACACGTCACAGATTGAAACAAACCTTAAAGACTGGAGGAAAGTTCTCATCGGAGGACTTTTTCAGGAGGTCATAGCTAGTGTTTGTAAAGGTTAACATACCGGGGCAATATTTGAGTTTAAACTTGCATACCTCTGGAGAACATGTAAACAGTAGATTAGGATCATAGAGGGAGCTCTGAGCAAACAATAACATGGTGGGACAAATATCAGGGGTTCTGCCTGATCTTTAGTTCAAATGCTCAAAACCCTTTCACAAAATTCTAGAATTTTTCAAACCACACACTAAAATGAATTTGAAACTATATAACTGTAACAAAATAAAATGCAAGGATATGACATCACTTATTTTGCTGACCAATTCATAATTGTTCTAGAATCACTAGTAACCCGTTAATCCTATTCGCTCAAGTATCAAATCAACTTAATATAAATAGGTTTAAAAAGTCCAAGCGGGTTGCAATGCCAAGGGTTTCTTGGTAGTCAATAGCAAATCCAAAAGTGTCTAGAATATTGAAAAAATAATCTGATTGCAATAAACCCCTAAATAAAATATATTATAAATAACTTCATATTTAAAGATCCAAAGTATGACATTTAGCAGCATCTTGTGGTGAGGTTGAACTGGAACTAACGGCTCACTCCACCCCTGCCTTTCAAAGCACTTTCGGAGGATGACCGGGACGAAAATGTGTCATCACATTTTCGCTTCTTTAACGAAGGAGATAACGTATTTATAAAGAACATATTCTCTAGAGCGGTTTGTCTGTTTAGGGCTCCTAATAACGCTTCATTATGAAAGGTCTTTATACACCTCTGAACAAATATGTTTGTATATTACAATACTCTGTCAAAATATACTCCTAAAACTTAACTTCCTAACTTGTAACTGGGTCCTAGGACTTACAAGTGTTTTCCTTCCTTTCCCACTTACAATTTTATCTGCCTATGTTTTAGATCTACATGTTCTAAACTTAAACATAACCTTATAACATTTACATCACCAGACACCAACATGTGAACTGCACATCTTTGCTATTCATAATAATACACAACAGTGAATTTGACCTCTGTTGCTGGTACTTCTCTACTAGAAAACACAGAGTAACAGGTTATGTGCGTGGTTTAGGAAACAGAAGATACGGGTTACCTGTGTGGTTTAGGAAACAGAAGATACGGGTTATGTGCTTGGTTTAGGAAACAGAAGATACAAAGACTACCTCCATGAAGCTATTATAAACGCATGGAAATTTGAATGGGAGGAAAGGCTAAATTTGCCTAATATGTAAATGCAGGTAAACCGAAGTGCTTCGAAATGCTCCCCACATGTAGATGTCAAATTCAACGAATTCTCTTTGGTTTATAACATTTATATAATCAAATATGATGCCCACTGTCTACAGTGAGGGGAAAACTTTTTTGATCACCTGCTGATTGTTGATCAGTTGCCAGTTTACAAAGAAATTAAGGGTCCATAATTTATATGGTAGGTTTATTTTAACTGATAGAAACCAAATATCAACTAAAAAAAATCTGAGGAAAGAATGTATATAAAGGTAATACATTGATTTGCATTTCAGTCAGTGAAATAAGTATTTGATCCCCACCAAGCAGCAAGAATTCTGGCTCCACAGATTGGTTATGTGCCTATATGGACCACGGAAGAACCTTCTTAAAATGACAGAACTAATCAAAGTCAGTTTGTTATGTATATAAAAGATGCCTGCCAACAGAATCTTTATCTGTCATTTCAACCTCTCCACCACCATGGTCAAGACCAAATACGTTTCAAAGGATGTCAGGGACAAGATTGTAGACCTCCACAAACCTTGAATAGGCTACAGAGAGAAGCTTGGTTTGCAATTGGTTAATTTATTATTAGGAAATACAAAAAACTTGGTCTGGAGCTCCCTGCAAGATTTCCTCAAGATGGTTAAAGATGAACAGGAGAAAGGTTAAAGATCAGCCCAGAACTTGTCAGTGAGTTCAAGACAGTTGGGACCACAGTTAACAAGCAAAACATTGGTAACACACTGTCACAATAGATTGAAATCCTGAAGCACCCGCAAGGAAGTTTGACAGAAGAGGGTTTGGAGAAAGTGCTGTGGTCAAACAGGAAGAAAATGTACTCCTGTTTTTGGAGGGAGAGAATTGCTGGCTATGACTCCAAGAACACCATCCCTACAGAGAAGCATGGTGTTGGAAACATTATGCTTTTTCTCAACTCGGGTACAGGATGACTTCACCGGCTTGAGGGGCTCAGGGACGGGCCCATGTACCGAGAACCTCATCCACTTAACTAGACCACTGAAAATGGGTCGTGGATGTGCCTTTAACATGGCAAAGACCCGAAACATATTGCCAAGAAAACCAAAGAGTGGCTTAAGGAGAAGCACGTTAAAAGTCCCAGCCAGTCTCTAGACCCTAGGCCTATAGACAATCTGTGATAGAGGCTAAAACTCCAATTTGCTGAGCGACAGCCAAGAAACCTTATAGATATACAGAGGACAGGACTCAAATGTATCCTGACACATGTGCAAACCTGGTGAGAAGCTATCAGAAATGTCAGACCTCTGTGCTTGCTAACAAGGGTTTCAAAGTTATGTTTTGCTCGGGATCAAATACTTATTTCACTGACTGAAATGCAAATCAATTTATAACCTTTATAATCACAATTTTACCCTGACTGAGATATTCTGTATCAGTTCAAATAAACCTACCATTAAAAAAATATATACCCTTCATTTCTTTGAAAGCTGGCAAACTTACAAAAAAGCAGGGGATCAAATTATTATTTCCCCCACTGTATATTAACAATATGACACAGCCTTGAGCACCTTATTTCTTTATATGTATATTCAGCAACTAATTAAAGTAAAATTAAACAAGTGAACAGTAACAATGTTGCTATTCAATAAAAACGAATCCATGACTGCGGATCAATAATACAAATAAAAGCTCTGTGAGGAGGTCATAGTTGTGCTTTATCTTAAATAAAGCATGGCTATTAACCAATCAGCATCCAGGACCAGATACGGTTTTATAATGAGAAATCCATGACTTCCAGCGATTCTTGACTTTATTAGAGCCACATAGGACACACAAATGAACAGGAAACAAAATGACAAGGAAAAGATTTACATAGAAAGTTTAACTTAAAGCAGAGAATGAAGATTCTGTACAAGAGATGTGAAATAAAACACAATGGAGACGGGGAGGGCAAGAGTATGACAGGAAATGAGATGCCAGAAAAAGCGGAGAGATGCCGTTCAGCCGGGGGGAGGCGTCGTTGAAGTGATGCGAACGATTTATCTGCGCAGGGAGGGGAAGAAGTGAAAAAAGTGGTGATGGAAGAGCCAATCGTGGGACAGAATCTATCACCAAACAAAATAGAAAAGAGCCACTGCACACAAATTCTGTCATCGTAACTAACCCTCTTGTCATTTCAAACCTGTGTACCTTTGTTCCGTAGAACACAGATGATATTTGGAAGAATTGGTAGCCGAAAAGTGATGGCACCCATTCACTTCTATTGTATGGACACAAAACCATTGCAAGTCAATGGGTGCCGTCACTGTTCGGTTAACGGCATTCCACAAAATATATTTTGCGAAAGTAATCCAGGTTTACTGACAAGAGGGCTGAGTAAAGAGTCACACGCAAATCTGATATAGTTAAGTATCAGCAAGTGTATTCAAATATGCAGTGGCCAAAAAGCGGACTTGCGTGGCTGACTTACCAAGCAGCGCTTAGTAATATCCGAAAAAAAAAACTAACATAGCATCAACATTAAACATGATGCAAAGATCCAAACGGCAGGCTTTGGGCCTGTCTTTTCAGAAGACGGCCTTGTTAGCAGCACATGAATTAAAATCTTTAGAAATGGACAAGTGAAAAGAAATCACACAGAAAATACAGAAAATCCATAACATGCACTGGGGTTAAGACTTAAGGGATGCAAGTAAGGCTGGGCTGGGTTCAATGTTCCTATATTGCGAAAACTGTCCTTTATCATTTGATATAGATTTGATCTCAATTATAAATGCTGCTACATAGTCAAAAATAAAACAATATTGTGGTTTATGGTTGTTTTCTTTCTTGCCCAGCCCTAGCACAGCATATACTGAATAACTAAATTAACTGAACATATGAGAGTTAGAAGCTATTTGTTCCTCCACAATTTCTTGAACAAGGTAACAATCCGAAACCACACAAAATAAATTCCACAACATAAGAAAAAGAGCTCCTATCCACTGCTTCTACAAGCCATGGTGCCTGCGGTGGAACACCCAAGGGTGAATTTGCTATACCCAAATGACCTAACTTGAATAACAGTAAAATGAACCATGGTTCTTGTAGAATCACAGAGATAGCAGACGGTTTAAAACAGAAAACTATCGCAGTGAGTGAATGAAAGGAACAAGACCACATTCAGAGAGGGCATGAGATGTGGGATTATGGGTAATGGGGTGGGGCATAAGCACATGCCAAGGGTGAATTACATTGATGTCATGTCGTTGAGAGCGTGGTCGAGCTCCTCGCTGATGGCTTTGTACTTGAGTTTCTGGGAATACAACTCATCTATTGGTGTGTTTTGGTGGAGAGGAGGGTGGACAGGGAGGGAACGGGTGTGGGGATAAAAAGAAGTGCAGAAATGAAGCATCCAGTCCAGCAGCAAGACAGGTCCAAGTGAACAGAGAGACAGACACCAAGACAGTGACATGAAGATAGTAGGGAAGGAAAGAAAAAATTAGGTTATAGTGGAATGGAGAATAAATAAAACAAGAATATAATAAGTCTTCATACAATGGCCTCCACAGATACACTACGATATACAGACTGACAAAGTCAAACGATTAGTCACATCTTGAAAAAAGTGTGTACTATACATATTCATATTGTTTTAATAAACAGATATGTACACATAACACGTAAACATATTTAGGAAATATTAACATTTTTAATTTTCATTACTCTTCTCCAAACTTTGAATAGGACCTCTTCGCTTGTGTTTCATAGAAGTTAGTCGTACAAGTTTGACCAATCCAGAACGAGTAAACGATAATTTTACTTTTGGGTGTAATATCCCTTTAAGACATCCCTGTAACTGATGTTTCTCTGATCAGAACCAACACAATGACATAGTGCAAACACTCTTATCCCCGTCATGATGGCCTTATGAAAATTAATTTAGGCTTGTGTAAACCCAAATAAGCAGGACAGGCGAACATCATTTAACACCACCTCATAAAATCCCGGACCAAACAGCCCTGGTATCATCTCGCAAAACAATGAAAACTCTGTCTGTGCATCTGAACAATGATCTGTCTTTTCTAAAAACGTAATGCCTGAATGAATAAGAGTCGAAAGAAGGCCAGCGGAGCAAAAGGTTTGAGAAACAGTAGTGACAGTAGTGAAATGTGAGGTTAAAAGCATAACGTATGTATGAATGAGGCCATGAAATGAAACCATTGAGAAATTAGAGTGAACCAAACCATACCTTCAAGGTCATCGATGGTCTTCTCAAGCTTGGCGACTGATCTTTCAGAAAACTCGGCGCGGGTCTCAGCCTACAGAAAAAGTGTTGTCATTCAAATATTTCAAGCAAACCTTAAACACACGCATGCAAAGACACGCATCCGCTCGCACACAATAACAGACAAGGATCGGTGTGATAGCATCTACCACACAATGTAGAGAAAATGTGATTAATTGAGAAGAGATTTCACCACAGTAGATATATTTGTGATACTATCAGCCAGCAATAGTGCTTTACATCTTTATCTCAAGTGCGGCCACAGGAAATGTGCTCATCGGCTATTACAATGGCTTTAAATCTAAATCATGCAGACAGGAAGTGAAATTGAATTTCATTCGTATTATTTGTCCATTAAATATAATAGTGAATATTACGGGAAACTAAAATGTGACATTGTGATAAGATGTTGGTCATAAGTGGCCAATGCTTAATATAAACACGACTGAAGTCCTCGGATAAAGATCTGCACATCTCACCTCCTTCAGTTTATCGGTCAGGACCTTGATCTCCTCCTCGTATTTGTCCTCCTTCTGTGAGTACTGTAGGAATCACAAGAACAAACGTAAAGACCCAAACCAGCACACCGACCACACAAACCACTTCAAGGAACAATAACAGTTCCCCAAAGGTTTTATCTTACTATCATCTACTTACTATCACAATCAAATATTTGGAAATCAATGTGTGACTCTTAGAAGACCCACAAAACAACAATTTCAAATCGATGAATGTAAGTTACAAGATTATAACCATTCCTGCTGAAAAGACCAGCATAAGTATATCTTCCTCTTTCTTTGACCAGCATCACCTAGGCGGCTAACCATTTTCTGGCTTTCGTGAGGAAAAGCACATATGTTCTGGTCAACCAGCAAAATACATATTGGAAACATTGCCCTAACACCATGCAGGTCTAAAATAGTATACGCTCAATACGCAATAACCTCAATTACACAACTCTATCAATACATCAGCTTGATTGCAAAGATGGCTTCTCAACCTGGAAACATACTGGTTATCCCGGTTTGGTCAGGAGGAGGGGGTGGACTGTATGCCCGGTGCAAGCAGCACACCTACCTTCTCAGCCTGGGCTTCCAGGGACTTCAGGTTGTTGGTCACAGTTTTCAACTCTTCCTCAAGCTCAGAGCATTTGCTGGCGTTTTACACAAAGAACGCAGAGGCAGGTAAACACCAAGAGGAACGAAGGGAAAAGTAGAGGAAAAGGCCCAGAGGCAGGATGGATAGAGAAACACCAAAGGACCAGGAGAAGGGAGAAATAAACACAAAGACCCAAAAATCAATCAAAAATCTGGAGTGAACGGGTAGGGGAGCCAACAGCTCAGCAGAGATGTTGCACGGCGATGAAACCCAATCTATTTAACAGCAGCATGCAAGAAGCAAATTGCAGCATTCCTGCTTTGTTAGAAGGGCATGAACCCATTAGTGTCAAGATCTCAAGGGGACCCAAAAATTCACCCAGAAATGCATCATGTGGCATTCAAACGTTTGGAACAACATGAGATGTTTCATTTTGGGGTATAAGGGTAACAAAAAGAGCCTGAAATAGCCAAATATATAACTGTAGTCATGTTACACACTACTAATCCTTAACACAAACGGATGCAACGATCGGATTCTCATATCTTGTTGGGGACATCACCCTGCATTTCTGAATGATGGTTTCTTACACAAAAACGATGCGCAGAAAGCCGGAGAAACGGTGTGTTAGGGTACGACAGGGCACATGAGGTCAGGAAGCAGAGGAGATTGTATATGCGAGCTAACGATTCATGTGCAGTACCTGTTCTTCTGATGCTTTTGATGACTTATAGCTTTGGTCCAACACCCTGACCTCTTCTTGTAATCTTCTGAGACGTCTGTTAGTGCGTGCAGGGGCGCAAGGCCGTTCCAAAAAAAGGGCATGCAAGTTAGCGGAGCATGCAAACAAAAATAACCAAAACAAAGGGATGTGAAGCAGGAATTAGGTATTAGCTAATATGGGAGTCATACGTCTAGGGGGCACACAAACACACAAGCACAACACTCTCAATGTTAAATCAACAAATAGTGTGTCCGGTCCCAAATTGCGTGTTTTGTTTCCAAGCTGGTCCAAAAGGTACACAGAACAGTTACGTGGAACGCGGTCATTTTGGGTCTCATTGTTACTCATGTTTTTAAAGCATTGGTACTGCAAATGTTGAAATAACCATTTAGCTGAGCTCATTAACAAAGTGACCTATAAGAAGGTGCTGGGGCGGGGCATGCATCTGCATCACCCCATTACCTTTTAAGTGATAGTTCACCCAAAATTTTAAATTCTGTCATCATTTACCAACCCTATTGTCATTTCAAGCCTTTATGACTTCTACATAAAAGATATTTTGAAATGACAGGAGGGTGAATAAATAAAAAACATCTTTATTTGTGGGTAAACGGTCACTTTAATGTGACACAAACCAGTCACAGATCTCTAAGAAAATCCTGGAAGTGTTAAACATCCATTTAACTTAAGAACCTCTGGAGCGACTAATGTTAAGAAATAACATTATGTAAAATACTACTAAACGTAGAGAATGACGAATTTTTGTCCAGGCATCAAAGACTATTTCACTCCACATTTGTTTCTGAATGCACCCGGCGTGTGCGGCTCAACAGAGCCTGAAAGGTTGTGCGTGTGTGTGATTCAGGCATGTGCATGAATGTATGTGTATAGGGTTTAAAGAACATGCAATGGGCTGTAAGAACACCCCGTACCCCTCAGACAGCTCGGCACGTTCTTCTGTACGTTCCAGCTCACCCTCAACGATCACCAGCTTACGGGCCACCTGCGCACACACACACATCAGATGCGACAATTACACACTGCTGTTCTTAAACCCAATTACACATATGAGAATCACTTCCTGTTCATACAAAGGAACTTAACACTCATTAATACTAAAATACAACACGTCTGTAAAATGTTCATGCATCTGGTTCACACTTTATGTGCGAAAGGTCATGTGACTCGGGTTGGGCAGGAAGTGAGTGCTTTTATTTTCTCGTGTGTGGCCTGATGAAACTTGCCTCCTCATATTTGCGATCAGCCTCCTCAGCGATGTGTTTGGCCTCTTTGAGCTGGATCTCCTGGATCTCCATCTTCTCCTCATCCTTCATTGCCCTGTTCTCAATGACCTTCATGCCTCTAGAGATGGAAAAGGAGAGGAGATATAAATGTGACCAAGGAACCCATCTTCAACATTATTCAATCAAGATCAATATCTTGCCTCGAATCGCACAAAATTAGTCAGTTTGGCGTCTTTCAGTTCAATTTAAACCGTTATTTTCAAAACCCTTTTGGTTTCCTGTGTTGTCAGAATAGTCGGTTGTCAGAACAGATGAATGGGGAATGGAAAACTGTGCAATGTGTTTGCACTTAACCATACGAGCAGGTCTCAGTACAGAGTGGCTCTATGTTGGGACAGAGGGCTTCTGTGTGGGGAAACAAAGGAAGGGAAACGCAGCCTAGTGCCTTTACAAATTGCTGTTTATTCAGGGAGCCGATGACTCTACGTAAACAGCTCACGTCAGTTGTTTATGTCAAAAACAGCATCGACGATACACACAACTACACCCTTCAATGCTTTCGAGCAAGTGTCCAATCAATGCTTTACTAAGTAAAAACAAACACAAAGTTACAACTACAACAAAGCTCATGAAGGCTAACCAAAGACACAACCTTCTGCTTTGCCCTCAAGTTCATGCTGTAGACAGCAGTATTTCAAGGACATTAAACACTAGCAAAGTGTCCAAACAATGACATTCTAAAAAAACAATTAATTGCTTTATGGTGTTTGTAAGTCATCTGCTAAATGCTTCAATGTAAACTGAAGAAAATAGAAAACAACTTGAACATGTCAAAAAACTTTTTACGTACTGATACTGAAATAAAATATTTAATATTAAACAACACCTATGATTCCGTTACCCTTCAAACTGAAATTGATTTCATACTGAAATCAAATCAAAATATCCGAAAACACGTCAATTTCGCAAAAACTTATACTAGCAAGCTGTTTTCAGGCAATTTGACAAAAGAATATTTCGCATTTACTTCGCAGTAGGTGGCAGTTTCCACTTCTAAAGTTGATTCGAAACTCTCCATAAAACCCAAAGTTGTTGTTTGGCAAGAATGACTAATGCAACTGAAATTAAATTTTCAACTTGTTGTAAGAGCGTTTATGTAAATGTCATAATTTTTTATATTGACATTTAGAAAATAATGCATACGTTTTACGCATATCTGTAATGGAAACCCAGCTAATGTGTACAAAACACTCATGAAGGCTAGCTTAAAACAGTCCCACACATCGATCCGCAATGATGTTCTTTAAAACATTTGTCCAGTCAGTGCCTCTCTAAATAAAAACCAAGGCAAACTATTTGTAAAAAACATCACAACTAGGTTTACGAAATCCTCACGAAAGCGACCGTTATAGGCGATTAGCAAATTTCAAGGACTTCCCTCGACACACACACACAAACAGTCTTTATGCAGGCGACCAGATGCAGTGTAGACTAGGAAGTGGTAGCATGTTGTCACTTCAATAGCAACACAACTGTGGAGCTTGCACACAGCAACCGCATTTACTGCGAGATGGGGGAGGGACATCACTTCAACTGACATGTTCTGCATGAGTGAAGCGGGCTTACAGTCCTGCAGGAAAGCACACTTGACTGAACACTACCACACTTGAGTATAAATCGTGTGACGCCCCTTCCATTTTTCAGCCGCTAAAGGGATATCTCATCCAAAAATTTTAATCTTTAATTTACTCAACCTCAAATCGTTTCAAGCCTGTATACAATCATTTGTTTTGCTAAAAAACGATATGCAGGAAATCAAACAGTTCTGGGGCACCATTTGACTCCTATAGAAGTTATTCTTTTTTATTAGTCAATATTTCCCCAAAACTGTTCGGGATCCAGCATACTTCCAAACATTTTCTGTTCGGCAGAAAGAAATGTATACAGGTTTGGAGTAAAAAAATGTAATGTACGCTGTACTATCCCTTTAATAAATCACCCCTTTGACATCACTGCGTGTTTTTGGCCACTGCAATGTGCAATTTGAAGAGAATTATATTGACCTCTCGCTCTCATCTGCAGCCTTCTCAGCCTCCTCCAGCTTCTGCAGAGCCGTGGCCAGACGCTCCTGTGCGCGATCCAACTCCTCCTCAACCAGTTGGATACGTCGGTTCAGGGAAGCTACATCAGCCTCAGCCTTGAAGAACAGAAGAACCAGAGTCAGACCAAGATTGACATTTGCAATGCTTTTAACCATCATATGTAGATTTTGATGACAGTGTACTTGGACCCAAATGCTACTCCACACTCACTAGCTTCCATTAAGACCTACTCTGCCGGAACGATTCCTTCTGCTGTACAGTAGTTGCGCACACACCCTATATAGGACCTAATGGATGAGAAAGCCTGGGCCTTTGGATCATTACCAGCCACAGGGACAACATTAACAGGCTGTGGCAGCTCCCAATAGACCTACATAGATTATACCGTCAAAGGCCAAATGCATGACCAGTGGAGAACTACAGGCCGTTTGTGGGAAATATAGAAGTATGCTAATAATTCTGATGATTATAATCAAACCACATTCTATTTAGCATGCTGTGTTCATACTATTTGGTCATGTTACTTTCACAGATTTTACATTGAATGTCAAACATCAATGTAAAGCAACTCTAAATGTAAAATCAATTAAGGCAAAGTCTACCATGCATTTGAGAAGTAACATGCATAACAAAACGCACACCAAAGGGCACTACATAGGGGCAAAGTGCATCTTATAGTCGAGATATGGAAAACTAGAAAGCAAAACTGATAGCCTTAGCAGCACACTAAGCTACGTCGCATGCTAAAGCTCCCCAGGCGTCTCGAGCAAAGAAAAGCCTAAACCCAATGTCACGTACACACTACAAAACTGCCCGTGTTTCCTGCAGTGACTGTGCGTGCTGTTTTACAGACCAAGGTGAGCCCGACGTGTCAGGCCATATAAGGCAAACTGCTCTCAAATGAGAGAGTCCACACAGCCCGAGGCAGCAATACATCGTCCATTATTATAACAAACCCACTACAATATAGGCGACACGAACAGGTCTGTCCAGCATCACTCCTGACGCGCTGCAAGGATATTAGGTTTAAAATAATACACCCGGAAACTCTGGCCTCCAGAAAATGCGTGTGTATCAAACGGAGACTGCAAGAAGTTAAAGTTAAATGATGATACCACCCTCCCGTTTGATCGTATTCACAAATAGTGCGCAGATACGCCGTAAACGATCTCAAAGTTTTGGGTAAAAGCAACACGGGGCTTGGTAATGTTTTTGTAATGGCCTGTATGTGCACCATTTGCATGTGCAACTTCATATCACCTCGGTGCTTCATTTAATCCGTTTATTCTGCACGTAATCCGACAGAATTCATAGATTATAAAGAGACGGTGAGATATATTTAGCAGTTTAACAGGCTGCGCACAGCGGGGCGGCGGAGGAATTCCGCTACGTAAATACCGCACATCCCGGTACGCGCACGGTCGTATAAACGCCATGGAAATTTCACACATTTGTTAAAATGAAACATTTCCATCAGATGTTCTGGGTTATGACGTTACGATGCCGCGCGTTACATTTTAAACACGCGCTCGTTACTTTGTATCATTCGGCGCTCTCACCGCTTCTCTTGCCTTCCTCTCCAACGCCAACTCCTTCTGCAGTTTCTCGGCTTTCTCTTCAGCACCGTCCGCCTGCTCTTGCAACAGTTTTATTTTCCGTTTCACTGCCTCCAGCGATGTGGCCGCCATTATTGTTCTATTAGACTACTAAAAGGCTTGACTTTTGTGCGTTTGAGGTGGATGCGGAGCACAGAGACGCTGATGCCCCTGATGCGTGTGTAGGAGGACGCGGAGCGACGCTTACCGATCACACCGGAAGTAAGCATGTTTTCATAGGCGAGCCTTGAGCGACGTCATTACCATAAACTAGGGATTATCTACACGTTTTCTAAAATGCTTTCATTGTTTTATACGAGATTTACAGACGTTTGTGATTAACGTGACGAGAACGAAAAAATAACATTATTATTGTTTTAGTTCAAATGTTTATTCTCTGGGGTTAAGACGTGTGGCGTGTTTACGTCATTCACCTGCAGAACACCTGAATCTAGTCATCAATATCCTAATGGTTAATTGGCTCGATGCTTGGGGTGCTGATGCTGAAACAGCTGCTTTATGAGGAAAGGTTGTAAGGGGAGGGGGCTCATTGCACTGGGGCCGAACTTACACTGTCCTGTAGTGCCCTCTAGGGGTTTTATTACAGCAGAACTGCCTTCGTATCGTATTTCCCCTAATAACTAACCGGTGCTTTAGTTGGAGTTTTAAATGCATTCATTTTTATTAATTTTGTATTATAAATATTGAAATACACTCGAGCTAAACATTTTTTAAATAAACATGTTACTGTAGTTCCTTCATAGCGCACAAGGGGGCCCTCCAAGTGCGCGCTAGCCAACGTGGGGACCATACAAAGCTCTATGCGCGTGAGAGATAATACACATGCATAAAACGACCCGAGAACGTGTCATTGTGTTTAGAAATGCAAAAGTAAAGGTTTAATACATGATAATATTATGCAAAGCTATATATAAAATCTTTCATATGTTTTGAAGAATTTGTCAAATGACTTAAATTTGTCGCAAAGCAATGCATATTTAAATATTGAAGACTTTGTCCATTGCTGTCTATTCGCGCAACAAAAGTAAAACCATTACATTACATATACATTATAAATTAAAATAGTGAGCCAATTTAAATGAAGGATTTCAGTCGTTCTCGGTGCATGGCTACTGAAGGGCAGAGCCCAAGATGTTGACCATATAAAGCACTAGGCTAAATATAACAGCCTGTCTGCATACACTCTTGTGTCTTGGAAGGCTTGTCATGTAATTTAAATCCTTGCTCTGAATCTTGTTTTATACGTGTACGCACACGACTACTCCATGTTTGGTCAAAAGCATGTGGATTGTGTAGATCTCAGTTGCCATAGCTTAAAAAAAAGATTTTACGGGACGGCTTGCCCCATGACGTTTGCTTAGTGACTCGCAGCGCGAGAATCTACAATACTGTAGGTGACATGACGTCACACGCCCCCCCCCCCCCAAATAGACGACCCTTTTAATGGTGTTTCTTCTGCACAGCAATGAGATCAAAATAAAAATCGCTTAGGTCTTCTGCTTCTCACATTTTTATCCTGAGATAAAAACCCTATATGTATTTCATCTGGGGTTTCAGAAGAGACGTCAACGCTGTGCTCAGATTCATTAGGGCAATATTGTAATATGAACTCAACTAAATTCTTCCAAGATCAAATTATCCAGACTACCAACATACATTTATTTATACCTCTTACTGAAACACCTGTCTCATTTGGGTCTATTTGTGGTTTATTACCATTTGAGAAAGAGCTGACACTCAATGTCAAGTCTCTTAAACTTTGAAAGCGCAAATTATGAGCAATACACAACAAAACAAACACACGCACAAATGACACGTAGATGAGTGGCATGCCAAAAAGTGTCAGAGAGAAGATGCGTGACTGCGGTGAACTATGCTCCCCATACTCACATCTGCGGCTTTCTTCTCAGCCAACTCCAGTTTCTCCTGGGCATCTTTAAGAGCCTCGGAGTATTTGTCCAGCTCGTCCTCTGTGCCCTTCAGTTTCTTCTGCAGTGCTACGAGGTCATCCTCAAGCTGCGTGCGTTTTATTGATTGATCGACAGCAAAGTGCGGGAAGCAGTGTGCGTGCGTGGTGTGCGCGCATAGGGGCGCGCGTGCACATAGACGGACAGAGGAAGAAAAAGAAAGAAGTTAGGAAGATTCAGAGAGTGAAATACCTGAGTAGCGACTTCATCTGAGGCCAGGAGCTTTTCCTCGACGCTCTGGTATTCCTCGAGCATTTTATCGCGATCGTCCTCGGTTACGCGTAACTTCTTTTCCAATTGAATTAGTTCGTCTTCTAACTACACGTGCATAAATGACAGGTTGGATGACACATGAGGTGAATCTTTATTCGTGCTCATTATTTTACTCAATGAATGAAAAAAAACTCGTCTGGTCACTTTTATTGTAAACTGGAAATTAACCATTGTTGAAGTAAAGTAAGCGCATATTTTCAGGTTTTATTTGAAGTAAAATCAGATAAACCACACATTAGCTATGGTCAAAGGACATTAACAATATTTTACTATTTGTAGAAAAAACAACACTGATCATTCTATCAAAAACATTGCTACACTTTTACTACACATTGGTGAATTTGGGACACTAGTGGGATACCGAAAATCCTGAATATTTCTGCTCCATTATAAATTATAGTCAAATTAAATCAAAGGGTTAAATAAAATCTATCTTGATCTGAATTGCTGTCGTGAAAGTGCTAAAAGTGTAAACCTGGACACGTTTCATACGCATGCTCCTTATGCTGTTGTTATCTTCCTTTACTTTAATTCCACTCGGGCGTTGTAATAATCCATTTAAATAAGCAGTGCGCGCAATCGGCGCACGTTACGGAAAACTGTTTAAAAGTCCTCAAATAAACTGCAGACCTGTTTGCTCCTGTCCTCCGCCGCCTTCTTATCGCTCTCGGCCTGCTCAGCTCTGTCCAAGGCGTTCTCCTTGTCGAGCTTGAGCATCTGCATCTTCTTCTTGATGGCATCCATGGCTGCTTACGGGTTGGTTTGCTCGGATAAATTTCCCTGGAAAAAGCACAGAGGAACGAAGGTCGGATACGCACACGCGTCTGAACCGATCCGAACTGAGCGCAGAAGCTGGAGTGCGAGCGCTCGCTCCTGAGCGCGCTCTCAAATATGTACTTTGACGGGAGGGGTGAGCGAATTCCTCGGGATATTCAATACTTTTTTGGAAACAGCCGCATTGGTTTGCTTCTCCATGCCCCGTGTCTTTTTTATGGATCTGGTTGGCGATTCGCTGTTGTGCGACATTTGACCGATTATATGTCTATATAAGGGGCGTGATGGGCAAGGCGAAGTCCTGAAGACGTCTTAACAAAGTTTTAAGCAGGACCAGTTCCTGCGTTCAAGAACAGGCGGAGCTCAAAGCAATGGACCATGACACGTCCCGTGGAAACAAAGGAGAAACATCTAACTCAGAACAAAACTCAGTTCTTCTAACCAATTTTCAAACGCGGTAGTAGATTCTTGGGGGTAGTTGAAGGACCATTTTGTCCAAACATTAAGCCAAATGTTCTAAGGAAAAAATCAAAACGTATCTCTTACCCTTTCATAGTTTTTACTACAACGATCCCTTTGTGCACAGAAAGATTTTGTTTTAATAATAACCCCAAAAAGAACCCTTTAGCAACCTTTATTACATTTTTAATATTTTACCATTTTTACTTTATACGTTTTCCACAGGAGTGAGTATTTATGTGAGGGATCGTGAGTGTTGAGCACTGAGTTGGTAATTTAGTTGTTGGTTCAAATCCTGGAAGGTGATCCATGATCTGTGTAGGCTACTTGAGATAACTCATCGGCACTAGACCTCACAACTTCACAACGTTAACCAGTGACAGTCCATCAACCTCACGCAAAAGGTTGAACCAGGAGTTATTGGTGAGAACTGAATATTGAAACTGATAAAGTATCATAGCTCATAGCTGATGTCTGTCAGCCTGGTCTAAGCATCATCTAGACTCAAATGCTACTTTATTTCTACACATGCAGACTATGAGTCGCCAAAAATCCTGCATGAGCTTTTCTGCAGCCTACACTCCTGCAATCTATTGTGATGTCACAGGGTCCATCAGTTTCCCATGATAAATACAAGTGGAAGCTTAAGTTTGATTTTTGGGGATGTCAACCCCCCTGAGTATGTCCTTCTCCTCCACACATGCTTCTCAGAGTATTTTTAGGGCTGTCTTAACACCCGAGCACCTGCCTCAGTCTATAAACTTCACATTTCAAGACACTTAGCCAAGTGGTCACACATAATGCTCTCATTTTTAAAAATAAACCACGTCTTAAACAATAACACTCAGCGGACCTACATCCACAGTGGTACTGTAGTTCAATTAAACTTGTAAAGGTTTGTGAAATAAATCACTGTTTTGACAGATAACATAGATGTTAATATAGTGTGTTATAATGGAAGATTTTAATGAAAGAAATCTCTCTCTCTCTCTCTCTCTCTCTCTCTCTCTCTCTCTCTCTCTCTCTCTCTCCTCTCTCACACACTCTCTCTCTCTCTCTCCTCTCTCACACACTCTCTCTCTCTCTCTCTCTCTCTCTCCTCTCTCACACACACTCTCTCTCTCTCTCTCTCTCTCTCTCTCTCTCTCTCTCTCTCTCTCTCTCTCTCTCTCTCTCTCTCTCTCTCTCTCTCTCTCTGGAAGACTGGAAGTTAACTTTGGGACAAATTTGGGTGATCCGATTTAACCATCTAAATGCCGTCTACTGTATGTTGTTCGGGCTATATTGATTTGGGAACATTGGCATTTTCCTTATACAAAAAATCCCAAAGTCTATAAAATAATTGTATTTAAAATTTTTAATACAAAATGTCATTCTCTATTAATTGGACATGACTGTACACCGCCCCCAAACATTGTTATGTTTAGACAAACAGACCCAGCGCGGGTCACTTCCTGTCATGATTTCATCTCAACTCAAGAGGGTTTCCACACCAGGATCATTACAGAACATGCCATATACATGTGAACTGTTGATCTTACTTCCAAAACAGCGAGTTTTGTGGTGACACGCTAAATTCACTTTTATATCCTAAGAATAAAACGAGCCCCTGAAAATATTGCCAACATAATACTGGATGTGATTTATTGAGGCCATATAGAAAAAACACTCTTGTGCATGAAAAATGTGTTTGACGACGTGAGCTGATACTTGGCTTGAAGACGATACTGTATTGGGAACATTTTGGTTTATCCCACAATCCCATTACAGATATATAGTGAGCGACTGAATAGAGATAATAAAGAAAGTGTTAGCTGAGAACCTTTCAGGCTTTGTACACCAGCTTTCCTCAATCCGTATCAAGCAGCTCATGCTTTATTTACAAAATGCCCATAAGTGAAATGGTCTTATGGACATGATTATCTTTTTAAATATGTTTTTTCCATCTGGCCTAGCATATAAAAACTCAAACAACTACCAAAGCGTTTCAGTGAAGAGTACATTGTTTACATTTAGCATCTGTTTTTTCTTCTTAATGGCTGATGGTTTATCATCCTCAGTGATCTTGTAATAGACCCTTCCGGTTTATGGCACATCACCATCCATGTTTGGAGAGAGAGGAGGACGTCACTGGTCTGATGTTAATCTGACATTAAGGACCCTTGGGAGAGAAACAATGTGACTTTAGCAGTGGGACCCAAAAGTTGAAGAAAAAATATACACAACGGAGACAAGACTGGGATTACCTTTGGGAGGATTTGCTAAAAGTTGTTACCTTCTAAATGTATCAAAATGGTGCACAATATTTTTGTCCTTCTTGAGGCTTTACTGCTGTAAATCCTGTGCGAAAGCTTCCTGGGGGGGGGTCAAACTTCCCATGTCTACTGAGGATTATGGAATGGAAGGCAGAGGAAACCAGAGACGGCTGACAAGCACATAAACCCTCTGCGTAGACCATCTTCATACTCTCATATAGAGCTGCACAATTTGGAGCGAGTCATTTCTTGATCCTGTGTTATGGGCACAGCACATTTGCTTCTATTTTTTTCCTCTGCTTTAATTATTAGTGGCACTTGCTAGCCACACATCATATTACTGTTACCATAGTAACCCAATTACCGTGAATCCCACATTATTTATGTTATGAATTCGCAAGGATCTGTGATTTTCACCTGGCGGGTGAGAACACGGGTGAAGAAACTCGTAGATTTACATTAAAGGAGGTTGTAGTAAATCTAGGATGTAGTAAGAAGTTTAATATCATCGGGATAGTTCAAATACTCATTTACTCAGTCTTGTGCTTTCAAACCTGTGTGACTTTCTTTCTTCTGGAGAACACAAAATAATATATTTTGAAGAATGTCGGTAACCTCACAACATTGGCCCCCATTGACTTCCATTGTGTGAACACAACCACTGATACATTTCTCAAAATATCTTCTTTTGTGTTGCACAGAAGAAAGAGTCATATATAGGTTTCGAACGACACAAGGGTGAATAAACACAGACACAATTTGTATTTTTGTGAGAGCTATCACTTTAAGCAAAGACGGAGAAAGGTTGTAAAAAGCCTAATTCGAGTACGGCGAGCAGCTGTTTATATATCATTACTACATGACTGACAGGGTTGCATGAACAAGCTCCTCTCAAACGTATTTATATTTACATTTACACATTTGCCAGATGCTTTTATGCAAAGTGAGCTACAGTGCATTCAAGCTATACATGTTATCGCAATGCATGCTCCCTGGGAATTGAACCCATGACCTTCATGCAGCTAACACAATCAAATAAGCTACAGGAACATTTGTTTAGAATGTTTTGAAGCAAAAACATTTGAGAAAAGTGTTCTATGACTATAAACCTCAGTTTAAAACACTAAAAGCTGTGAGAAACACAGAAAATAAAGCCTAATAGTGTCTAGATGTCACTGTCTTCTCGATGTGACTTACCCTCTGGTACCATCTGAGAATGTCTGGGACGTTGTGGTGTGTATATATAGAGAGGGGATTAACCAGTGGAGAATTAGAGGGGGGGGGGGGGGTCAGGGGAGAAGTGGCAGAGGGGCAACCTGACCCCAGCAACTTGATCGCCCCCGAAACACACATATCAAGGGGGTGATGACATACAGGCGTACACTCATAAGTTATGTGAAATGTATCCAAGACTGTTTGCTTCCACTCATTCATGCCACTAAATGTAAAGCCCTTGTCAGTTATTGCCGTTGGAACGACCTGTGAGGTGCATCGCTTTAAAGTTTTACTTACAGTAACAGTTTAAAATATGAACATCTGACATTAACTACCTCACAGGACACCACACATTTCTGCTTTCTTGAAATACCAAACTGGGTCGTTTACACCAAATGGCTTTAAAGAACACACAAGGAACACCTAAAAATGTATTGCATTGGATCAACACAATCGCATGGCAAAGACCCAACTATTTTATGATGTGGCTTGTTTTTGTCAGAGCCATTGAGAGTCACAACAACGAAAGTTCAACATTTCCACGTGTCACGTGATTCATGGAGCCTTCAGATAGTTCCAGGAAGTTGTTTTCTCTTTAAATGCTTTATTTCTTTCATTTATTGATTTATTAAATGACTGACGTCTTTAAATGGGTTAAACGTTCGTCACAGTCGGGCTGTTTAGTCGCAGCTCCATGCGTTACTTCAGGAACTATTGAGAGCCTGAACCGCCATTGCTTTGAAAAAACTGTTCGGTTTGACTGTTCCAACTCTCACCCTCAATGGCTCAGATATTCATTCAAGTACGATTTGCCTTCAGGCTAGGGTTGGGGTTTCAATATTGCTTTTTCTAGCAATCGTACATTTTTATAAAATGCACAACAAACAAATTTATATGAATAAGCCACCTCGTAAAATAGTTATGAATTCCTGTGAGATCAGGTTTGAAGTCAAGCTCCCTTATGGGTCGTGAACTTAATGAGTATTGGGACGAAGAGTGTCATGTTTGGACTCATTGTGCCCATTAAAGAGATATGTAGAATTCCGCTGTAGCAAGAGATGACGGAGGTGGTCTCTCTCGACACAGAGATGCCTGGCAGACCACCGGAGAATGTCTAATGTTATGCCTACGTGACCGCCGCCTATTGGAGGAAGCGATGTGGTTGCTAGAGGAGGAAAGTGTCATTTTTTGGCACTGAACTGAGACCAGGGTGGTGGTCTGTTTTAAAACCTACTGACTACAGGCAGCTTCTGACTTAAAAGTAAGCACTTTAAAAACACATTTCAGGGTTTAAAACTGATTTCTCCACTATGCCGATGTAATTACTGGAGGTCAAACCCCAAAATTGGGCCAGACCAAGCGTTTTAAGTAAAATCATTGCATGAAAAACGATTCCAGAATTCTAGTTAGTGTTAGCAGGACGGAATCAAGGAAAACGTACAGTTCATTTCAAAATCTGATGCTTAACATTTCATGTCAGACGCAAGCCTAAGGTCGAAACAATGACTACTGGGAGAATCTGCCAACTACTCCCGAATATGGCAAAGAAACTTTTGTGCTAACATACATGACACCCCAAAATGGCTTTAATTCCTTTCAACTTTAATGAATCTAATACACCTTTCCCTTTTTCCCTATGTGATGTGGCAAGACACGTATTCTTCCATTAGAGCTTTTTAACAGCTTTTTAAATAATGGAAAATATGAATATAAAGCTGTTGGCCAAGTTGTTATGTCAGCAAAAGAGATTAAAGTTACTCCCTAATAAAAGTAGAAATGGAGATGATAAGCAGACAAACCCTCCTCTACATTTCATGTCATTTATAATAATAAGAACAACAATCAGCTTTGGCAGCCGAATGGGATTCATTTAACCGAATATTTTTTCTGAAGTCAGTTTTGCTGTGGGTGGTGGTTATGATGGTTGAATAGTTGTGGGCAAGTGAGCGTTCCTCCCTAAGAAGTGTTTGTTTGTGTTCCTCAGACACAGCTGGAGGAGAATCATATTTCATACGAGACCGTGCTTGTCCGCAAGGGAACTGCTGTAACCCGGCCAAAAAGGTGAACTGAGACATGACAGGAGATGACTTTGATTATTCTCTTCCAGATGTTTAGAATGATCCCTTATTGCACCTCAAATTGAATCAAAAGCAAACAACTATGAAGCCAAAAACAATTGAATTTTATAAAAGTGAGATAATGGTTCAATAAAATGCTTTAACACTGCGTTGTCAAGGTTGACAAACACTTTTTAAAGGTTATCTTTTTCAAGACCCAGTGAGAAACAGAAAGGGTGAATACTAATAATGATTTATGACAAAAAATTTAAATCCCCAAATATGGAGATACAAGGTTTTGGAAGAACCAACCTGATCTCAAGGGAATTTACAATTAATTTACGAGGTGCCTTATTCGTATGGATTTGTACATTGTGAATCATACAAAAGTAAATTATTAATAAGCAATACTGATATATTAAAGAAATAAACTGCAAAATAACGGGTTTTCCCTGTAAAATTACACGTTTTCCAGGTTTTTCTTGTAAATTTAAGGATAAATTGAGTAGTGGCAAATATAGTTTATCGTTTGCATTACATTTGCATCATGTGTTTAATATCTCTGTGCAAACATGAAAATATGTACAAATTGTTTCTTACAGATAATCACTATTGGCTTTTAATTGACAATCACTTTATAATTGGCTATTGGGTGTATGAGAACATTTTTACACATAAAAAAGCGTTAATAATTCTGCAGCTTGTGCACCAGAACTAGTTTTTTTCTTTTTTGTAAACTATACACCCAACCTATACCTTTGCAGCCTTTGTGTAGTATTTGTGTAATTTAAACATGTTTCACCACATTTAAAGAAATATGTGATAACTTTGTCAAATTAAACCTGAAATCAATTTTAAAGTGGTTAAATTAATATATTTCTCAAATTCAAAGAGACAGATGTCTGTTTAGAGGATGTTGGGGTGTGGTGGGTGGAGTTAACTAGCACTTACTGGCAGTTTACTTTGCGCTCCATCCTGAAGATAAGAGATCTCGTGACGGCATTGAGGCCAGATGATGCAGGTCAGGAATTCTCCTGAACCGATTGGCCTCTTTTGAGTTTAATGATACCAGACAATGTTTTCAAATGCTTCTGCTGCTTAACTCACATGTGAACTCTCCTCATCTTTAGAGAAGTGTCTATCTGTCTGTCAGATGCAAGCGGAAGATTCCTTATGGATCCACTTGTGTCATTACAGCATTTAAGCATGTGCATCAGTGTGTACAAAGCATGACACTGACTGGACTACATTAATATTTGTCCTGTTCTTCCATTGCTGGCTGTCAGTAGGTGAAAACTTTCCATGGAGCAGTTGAAGCAGATCTTGCCATATATGGAGCTGGATGCTGTGAGCCGTGATGGGCTGTTCTGTTGAGTTTATGGCTTCCTAAATAGTTTTGTTTCCATTTCACTGCACTGTAAAACCTCTAGGTATGTGCTCGTCTTCATTATCGATCATGTTTATGGGATGCTCCCCATTTCAGACACAACAATTCAAACAGGGCTGAATGAGAAGATCGGATGGTTTAAAAGGGGATACGTGTACTTTTAAACTACTGTAACTCATAGTTTTTCTATATCACTGAAGATCTGTTTTAAAACATAGTGAGATGTTTACCAAGACAGCATTCCGAGGTATCATAGACATAGAAAAGTATTTCAAAAACATAGCATAAATGTTATGATGCCATCCAAGATGCAGGCTGAGTCTTTGACAGATAAGAAAACGCCAGTATGCATTGAATTGAGCTTTTTATTCTAATGTGGAAGAATTGTGGTAAAGGTAGAATATAAATAAAGGTATTATCACTACTAATGTTTCATTCAAAACTATAAGTCAGTTTAGAAATAACGTATTTTACTCAATTTATGTATTATACTGTAAGGATTATCGATTATACAATATTAAAGATTCATATGGTAATATATGGTATATTGGTTACAGTGTAAATTGTATTTTAGTGCATTTGGTAAAATCCCATGAGAAAGTACTCTGTAAGGCTTTTAACTACCCACTTGTGCATTGTGACGTAATGAATAGAGTCTCTTCATTTGTTTTAAGAGTTTTAATTTGTTGTTTATCGTGTTCACTACAGTCTCCAGACTCTACAAACATATTTTAATAATTCTTAAAAAACGATTGCTTCACAAATTATGTTATAGTGATAAAGTCAGGATCATTGTTGTGTAGTAGTTTGACAACATCCCATAAGTGTATATTATCATTTTCTGTTGTTTGTCTATGGCAATGTAAGCCAGACCCAGTCTGGGGTGATATGTGATGTCGGACTTAACAAGCGGATAGAAAACTGTAGTTTATTGTACTATAATACAGACCTTTAAAGTACAATGTACAGCATGTTACATTATTCTGTAATATTAACAAAAGTGAACATGATAAACTCCTGTTGATACTGTAGTGTATTTACAAACCACTTCAGAAAACCTGGTCCAGAAGAACTTCTTGTTTCAGTTTTTTAACAGACCATTTATAACAAAATCAAAATGTTAAAATAATATCTATATTTATTTGTATATGTAAGACATTTAAATAGTGTTTACATCTTACAAAGTGGTATAAAAAAATGGTAAAATAAACATTGGGAATTTCTATGTATTTCACTACAGTTTACCATGGTAAAAGCTAGAGTATACTACAGTGCTTTTCATGTGGGTTTAATACATTTTTTTCGTGGGCAGAAATGGGAAAATAATATGTTTTCTTATGAGGTCAAAAAAGGACATTGGAGGCTTGCGTGGGAATCCCGAGTCCTAATGCATTCCAGTGTGGTTTTGAGTTAGCTGTGCAACACATGCATGCGCACGCGCACGTACGCACACACACACACACACACACACAAACAAACACACACACTATTAACAGCGATTTTGCTCCACAACTGTTTTAAATGAAACATACCAAAGTAGCCCACACCTCTTGACAAGCTGTCCGCTCACCCCAGATCAGCCTTCAGTGATCCTGTCAGTATTTGTTCAGATGTTGTGACTATTCTTGTTTCAGTCTCGGTGTGAGGTTCACACTTCCTGTCTATGAGCTGGAAGAAATCTAAAATCAGCCTCGCTGCCAGCTGTACTGAACTTAGTCATAATACAGAATGAGTATAAATTCTGAGTCAGTTCCTCATCTGGTGGTGTTTTGAAAAAAACTGGCAAGAGATGTAATGAGAGCGAGAGATTACAGTCAGCAGTGGGAGTCTGGTATCTGCTCAAAGCTCTGAGGAAGAAATATCACGTAGCATGACCCAGGTTCGATTAGAAAGATGAAAGAGGATGAAGTCTGAGAGCTGATCCAGGGTCAGATTCTTTGAAAGACTTCCAGTCAGATGGGGAAATGTGGGTAACCTTACAGCTTCTGTTATTATTGATAAAAGAATGAAAAGGAACTGAACAAAGGAAAACACACACTGTAAAATATCCCGTAAAAAAAGATTTTTTTGGCAGCTGGGATGCCTAGATCTAGAATTTGCAATATTTTGTTGTAAATTGACAGTTGACAATTATTTCACTGTAAAACAACTGACATTTTCTGGCAGCTGGGGTTTAAAATGTTATTTTTCATGTTTTCTGTAAGGTTGCAGTCCTTTACTGTAATTTGATGGTAATTTACAGTAAAAACCTGTCAAATTAGTGGGTTTTTTTTATTTTACATGAAAAAGCTGTAAAAACAGTAACATTCTGTAAGTATTTTGCATGGAATAAACTAATCCCCTTTACCAGTTGTACAAGAGCATTTGTAAAAACATATGATTTTATATCATTGGCTAATATTTAATAAAATGTAAAACTAAAATCCTTCAGTTTCCCACCTTTATCTTTGAATAACTCCGGCACATCACATAAAAGTGCGCTACTAAACTCTGCTATCGTAGCATGAAATATTGAACCTTTTAAGTGGCGGTAATAGTTTTTACAGCTCAAACCATGTTTTTCAGGCTTCAAATGCGATCATTTCAGTCTCACCCCTCGACTAAAAAGCAACATGTTCTCTATCCTACTGTTCAGCTCATTTGACTCCTCACAAAAACAGGCCATTTGTCGAAACGACAGTGACCCATTTCCTCAGCATATTTCCAGAAACTCAGCGAGCGCTATTTATTCAGCTTTAGCACACTTTGGGTGGGGATTGAAGCCACATAAGCGACACAGAAAAAAGAAAGAAGATGCTAACAGTTCAGCTTTTCTGCTCCTGAAAGTTGTGGCTGGTTTTCATGGTGAAAACCTCATCGAACGAGGGGTTTCCTTTCTGAGAATGACATCAAGGTGTTGCGTTACACACAAGACGGATTTGCCAACAATTCAACGGTTTTATAAAGACCACCATCCCAGGGGAAATTTTGAATTCTTTAGTTTTTTGTTGTTTCAATACAAGATTTCATTGCCTTCATAGTTTTTCTTTATTTATGCATCAACTTTCAGCATTTAAAGCCGTTGACTTGACTCAAAATTTTAACTATTGTGTTTCTAAAAGTATGCCTAGATGGGTATTTGTGTTGGGTGGTTTGTCAGGCTCCACTCCAATACTTTCTAACGCATTTTTGCGAATAGTTACTGGTTCAAGAACAAAACAAAGAAACCAGTCAAGTAAAACTCATAGAGAACAAGGAAACGTTTGCGTATTTCTGCTTTGCTGTTGGCTTCTGTTGTTGCCACTTGGACAACATTTAAGCGCAAACAAACAGATCTCCCAGGCTGACAACCACCAGTCAGTAAATATGAATGGATTACCGAGATTAAACTTCTTCGGACATGGATACCTTGTCATCTACTCAATCATTAAACAATCTGATCACCCCCGTCGCGGCACGCTGAGCAAACAAAACAACATTACCATCTGCGCGAAAATTAATCGAATTGAACTCACCCACCGCGGCATGCTAAGAAAGCGGGATTATCAGAGAGGATGCAATTGGCGTGGCTTTGGTATTCTCCTGACTTTGATTCACGAGTTCACCTGCGCAGATAACAGCGATGTTGATAGGGATAATAAAGCAAGAGCTTGGTTATGAAGGTTATGCGTATTTGGCGTGCTGTCCGGGAAGCGGGCTCCGAGCTCGCCAGATCTATCCGAACCCAAAACACTACACCTTGGTCAGGGTGAGTGCGCCGAGCTCGGAACCGGTTTGAGCCCAGAGCACACCCCCTGGGGCTCTTGCAAAAGAAAAGTGAGTTTGGGAGAGGAGCCGGGGTGGAGGAGGGATGCTTAATCTTAGGAGATCGAGCAGGTAAGATGGATTCTCTATTCATGAGCGAGCTCGCTATGGCTAATTGTGTATGTGCAGTGATTGCTGATTGTGGACCAGCCGGCTGATTATATGCTACGGCTCCTCCCGAACTTTGTTAATTAAACATAATTTTTGTTGTCTGGGGACGTACAATTGAATCCAGGCCCATTTGCTGCTGGCCTTTCCCTGGAGGGAGCACCAGCAGGTGGATTGCGCGTGCAACGGCCGAGCTCCGGAGGGACTGACGTCTTCCCCAAGGAAACAGGAATTCCATATGGTGGCGATATCCAATCAGTAAGGAAGCAATGAGAATTTAGATTTTTTCAGACTGTAAATCACGCACAGGTAATATGGGAGCCTATGTCTAAACCTAAGGGTATTCTAGGTGGACATTTGAACATTCGAAGTATATTGCCTAAATTGGATCAGATCCAACATCTGTTAACTGACTCTAATTTAGACTTTTTAGCGTTGAGTGAAACTTGGCTGAACAGTAATATCCAGACCAGTATGATTGATGTCCCTGGTTACATTTGTCATAGAAAGGATAGAACATCTAAAAAAGGTGGAGGGGGAGTACTATTCTATGTCAGAGACACTCTGAAATGTAACGAAATCAAACTGGATACGCCATAAGAATGTTTGGCTTTAAATGTTGTATTATCCCCTCAAATGAATTTTAACATTATAGTGCTATATAACCCACCATCACATGATGTTTCATTTTATGATTATTTAGACAACATTTTTAAATGTATAAATGCTATCTATTTTCTTGGTGATTTTAATATTAACTGGCTAGAGAAAAGCCGTAGGAAAAACTTAAAGAGGCTCTTGTCAAAACACAATCTTCATCAGATGATTAAAGGTCCAACAAGGATCGCACGAGTGAGTTAAACTATGATAGATCTAATAATCACTAACAGACCACAGAGAATCATCAGAACTTATAATTTATTAACAGGCTCTCTGATCACAATATGACCATGGTTGTACGGAAACTCACTAAACAGCGTTTACCCAAATTTACGAATGAAAGTAAATAAGGGAACTTGGGTATCCCCAAAAATAAATTGACACAAGTTAAAAATGATTTAGATAATTTGGATTGGAATAATGTTAATCATCTTTAAAGGATTGAGAAATGCAGTAGTCAGAGAACTGCGTAAAAGCAAAGACAGCCTATTTTATGCAATTGATTCAGGAAATAGTGCATCCCTTTGGAAGCACCTAAATAGCCTTACTAAACTTAAGCCTAGTCAACAAAAAACAATAGCTGAGTTGGAAGTGAATGGAGTTATCAGCACTAACAATTCAGCTATTGCAAATGAATTTAATAATTTCTTTGTTCAGTCTGTGGAGGAGCTTGCTGGGACTTTTGAACCAGCAATCCTATCACAGACCACAAAGTCTGACCAATCAGATCTTTTCCAAATTAAAGAGGTTGGTCAGGAAAAAGTACATATAAATGATGTTTAATTAATAAAGTTCGGGAGGAGCCGTAGCATATAATCAGCCGGCTGGTCCACAATCAGCAATCACCGCACATACACAATCAGCCATAGTGAGCTCGCTCATAAATAGAGAAACCATCTTACCTGCTCGATCTCCTAAGATTAAGCATCCCTCCTCCACCCCGGCTCCTCTCCCAAACTCATTTTCTTGCAAGAGCCCCGGTGGGTGTGCTCTGGGCTCAAACCGGTTCCGAGCTCGGCGCACTCACCCTGACCAAGGTGTAGTGTTTCGGGTTCGGATAGCTCTGGCGAGCTCGGAGCCCGCTTCCCGGACAGCACGCCAAATACGCATAACCTTCATAACCAAGCTCTTGCTTTATTATCCCTATCAACATCACTGTTATCTGCGCAGGTGAACTCGTGAATCATTAATAAATTAAATAAATCTAAGGCAAAGGATGTATTTGGGTTGGATACTGCCTTTATTACAACTCACTGCTCTGCCTTGATCAAACCTGTAACCCACCTTGTAAACCTTTCCATCAGAGTGGGTAGATTCCCACACAATTGGAAACAAGCCATCATTACACCAATTTTCAAGGCTGGTGCAAAGAACCAAGCAAGCAACTATAGGCCAATCTCAATATTGCCAGCTCTATCCAAAATTTTAGAGAAAATTATTATAGAACGGCTTGAAGGTAATAAACTTATCAATTCTAAACAATTTGGATTCAGAGCAGGATATTCTACAGAAATGGCTAATTGCTACCTTACTGAGAATATTAAGAGTGGGTTGGACAAGGGTAATGTTGTGGGAGCTGTGTTCATAGACCTAAAAAAGGCCTTTAAAACACAGTGAACCACAACATTCTCTTGAATAAACTTACCACCTTCAACTTCTCCGAGCATGCTATCAGCTGGTTTGCATCATATCTGGAGCATAGAGAGCCACGGGTTAAAATAAACACAGAACTCTCGACATCATTACAATCCACAATGGGTATTCCACAAGGCTCCATTTTGGGGCCTCTGCTCTTTAGTTTATATATAAATGACTTACCTACATGCTGTCAGTCAGCCAACTGCCAAATGTATGCTGACGATACAGTAATTTACGTGGGTCAGTTGTGGCCTGGGGGTTAGAGCGTTGGGCTTGTGATCAGAAGGTTGCTGGTTCTAATCTCAGTGCCAGCAGGTCATGACTGAAGGGCCCTTGAGCAAGGCACCTTACCCCTGATTGCTCTGCAGTAATGTGTCACTGTAAAAAACTACTTGTAAGTCGCTTTGGATAAAAGCGTCTGCCAAATGAATAAATGTAAATGTAAATGTAATTTATGCATCAGCTAGGATACCAGCTAGAGTAGCAGAGACCCTGACCAAGAAAATGGAGAGTGTATCCCAGTGGCTTAAAGAAAATCATCTGACGCTTAACGTCAAAAAGACGGTATCTATGTGCTTCTCAATTAGAGGAAAAGCTAAATGTACTATTAAATTAGATCAAGAAGCCATAGAGGAAGTTGGGGAATTTAAATTTTTAGGTATTATTCTGGATTCCCAACTCAAATTTAATAAACACATTAACAAACTCTGTAAGACTGTCCGGACAAACCTGAATTGTTTTAAATTGATTAGGCATCATATGCCTGGCAAGGCAGCTTTGCTGTTTTTTCATGCTATGATACTTTCCCATTTATCTTATTGCGTTACTGTATGGGGCCAAGCATCCCAGACATCGGTCAAACCCATCATATCATTATACAAACAGGCACTGAAAATAATGGATCAGAAACCAATCATGTGGCATCACTGTTTGATTGTACAGAAATATAAGCTTTTAAATTTTGTTAGTTTTATTAAGTTCTCTTTTCTTAAATTGATTTTTAAATGCACAAATAATTTAGCTCCAGCCGTACTCTGTCCTTATGTGACAAACATAAACACAAGGAGAGTGGCCACTAGGAGAGCAGTGGGTGGCAACTGCATAGCAGAGGGACGCAAAACTACTTTTGGCCAGTCAAGTTTTTCTGTAATAGGGACCCATTTTTGGAATGATTTACCAACGGAATTAAAAACAGAAACCGACCTGAAAACATTTAATAGAAACGTGAAACACTGGCTGAAAGAAAATCAAACATGTCGCCACTGAGGAATTCTGTTTGGAATGCATTGTCTGTACCGTGTACCTAAGTGATGTGTTGCTTTGCGCAATGTGGTTGTGATTGTGTAAAATGTTAATGATTGTGTTTATAATGTATTTGTTGTGTGAATGTGTAAATTTTTACACTATGTAGTTTTTATAATTAATATATTTGGATTATGTTTTTAGAAAGGTCTGACCAGGGACTGGGGTTGCAAATTAGCATATTGGCTAGAAACCTTTTATGCAACACATTTACACTTATTTTTATTGTTTTGTCTATGATAATTATGTGCGCTGTATTGTCCCTGACAAATAAATGTTTAAAAAAAAATGGGTGTGGAGCAAAAACAAACTAGTACAAATCATTAGATTTTCTAAAAAACTTTAGTTGGAAAAGTCCCAAAATTTCGACCGCATGGCTGCACACCAAGTCCTACAGATCTTGACGGTTAGATGTCGATGCCAGCCAAGAAACTCCCTCCTTGATTTTTTTATGAAGAGAGTTTGACGTGTCGCCTTGCAGAGAGGTCATGTAATTCAAACTTTGAGGTGGTAAGAGGGGTATGTGTTGAGATATCAGCTGGAACACTTTACGGACGCCTCCCATCTCAGGTATTTCGAGGTGTCGGACAGTAGATGTGCGTTTTATAGCTTGACCTCCCGTCCAGATATATCAGTTGCATCATGCTGACTCGGAAATGTTGAATCTACTGTCACTTGAGCAGTGGAAGGAGCTGAGTAAACAGCAGCTGATAGAGTCACAGCAGAGACGCTGTATGCAATGACCTGAAACACTTCATAAAGTCTAAATTTACTATTTACAGGTGTGGGTTTAGGCAAAATTATCTGTTTTCATTCTTCTGTGAGCTGCTTACCATATTTCTCCCAAATTTCAAATAAAAATATATTTTCTGTTTGCATTTATTTGCAGAAAATGACAAATGTAGAAACTGGTGAAAATAACAGAAAGATGCTCTGTATTTTTTCAGACCTCAAATGCTGCAAAGAAAACAGGTTCATGTTCATTTTTAAGCAACACAACAGTAATATTTTTACATGTATTTATTAAAAGATAATCTTGATTTCTATCACAGTTTTCATTTGTCATGATGTCAGTGTTTCACATTGCTGTTTGATGACTTTACGTCACTTCTGAGGTCTGATTTTGTTGAAATTCAACAGACACTGGACCGGACACAATACACATAGAAATGCTGATTTAATGAAAGTTTGGAGTGGTCTCTTATTTTTCAAAAGCACTTTTGGTGGTTGCCAGGGCATTACTTATAATGCCGTGTTCACACTTGACTTCTTTTTATGAAGCTGCTAGCGTCTGTTTTACATTATAATCCTGGGAGTAAACCGAGTTTTCAACAAGTCCTGAGCACTATTTTAAACGCCAGTGTCTTTTTCTGCAGCTCAGAGCGTCTTTTGAGGTTGAAAAAAGTTAAACTTTTCAGAAACAAAAAACTACGTCAAGCACCTTTTCCACAGCTAACCAATGACAGAGACCTCTCGTTTCCATAACAACATGCAAGGAACTTGATTGGTCGAGAAAGCTCAAGCTTGGAGGCCGAAATGCCCGTTGGAGCATAGTTTTATACAAATGTAAGTTTGATTTTCACTTTCAATAACTTCCGATGACAATTTAATATTTTAAATATATTTAATATTTTAATATTTTAAATTGTGCCATTGTAAACTTTTTCTTGTCAAAAAGAAGTCAAGTGTAGACACGGCCTAACATTTTCTTTACTTTCAAGGTATTGGGCTTTTTACATAAATAATGAAGAAATATCGTTTTTAGATAATTTGGTTATAGCAACATTCATTTGAGTCATTTTTAATAATCAACTTTCAGTCTTTTGGGTTGCACACAAACATGTAAATACCAGTGTTGTTTCACACACTCCGCATGTCTGGTTCTACTTTCTACCGGCAGTCCCTGGAGGAACCTCAGGGAACATATGTATTATTTGTTTTCGCAGCCCAGAGTGTGCACCTGTGGGGGACATTTGGTCTGAGGATCACATTAATAACCCCTGGTCTATGCATTAGCTACGACGGCTGACCTGTTGAACTGCCTCGGCTGGCCCGTTGGGGGACCATCCTGCTGAAAGATGCTGGGTGTTGTGATAGCGTGAGATTGTACGGTGGGGAAAGACAACGCCTGCATTCATTACACACAAAACATAGACTTGACAACATTGTGTCACCTGCTTCTGAGATTTGCTTTGACTGTGTTATGTGAAAGAAAAAGCTAAAACATTTAATTGGATAAAACTGCGTGAATTGTCACGACTCCAGTGGACTGTACTTCTGTAAAATTTGACTGTGCAGAACAGAAAAGATAGCATTCTGTATTTGGAAGTCTTCTCAGATGACGTCTCAAAAGGGACCTCAGACAATAAACTGCCACCCAAGAGAACATGGATAACAACCCATGAGTCTCACCGCTCAGGGACGACACCACACGCTGTGATGTTGCGTAACCCCTTTGACAAACACACCTAAAATAGTCATGTGCACAGCTGTACTACTCGACGGTCTCCATCCATTCCACTGTGCCTGCTGAGTTTACACTCAAAAGACGTCCCACTCCAAGTGGATTCCTTCTTGTCCACACAAATACCACAGCGAGTTTAAAAGCCACCGGTTCTTGGCTGCATTGTTCTACATGATGTCACTCTTGGCTTTCTCTGAGGTACTAAAGTTTTAGTCAGACCTAGTGGCACATCTGAAGGTGTTAACTGCGGTGTTAACGCTACAAAAATCTATTGAATGGAAAACGCATCACACAAGGCAAACAAATGAGACCTTTATTTTTAATTGTGAGGTGAGAACGCTGCTTAAAATGAGTCAAACAGCTGTGACGACAAAAATGTAGGTTTCTTTATTTCTTTATTGCGTACCAATACATTTCACTCGAGGCCTGATGGGATGGGCATATGTGTAGCTTAATGGGTAGAGGATTAATAGGTCATGGGTTTGATTCCCCGGAAACACACATATTAGTAAAAACCTGGAAGCGAGTTACCATTTTAACACTTACGGTTCCATCGCCCCAAAGTCTAAGGGTTTATTTTAATGGGTTTTTGGTTAAGGGCTTGAAATACACTCTTAAAAAGTTGCTTCCAATAGTTCTTCCATGCCATAGAAGAACCTTTTGGTTCCATAAAGAACCCTTAACATCTGAAGAATCTTACTGTTTCACAAAAGGTTCTTTGTGGCGAAAATTTGATCGAAGAAAGAGATCTTTAAAGAAACTTTGGTTGAATGTTTCTTTGTGGAACCAAAATTTTTTATTTTAAGGCGTCGCTGTGAAGAAGCTTTTAAGCACCTCTATTTTAAACCTCATCCCGCATAAAAATCTCACAAATAATGTAACATGGACACAATCTCTAAAAACATGGATGAGGATCCATTCACTGAGTAATTGCTTTCGAGGGAACACGTTTTTAAAAAAAGTTTGAAAAAGTTGTCGGAGGCTTTGTGGTGGTGATGTTGATATCGAGCGACCATAGTGTGATCTGTTTATAGCTGCATGTTAACTTTTTACTTCTGCCGATTGTTTTGAGGCTACAAAATAGCAAATATTGTGTTCATCTCTAAAAATCATCTTGAATAACCGTGTAACTGTGTAAGAGGTTTTTTTTTCTTCCAAAAGGTCAAGGGGGAAATGTGTAGGCTTTCGGTTGAGGGAAACAGCGCACGCTAACTTCCGGGTTGGCCTGCAAAAAACTTCATCTGTGCACTACTCCATAGGGACTCATCTATTTTAAGGTATATGGTCCAAACCGAACTAAGAACGGATTAAAATGGGAAAAAAAGTCTTTCCATTTTGAGAGCTTTAAATTGTGAGTCAACAACCATCCCAAAGCAGACAAAACCAATTTACAGTTTAAGGAAATTCCACAAGACATGACAATGGGTTCATGCGTGCCACCGTCTATACTACGCACATCATTTCCTAATCAATTCAAAAAGTAAACGTAAACAAAAGAAGAAATTGTTAAAAATATACATTCCTGTTTTAACATTCTCAGAAAAAGAGCATTTCTACTGAATGAACCAAAATACTTTAAACATTAGCAGTTGTGTAAATGGCTAAAGAGCGTGAGAGCTGCCCGCTCATGGTGCCGGCATCATTCCTGTGGTGTGAGACCAAAGCAATCTAAACAAAGTCTCTCAAATAGCCTCTAATTTCACAAAAATGTGTCTAGCTGACAGCAAACAGAAGACTGTAATACTGCTGGTGCTAGCATACAACAGCTGAATATGACAGAAACTCATATTCAATATATCAATGGTTTTATTATAATCCATGCCATTTAGTAGTTTTACAATGTCTAACAAACACGGCAGTAATTCCAAGTGACCGTCAACAAAACCTTTTAAAGTCTCCATGAAATCCATTTTGTGCTTATTTGCTTACATTGAAAAAGAAAACAGGAAGGATGTGCCGTGGGCCAATGAATGTCTACTAAAACTAAGTAAAGCCATGCAAACCTCAACCATGAACACGATCTAATATAAGTTCTTAGTATGCGAGTATATGGGTTCACAGGGTTTGCATTATTAACAAGGTATCCCATCATGCCTCAGATCAGACTTTAAAGAATCTTCTGCCCAACCCAGGTGCGGCTGAGTTCAGCGGAGCTCCTGATATGGGTCTCGGTGTTAGGTCTTCATTTCAACATCATTTAATACACACGTGTGACTTTAAAGGGTTCTTAATATGGATCTCAAATGTGTGAACAAAAACGCCTCAACGTCTACTGTTACACTCATGGATTTATAAAAGTTGATCCAAAATAAAGTCTCACTCTGGTATGTAAAATGTGTGCGGTGTCCACTTGTAGTGGTTGAATGGAGTATTTTTTTAAGCGGGGTTGACTCGAGCACACTCCAACAGCCCTAATATGGTGTCGATTGGACAAGCTTTAGTCAGCTGGGAATCTCTGACTCCCTTTACCTTAAATCACAACTAAAAAGGCAGCATTTGTTACTTTTACAATGGAAACTAATGGATACTAAAAGAATGTACCTAAATAATGCATGCGGATGTTTCTTTCAAATGTAACATCATCTGCATTTATTGATTCAGTATCATTTTAAATGCAGTTTTAAAAAGGAACACAACATGCATTTGTACTTGTTTCATTATGAGGCACCATTTTGACCGTACATTATGTTCTGTTATAGTTCACCATCTGGAGCTAAAGGGAAATGCCACATGTCCTTTTTTGGTCACACACACTGTAATTTGGCCATCCCCTACATCTTTCCAAGGATGAACGGGACCACAAATCCTGAAGGAGTAATAGAGACACCTGCAGGAGAAAATGTGTCACATCTAATAACAGACAAACAAACAGCAACAACTCTGTATATTCAACCATTATAAATTATGCAAATTTTTTATTATTGTAATAAAATTCGGCGAATGCTGGTATGGTGGCATTTGCTTGGTTTAGTGCCAACTTGGAGGTCATTTATTTATTGTTTGTACAAATAAATCCAGATTCAGACATGCATGTAAAGCTTTCCAATTCTTAATCTATACTTTTAATAGAGTATTTAAAAATGCAAGGGTTTTAGCCCAAAAAAGGCCGTACTTGTTCATTTTCTGAAGATAATGTGAATTGTGCTTGTGTGCGTAAAACTTGCTGATGGATATTGGGTGTTTTAAGCAGTTTTAAATGTGGTTGTGTGGATTTAACTTACTGGCCCCGACGAAAAGGCTTCCACTCCATATCTAATATTCTGTTCACTCCATGACTGCACTGGGTTGTTTCAATCCATGGTTAGGTCAAATATGGAGATTTTAATTTAAACCTGGTTGGGTTTGTTCATTCAGTTGCTTCCACCCATCCCCTTGGGGTTTTTGTAAATGTAATTTTATGAGTTCTGTTCAATATTTAGAATGAGCAACAGTAGTGATGTTGACCTTTGCAAAAAACCCTAACTAGCTATTTACATGTTTTTATTCAATTCAATCCAGATAGCACAGGTATGTCCGTAAGCCGTCTAATAAAGATCTGGAGATCTAAAATCAAGAAAAAAATCTGTTGTGTAGAAAACAAACATATTAGAAAAAGCAGTTTTGCATCCGTATACATCTGGCAGATATCTATTTGAACTCTACGTCTGCTGTCAGATGTCATATAAACATCTAGAAGATGTCTGTGTGATGTTTATGATTTAGAATGGATGTAAAACTGATCTTTCTAAGGTGCTTATAAGATGTTTTACACAGTAGATGTTTTCCTGTAGCTCAGTGGTAAGAGCATGGCGTAAACAACACCAAGGCCGTGGGTTTGATCCCAGGGGGATCACACATACTTAGAAACAAATGTATAGGATAATGCAATGTAAGTCGCTCCAAAAGCGTCTGGCAAATGCATAGATGTAAATGTTGATATAATAACTTATGGTTAAAAATGTATCATATTTGAGATTATTTTTAATTCAACAAAAACACGTTCACAAGTCACAGTTTGTTGAAACTCTTTATTTTCAGGGAAATACAAAAAATACTTTCATGACCAGATAAATATACATACATCATTTTTAATGTTCATTATTATTATTAATATTATCGTTGATTACAGAAAGCCCTAACTTTATTTCAAAAGGCGATAGTTCTTGCCGTTTTCTCGGTTCCACTATAAGACACCACATTTTCAACCACATATTGAAATATCTTCATTATAGCCATTACATAAAGTAAACATAAAACGAGAAACAAAACTTCATAGTGGTTTATCAAAGTGAAAAACAAAAAATGTATTGTAATATACTGGACCAACTGAACCCAGTCTTTCCCTTTGATTCACTACTGTGGCTTGTTAATTCGTGAAGATATACATCTAAACATTGAATGTTTCATACATGTGGCAGTATAGCGGCCTGCCAAGGCAATCTTTAGGCCTTAAGTAGGTACAACATTGCAGAACAGGATCGAATAACCGTCAAATAGTCGCGCAACGGACGTCCGATAAAACGCCACGATGCTGTACTGTACACATACAAAGCTAGTTATAACAGGACAAATAAACATTTGCTTCACTCATCTTAAAACAGACAATGTTTTGCTCCTACAGCAAACAAATACTCCTACACAGATCTGAGACCAGTTTGGAGGTTACGCCAACATTGTCAAGCTTCATATCCGTGGAGCGAAATCTGGTCCACAAGCAGCATAAAACAGCAACTTACACACCGAGCTACCAGAATAAGGCACTATGACACAATGCAGTCCAGATTTGAAGAGAAACCGGCGTTAACACAACAGTCGATATAGTGTAGCTCATCTCTCATAAGTGCCACACGTTATTCTACGGAGTTATTAAAAGTTCTGACCAAAAACATACACAAAGTACACTGGAAGTAGAATAAAGGCGCGTTATTCGCAGGTAAGTGTACATTGAAAGCTCATTGATGCCGTTTAATCCTACAAAGCTAGATGAGATGTTTCCTGTAGTGTTTGTGTCTCACAGCCATGCAAGTACAATCTTGAAAGTTGATATGTAAATGAACCAAATTATAAAGACACGTGATGTTACTGTGGTATAAGATGGTAAAACTAAGGTACTTTCATAACAGTTGGTTCAGAGTTAGCGTTGCTTTCTAGTTATGACAGATCACTTTATTTTTACATTTTATCCACTCACACTGTGTGTACATGTAAGACTGTAAAATTAAGTGCTACCATAATAGTCCAAAATACCATAGTAGTACCGTGGTACATTTTGTAATGCTAGTCTTTTTGTGTATTGTGGAAACAGTGAGATGTCCGGAAACGAATACAAGAATACTTCTTACTGAATACTGCACAATTCATACTGCCTACTATTTTCGTTTGTATAGGAGCTTGTATTCTTTAGTGACAGTCATTATTGAAATAATAGAAATCAAGTTGTTAAATTAAGAAATGGTATTGCTTCCTATTCATTTATCACACTGGAAACGGAAAGTTAAGCGCACTGCTTTGTGGGAAATTGTGTTCCCAGCTATGCGGTTGTATACTGCAGTTTTGGCTAATATACTGTAAAAGGTCATCTGGTATTTTCATGCATGCAGAAAAGTTGAATATCGTGCGCACAATGCAGAAATACTATGAACCGTACAATAGTATGCTATTCCAAACATTGTCGTTGTGTCGTTTCGAAACACAAAGGATTGTGGGACGTGTTGTGAAACACTCCTACCAGCTATTTTGGATGTCAGACTATAAAGCACTCTGTTGTCCAATGTTTGGATGATAACGTATAACAAACTAAATGACAACGCTACCGTTTGTTTTGCAGGTCTGGGGTTGTAACCGAGATCATTTACACCTTTTTTCTGCGGATGCAACAGTTTGCATGAATGGTCAGTTGAATATCACAGCGTTCTTATTTTGATCAATCTAACTTGCAGATCTGCCGACGCGAAGAGCTACCGGTGAGAAGCTTTAAGCT
The DNA here is from genome assembly GCF_947034865.1 of Barbatula barbatula. NCBI lineage: Eukaryota > Metazoa > Chordata > Actinopteri > Cypriniformes > Nemacheilidae > Barbatula > Barbatula barbatula. The sequence continues at coordinate 8,165,513 of NC_136788.1, forward strand.
ACTTTTTTACATTTCTTCTATTAATAAATAATACGACAAAGCTCGCCTTGAACATTCTTTCCCTAAATAACTACTTATAACCTTATGTGTCCTAAAACATAATTGATATATGTGTGTGAGATATGTATAAGAGCAGTGCATTCTTTAAAAGCTTATAATGACGCCATACCTCATACACCGAAACAAATCTTTTCTAGCGTTTCCGCCTGCCTGCTTTACCTTTCCCGACATGGAAGGTTTCACATTGGTTGATGCATTCACAAAACATACCCATGACTCAATGACATTGTATAGAACCTTATGGTAAGTTATCATTAAAGTATACTTACGACGGATACATCAAACGTAAACACGCACCGACAAATAAAACTTCTAACAAGTCCTTCAAACTTTAGAATACAAGACAAACGTAACAGATTAGCCCTGTGTAAAAGAAAATCCATTCACACACAAAGATGTCCGCCGTTTGTGAGCCAAACGCCCAATCCGTGGTGCTAGTCCCATGCTGCCGTGAGCCAATTACATTTAACTTAAGCTATCAAAACATCCAATCAGTTCCTTTATGTGAGGAGCCAATCATCAATAGCAGCAGGCAGATAATGGCGTCCGATGGGAGAAGACGGGTTCAGCTCTGGTCTTCCCGCAGTTCGCTGGGCAGGAATTTGTATTGCTGCTGTCGGATGTGGGCGAGTTTCTTGCGAGCTTCCTCTAACTCTCTCTCTTTTCTGAGCATCTCCTCCTGCGCCGCTATGATCTGGTAATAGTGTATAACAGTTAAAGGAAACAGAGGAAATAGTTCGTAAATCCAAAGAAAGTGACATTTCATGCAAGCATGGTTTGAAGAATTATTGATGTTTTATGAGTGAATTTGACATTGCCGTAATGGCTGTTCGTCAACAATTTACCAGTATATTTTATTAATAAATGCAATGAGGAGTGCACATCAGTACAACAGCAACACAAGTATACAGGTCTTCCTTTTTTTCTTAGTAAGAGGTGAAAACGCCTATAATTTGATCCTAACAGCGCTCTGAAAATATGTGACATTTTTAGTGCAGACCTGCAATTTTCCAAAGAGATGGTTTTGTGGATTCAAAATATTTTAATGGGTAAGCTCTGGTCTTCAGAAAAAAAGGCAGATTCAGTTAGAAAAGCCTCTTTTAATTCCAGTAGGCATGCAGACGCACACAACATCCATTGAACTGGGTATATCGCCTGTGCGGAATATTCCAACGCCTTGTCAAGATGAGATGAGATATTCTGGATTCTGGAAGGAAGGCAGCTTTGAACAGGCAGACACACAGTCTTTAATTCAAGTGCATCTGGCCTGCGATGAAACGGCAAAATAAGCTGTTTGCAGAAACAGCGGCCCAATGAAAAATGCCAGCTGTGGATTCTCTGTGCAAAACCGCAGCCTGCAAATTCTAGTCGAGTCAAATCCACAATGAAGCTCTAAATGTCAAATCCCTTTTTTCCAAAAGCAGAGCTAATAAATATAATAGTGCTGACTTTGAAGAAAGTCTTGGAGTGAATGGGAATGATTCGGAAAAAGTATCACCTGAGCGATTCCTCCCACGAATCTCGTTTTAACCACGACGCTGTTGTCTTCGGATTTATCAAAAGCTGCTTTCTGCGCCGCCTTCACCAAATTGTCAGACGCCCGCTTGACAGCGTTACCAGCAGCCTGTGCAAACAAACCACGCAGACAAAAAAAGACACGCTTTTCAGAGGGTGATGATGTAATGCCAACATTAACTATACTATTGAATTTGAAAACAAGAACTGTGCAATTTAACATTCTGATACTCAAACACAACAAAAGCATACGTATTTTTAAAGGTATATAACATTGAGTGTGTGGGGAAAAAAGTATGCAAGTACCAGGAGGACACTAAAACGTAACCGGAGCAAAAGTGGCTGTCTAGACAAAGACTCCGACTCGTTGTTTCATACGTAATGTTTGCTATATATTTCACGTATTCATTTCTATTATGAATTTATTCAATATCTGAGTGAAATGGAGTCTGGAATAAGAAATGAAGAAGTATCCTTCAAAAGCCATCACGAAATCAAAACAGACAATTGTAATTTTTTATTGTATGCTGCAGTGTTTATTACTTATTTAATGGATGCATCCTCATAAGCCCCTCCCCCTCTAACGACAGACAGTATGCAAATGAAGATGCCATCCACATGGAGACGCGTTAACCTGTACACGTGAACATTTTGTATCATATCTGTGTTTCGTCCAGATGGATCCGGTATTTTGGAACCTGAAACCGCAATTTTTTTTAAACCGGGTCCCAGAGTAGATAAATCTGAAAACGACACCCTTGCGTTTTCGTGTGTACAGCCACTCCGTATGTTTTCTAAAACGATGATGTCATCACCCCAGCGAGCAAGGCTGCAAGTCTTTTTCGTTTTAAGTTTATGTCTCGCAGAATTACAGCGCCACATACTGATTTGGTGTGTTTACTACATCGCTTTGAGTCGGTTCGAGTGGTTCTGTATGTACGCAGATATTTCTTGAGCCGTGAGAAAATGTGATTGGCTAGGGAAAGATCTGTCTTCCTGTGCCAAAAACAAGAGCTAAAAAGTCATTGGCTAAATCTCAAAACGCTAACCAAAAATGGTCAAGCATACGACTTTTTTCGATGAAAACTATAATGTCCAACATCCGGCTTAACTGAACCACATAAGAGGATTAAATAAAATCAAGCAAGATCTTTTTTTGTTTGTTTTTCTGTATACATGTGGGTGATTAACCTGCAGTCTTCGCATGGCCTCTGAGTCCTGATCAGCTTTGACTTTACAGGCCACCAGCAGTTGCGCCGTGGAGGCCGCCACCTGTTTGGCTGAAGAAATCAACTTCTCCTCGCTGGCGTGACCCTGGACCGATGCGTTTGCAGCCTCGCACAGGTTACTGGTAGCTGCCGCAACCATCCGGGCCTGACAGAGGCAAAGACTTCTATTCATTCGGTTTCTTTTAGCTGGAACTACTGTTACCATTAACAGATGCATATCAGATGGTATGAGAAGACAAATAAAACTCACAGCCGATATCAAACCCTGGGACCACTGGCCGTCATCAACTGCATTGGCGGGGATAGAGCCCACCTACGTTAAACACAACGCGATGTGTTTAACATGAGAATAATCTGTATTTAATCATAATAAACGCTGTAACAGATGATTTTAATACCTTGCCCTGTGCCACGAGTTCTCTCTGAGCTGCCGATGCAGATTTGACCAGAGCGCTGGTTGCCGCGGCGATCGACTTGGCCGCTTCCAAGATCTGCTCCTCGAAGTCCAGAGACTCGTCGGCTTGCTGAGGACACAATAGGAAAGCAGAACACATAGTAAACTGTAGGCTGTCGGATGACACAGCTAATCGTGAAGCTTCAAATATGACTATATTTGCTTCAATCAAAGATAAATATTAAAAAATAGATTCATCTGGCTATCGATTTTAGACAAAGTGTGTCTTTCTAAAGAATTTCCAAAGGTTCAAAACAATTTCGATTTCATGTTTGTATAATAAAATAATGTTTTATGTTTTTAATGTCAATAATCACAAGTTTATTCAGTCATAGCTTCATTAATACTCTCAATTGTTCCAATTAACAATAAACATTTCTTTATAATAATATTAAAAAATAAATCTTAAAGTTTCCCCAAACTTTAGAAAGGTCAAGTTTAGTTTCATTCTATTGCATTTTACTGAGAACAAACAGTTCATTGATTTTTTCAATGTCAAGATAAATGGGTAAAATTCTTTCATTATTTACACGGCCTCTTGTCATTTGAAATCTGTATGACTTTCTTCTGCAGAACACAAACAAAGATATTTTGAAGAATGTTGGTACAAAAAAACGTTGGTCCCCATTGACTCTGTGTCTGTACAATGGAAGTCAATGGGGACCAATAGTTTTTGGCGACAAACATTCTTCAAAATATCTTCTTTTGGGTGCTGCGGAAGAAAGAAAGTCATACAGATATAACATGACAAAAGGGTGAGTAAATGATGACAGAATAATTGTTTTTATCTCATTTATGTTAAAAAGAACAATTGAAAAGATGCAACCCAAACTATTTCTGATATGAGAAGACACTTCACTATTAAACTAACATGAAGTATGAGTACAGTATGTTGGTAATAGCATCCTACAATACTACTTGTACCATTTTGTAGCATGTAGAATGCATCACTATGGAAATCAAAGATGAAGTTCATTTGGATTAAAACATTGTAACTTGATTTTATTACAGTAAGCATGAGTGCATTGCATTGTGGGATTAAGCATTCCATGCAGTGTGCTTTTTTGCATACATTTTAACAAATTAAGTCAACTGTGTGTTATTTGCTTACAGAAAATGTAAATACTGTGCACAGTTTACATACTATATGCCGTTGAAATAGTAAGATTACCATGTTTGTATGCATTTCTCAACATAACCAAAGTAGTGAAGGCAAAAATGAAATCTAACTTTGAACTGTAATCTGAGGGTGACACCTAGTGGCTTGGAGGTGCTGTGACAGCATCTAAGGTTTACCTTTGACATGGTCAAAGAAACAAACGCGACTCAACAAATACACACCCTTGCTAACCACCTTCGCAAATAGATCGGTCAGAGGCCACAAAAGCACACACGTTCATGAAACACAACACACACAAGTCTGGAGACGGAGCAGGACACTGTAGGAATATGTTTGATATATAGTTGGACAGAATAACAACCTAATATATCAAACATATCAAACAGAGCCCTGCAGAAAGGCTTCCAGGTTTACCTTAACTCCAGAACATGGGGAAGAGAGGAGAGAATGAGAGGACAAGGTGAAGCAGGGCATGCTGGGATAGCAGTTGGACAAACAAGGATGGATAGAGGAGGGAGCTCTGAAGTAAGTGAGGAATGAAGATATATTAGGGAGGACACTCCAGGGGTGATAATAAGCACCAATGACTCTGTTTTTGGGTCTAGACTGAAGTTAAAAAGTCAGTGTCTGGCAGGATACAACGTTGTAAAGTGAACCCGTACATTCATGAGCTCTAAAACTGATTCAAGTGTTTAGGTGTAATCGGAGAGTCTAGACCGACAGATATATAAATAGAAAGATAGACATGAAAACAGACAGACAGACAGACAGACATGTAAAGATACATGTAGATAAACAGACACATATAAAAAGACAGAGACAGACGCAGACATGTAGATATAGACAGACAGTCAGACAGAAATAGACGGACAGACATGTAGAAAGGGGAAGAGAGATATATATATACACAGGCAGACAAACACAGACATTTATAGGTACAGACAGACAGACAGATGCATACATGTAAAGATAGACAGACAGACAGACAGACGCATACATGTAGAGACAGACAGACAGATGCATAGATGTAGAGACAGACAGACATGGAGAGACAGACAGACAGACAGAGAGAGACAGACAGACAGAGATACAAAGGCAGATAGACATGCAGAGACACATACATGTAAAGATAGACAGACAGACATGTAGAGACAGACATACAGACAAGTAGAGACAGACATACAGACAGATGCATACATGTGAAGATCGACAGAAAAAGACAGAAAGAAAGAGACAGACAGACAGACAGACAGACAGACATAGATACACAGGCAGACACAGAGGTGTAGAGACAGACAGACAGATGCATACATGTAAAGATAGATAGACAGACAGGCAGGCAGAGAGACGGACACATGTAGAGATAGATAGACTGAAAGACAGACATATACAGACAGACATACAAAGAGACAGACGCAAACATGTGAACATAGACGGACAGAAAAACACAAACAGACAGGCAGACAGATAAAGGAAAAAGACAACACATAGAGATAGAGAGACAGATGGATAAACAGGCAGACATGTAGATATAGACAGACAGAAAAACACAAACAGACAGGCAGACAGATAAAGGGAAAGACGACACAGAGATAGAGAGACAGATGGATAAACAGGCAGACATGTAGATATAGACAGACAGAAAGACATGCACAGATGCAGACAGACAGACATACATACATGTAGAGACAGACAGATGGATATGTAAAAGTTTTCACTTGAACACAGAATGAGCTGTTCTTCTTTAGCCTGAGCAATAATTTAAGCAGCAGTCAGTGAAATCTTCATCTTGAGCAGTGTGCAATATCAAGAGCTTTATGAATATTCTTCCCCTGAAACAATAACATGATATTATTAGAGACGTTCTTTCTCTCTACAGTGTTTGGCCTGTGGCTGAAAAGATCGTTTCTTGGCAGCACTTTTGAGTTTGCTTTGTGATTTCGCTACAGAGAAGTCATTGATATACACCCAGGAGGGGGAAACAGGTTTAGCTTTGAGAGGCAAAATGTGGATGGATGTTTTTCCGGCGAAAAGCATCGCTGACAGTCGAGCTATAATACAGATGGATGGAACAATAAAACAGCTCCAGGGAAGAGCGTTTCTAGAAAGTGCTGACCACCTTCTTGGAGATGAGATTCAGAGCGGCAAATATAAAGTAAAATGAAACTGAAGAATATTGAATCATTAAAACGCTAGACAGAAAATATTGTAACCACAATAAAAACAAACAAGAACCGTACAGACGTGTACTTCAAGTACAGTGTGCTTCAGACAATATCTAATTCTTAAAGAGATGGAATTAATTTTACCACAAAAGAAAAAGCTGTAAAGATGTTTTAATACTTACAAAATACATCAAAAACACAAACATATCACATTCGGAGTCATAAAATTGCTAAAATTGTTTGACCAACCCACTTTCAAGTGAAATAGCAGAGATGGTTTCAGTGGAATTGATTTGACAGAGATTTCTTGGTAGGCTCTTTATGTCTATTTGTGGGCGTTATGTTTAATGGGGCGAGGGGTGATGGATGAATACCTTTGGTTTGGCTCTGGGCTTCAGCTGCTCTAGTTTCTTGGCCGCGGCCTCGATGGATGCGGCGGCACCCAGGAGCTCGGTCTCTGCTATCACAGTAGGGTCTTCTGGGTCCACCCACTCAGAACCTGAGATGATGGACAAACAGTCGACATGACCAACATTCACTCAACACATGTATAATATTGATGGATGGAAATGTGATCACGTGGTATAAAGATAGCTGAAATCTTTCAACAACAACAACAAAACATGCAAGATGATGAAGATTCAAACAAAATAAGCTTTGGAGGGATAGAATCACATTCCAACACAAGAACTTCGAAAAACATAAAAATGACAAACTTAATTTTACACAAAAAATATAGTAATTATTGGTAAATTTGACAAAAAAATAAATCAGGGTGATACTTCACACGAATTGTAAAAAAATACATTTTGCAATGAACCATTACCAGTTTTTATCTTTTATGACAATAAGCCACACTCAAATGTATAACGCAAGACATAAACATTATAAAAACACATTAAGTAATCACTTAAAATTATTTAGTGAGTTTGAATTTGGCTCGAAGCTATGATTCGTAATTTTTAAAGATGAAAAATATTTATATTAGGGCTGTCAAACGCATGACAGTAATCGCATCCAGAATAAAAGTTTGTTTTTAAATGATACTGTACAGTGCATAATCATTTTGTATTTATAAGCACATATATACATGCATATATTTGAGAAAAATATAAAAATCGATAAACGTTCATATATAATATAATTATTCAATTATCGGTAAATCTAAATGAATACATCAAAATATTTATTAAATTTTCTTGATGCCATTAATGACAGAATAATTTTCTTCTGATTTTAGTAAAGAATTGTCTAAGAATTTTGGTCTAATGTCCTGGACATTTTTTGCAATTTAACAAATCTTAAATGACTACTAAAACGCGACTTAAAACTAATTTTCAAGGCTATATGACATCACGCAAAATGACACAGCTTTTATATTATTCTTGTTAATTTGCAGTGTATTTCTGTTATTTTATTTTTACCCAATTATTAAAATCTGTAAAATTAAAGACTTTTTTGAAGTGTATAATATCGATTTAAAACGATTCTGTCAATTTATTTCCTTTTTAACACTTGAAATTCATAAATGTTCTGGATAAATGCACACATCTCTGTACTAACAACCGTAGAGAATTCCTTAATAAAGCACTAAAAGATGTCAGTTTCCTCTCAACAGCTTCAAACAGATGGAGCGAATCTGTTTGAGGATTATGTTTAACCTGAGGGAATTCAATTCTATCTTTCCTTCAATCTATAAATCCCTGCGTGCGTCCGTGCCGCTCAAGTTTGTGTGTGGCCTGACACTGGAGAGGATCAACATTGTGTGTGTCATACTCACCTCCATCTGTGGCAGAAGGAAACAGAATAACAGCGTTATAGAAGAGAGCTAAAGAGTGCCATCACACAAACGGCTCTATTAAACCTGCACAAATACAGCTCAATTGAGCTTCAATCTGGCCTGTTAGCTCTCAAACGGATATACTATTACTGGACCAACACAACTTTTTTTTTTAAATGCAAAAAGATGTTAACACTTGAAAATCTTTTTTAACCAAAATACCAAATAATAAATTAAAAAATTAAGAAGCAGGATGCAGATTTATAATAGTGTTATATATTTACTTTTATATTTTAAATAAGCTTTTCTTTTAAATAATTGTTTGTTTTTATGTAAAATTTAGTTCAAGATTTAGAAACTTTGTTATATGCTTTTATCATTTTACGCATGTTTATTTTTATAATTTTGGTGCTCAATTATTTGTAAGTTTTTCCAAAAATATTTTAGGTAAATTTTCTATTTCACTTTAATAAACAGAAAGGGTTTCAAAGTTTTAATCTTAGTAAACTAAAATAACTAAAATGCAAAGCAAACGAATTAGCAAATTCTAGTCAAACTGTGACTATTGCACTTTGAAGATTTATTTTAGATGCTTTTAGTCACAACACATTACAATTGTTATTTCATAGTTGTAACGGGTTTACTATTGCTCTAAAATGTAAAAAAATAAAGCCGGTAGTGTACATATTTTCACCATCTGGCAACTAAAATGCCAACTTTTCACTAAAAATGCAATGCTTTGCCAATAATGATAATCTTAAATAAAAATTTGTATTCATTTTGCCTTGTTGTTTTGCACTGTCGAGCTTGTGCAGAGGCTGCAGCTTTTGCCAGAGGGGAACTGGAATCCCCTGGTTAGGCCTGGTTTCCCTCTGAGGTTTTGGGTTCCTCGCCACCGTTTGCATACTGTTTTACACTGTTTGCCTGGCCGGGGGGCTGCTAGAATTTTAGAGTCTTATTTAATTAACACTGCATATAGGAATTTATACTGTGTCTGATATTTGACCTGTGTTTTGACTTGCATAACCTCATATGTTTTGCTTATAGTCAATGTTTTCTTGTACAGCTGCTTTGTAACAATGAAAATTGTAAAAAGTGCTATATAAATAAAGCTGACTTGACTTGACCAATAGAGCTACAGGAACACAAAAGCTCAGTTTAAGTAAAGTAAAACATTATGGTTCCTCAAACCAAAATGGTATACGGTTTCAGCTATGCATAAAATCACAGAGGAACCATGAATTTGGTTATTTTGGGGGAATTTTAGGAACCGATTTAAAAATCCTATCATGTGTCAACATTAAAGATCTTGATTGGCATCAAGTTTTATCCACTGGCCAAGAATTGTCTGTTCTGTTCTGCAGCACGTAACCGCATGTCCAACTTAAATCAGCTGAACAAATAAAAACAAGCTGTTCTGTTAGGTAGTACATGTGACTGATATGCAGATTACTGTGTTTTAATAAACTGATATGAAGTTTATTATAGTGAGAGATTACTAACACAATAACCTGTATCAGTTGTGTGTGTGCATGCGTGTGTTTGCTCACCTTTCATGGCCTCAGCAGTCTGAATGAGCTCTGTGACCGAGCTGGCCACTTTTTTGGACAGGGTGACCAGCTGCTGTTTCTGTTCGGCTGTTGGTTTCTGCAGGACCTGTATATAGTAAACACACACAGTTACGAGTGCACACGAAAGCTTTACTTTTACAAAAGTAAAAACTCTTACTCACGAGAAGAACGTGTTCCAGCAGGTCGATGTATCCGGTGGTGCACTCGATACCGTACAGAAAAGCTTTATTCCTCACATCCTTGCATACTTCTGGGTGGTACGCGGCTTGCTGATAAACACAGACACATTATTTAAGACACGTGACCTGCGTTACACAACATGCCTAATTCATATTACTAAATGAAGCCACTTTCATAGTGCTGTAATGTTAATGGTAATGCAGGAAACAATAAATCAAATTAGGGTTTTTTAAGAAAGGGAATGAGCAAACCAATGTAAGGTGTTGAGGTGCAGCACTTAAAAAAAGGAATGCTTTTTTCTTCTTTTGGCTTTATTAAATGAACCAGTCTGCTGCAGGAAATGCAGTACATCAGAATGACACAAGGTGGCGCCATTTGGGGCTCAAAAGTAGGACAGGTCTTGTTGACATGGAGAAGTATTCAGATGTACATAAGGAGCAGTTGTGCCAGCTTAACTAGCTGTGTGTGTGTATGTGTGTGTGTGTGGAAACACAGTGTTTATAAATGTGCAGTTGTTTATGCGGTTACAGTGGGTCAGCACGTGTTGTGTGTGTTTGTGCGTGTATAAGCACCTTGCAGGTGGTGAGCATGTCAGTGAGGGCTTTGCGACTCAGGTTGGCAGTGGATATCACATCCTCCTGCTGGGCAGAGTTGCCTGCTGCCACAGCTTTGGCCGTGGCTACGGTGATGCCCTTGGTCATGCGGATGAACTCTTCCGGGGTGGTGGATTTCTCCGGAACGTCCTTGGACTGGAAAACCTAGAACACGGGTGATGCAACAGTGAGTCAAAGCCAAACTTTGAGGCCATTTTATACATAGTCTACACATCTTAAAGGGATACTTCACCCTAAAATTTTCATGCAGTCATCATTTACTCACATTCGAGTTTCTCGAAGAACATTCCCTTTGTTCTGATGAACACGGAGAAAGATATTTGGAAGAATGCTTTAGTGCATTTTTATATTCTATTGTCTTGTAATTTATTGCATGTTGCCCTTCAAACATCTCTTCTTGAAATAAATGAACAAAATACAAATTTTATTGTACCAAGTACATAATGATCTTTTGGAATCTATATCTAGATAAAATGTGTTTATGTAATGCACAAATTTGGCATGGAATTTTGCCTTTTTTAACCCTTTCATGCTATTAAAAAGCCATTTCTTGCTTATGCATTGGTTTTAAGGGCATAGCTGCACATCAATCACTACAGAAGTGCATCATCTTATACATTGTTACATTCACTTTAAAGTGGTTAAAAAAGAGCAAAATGTGAATAAAAGGGGGATAAAATCATGTTTTCATACCCCGAGTGCAATAACAACATCCTGAGGTTTGTATAATTCATAAACAGGTAATACAGTGCATGTGTTAGTATAAGTCCCTTACCAACCTTTATGGGTTCAAACATGCAACCGTTTACACAGCATCCACTGTGCTGCATCATTTTAACATATAGACGGTTTCATCTATACAGCACTTTTGTGACACAAACAAGCAAAAGAAATCGAGAAGAACCGTTACTTGACTAAACTTGTCTCTCCAATATTTTAAATTTAGACTTTAGTTGTACCCTACGGTTTGTTTAAATGCGACCAAACTACAGGACCCATTCAACAAATTGTTTATTTAATACAATCATTATACATTAAAATAAAAATACAGATTAATATAAACATAAATGAAATCAAATATAAATAGTTATATTATTAGACACTAGCCAAACACAAACCGGAAGTTAACTGGGTGTCAGGCGCACGTCCGACGAAACGGTCTATTCTGCTTTCTGAATGTCCCAAGTTTCCTGATACTTATCTGATAACAGAAGCATTAAAGCCTTCAAACCAGCATAAAATCTCTTGCCTCCTCATCCCCTCATCTCAATCTGTCACACAGCCCCTGATAAGTGGAGACGCCAGTGAGAGGAGAACGAGGAGCAGGTGGAGAACGGGCGAATATTCACGCGGTATCCCCCTCTGTATTAGCGGTTCGTATCACAGATGGATGGGTTTTATTTTGGTTTGGGCTGATGCTAATTAGGCCGGACCTAATTGGTGCTAATTCAAGGCCAGACACACAGAGACCGTATTTGCATATCTTAATTAAGATCAAAATGAACATAACATCATTGACTTTTCCAATGTAAAGACTAGACTCAAGGGCTTGAGAGTCGAACACGTGTTTTGGAACAACTCCAGTACACACAAGTACTTATTTAAGAGGTGGGCGGCAATAAACACAGTCTGGGCTGATGTGACCCAGACAGGAACTGAACACCTACTGACCTGTCAATCAAACACAGAATTGCCTACCCTCCCCTTAAGATTCAATCACAGGAGATTCACTGCAGATGCATGTTACCACGAGGTGTTATTTAAAATCAGTCTCGTCTGTCCACTGCCAAACGGATCACACACAACACTGATAGAGCTAAAAATGTTTCGTACTGTAAGTTCCTGTTTGATGCACTCGATAGTGGCTTCCAATGCTCTTGTCCCACGAGTGGCCTCATCCTCCACTGCTTTCACAGTCTTCAGTAGAGACGTTACGTTCGTCACCATTACCTACAACACAAAAACAAATAAGAGAGGTCAGATTTTGCTTAGAAAAGCTGCTCCTGTTTTGGGTATGAGAGCTAAAATGACATAACTAAAGAATGTCAGCTGCATTGATATAATACAAACCACCCAACAAAACATTAGGGAGGGGGATTGAGATTATGTTTCATTTAACCCCTTTAAATGGGCATAACCATGTTTTTTTTGCAGGGGCCAATTAACTACAACGTTCTTTTTTATTCAACAGCTGCTTAGTTACTTATGTACTTTTACAATAACTTTATACTTCTCAACAATTAAAATGAAAACATTTTCAAAAACATTAGCTTAAAATAAACGATTCAAGATAATGCTAGTGTAAACATATACATTTCTTAGATTATTTGATCTGTTTAGCTTACTAAAATAATTTTTTACCAAAATTATGGTGGTCCAAAAACATTTTGTGAAAACTATCCCACCTAGAACAGTATGACTGATTTGCTTGGCAATTATATCCCAAAATATACCGGTGAAAATGGAGCAGTCGTGTGTGAGCTGTCAAATAATTGAGAGAGGTCCGTCTCCTAGGGTTTAGTTAAAAACCTCTCTCAAATCTAAACCAAAACATTAGCAAAGTCTCTCATGTTTTAATGGACTAAAGATGAAGTCTATATAAGGGATTGTAGCCTTACTTTAGGCAAACTTTCAAACATAAGAGGAACAAATGGGGAAAACCCAGGAAAACAAAAGGGGGTCTGACGCTAAACCCTTGGGGGTTACCAACACTACTTTAAAAACTAACTAAAAAAACAATGAATGGGAAACCCCAGAAGACCTCAAGAAAACATATGTTGGAGGAATGTTGAAAAAGGAAATCAGCGTGAAGGTCACAAGGGCGTCACAGACTGCATTAAGACTCATCCCTTGAATACGTTAAACAAAACATATCGTAGACATGGAGGTTAATCCCAAATGTTAAACAGAAAAAGTGAATGAAAAAGGATTAGGGAAAGATGGTAGTGCAAGATCCCTGTGTAGTAAACATCAAATTTCTGTTCTTACCGGCCTGAGGAACGTTCTCCTGCTTAATATGATAAACAGTGTGCAATGAGCCACACAGTAACTTCACAGAAAATCAGCAAGTGCTGTTTTAATTTTCTTTTAATTAGCTTTACAAAATGAATCATTCATGCTTTGCTAGATAATAATAATGTGGAATGGAGGGTAGATGGTAAAGAGAAAGGGAGGAAACCGTCCACACAGTGTACTCATACACAGCATGGTTTTGTCCCCTGCAGCGTGTCCATTGGGTCGTTAATACTAACACACACATGCATGCACGCACATACACACATGAAACACACACCACCGTAAGATAGTGCTTTAGTAATTTGTGGCCACACACAACGATGACAACCACTGAAGAATGAGATGACAGCACCCAGCCAAGAAAATGATAGACTGGGCCAGCTGTTAGCTAGACACGCACACACACATACACATCATGATAGCCATAGGCATAAGATATGGTCATTACTAAGCTGCATAATGCCTTACTAATAAACAGGAAAACACAGACACGCACACAGTACCTTAGCGGCACTCTTCAGCTGGTACATAGACGGGTCGTCCGCTGCTTTGCCTGCGGCACATTTGGTGGAGCTAATCAGCTCTGCCAAAGCTTTGGCAACGTCTCTGACTGCATTTATCAGAACCACCTGAGAGAGAGAGAGAGAGAGAGAGAGGAAGTCTTTATCTGAGCCACCTTTATCTGACACTCCATCCCATAATGCATTGCACTCCTCCAGGGGCGTCACAGAGAAAGAAGGGAGTCTTTATCTGTACCAGCTACAGTCACGACACAAATGCCATCGGCTTTTACACAAAGCGAGTCAGAGCATGCACGCTTTCCACCTGAGCAACTAATGATCTGTGTCTAAATAGGATCCATTTATTTTGAGAAAACTGCACATGAAAGATTTCATGAACATCACAGCACGCACCTGTGTCTCCGGGTCCTCTGAGCCCATGCTCGTGGCGCCCAGCTTGACCACGTCTGTGAGCTGCGTGATGGTCTTGGCAGACGACTGGGCCGCCTGGGCGAGTTTGTCCTGGCTCGAAGCAGCACCAGACACGAGCAGCTTGGTGTCCTCAACCAGAGCTTTTGCAGTTTTCAATATGTTCTCCCTGAAGCGAGAAACCAAAGAATGCACTGGGGTTTTTAGAAACTTCTACTACACAGGAAACAAACAATCAAGACAAAACTTAATCTTGACATTGTTGCACATGTCTCTGATTTACTCAAAGAAAGTGTAAAGTTTGGATTCAAGTTAGAGATTAGAGTTGGCTGGTCTGCAGATTTGGGGCAGTTGGAGTGAGATGCCATTAAATTACATATAGGCCGCTTCTCAATACGTGTTCTTCAGCGGTCTTGTGTCCTTGTGTTCTCGCTCTACGTCATCAAGAACCGTCAAAGTCCGTTCCATTACTCAAGAAAAGAGAACGCATGAAAGTACCCTGATTTGTTCTTGATGTCAAGGATGCATCGGAAGCAGCCTTGCACACATACAGTGTCAGCTTGAAGTCCCAGAAGTCACTGGGGCATGTCCATCCAAGTTCGTTCTTCCAAGGCTGCCTCCCAAGACCCGTCTCCACGAGAACACAAGTCCGTTCTTTGCGTTCTTAGAATTGAGAAACGGCCATTGTGTCCAAGCGCTTATATTTAGTTTTTTACCCTCCAACTAGTCAGATAACATCAAACATGTTGAATTTATAGATTTTACGCTTTGTAGAAAATCTTGTAGTTTATGATGCTCCACAACTCAAATATGAATTCATACGCTGACCTTCTCTGCAAAACATGTCTCGGCAAGAAAGTGAGACTTAACTGACTGTCCAATGGCCAGGCTTCCAACGATCCATTTAATTTTCAAAGAACAAAAGTCATTTCACTTGAATACATGTCACAAAAAAAAGCACTATACCAACTTGTTTCACGGTGACGTCAATATCTGTTTAGACTTTAAAAGTTGTGTCATCTCGCATTCTGTTGTGTCTCACCTGTGGTCAGCGAAGGACTCTTCATTCTCAGCATTGAGCGTGCCAGCCGAAGCAAACATGATGGTTGTGTCCAGATCAGCGATGATGCCGGAAACAGAACTGGCAGCAGTTATGCAGGCCTGAGTTCCTTTATTACCGGCCTGCAGGGCTGATAACACCATGGACACCTGGAGGAAAGAATCACACTTCATTATAAACTCCATAGGTAGCATCTGGACGACCTTCAAAACCTTTAGGAGCTTCTTGCGTGATGATAATAAAATGAATAATGTTTAGACAGAAACACACTTCAAATAACTTTGTATTTTTTGTGCCTTTACAGAAACAGCTACATTAATGGTATGCACTTAATAAAATATATTTTTATGACCCATTTAATACGTATTCACTTTACCTCTTTTTGTAATATATTTTGTACAATATCATTGTAAATCATAGTTTTTGGGGCTTGGTAAACCATTTCATTTGGGACACTAAGCAACTGCTTGAAAGGCAAAGAGAAGACCCTAGCAGCCACTTTTCTCAAGACCACTTCAAACACATAGCAACCACCTGAAATACCCTAGCAACTGCACATAAATGCTAAAAAGATCACAGACACCATTAAAACTACACAATAATGATACACATTCACCCACAACACGTATAGAGGCTCTTATATTTCTTCAGAACATGTCAATTATTTTACATTAATCCAAATCAAAATCAAAAGTTCACTCTTAAACTGTTTACTCTTAAATACCGGTTTTCACGAGGGTTAATAAATACATACATTTTTTTAGGTCAACTCTCCCAACATAAAAGTGATCCATGATCTATATAAAAAACAACTTCTACCATCCCCAACACCATAGAGAGACAACGGACTGCTTCAGAAAAAAATATTACAGTGTCATAATCCCCAGCAGTTAAATGCCATTAGGGATGCGTTTAAACACAAAGGTCCCATTAGAGAAATGAGTCTGTGTTGAGGTTACAATATACAGTCGGGCTGGTGGGGGACCTGGACACATTTAAACTGAGCTCATTTCTAGCAGTGAGAGGCAACAGCACGACCACAGCAGGGACAGAACAAACTCCAGCTATTGAGATGTAATCAAAGACAAAGAACATCATGCTGAATATAATTCACTGCATATGATGTCACAAGCAACAGGGATTTACTGTTATCATTCCAGAACGGTATAAAAATGGCAGTAGATACGGAATGCGCTTTTCACCGCAACTGAAACAAGGCAGTCGGCTCTCGTAGCTTCTTCCACAGGCTTGAGATGTCAATGGCAGGTAAATCATTTGCACAACTTTCTGCGAAAGTACAGTTTTTATCATGGCTTTCACTGATGTTAAACTGTAAACATTGAAGGTTAAAATCGTTTGATGTCAATGTGAGCTGGATTTGCCATCAAAAGTCGGTTTGCAGTACAAAAATCAAACATTCTTAAATCAAAGTATGTTTTTTCACAAGCAAAATGACCTAAGACATCAGGCCTTGTTTCTAAAACCAGATAGTACAGGTATGTCTGTTAAAGATATGGAATACATCTACTCTGTAAAAACATCTGATAAATGTCGTAAAAAGACAGTTTAACATTCCTTCTAAATCATTGACGTTTCACAGACATCTATAAGACAACTGACAGGAGACATATGAGAAGAAAAATATTGAAGAAGATCGAACTTAAAACCTTAAATAAATCTTGCAGACATCAAATAGACATCTCGTGTGTGATCAGTGTGTTTGTGCTTAAAACAAGCAAAAATAAACTTCAATTAAGTTCGACCTCTTTATAAAGTACTTACGTTTATGTTTCTCAGTCCAGTGGCAGATATTTTGGCTTGTTTTATGCATAAATGTACTTCATTTTTTTTTAAAGATATTTGCACTAGAAAAAAGAACTAAGTATTTTTTTTCCGCAGTGTGGATTTGTTAAGGTTGAATGTCAAAATGAACACTATACAAAAAGGTGACAAACTGGATTTTAGTAATAACTACATTATTACAGTTAATAAAGAAATGTCAGTGCTTTGTCATGCCAAAATGTGCCGTGCCTAAATTAATGGTTTGCATTTAATAAACAATCTTTTTATGAAACATTTAATACGTATTTTAGTAGAATATCATTGTATTTTGGGGCTTGGTAAACCATTTGATTTGGGCCCCTAAGCAACTGCTTGAAAGGCAAAGAGAAGACCCTAGCAGCCACCTTTCTCAAGACCACTTCAAACACATAGCAACCACCTGAAATACCCTAGCAACCGCACATAAATGCTAAAAAGATCACAGACACCATTAAACCTACACAATATTGATACACATTCACTAACAACACGTATAGAGGCTCTTATATTTCTTCAGAACATATAACGGCCCAAAATAAAAATTATTTCATAACTTTTTTCACCTTCATATTATTTCATATGACTATTTCAAACCTGTACGACTTGTAGGTGTGGTTGGTTGCCGGGGTGAAGTTTGCATGCAGTCGCTGGGATGTCTTGGGTGGTTGCTTATCGGATGTCAAAAAAGTCATAAGAGCCCCCACCCCAAGTTCCTAAACACCGCTCCTTTTTGCTTATTTATCATCCGTAGCCGAAATCAGTCACTTTGAAACTTGACATCACACCTATTCTCAATATGCGTAATAAAATAAAGCCACATATGAGCCACGTGCAGAAATTGTAAAATTTTAAAAATTTCTTTCAATTACTATCATTAAAGGTCCGACACAACCTCAAACACAACAAAATCACCCAGACACCAGTCGTACCTTTTCAGTGACGGCACGGGCGCATTCGATCAGCTCTCTCTTGGTGAAGCTATCTGTCGGGCTGATCTGAAGAGCTCCAGCTTTCTGCACCAGGTAGATACATCCGTGGCCCAACTCCTGAACCCTGGATTTGATCTGGGATCCCACCTGGAAACATGGCCACGTTACAGCTCCTATATCGAAACCTCGCATAAAAAGTTAAGCCATACCGAGATCTGTATTCAAGTCTAATTTCATGAATGCATGTGCGTTCAGCGGCTGCCTGTAAAAGGCACTGCATCCGTTCAACAAAGCGCTGTGCGATAATTAAGAAGTGATTGTGATGGCCTTTGAGGGGGTCCGCTGTATGTTCATTACCTGACACACAGATCCACGGGTGGGCGGCTCTTCATTATGAATATCACAACAGGCTTTTAGGGCTTGTGGGGGCGCGCGGTTGCTACGGCAACGGCGGCTGCTAACAGTGTGCGGAACAAGTAGCGAGGACAGCTAGCGAGTAATTTCTTTTCTAACATGGATGATGACAAAGATCAAAGGTGTGAAATGTGTTGGCTGGTGTTTATGGTTTGCTTATGGCCTTAAAGTCGAAGTGTGTATGTTTGCTTTAGCTTAAACACATGTTTTTCATTCATTTTTATGGCTGTCGTTAGCTATAATCTAAAATGGTGTGAATGAGTCTATTGCATTTACGATTAACAACCCAAAAAAATATAAGGATAAAGGAACAGTTCATCCACAAATGATGGCAGTACCCATTGGGGTTTGCTGTGGTCAAAGATGCAGCCGTGCCTTTAACAAAATGATTAATCATGACACATAATCGGGCAAAAAATAAATACGAAACGAAAATAAAATGTTAAATAAGTTGCCTATATTAACAAAACTAGTGATCACGGCACACACTGTGCAAAAAACTAATAAATACGAAACGAATAAGAAAGGGGATACAAAACAAAAAGATGTACAAGGATTGTAATCGGTTTGCGGGTGGGCACCTTGCATCACTGGTGACACAGACATCGCAACAAGCCTAGTTTAAAATGATTTCTTGGATAAACTATCCCTTAAATCGCAGAAATGTCCCTTTACATCTTAAATATGTGTGCCGTTTATAGCATCTGGGTTTTAAAAAACAGCATGTTCATCTCAGATCACTGGTCTGTGGGATGTAGTCTCACAACGCTGAATTGATCCTCACCTCCTCCAGCTCGGCGGTGGCGGCTGCCAGACGGCCTTGCTGTGCCAGCTGGCTGTAATCCACAGTCACCTGAGACGCAAGACCACCCAGCTCTTCTGGACATGTCACAGACTTCGTCATCTGGGGTCACATATCAAAACACATGACAGTTTGAGAATGATAAGCTATACAACTAATGCGATCAAGTGTCAGTAAAAGCATTTTTTTACAAACCACAATAAAACATAAATTATATTCTTTTATGTAAAACGTTTTATTTTATAATCAGTATAATATCAATAAAATAATTAAAAAGCATATATAATAAATTAAAGAATGTTATGTTATAATGCAATTTATAAGACAAAATTTTTCTTGACACAAACAAAAATAATATTTGTCATATTTACGGCTTGATGACCAGTCAAACCCCTGACAGGATGATAAGCACAGCATTCATCTCCGCACATTTATCCAACAAGTGTCAGACAGGAAGCGAGGCTCTTTTGAAAAGCACCCAGAGAGGAAGTGTCTGAGAGGTGCTCACCATTTCCTGTGCGGTTATAGCGATAGCTTTCGAAAACTTCACCATGGTGGTCTGGTAATCCACAAAAGTGCCGTCAGGCTCTGGCGGCGTTCCTTCATCCATCTGTGAAGCCAAGAGATCCAGATAAAAATGACAAACTGCTGGAGTGAGTCCTAATACAAGCTTCCAACAGAAAACACATGAGGATGGATTTGCTATCAGCTGTATTGTCTCCAGTGACAGAATAATTAAAGACTGCATGAATCCAGTGCTGATGAATAGAGATGTTGTGTGAAGTCGGTCTAATAATGAGATTTACAGACAGCTGGAGTGTGTGACCCTCGTTTATATGACTGGCAGATTGAGGTTTTGAAAAATAAAGTATACTATTCATTTCCTTTATATAAACTAAATTCTCAATTTGGCACTTTATTTATAGGAAACGTGGATATGGATTTGCTGCGAGCCAATTTTTTCTTGTGTCAGTTGAGTTAAGTTCATAAATCTTCATTTATATTTCTTGAGTTCATAATTCTTGATTTAAGTTCAGTGCGTTTTTTCCAAATAAGATTATTATTGTCTGAGGTTTTTTTCTCCTCCAATGGAGTTTTGGGTTCCTCGCCACCGTTTGCATACTGTTTTACACTATTTGACTGGCCGGGGGGCTGCTAGAATTTGATTATCTTATATAATAACACTGCATATAGGAATTTATTGTGTGTCTGATATTTGACCTGTGTTTTGACTTCCATAACCTTTTATGTTTTACTTATAGTCAATGTTTTCTTGTACAGCTGCTTTGTAACAATGAAAATTGTAAAAAGCG
This sequence comes from Barbatula barbatula, assembly GCF_947034865.1. Classification (NCBI taxonomy): domain Eukaryota; kingdom Metazoa; phylum Chordata; class Actinopteri; order Cypriniformes; family Nemacheilidae; genus Barbatula; species Barbatula barbatula. The sequence continues at coordinate 8,186,484 of NC_136788.1, forward strand.
CTATATAAATAAAGCTGAATTGACTTTATTAATATTCATGTTATAATCAGGGTCGATATATCCTGTCAATCAAAAGAGGACGGGAAAATGCAACAAATGTGTGCTCTGTATATAGAAAATGTTAAGAAACATCACCAGTTTGATGTTCAATATTTCTAGTCATTATATTCATTAATAACATATTAACATATACTGTATCAGTGCATCTCGAAAAAATATTACATTACAAATGACATTATCAGCATAACACATTTGAATTTTAAAATATGCATTGATTTCATAATGTCTCAGTATTTTCTTTTTTATTTAAAGACGCCATGCGCTCAAGCTGCCATGAACTCCACACAGTTACTGCAAAACTTGATCATCTAGAGCATGATTTTAAAAGAGCATCTCATGCTTCACAGCATCTTACGTCCTTTAACAGAAGCAAAGACATTCTGAACTGTTGGGTTAACAAGACGTTTAGTGCCCAAAATACATTCACATTAAATCAGTGACCTATACATCATGCATCCTAAACATTTCTTATTCATTGAAAATCGGCAATGAAAAACCCATTTCGGTCATTTTGGATGTAGTTGTATAAAGCCACTGACCCGTCCGATGGCCTCAGCGATGGATTCCACCATGCCGCCCACCATCCCCCCCTCACTCGCTGCCTCATTCAGAGTCACCATGATGTCATCAACCGCCTCTTTCATCAGCTGGGCCGCCTCAGCTATGGCATCATGGGTGTGATTAGCCTGCAAGATGACGGCCATGTCATGTCATTGATATGGCACACATCCAAACCCAACGGTTAACCAACACACATAAACATTACATTGCATCATACCTTAGGATTTCCACCGCCCTCTTTGGCAGCATAGAGCATCTGTAGAGCCGATTCAAACAGGGTCTTGGTCTGATCTAATATGTTCATCTGTTGCTGATGGTCGGCGTGTTTAGACGCCAGGCCCACCGATGCCACGATAACCGGCTCGAAGTAGCCCGCCAACTGAGTCACCTGGAAAGGAGGATTGTGTGTTATATTCGGCACATATAAATCAACCGAAATTAGCGAGTCTTGCACTCATGTTCCTGTCGCTCAGTTTTTTTTAAGGTGTGATCCATAGCCATCATAAATGACTGCAACACTCATTTGGATTGATAGTGCTCTCATATGGTAATTCGTTCATTAAGGTAATTTGAGGGATTTGAGTGGCACTGTTTCAGCAATAATGAATCCTAAGTGCGGTGCAGAAGCAGCATTAAATCTATCTAGAGAAATTTTGAAGCTACGACTCCGTTTTTACCTTGTGTCCGAGTTGAGCAGCTTCTCCTCGTGCCGCAGTAGAGATAGGGTCAATGAGGTGACCGATCTCCTGTACAGCAGAGGTCAGCTGCTCCTGCAAAGCCTGATGGGAAACGGTATCATCAAAAATGTACGTGAATACAAATACTGACACTATCATTCATTTATAGCACGTGTGATGCTGTAACCCGTTTCATAGGTGAAAAGGATAGCCAATAATACAGAGATCATTTACATATAGCTCTTAAAGGAACAGTTCAACCATTAATTTAAATTCGTTTTTTCAAACCTCTATGCATTTCTTTGTTCTGTTCAACACAAAAGATACTTTGAAGAATGTGAACACCATTATCTACCATAGTTCTGGGTCATTATTGACTACCATAGTAGCAAAGGAAAACTACGGTTTCGTTATAAATTTAACAGTTTGTCTTCCAAATATCATTTTTTGTGTTTAGCAGAACAACACAATTTATACAGGTGAACTTTGGAACAACTTGAGGGTGAGTAAATGATGACAGAAATGTCATTTTTTGGGTAATCGATCCCTTTAAAGGCGCTGAAGCAAAAACAGCTTTTTAAAACCCAATAATGTGTTAGGATAAAGTGATTTCTTTGTTACCTCCAGTGAGATGTCGTCTCTGCGGGGCAAACTTTGACCTACAGCGGCAAGGGACACCTGCTCAATGTCCCTGATGCTCTTGTTGATGCAGTCTATGGACTGGTCACATTCTCGTTGCCCAGGGGCCTTGTCCCTATGACAACCGAGCAGGAGAGATTGCGTCAGAGATGCCCGACATATTTTTCTGCTAGGACTTAATTTAATTACATTCCTCCACTCGATCTGGATATTGTACATTACAGTATCATAAAAAGGCAGATTAAGTGCAATCTTAGGTAGGCTGGATGACCTCCAGTTTTGATTGGATGTAGCGGGAGGGCAATGTTAGTCAAGGGCAGTCAAGTGGGCAATGATCCCGGTTACTGCTTCTGTTAGAGCGCTGATCTCAGATCAGATTCAGCGTACGCTCTGTAAGCATACGCATGGATGAGTATCTGATCTGTGTTCGGTCCTTGTCATGCTACATTAATCTACCCGGGCGCTCTCTGCGAGGTTGGAAACCCATTAAGAGTCGCTTACGATCGTAATATACAATCCAGCGAAATCGCACGCCGCCTGTTATCCAGCTGTTATTATTTACAGTGAAAAGAGCTTTTGGATTGTTTTATGATTTTCTGAAACAGGTGGTCATGCACATCACAGTCAATATAATGGAACATTCAGTGGCAATTAAATGAAGTCATTTAAATACAAACTAAGTAGCCAATTTATTTTTTTGTTGGAAATGTTTGCTTTGCTTTTACAATGCCAGAGGATGTTATGCGGTTGTCACAGTGATGCAGTGGTTGCTACGGCATTGCTTTTGAGGTTTCTAGGGCATTGCTTTTGTGGTTGCTAGGGTGTTCTGGGTGGTTGCTAATTGGTCCATGTCAGAAGAGACCACCATCAGGTATCTGAAATGATCTTATTTTATTCCTTCAATGCAAGTCTGTGAGCTAGGAGAGTTACAAAAAGTACTCCTTTTGCATTACCGAGAATATCTACAGACCTGATGGATGTGATGAGGCCCTTAATGGAGTCTGACACAGTGCGGGAGTGGCCTGCCAGGATGGACCATGTGGGTGGGTCTTTGGGGTTGATGATGAGGGAGCGGGCGGTCTCTAACAGGTGGGTTGAGCTGTCCAGCATTGAACGAGCAGAACGTAGAATCGGCTCCTGCGCTGCTGAACCCTGAATAAATGGTTTAAGAAAAAACAGACACACATTTTATCTTGCCTGTAAAGCCTTTATCATCTTCTGTTAGGTTTTTAGTGTGAGCTGTGCTTGTGTACATGTCTGTCAATGTTTTAATGTTAGGTTAGAAAAAACATAACTTTAAAAGTGTTTATAGCTTATGTAAAAACTCATTCATTCGAAACAGTACAGAAAAACAGAAAAAAGGGACTGCGCTTCGCGTGTGCTAAACATAGGAAACATCTCATCCACATTCATTGACCTATTGTGCTTTCTGTGAAAAGGCAGATAAGAGACAATTCAGTGTCACACAACTGAGAGAGAGCACTTTTATTCGCCATTACAGGGCAATACTTTGGAAAAACTGAAAGTACATTTTAACGCACTTGATAAAAATAACAATACACTTAGTGCACATAAAACTAAAAAGTTATTTCTCCTTTTGTTTTTTCTTTTAATGAAATTATAAAATAGTAAATGTGAATTATGTAATTTATAAGTATAAATATATAATAAAGAAATATAAATAATGAATACACCCTAAAACAAACCGTAACGCTTGGTAGTTCTGTTACAAGGTTATTTAAGATTTGAATGATCATTTTTGGCCTAATAAATATCTTCAATTTAATAATATTTTAGACCTTAATAGAACCAATTCACTAGCAAAACCAATTAAAGTGTTCATTTGCTAAGGTTAAAAAAATCATGTTTATTTTTAACTTATTTGTATTAATTTATATCAATCAAACTGCAGTTAGTTTGTTAGGATTAAGTAATAATAACAAAATTAATAGGGCTAACCAAAACAATAAAAACATGATAACACCAAAAAACTGTTATTTGTTTTTGCAAATAAACTCTTCAAATATACAGTCTACAGTCATATAAGTTTGCACGCACACAGTGAGTAACATGTGGTATATTTGGATATTCAGCACATCATCACCTCATGGCTTATCTGTGCAGGAATGCTTGCAAACTCCGGGTTGGAGGCAAAGGTGGAGAGATTATCTACGGCTTCAATCAGCGGCGTCGTGGCCACTCGGCACCTTTCACGGTTCTCATCTGAGAAATCTCCATCTAAAGCCTGAGAAAAACAAAATATAGAGGACTTACGGTTAAAATCTTTAACCCACAACAGAAAATATGCAATATTGGGTGACTAAGAGCTTGCCACGCAAGCTCACGTCTGTCATGCTAATGCAGACAATTCAATCAATTCTCAAATACTCCTCAAATGACTTTTTGGTTATTATTATAATTATGATTATCATTATTATTGGCTATTACCTTTATAGTTTTGACAAGGTTAGCCGTGGTATTGGCAACCTCTTTAGCTGACTGCACAAAATGTCTTCTGGCTACCGGATTGGCTGTTTTGGAAGACGCCAGACGGCAGGCGTTGCAAAGTGCCGAGGTGTGTTTTGCAACAATGGTAGCTGCTGACAGAACCTACATTATAAAGAAATGTTAATTGGTCTTTAGGCTCTTGTTGAATGACAGTACAAGAATCAATTAGAAAATGACCAGAAATGGAATAAAGGGATGCAGAACTGAAGAGTCAAGTTCATAAAAAAGATAACATCTCCACCTGTGAGGGGCTGCTGGCTGGGTCAACCAGGTTCTGGCAGGCCATCTGAATCGCCTGATTGGCTCTAGCAAACTGGATGGGATCGACCAATCCCTGATGGCCGGACTGGCTATTGGGGTCTGAGACGCCAACTAAATAGGAGGCCTAAGAGAGACCGAAAACTCATAACATCACGGATAAACCTGCTCGCAACAAATGTGATTTTGTTTCAAGACACAGCGTTGCATGTGCATTGTGGGTGTAGAATCAGACAGAACCGGGCTAAAAGCTCACCTGTCCCGCGGCCTCAGTCAACCCACACAGTGCTTTTGAAGCCACGCCCACGCAATCCCCGAACGCTGGCACGTTTCCAGTCTTACAATGCTGCGAGATTCCAGCCATAGCTTCCCCGAGAACCTGCTCGGCAAACAGCGGAGACACGTCAGACCTTTAAAACCGACGTGTTTTTCTTAAAGTCCCAGTGAAATAAAAAATGTGGGTCATTCTCTTTTAAAAATCTCTTTGTAAGTCGCTTTGGATAAATGCGTCGGCTAAATGACTAAATGTAAATGTAAAGTTTGTGTGGTTTCATTAACTGTAGTTGAAATTTGAAAAGGCACTTCCTTCCCGTAATGACTATCCATCTTAAATGACGTATGTTAGCCGGCTTGGGCGGAGCATCCGTTAAATCCTCCCCATCATCTGTCAGTCTGCTCTGATGTCCATTTCAAAATGCAACAGCTGTTTTACATCCAATCAAATCTCAGAGAAAGCCCACTCTCATTAAAAATTTGATTTCACCCGGAAATGCGTCAAATACAGAAGTAAAAACGATAAAAACCTTCGGTTCACAGGGACTTTAAAAATTTGGGGAATAAATTCCTTACCTTGGAATTCTCCATTACACTTTCAATGCAGTCGAAGTAGGAGAGATCGCTGACTGGCTCATTGGGATTGTCCAGCATTCCTCGAACAGCCTGTGTGTATTTGGAGGAGAGATAAGATACACTAGGACTTTTAAAACAGTCTGAAGATTCTTTTAAAACAACATGAAGAGGAATTTCAAGGTTCATAAATTCAATACAATAGGTTTTATCACAAGCCTTGTTAAAGTTAGTAGGGCAAATAAACAACTAAAAAACAAACTCTCCTTGAGGACAGAGTGTGTACGGTGTGTGCGTACCTCTAGTTCTCTGAGAGCATTGTCACACTCTTTTTGTCCTGGTGCCTGCTGGGTACACAGTGTGATGAGCTGATTAATGCTCTCTGTCACTGCTCTGAAACACAAGAAACACAGAAAATCAGAGATGCCAACCTGTACCAACGTCTGGCAAACACATCAGCGTCAGACAAAACTAGGTTTTATTTCAGTCAAATGAGCCCAGATGTATGAGTCTTCTCTCTCCGTCATTAAAGGACAAATAAATCCATCTTACCCCAAACCATCAGGAACAGGTGCCATACCTGAAGGGATTCAAGCAGCGCACACACAGGTGGGTTTTGCTTTACACATGTTTGGTATCTTCGTGGGGAGAGATTTTTCATACTAACCGAATAGTATTTCTATCTCCTACCCTTAACCACACCTCTTATCAAACACTCTAACATCTTTTGGGTGTTTTTACTTTTTGAAATAAGCAATTTAGCCAGTTTGCAGTCTATATTCAAAATATTGGAGAGACAAGTTTAGCCAAGTATCGGTTCTTCTCGGTTTCTTTTGCTTGTTTTCAGAAATAATCTATTTGTTTGTGAATGTGTACTGGAAGTTCAGTTGGGTTCAAAAAAGTGTGCAGAGCAATAAAGTTTGTTTAAGTTGTTGAGATGAACCCGTCTATAAACTGTTTCTTTTTTATTTCTCAAATTTGTATTGGTTTGTGTTTTATGGGTATTTTAATTTATGTCCTTGTGTAAAGCCGCTTTGCCAAAGAATAAACTGTGAAAAGCACTTTACAAATAAATGTTTTTTTGAACAGACTTATTTAAATAATTAACATTTTACTTATTTATATACACGTAATTTTTAATGAGTTATGTGGGACCTTGGACCTTACCCGATATTTCAAGTTTTTTGTCAGCAAAAACCATGTGACAAAAGCTTGCATTTCATGGTGCAGGTAACATAGAAAAAGTAAAAAAATAAATATATGTATACAATAACATTGTAGACATTGTAACTATGTGGGATGAAAACCTATAAATTTGCACTTCATAAACATTGAAAATATACACCCACACTTGCTCAGAAACAAACATATCGCTGCGTCCTCCTGAAACCTTGTATTTCCATATTTCGTGATTTTTATTTTTTCAAAAAATAATAATAATTATTACTATTATTAAACTTTTATGTTTGTCACTGTGTTTTGCAAATATCTAACCAATAAAAACTATTTATTAATTTTAAAATGACAGTGTTTTTTCCATCTCCTGAAAACTGTGAATTTGGACATCTGAGGTTTACGAAGGACAACAACGATTTATATTTTCACACATATAATTCAAAACATTAAGCTGAATAGAAAATGACGGCTCAACTCTCCTCAGACCGACGTCTGAATGTTATTCCTACCGTGCTGCAGCTGCGAGGAGATTCTTGGCGTTTGCGGCTCCTGGATCTACAGAAAGGGACTTGGCAGCCAACAGCAGTTTACTGGATGCCATGGAGATGTTCTTCAGGTTGCCAATTACATGGATCTGGTCGTCTTTTGACTGTGAAAAAATAACATGCAAGCTAAGACAAAAGTGAAATGAATGAAAATAATGAATCTATTAGGTCTTTAAAGCGACAATCCGTTTCTTATTTTTAAACAGAAAACGGGTATTGAGCAAATATGTGCTCAAATCTGTCTTTACTATAAGCTAACTGTTGCCGATTGAGTTAAGATTTACTATTTGAGCTGTCTGGTCTGATTTCGTGGGAAATTTCCAACACACTTTAGATAAGCAACCTGCAATTTTACGTTTCAAACAAAGATGGCAATAGAGAGGTCATCAGTACCTGAGTATGTCCGGCCATCTCAATGCCAGCATCTAGAAACTCATCAAAGTCTTGGCTGAACTTTCCAGAGGCCACAGCCAGCTGACTGCTGGTTCCTCGGGTTGACTGCACCACATCTCCAGCGGAGTGGTTCAACTCTGCCGCCGTGTGATTCAGATCCGTCTGTGCCTCTTGGAAGGATTTGGAGCATGGAGGAAGCTGGAAGGCCAGTGGAAGATGACATGTCACAGATATGGTTGCATTTGGTTAAGTGGAACAGGAGCATACAGTACAGTATATACACAATATTGTCAACGTCAGATGGAAAACTTGTACTTGCATTTTAGTTTTTTCCTAACTCACTGCTGTTGGTCACCCTTCACTTTATTTTGTGGGCTTTGCCAAAATTCAACATATGAAAAAGTAACAATTCATAACTCAAAGTTTTTATCCATTTCCTGGAAAGTAGTGGATTTGGATATACAAGGTTTCTACCTGTCATGATATTCAGATAACGCATGTTCCACATCTATTTGGCTAGACTGCAATATGTTAAAAATAACAAAATTTGTAGGTAAACTAAATAAATAAGTAAATGAATAAAAACTATTATTTTGAGTCCAAAACTCGCAAGGACAATGCTTAAAATGACATTTAGACAGGATTGTATTTGTTTATGTAATCATTTTCGAGGAAAAGGGAGTGCAATACAAACTGTGCATGTTTGCACTTATATTTATTTGCTAGCTTCTACCAAATGAGAGATCATTTAACACCAGAATAGCATTTACATTTTAACTCGTAGCCTTTGAAGTCAACAGCATAAAGATATGGCATCTTAAAGCTTCACATTTAAATGCATGCGAATTCAAGGGGCGTAGGGCGAGATTAATGACTTCAATTCCGTCTAGTTTTCACACAAAGCTATTGTACAGCTTCAGTAGACTGAGTATACAATGCACAAGACTCGAAGAATACTTTCATGGTGTTATATTAGTCAGTTCTGAGCTTGACAACCACAGTCTCCATTCCCTTTCATTATATGGACTCTCACACTTTTAAATATCAGTCTCCCTGAAAAGTTATTTTAAGGATCAGAAGCACTGGTAAACGTATAAACCAAAGGGACGACTCACATTTTCCACCAGGAGTTTCTTACTGGCCTCTCCGATGCTCCTGAGGGCCATGTCCACATCTTTCTGTCCAGGTAAGCAATTCACGCAGTTATTGAGGGAGTGAGACACGGCCTTCGCCACCTGAGACACAAAAAAACACATTCCCACCAAATAACTCTATGATGTCCTGGGGAGATGCATGATGAATCTAAAAAGTCAAATCATTCCCTTAACAAAACAGAAAAATCCATCTCTTTAATTTATGCTGCTGTCAAAGACATATGCCAGGCAATATGTTTGCGTCCCAAAGGAACCTGCGCGAGTCGGGAGCACGCTGGCACGCTCTAAAAAGCGAAAAAGAGACACAGCTATGCCGAAAAAGGGCTGATGGGACATCATTCAAAAACAATATTGTGGCCTCCAGCCTTGAAGGCTGAAGACAAACAAAAGCATACCGTAGATGCCGCAACCTTTCTGAAAATTATTTGAACCCAAGTGTGTGAATGTGTGTAATGTACGATTCAACTAAACCTCCCACCTGCGCTAGTCTCTGCTGGCTCTCGGCATCGCCAGGGCACACCAGGGCTTGGTGGGCTTCGTGGATTAACATGGCTGAGCCCTCCATCACGTGACAGGCCGAGTCCAGCATGCCGGCCGCAGCCTGGAGCTCCACGCTGCTTGCAGCCACTCCTCTCGCCGCCTGGGCCAGCGACCTCAGGGCCTGAGCGGTTTCCCTCGCGGCTACACCTGTCCAATGAACCAACCCACGTAGTTAAGGTTGAGTCACTCTCCTCTTCGAAAATCTTACTGTGTACACAGATATTAAATGTAATGTCTGGTTGTATACAAATACAAATTCAACTATATAATATCATGAGAAATATACTAAAAATGCTATACACAAAGGCATAAAGTTGTAGAATAATAACTTTTTTGAATAAAAACTCCTAAAGGCACTATTACTCATACTTTACTATTAGTCTATTTGTATTTATTTTCCACATATTAGAGTAGTAAATTGAGTGTTGTTTTGCTTCAAAGTGAATATGAGAAACAGGTCAGAATTACAAATAATGTTCAGACCTCAAATACTGCCGTCTTCTTTTGGTCAAACGTCATCACGTGATACAAATTCACAAGTCGGAGTTCACGAAACGAGACCTTTGTATGAATGGAAGTCAATTGGATCGACATCGGTATATGAAAAAACGATATGTCTGTCAGACTAACCTGATCTCACGGGAATTCATAACCTTTTTATGAGGTGGCCATTTTGTATAAATTTGTACGATGTGAATCGTACAAAAAACTAACAATTATTAGAAAAAAGCAATACTGAAGCCCCTCCCCTAATCCAACCCCTAAACCTTGCATCACTGGCGCTAAAGTAAATCGTACTAAAACAAACGAATAAGATCATACAAACTCATACGAATTAGCCACCTTGTAAAATAGTTACGGATTCCTGTAAGATGTGTTCGCCACACAGATAAGTCAGATATTTTGCATTGCAAGACTAACGTCATTATCCTTCTCAATGTCAACTTCTAGATATGGCCGATAATGGATTAAAAAACAATCAACCACTAGCATGCGATCATTACACCGCATTATACAATAAATAAGCATTAAAATATTTGCCTTAACTATACTTGTGAATCAACGACCTCAACTCCATTCCTAATAAAGTGCCACAAACAGTAAACGAGGGACACATTTCTGGAGTAATACAGAGAACAAGCCCAAACATTCAGTTCCAAAATAAGCTTTCAGCCTCGTTTTGGTGCATGGCTGACCCACAACGCCCCTGCTGTTCCAACAAATGAGCGTGGAAGGAAAATGAGGCGCCATATGGGATATGGCCTTTACTTATAGAACAGAAAGCAAAAAACTGTAAGAGGCGAATGCGGGCAAATTGCATAAAATTGCATTATCCAGCCAAGTAGAGCCCAATTGCTGATGGTATGTTAAATCTAGTGAAAATAAGATTAATGAGGGACGGGGGTTAGTTATACCCTCGGCTTGAGAAGCTGCAGGAGCTGGGCTGGTAGAGGAGGGGTTTGCTCGAGCGTGCCAATGAAATCTGTCTTCAGAAACTCTCCGGAGAGCAACGATCCAGCCAGAGAGAGTGAAAAATTGATGGGTGGTGCAGGTAAGGAGCAGCGTACATCTATCTGTTCTGTTTTAAAGGTCCAGTGTGTAATTTTAGGAGGATCTATTGACAGAAATGCAGTTCAATATACATAACTATGTCTTCAGAGGTGTATAAAGACCTCACGTAATGAAGCGATGTTTTTATTATCTTAGAATGACCTATTTCCATCTAAATACACCGTGTGTCCCCTTGCATGGAATTCACCATGTTGTTTCTACAGTAGCCCTAAACGGACAAACTGCTCTACAGAGCGCGTTTTGTAAATACATTATCTCCTTCAGCAAAAAAGCAATAACGCACCGATATCTTAGCCCAGTGTCAGCCGACGTAGTGCGAAAGGGAGGAGTGGAGTGAGCTGTTGGTTGCGATTCGCATCCTCACCACTAGAAGCCGTTAAATTTCATACACTGGACTTTTAGGCTTTTAATTTGGAAAATGTAGCTTTGTTGGGAAAACACAGGATGTTTTCTAGATTTGACGACACAAACAAATGTTCAAGTGGAAAATACCTCTCGGCGGATACAGACCCTAGTTGTAAAATCATGTTGTACACATCATTATTCATCGATTAATAGTCGATAGAAATATCTCTTTTATACGTTGTAAAGTCTTAGAGGTCCTCTTACCTGTATAATGTTCATTACCCTGGGCGGCACAGGTAAGGAGTTGTGCCATGGAAGAGCCCACAGCCTTGGATGTACTCCCGAGATCCTGGGCACACTTTTCTAGCTATAAACATGAGAGAGTTTAATATGAGTCCTCAGGTTTTTTGTATTTCGCCTTTGTAATTTCGTTAAAATAATACAGAAGGTAGAATTTGACATACCGATTCCCCAGGCAATGGTTTGAGTTGCCCGTCAAGTGCAGCCATTTTAGCATCCTGTAGTTCACTCTTAAGAGACTGAACGGCATTGAGCGCCGAGTCGATTTCTAGAGGACCACACGCTTCATGTGCCTACGACACAGTACACACGGGAAAATCTTCAAAACTACAATTGTATAATTGTGCCAATGCACATGACGACTACTAAGGCTGCAGTCACGTGCTTAAAATATTTGAAATGGAAAAAGTTTGATGTCTATAAATTTTTTTAAAGGATATTAGCTATTAAACATTTAAAGGGATAGTTCACCCAAAAATGAAAATTCTGTCATCATTTACTACCCCACATGTAATATCATACCTGTATAAATTACTTTATTCTGATGAACACTGAGAAAAAATATTGAGAGAATTTTAGCAGATTCACTTTTGGGACATCATTGAATACCATAGTACCAACTCTTTATTTTCCTAAATTCTTAACGATATCTCATTTTGTGTTTTTTTCTACTATGGTAGTGGATGATGTCCCAGAACTGTTAATGGCTAACATTCTTCATATAGCTTCCTTTGTGTTCAACAGAACAAAGATATTTAGACAGGCTTGAAACAACCCGAGGGTGAGTAAATGATGAAAGAATTTTCATCTTCGGGTGGACTATCCCTTTAAATTCAGTAAATGTCACATTGAGAGCTTTACTTAAAGCAATGCATTGTCGGTACCTTCTGCGCCGCTGTCCGCAGTTCTGCCAGGCACGTGGCAAGGTTCTTGGCACACTGACCGAGTTGCATCGCAGCTGCCTGGTCGGCTACCGTTGGAACAGCCGATTTAGCCGACGTCACCATTTTACTACCGGGCTTTTTGGAGATAAACACATAAACGTTCAGTCGCCAATGTAAGAGTTTGATCAAACAAACATTCAAGTTTGTTTGTAGACAGTGGGCACCTGTATAAAACACTGGCTAGCGATGATCAGTGCCAGCTGAGCACCGAGGTCTTCGGGGTGGGTCTGACTGCCCCTCATTCCCTGGACAAGCTGTGGAATATGATCTGCTACGGCCTGGACAGACATCCATTCACAGAAAGAAGAAAAGCAAATGCACACGTATTAAATAAGCATCCCGTTATCACACATTCAATTTTCAAAACTTCTTAAAACATATGTTTACCCACAATACCTTGCAACTGAACACTAGCTGCTGATGTGACATTGGGTTCTTATTGGACGCAGCTGCATTCTGAGCTGCCGCGATGGTCTGCGTCGCTGCTGCCGCGGCCTGCTTGGCTGCATTCTGTGCGAAGATTCAAACGTAGTTAGCATAGTATATAGCAATCGTATTTCTGGTTGTTTCGGGACCCCTCTGAAGTTGTCGCTCTCCTGCCAATCGTTAAAAGATTGGGCAAAAACTCACAGGGCACCTTGAGTCTGCCGGTGCATGAAAACATCATACCACATGCAACACTTTAGAAGCATTAAAAAAGGCAGCGAGGAAGAAGAGAAAGATCCTCAAATGAATAGTAAGGGATTTAGGAAGGGTGGAAGAGAGAGGAGAAAAACAAAGCAATCTTTGTGGACGTGAAAGTCCAAACAGATCTCAGAATGCTAGATTCTGGGTCCTAACTAGGATTCAAGCTACAATAAATAATAATGAACATAAAATAAATAAATTAAAGCTATTTTTGCCATTTAAAATCAACATTCATGCAATGAAATATTTTTGTCACCCGTGTGCGTTCCAACCAAAGTTGTTGTTTATTACTGTAACAAGGCCAAAAAATATCACATTTTTAAATAAAAAATGGTTATTTTAACTCCGTTAACCAAACTATCGGCAAACAACATACGTAAATCAACAGCCGTACCACATTTCCACAATACGAACGCTAAAGCAAACCCCAGATCTCCATTTTCACACAGACTTCCTTTCTACACCCGGAGGTGATTAACAGCAGGATGTTGAGTGTTCTAATATAACCCTCAGGATAAATGAACGAGGAGCCATTTAAAGAAAGAGATCAAGGCTGCTCTTAAAGGAACAGTTCTTCTTTCTTTAATTAAAATGTCAAATACAAGTTCTTAGCTAAAAGACAATTAAAAAGAAATATAACAATGACTAAATTTGATCATAACATTATTTTAGTAACCTTGCTTGCTGCAGTTTAACATTGTAATTGCACAAGGCCTTTACATTTTGACCGGCTATCTATTTTTTATTGTTCATTAGTTGGTAAACATAAATGATCCCAATAATAGGTGTTGGAAAGAAACTTTATTGTCCTTAATGTAAATGGCCTTTTTATCAGGTGCCATTCTATACAATGAGTGAATGGGAGAACCGGCTGTTGCACTTAAATATGAAAACAATTAACAATATAGACGGTTTCAAAGTCACAACATACGTAACTGCTCGTTCGTGGATTGTCCTTAATTTCCGGTACACATTCACAAACAATAGAGTGCCTGTGGATTATTTCTGATAACTATCAAAACAGCCGAGAAGAAGCGTTACTTGGCTAAACTTGTCTCTCCAATATTTTGACTTTAGACTGCGATGTCAAGCTCAACCGCTAGATGTCAATGTACAACACGGTTTCTTTGAATGCGACCCAACGACAGGACCATTAAACAAATTGTTTATTTAATTAAATGATTATACAATAAAATACTAATATATTTATATTATCATAAATAAATATATATATATATATAAAATATTATAAGATACTAGCCAAACATAAACCGGAAGTTAACTCCCGGCGTGCACGTTCCGATGAAACGGTCTATATTATAACAAAAATATTTTTGGGTAAACTGTTTCTTTCTACATTTCCTCAGCACCCTTCACACCACTATAATTCACCAGATTGAAAACTGTGTTAGACGGCTGAACAGGAAGTGGGAGGATAATGCACTTCTCACCTCCAGCCGGTGAATGAGCTTCTTTTTGATGGCGTTCTGAGCAGCTGCGTTGGTGGCGACTCGCAGCCCTTCAGCAGCCTCGCGCAACCTCTGCTGCTGGTCTTCATTCTCCGGGTATGCGGCGGCTCCCTGCAGGGGAGCAATTCGGTTTTAACTGCTGCATATAAAGCATTTCCTGCATTTTGCACCGTACTGTCCATTTCGTTTTATATTTACATAATCTAAATGAAAATATTGGCAGTAGCCAGAAAGAAGTGTGTTGTCCAATCAGCAGCCAGCGTTGGCTACATTGTACAGTATAATAATATTGCAGTATCATATTGTCAATAAAAGGTTAGCTTGATAGCTATATAGTTTCCCATATAGTCAAATCTACCCGCTAGTATGCAACGTCAACCTTGGCTTAATCTCACTGTTTTTGAATTTTGTATTTGTTTAAGCAGAAAGTGATGGATAACTCTGAGAGGACAGAGATGAATTTTATACTCGGTCAGCCCTGCTACGACATCCGCACATTAGAAAACGTTTAATGCAAAGAGGAATTAGGGGCTGTCTGCTCCATTTCTGTTACCAAGGAAACTGTCTGCGGCGCATTGCTCTTCTTTACATTTGATAATGGCAGCGATGTTTTGATTAATGCATCATGGATCAAATGTGCCTAACAAACCAGCGTTTCTCACGTCTGAATATGAATCACTTCCTGGCCATTTAATGTGTGTTGCTAAGAGAGGGGCTGACAACCATTTCTGTAGCCCATCTTCAGTCAAATCTAAATGATGGCTCAGGGCTTCTTGGGTATCACAGAGATGAAGCACTGAAGAGGATAGAAAGCATTTTTTACAGTATGTCTGCTGATCCTGGTTTCTGGATTAAAGAAGCGAGCTTTAAGCACTGTTTGCATCCAAAACCAATATTTAAAAGGGAAAAAGACACTGTTCAGATAATGTGACAGACATTAAAACAATGCATGCTTATTTTATCAATATATTTTTATATACCATGTATAAATATACACATACAGTACATATATACAACTCGTCTAGAAGCACTACACCAACGTAAAAATACATATATATTTTTTATTGAAATAATTTTTTTCCAGAAAGTGGTATGTGTTGTATATGTGCATACTTTTATACTAGATGTAAAATATTTACATCTATATACATCTTCATATTTTTTTGTATATTCTGGTTTACAACATAATTCTAAATGTATGAGCAAATGCCTTTTAAAATCACAAAATACATCTAATACATTTTTAGCTTTTGAATTGTAGAGTATAATATATATAAGAGGAATATACAATATACATCATACTGAAAAAATTAAGAGACCACTGCAAATTTTCGTTTAAATCAGCATTTCTAGATGTATTGTGATCATTCGAGTCCAGTGTCTGTTGAGTTTCAACTAAATCAAACCTCAGAAGTGACGTAAAGTCATCAAATAGTAATGTGAAAGACTCACAGCATGACAAGACACTTGAGAACTGTGATACAAATCCAGGTTATCACATAAAAAATATATTACTGTTGTATTGCTTAAAAGGGAATATGAACTTGTTTTCTTTGCGGTTTTTGAGGTCTGAAAAAACAGAGCATCTTTCTTTTAGTCGTCACATTTTTCTCCAGTTTAAATGCAAATGGAAACAAAAATTGTACTTGAAATTTGATAAAAATACTGTTAGTAGTTCACAGATTGAAACAAAAAAGATCATTTTGCCAAAACACATACCAATAAATCAGAAATCATCTAAAATCAGAAACAACGACTCTAAAATGGTCTCTTCATTTTTTCCACAGCTGTATATATTAAATATAGTCTTCCTACAGCTTTCATACCTTTGCAGCCTCCACCATTCTGGCAGTAGCATCGGCCAACAGCTTGGCAGCCGCCAGCAGTTTCTTAGAATTATCCACATCGATTTCAGCTTCGGCATCGGAGCGCATCGCGTTCACCAGGTCAGACGTGGCCTGGGCCAGAACCCTCGCCTGCCGTACCATCTCACCTGCAAACCCACAAACACATATCCCCACATAAACCTTATTCAAAAATAAAAATACCATCGTGTTTTGTGGGTAGATCTTATGTTTGTCCAAAAACCTGCTCTATCCATTCCCAACGTCCTTGACTACAGACTGTGAAAAGGCCTACGAGTGCTTTCCGTTTCTTTGATTTGTGTGAATCTGGCGGCGTTGAAGCCTGCTTGAAAATCAATCTCTCTGCATATCGCTTTTAGAAACCGAAGCGCTCGAATGTTTGTGATCCTGTGTGACCTGAAGAGCATCACTGATCAAGAGCCCTTTCAAAAGCGTGCCTACACGCATTCCCTAACTGGTCTCTGTATTTCCCGAACACCTACGTACATCCAAAAATACAAGCGGTGATGAGATTGTCGTGGGAGAGCGATGCACGTACAATGTGTTTCACCTTTGTAAACGTAGGATGCGCTCGGTACGAAAATGGTATGATTGATGAAACAATATGGAATGACAATCCAACGCATTTTAGTGTTACGCATGTTCTAACGTGTAAAATTATTCATTGGCCATTGACTGGATTGTGGAAAGTGGGCATTGCACAAAAGAACAGAGCGAGATCTGAATGTCAGATGGACTTCTCCGATACTCACATTTTAGGTTTATCCTCGAGGTGTCGCAAGGGTATCGCCTACCTATTGTTATTTGCTACAGAATAATTGCTGTAACCCAATTACATTAATGCTAACTGGCACTCATTTACCGCGATACTATTGCCAAGATGTGAAAAAAGGTACATTACATACAACTATTGCCTAGAACAATGCCTAAAATTTTTGCTTTAACAGAATTGCCTAAAAAAAAAAAATCTGTTCATTTTAAGCGACATTAGAGCCAAAACAGCAAAGTGAATTATTACATTTGAATGAATGATTATGAAAACAATCGTTTTTTCCCTCTGGGTCAACATACACTGATTAAGGATGGAAAATGATGGAAAATAAGACTAGGTGTGTAAAAACAGTAAACAGTTTAAAATAACGTTCACTCAAAACAATTTTACGTGCAGATTCCTTGGCCGAGTCATACATCATTCCTTGTTTTACTTGTTTTGCATTTGTAGCCAACCCCCCGGCACCTTTATGCCATGTGTTTTCTTTTAAGAAGTTCAAAGACAGGGCGTTTATGATTGGGACCAGATCGGATTCTCTGTTGAGTTTTTTCGCATGGCATGTTTTCATCAACGTCACAGAGGATCCTTTGAGGATTCTTTGAATTTACGGCCATACCATAACAAAGTCTTCAGTTTTGCAAACAGCTCGAAAATGTGGTTTACGCCACAGACAAAATAACGCTCAAGGACCTTTGTTGAGACTTGATTGCAATAAGTAGGGCTGCGGGGGGGCGAGAGAACCAAAATGAGGGCAGAAACACCAGGAAAATCGTTGGGAACACGTTGTGCAATACTGTTCGTGTTCTGTCCGAATACATACAATATATGCTTTGTCAGACATACGGAGTGCATGCTTTTTGTGGACGATATGAATGAAATACATCAATGCTCGCTTGGGGGATACTGTATGCCTATTTGACTTCGATTTCAAACTACAGGGAACTTATTTAATAAATGGAAATCTGTGTCAGTTCTCTGGTTTAGCCCATCTATTGTAATCTCTATTACTATTGCTTATGTTTGGGGATTTAAAAAAAACCCTTAACAACCCATTAAAGGCTGGAGCGTAACTCATCCTGCACAGTTTGTGCTACGGACATAAATGTTTTCAGAAATTCTATGGTTCATTGAGAGCTTATGTTCTATTACTTTTCTAAGCAATTGGGCGAATTATAAATTCAAGCAAATCCAAAACTATCCAAAGAAGCAGAATATTAAACACATTTAAGGTAGTGCTGTATCAAAAGATTGGACATCCGTGACCTAGCCTGCGCACTATTTCTTCATCTTCTCACGGGTCTCACCTGCATCCCCCATCGATGTGAAAATACTCTCTGTTACTGTCATGATGGTATCAGTGGCCTGGTCGTAGCGTCCGATCGGTTCCCCACAACTGGCGTAGTGCCGCACATGCTGGAGAAGGTCGCTGAGGGCCTGGCTGACAGCGGCGGCCGCCATGCTCACCTGTCGGAGCAGTTCGCCTTCCTCAGAGGCGGCGTGGCATGCTTTTACACACCCCTCCACCGAACGCTCCACCAGACGCCCGGACTCCACCAGCTGCTCCTGACAGACCGGGGAGGAGATGGTAGGGCTCACCACCTACGACAAGTACACATACACAGAGAAATGTTATTTTAGGCAAGAGAAAATCTTATCATACCGTTTTTTTCTCATAGCTCATCATCACACTCATGACATATGAAAAGCAAACCAACCGCATGAAAATAAAAATAAAAACGTTTAGTAATAAACACCATTCACTTTTAATAAATGTGAATGTTGTTAAAAAAATAGTTGAGCTATGTAATGATTTACAAGTGGTCAATAAAATATAAGCAAAGCAAATACATTTGGTGTTGTATTGACACTGTATTTGTAAACGATCCAAATAATTTATTTAAAAAAAATGAGTGATGTAATTTCAAAATAAATGTTTGTGTTAATTTAATATTGTATGAGTTTTGTGGATGTATATATACTTACCTAAAGGATTATTAGGAACACCATACTAATAAGTGTTTGACCCCCTTGACCACTTAATTCTACATGGCATTGATTCAACAAGGTGCTGAAAGCATTCATTAGAAATGTTAGCCCATATTTATAGGAAAGCATCTTGCAGTTGATGGAGATTTGTGGGATGCACATCCAGGGCACGAAGCTCCCGTTCCACCACATCCCAAAGATGCTCTATTGGGTTGAGATCTGGTGACTGTGGGGGCCATTTTAGTACAGTGAACTCATTGTCATGTTCAAGAAACCAATTTGAAATGATTCGAGCTTTGTGACATGGTGCATTATCCTGCTGGTCATAAAAGGGTTGTACATGGTCAGAAACAATGCTCAGGTAGGCCGTGGCATTTAAACGATGCCCAATTGGCACTAAGGGGCCTAAAGTGTGCCAAGAAAACATCCCCCACACCATTACACCAACACCACCAGCCTGTACAGTGGTAACAAGGCAGGATGGATCCATGTTCTCATTTTGTTTACGCCAAAATCTGACTCTACCATCTGAATGTCTCAACAGAAATCGAGACTTATCAGACCAGGCAACATTTTTCCAGTCTTCAACTGGCCAATTTTGGTGAGCTCGTGCAAATTGTAGCCTCCTTTTCCTATTTGTAGTGAAGATGAGTGGTACCCGGTGGGGTCTTCTGCTGTTGTATCCCATCCGCCTCAAGGTTGTGTGTGTTGTGGCTTCACAAATGCTTTTCTGCATACTTCAGTGTAACCAGTGGATATTTCAGTCAAAGTTGCTCTTCTATCAACTTGAATCAGTCGGCCCATTCTCCTCTGACCTCTAGCATCAACAAGGCATTTTCGCCCACAGGACTGCCACATACTGGAAGGTTTTCCCTTTTCACACAATTCTTAGTAAACCCTAGAAATGGTTGTGCGTGAAAATCCCAGTAATTGAGCAGATTGTGAAATACTCAGAGCGGCCCGTCTGGCACCAACAACCATGCCACCCTCAAAATTGCTAAAATCACCTTTCTTTCCCATTCTGACATTCAGTTTGGAGTTCAGGAGATTGTCTTGACCAGGACCACACCCCTAAATGCATTGAAGCAACTGCCATGTGATTGATTGATTAGATAATTGCATTAATGAGAAATTGAACAGGTGCTCCTAATAATCCTTTTGATGAGTGTATATATACATACATACATGTATATGTAACAAACATTTACATTGATATACATTTTTATTGAAATCTAATTCAGGTAATGTAATGTATAAATATCATTGTATATCACACGCTTTTTTGTTTAAAATATATACATGTATGTTTGAGTTTTTATATATACATATAAATATACATGCCACATACACATTTATAATATAAACACAAACATTTATTTTGATATAATACATTTGTTTATTAGATTAAAATAACTATATTAACCTTTTCTCTCTTTTGGCAAATGTATGAGCACACATAGAAGCACCAGTTCTAGAATACTGTATGTTATTATAAAACTTAAAATAAACAGAACAGAACTTAGAATGACAATTACATTCAGTTCAATGAAACTCAAAGGAATAGTTCATCTTCAAAATTAAAATGATGTCATTATTTACACGCCCTGTAGTCATTTACATTCATGTGCTGTACTTTCTTCTGAAGAACACAAAAAACATGTTTTGAAAACCGCTGGTCCCCATTGACACTGGTTTTGTGTCCGTACATTAGAAGTCAATGGAGACCAACGGTTTTTGGTTACAAACATTTTACGAAATATCTTCTTTAGCGTTTTGCAGAAGAAAGAAAAGCAGACAGGTTTACAATGACAACAGGGTGAGTAAATGATGACTTCTCCAATAACAAATTGTCATCTTCAGTGAACTCCAATAAAAAAGTTGTAGCATGCACTTGAACTAAGTACGCGAGTACCTTCGTGCAGGCCACCAGCTGTGAAGTGGAGAGTGCACACTGTGTGGCGGCAGTAATGACTCGGTTTTGGAGCGCAGTGTCCTCGGCAACCTGTGCCACGTTCTTAGCCTTCAGCACCAGCATGGCGGCGGCATTGGCCACGGCTTTGGCCAGGTTCATCATAATGTCCTGGAACATATTCATCAGTCAAGCAACACACTGTGAGGCAACCTGGCCCAGACAAATGAAAGAAATAAACCGAAGGATAGAGTGTAACAGAATAAAACACGGGCTAATAAAACGCTCACATTGGCTAACCAAGTGTGACAGTATCACCCAAATCACACAAAATTAAATTATACGTGAAGAAAATGAACGCTGAAGTGTTTACAAGGAGAGAAAAAACACACTGCCAGGGGATAATGAACGATGTGATTGGGTAAGAGGCTGGACCTAAACCAATCAGAGATTGCGAGAGAAAAATAAAGCGTAAAATATCTCTTTATTAAGAAAAAAGGTTTATTATTGAAAACTGTTGCAAACAACAGTACGATTCCAGACAAACACTTTGAAGTGGAGACAGGCATGCACATAAAAACATACCTGAAATCTTTCATCAGTTTCACCTTCTCCTATCTGTTTCAGGAGGTCTCCGCTGGCCTGGCCGATGCTGCCCGCCGCACTCAACACCGTCTGTCTGGGCTGAAGAGCGATAACATCACCACAACGTTAAAAGAGATCCTCATATCACCGCCGCAACGTCTCAAAACTCGACACGCAGCTAATCACATCCTGTCTATCATCTCTACACTCCACTACAATTACCCTGTCAAACACGAGCCAAACAAGTCAACAGACTGTGCCAGTGCTCTGTACGCCAGAAAGCACAAACAAATTTTAACGAGTTCATTATAAAATCTGCCCGCAAACAACGCCGCGTTATTGACGGATTAGATGTGTAGAGGTCAAAGGGTTTGAATGTTTCGTCACCTCTCCAGAAGCTGGTTCCACTGCCCTTAACAGATCAGACACGGCTCCTGTGAGGGTCCGGGCGGCTCCCATGAGGTTCTGACCGCTGCCCACCTCATCTTCAATGAGGGCTGCCAGGAGCTTCACTCCTTTGGACATCTCGGTCAGGTTGGATGAGATGGTGGTGATTGCACAACCCACGGCAGTGTAGTCTGTGTCCGTGGGGTCACCTTGAGGAAGGAACATGTTGATTATTTTTCAATTGAGTCATGAAAATGAAAAGGTACGATGCTATCGGTTCAAATACTTGAACCAAAATTGAAAGCGATTATTCACCCGAAAATGAACATTCTGTCATTATTTATTCACCCTAATGTCATTTCAAACCTGTCACGCACCCATTCACTTATGTTTTATGGACACAAAACCAATGCAAATAAAATGTTTAGGTCTATGCAACCATGAAACTTCTTTAAACTTCGTAAAGTTTTTTTGTATGTTTTTAGTACTCTATTACAGCAGTTAAATGAATTTCTTCACATTTCAATTTATTTAGCTACAATTTCCTTCCATTATTAAATCTAACAATGACATTCAACATTGTGATTCTACCTCCCGTTGCCACCACCATTCAAATTCCGGGCTGAAATGTGAATTTTAAAGGCATTCTCAATGACAATTCTATATGGCGCACGATTCTGATATGTACATCAACACATCAGTAAATCCTAACAAGCTCTTCGGGGTATGTGAACAGATGTAAAGCACAGGCTGCGAAGAAAAAACAGGCGAACTGCCGCACAATCAAACAGATGGTATGGAGACATCCAATCCAGTAAAAACCTGATCTGGTTCGCATGGAATCTCACCAGAACGTGGGAAGAACTACAAACCCTGCCAAACAGTTCAGCCGAAGGACACCACGATCTATATAATGTGAAATATTTATTACAGCAAATGGAATTGCTTATTTAAGAATCAGATGACGCATTATGGCAGGTAGATTTTTTGAAGTGTGAAGGTTCGTCATTTGAGGGTATTTTCTGCTTTCTACTAAGGAGACACTTTTTAGACAGATGGGGCACTTAAAACTCTGAACGACCAACTCTTGAGCTGCTTAAGAGCAAACACTGGACGCTTGCATACCGGCAGTGAGGTTGACCACGGACGCTGTACCAGCTGTAATGGCGTCCACCTGGGAGTGGATCTCGTGTTTGGATTCATCCACCTTGTTCTGGACCCACACTCTAGATGCCTTGTTGTAAAAAGTAAAGAAAAGTAAACATACAAAAACATTAATAGCAATCCCAGGAACATCCATATCATCTTAGCACAGGTCAATAAAGCCACTTTATAGTAGAATGATAAACATACAACAAAGCCACAGTCCGTTACTGTAATGTCACAATAACAAATAACTGTCTCTTGACCACAGTTCTTGTAGTGTGTGCACCTGTTGTGTAGCGCACCATCATTGGGTTGTGTAATAGGCCCTTTTTTCTTTTCTTTTTTAACATCATGCCAACTTCTATGGCTCATGTTAACGGCAGTAGTTCATTGATGCATATGCCCTGTAAGCAACAGCAAAACTACTTTATCTTGTGATTGGTTCTTACCATGTCCTGTCCAAGTGGTGGCAGATTATCAACCTCTCCCAGGTCAGCTTGTGCCTGATGGACAGCCTGCATACTGGTGTTGATGGTTCCCATTAGCGCTTGCTGGGCCAGACTCTGACGTCACAAGAAAACATCATTTAGTAACTTAATAGTAAAATGATGATTTGTAGTCCAACGATAGCTGTCAACTGTCAGCCACAAACAGATCGCAAAACAAAGACTTAAGTGCCAGATGGAGCCCTGAAAGCATAACATTCCATATGATGCCATCTATAACATAAACACCCGTGAAGTTGCACATACTCACCAGAGGGGGCATGTGTCCTCTATGCATCTGTCCCATGGTGATCTGCTGCTGAGCCGAGGGCATGCTGCCCATGTTAAACGTGTCGGGGCCTCCAATTGACCCTGATCGCATAATGCCGGGCAGAGCCACGGACCCGTGCTCGACCCGACCGACCCGGTTAAACTGCTGCTGGAGGATGGTGGACCTACAAAGTACAACAATAAATTATAAACTTCTATTCTGTGAATGATGTCTGTTGTTTCGGTGGCATCTACAAACAGTCATTAAAACGGGTTCACAGCATAGAAACAGAGGCTTCAGGCTTTTATTGCTTAATTACTGCTCATTGTGTGAGGCTTCAATTTTTGGATTACACTTCTAGTGGTAACATGAGCAAGTTGGCACAATGACAGACACGGACACTGATGCCCGACGTGGCTGTCTCTCTCAGGGGCTCTGAAGAGAAAGATGTGGGATGCAGTCGCCCATAACAACCGCTTCCTAGGCCGTGCTTGAGAGTGCGATTTCATTTTGATAGAAGCAAAGCCCAGGCCAGATAAAAGCTGCGCAGCTGGACGAGGAAAAAACATTGTTTGTGAATCTCCTAAACAACACGGCTGGATTTTACCACAAAATAAAAAGACAATTATTATATTTCTGTAACAAGAATATAAAGCTTATTTTATGAGGATTTTTTGTATAGTATACATATTTTTTTACATTCAAGCACATATCCTCGTACAATTCTCATTGTGAAGATTCAACTTTTTATAGATTTTTTATAAAATAATTAGCATTTGTATTAAAATAATCATGCATTATGTTAATGTGAATGTGGTATTTTGTATATTGAATATTACACGTACTATTAAATAAGTTATTGAGCATGTACATACAGTACACTATTAAAAATAGACTAAAAATAATTTTTCCGTAGCTGAGACGCAAGTTATTTTCATGTAAAATCACATGTTTTTCTTGTAATGTTTAACAGTTTTTTTAAATAAGAAAATCCTGTAAGAACAGTTATTTTACAGCAGCTGGGGCGCCAGTCAAATACCGTTAAATAACAAATTTTTCAAATAAAAAATTACATATATAGTCTTTTTTTGTAGACGAATGTGAAAATCTTTATAAAACAGAAAACTCTTTATAATGTTTGTTCATTCTACTAAAAACGATAAATATTCAAACCATAGATTGTAAAAAAGAATGACGGCGTGACGCCGCTTCCTTCCACTGTAATGAACTGAACGTAAATCGTCCAACGATGGAAGCTGACATGTTACGCAAAAAAGTCAGTTTGGAGCCTGGTGCCGTGCAGAAAAAAATCGTCAGTGGAGCCAAGAGGCGGAGCCGCGGTATCGAACTTCCGCAGAAACTCTCAAACGCCCAAAAAACCACACCCCCTGAACTTCTCATTTGACTGTCCTATACCGAAGGGATTTCTATAATAAGATACATACAACAAATCCTTAGATATCAAACATGAATAGTTGGTTATATCTTCAATCTTCACTCGTACCTCCGACAGTCTGCTCAGAGAAGCTGTCAATCACAACTGTCAATCATCATGACACCCACCGTTTTTATATCATCAAATTACTAGCTAAAATAAAACTTATCATAAAGATGAATAATTGAACATATATCAGCGTTTTGACAACGAGCTTAAATGATCAAAACCATATTTCGGAAGATTTTATTAAAAGTGTAAGTTATTTTTTAATTTGACTCGACTCCTATTCGTTTACATGGAGAGGGCGGGGTTTATGACTTGTTCTGCAGCCAGCCATCAGGGGGCAGCAGAGAGCCCACAGCTTCACTTTTCAGGACGTGTGAGGCACACCAGATTCAAAATCACTGCGGTTTGTAACAATAAGCTTATAATACTGATTTATAAATTAAGCTATCGAGTCAGTTTTACAGGAAATGTCAGTTTGACCTTATTTGACTTAAACCCACGTAGAGATATGTGCATACAGTTACCTGCAATGTTATGTGTTAAACAGAGATGGCGATAGAGCGACAATAGTAACAGATTGTAGCTTTACGCTAATGAGTATGTTTACATTACTTATGCTTCGAGAGGGGGGGCAATTTCTTATTAAAATATTTAAATGCTAACAATCTTTAAAGTATCATTTCTTTCTTTTGCATTTGGAGTGGCACATGATAGACGTATTCTTGACAGTTTCGTGAGATTCACATATCCTCACTTGCTTTCTCCCTTCCAGGAACCGAATATCTTAATTGAAGTCTTTCTGATGAGTTAGCGATTCCTGTAGCAATAATATTCTCGCTCTCGACGTCCTCTCCTTCCTTCTCAAGGGTAAAGGAGGAAAAAAGCCTCTCTCCATCTCTGTGATTAAAAACGGCAGTGTGCAGAGTCTGCAGACTGAGCATTTCTCCGAAGTCATCTGACACTTCGATTTCATCCCTCTTTTGCTTGCATACAAATTCAACTGCTCTGCGATTAAAAGTTCTCTAGGTGTGTAATCGCAACGTAATTACAAGTGTGACAAGCAGCTATTCTGAGTGGATGACTGCCTTTTCGAAACAAAGCATCATGGGTAGTCTAAACACGTGCACTGACTTTTTGGGGGATACGGATTCCTCCAGCATAGTGGCTTCCTCATCACCGTCCAAACCAAACCGATCTTTACTCTGCTTCTGTAGAATTAAGACGTAAAGGAAAACGTTCAAACAAACAAGTGATAAACAATGATTTGAATATTTATAAGGTCGAATATTAAAAAAATCTTTTGGGAGGAGGAAGTGTCAAGTTCTGTGACTTGCTTTCTTAAGGATGATGTCGATGTATCCAGCGATGAGCTGAGAGATCTGTTCCCCCTCTGTGGTTTGAACAGAGTAATAGCTTTCCTGGTACTCACCGAAGTCCTGCACGACACACACATACACACATGATATAAGAAGCACACGTCTCGCGTCTTATACAGTGTGCATGTAAATATTCTATTTCTGCTACCAGGAAGTCACACGGATGTCCTTGAAGGACGAGAACGCGCGATGCTATAAGTGGCTCTTAATGGTCGAGCAGAACTGTCCATAAGAATGCAAGGTTAAGTCTAGTAAAAAATCATCCTTGACCTCGTTTCACAACGACATCAATGTGTTCTATTTATTGACTGAAAACAAATGCCATTATAAAAACAATAGATATGTTTAAAACGGATGGTTATGTGAAAATGACTTTTTGTATCTAAATGAACAGAAAACATTCCAAGCCAGCAAACCTGATTGGGTTTCATGTTTGTCCTCGTGCTCTTTCAAAGAACGGATTAACATGGATTCACGCTGGTTTTTATAATTACACATTTCTTTATACTCGTATTTCTTTTAGGTTGAGTAAAAACACATATGCTACCCTGGATCACAAAACCAGTCTTAAGTAGAACGGATTTTTCGCCTTTTATGCCCAAAATCATTAGAATATTAAGTAAGCATCGTGCTCCATAAAGATATTTTGAACATTTCCTACCGCGCATATATCCAAACTTTATGTCTGTGAGTAGATGCAGCAAAATCGCGAATAAAAAGGGCCAGAAACACACCTACACACTTGCTCACTGCTATTCGCTCTTTGAAAATTACCCACTCGAGTTAAGTCTCAATGTAAAGCTTAGAATTTCTGCTTTCGGGTTCATCCACTCTCCACAATATCATAACAGCGGTGAGCCAAAAGAGAGCCTTAAAACAACCCGTTTTTTCTTAGAAGCATGAATCCATGTTAATCCGTTCATTGAAACAGAAACTGTACTCATCCTACAGGATCTATCTGCTGCCTTTGCTAATGTTAACCACCACTTCACCATCAACTTTAATTGAAAGAGATTAAGTGGAAAATAAAACCTTTTTTGCAAAGATCACAAGTTTGATTTCAGGGATCAAGACTGTACTTTTTTCGTACGTTACGTTCGGTAAAAACATTAAATCACAACTTATCAAAACAACTTGAATCTATTTCAAAGAAAGCACAAGCACATTAATGCAAGCCAAATATATAAAATATATGTATGTTAAAATTGATCCAACAACAGACAAAGTTGGGAATTAAGTTTTTGGTTGCCAGATATTAGTGGATCAAATCTCTTGGTAGAGGGAGATTATTTTTATTGACATCATTTTTTATAAAATTTTTTCAAAGTCATGTAATTTTAAAACTTGATGTCTTTCTTCCTTCAGCAGAACACAAAAGATGAAGAAATTTTGAAGAATGTTGCTAACCAAACAACAGTGGATCCCACTGACTATCATTGTATGAACAAAAAACCACCAAGACATTTCTCTAAAATATTTTCTTTCGTGTTTCACAGAAGAGTCATATACAGGTTTTAAACAACACGAGGATGAATAAATGATGATGGAATTTTTGTTTTTGGCTTATCTATCCCTTGAACCTAAGATATGACTCATTAATATCGGGCAACTGTTAATATCAGGCAACTAAATATACTGCAGTGTGTTTCTTTGCCATGTTAAATATTCCCTTAAATTGATAGCTCACCCAAAAATGAAAATCTTGTATGATTTTCTTGTATGAAACCTCTATGACTTTCTTTCTTCCGCAGAACACAAAAGATGATATATTGGAAAAAAGCTGGTAACCGAACAGCTCTGGGCCCCATTAACTTCTATTATACAGTATGGACACAAACCAAAGCAGGTGAATGTGGTCCAGTTAACAGCATTTCTCAAAATATCTTCTTTTGTGTTCTGCGTAAGAAAGAAAGTCTTACAGGTTTGAAATGACAACAGTGTGAGTAAATCATGACAGAGTCTTTATTTTTGGGTGAACTATCACTTTAATACGATGAACCGACTTCACACATCAACAGTAAATGACCTTGACAGCAGTGGGTTAAAACATCCTGTAAAAAAGTGAAGCTAATCCTATGTAATAAATGTGGCAAATGCCATTTGATATTTTGTAATTATTAAAAATGGTCTCCAAATACGGTTGTGTTTTTCGGAGACTGTATATGTAACTATACAAACATATAGCAAACAGTCAGTCAGATGCAGAGGAATTCAAAGGAGCGGTGCAAACGCTGCCTGCTGGAGATAAAAGAAGCCCAGGCTGAGAGTGAATAATGGAACATACCAGTGTAAAGCTCTTGGGGGACGCCGCCCACCTCTTCACTGTGGTGAGAGGCCACTCCTGTACCACCTCTTTGGTCTTCTCCTCCACACGCATCACTGACTCTTTGGTAATGCCCAGAAGACGCGGCACCAACTTATTCTTGCTTTTCATCTTCTCCTGTTTAAAAATAAGCCGTTTGTTTATTGTGTGGAGAGCGCTGAAATATACAATGGGTACGCCGCGCCGACTTCATCTCCGCATTTATGTTCACTATATTTGTTTAGCTCATTAATCACGCTGAACAAAACGTTGCCTTGCTTGCATGCGGTTTATTGGCCTTATTTCCCTCTGTATTTTTACCTCTTTTTGTACCATAACTAGAAAAATGTGTTGAATCCCATATGTAATATACACATACACAAACAATAACAGCATTATTCTATCTGGTCTAAGACACACACAGATAAAAATACGTCCACAGATGACACCCTGCCAGGGGTTTTGAACCTCACACAAAAAATTATAAAATAAAATGCTGGACGTTTAAATGACCTCTTACGCTGTACTATGGGCTATTGTTTCACCTCAGGGGCGAAAATAAGCCCTGATATAAGCACAATATAAATAACTGCTTATCTCACGTTAAGACGTGCAGATATTGTTTACTCTCAGGCGTGACGTCTCAGTCTCAAGGATGAGTCCTATTCAGTGTGGGTAGATATAGATTTTTAAAGAGATGTTCATTGTGTAATCGCGTGCATCAGTCAGGGACAAGTGCTTTAGCTCAAAGTGTTGTGGTCTATTGTTAGGATGCATTCTTTAAAAGCATTTAGCAACACAGAACTAATGAGCCCAGAAAGATCCATGAGCAGACAGCTTGGTGCCCCACTTTCCAAACTCAGAGACTATATATGTATACACATACATTTTGGTATGTTACGTGTAAATTTGTAAAAATGGTTAAACAATTTATGTAATTGGCATAACATTACGCTGACAAATTTTCGGCAAAGATCCAGCTAGGTCTAGGCCGATGAATTATATAATATAAACTTGCAATAAAACATATGTCAATAACGATATGGATTCATCTCACACTAGGTTCACACCAAACACGAATTAAGCGTTTTGCGCGCGTAAATTACATAAAAAGTAAATGCAAAAACGCGTCTAGAGCCGAACTCGCGGAAGGCGGTGCGAATGACACGAATCGGGTGGCGTGATTCTTAAATCTTCCGCGAAGGTTGAAAATATATGTCAGATCGAGTCACTCAAGCGTAAATAACTAACTTTTCCCGCGAGTAATGAAGAGCGTGGAATGGGATTGTTCGCGTTTGGTGTGAACCCAGCATTACAGTCAATCAGACAGCAAAAATAAATGCGATAACAGCCAGTCAAGCACGCTGTTTTTACCATGCACGTCAAACTTCGGAGTTCTTTTTATAGAGCTTGGCAAAGAAAACTCGACACGCGGAGGAAAACATGATTGGAAGCGGCAACGAAAGTGTAACTGACGCCCTTTCAGACTGCCAGCGACTAGCAGCGGCAATCAACGAAATCTCAATCATTTCAATGGAGAGCCTCCGACTTCCAGCGACAGTGATCATTGGCGACAGAAAGAGGGCGTTGTCCAGCAACGAGAGTCAAGCGACAAAAGTTAAGAATTGTTCAACTTTATTCAAATGATGAGCGACTTTCGTGAGCGACTACCAAAAGGAGTGAAGCAGTGAAGCTCACGTCATCAGTCTCGTCAGTTACTTGAGGGTTTGTTCAAACTGTTACTAGCTAAAAGCTAAGAACACCTTTAGACGATCTTTATATGGAACGTTAACTTATCCGCTGATGCATAACGTGAATTATATTATTTGAAACATAAGAAAATGGAAACCAGCCCTGTCCATCTCTCATTACAAAAGTGATGAAATAAATTGGGTGCATTAAAAGATCGAATCATATATGTAACATGCTTGCATTATTGAAGAAATGTTTATGCAAGATGTCTTTTTGATCGTTTTATTGGGGCTCACAGAACGCATTAAATCTCGCTACTAGAGCAAGACATTGCAGCGTAAAATAGTATGCTGGTGCGGCTCTTCTTTTCAAATAGAAATGAGCCCATAGCGTTCGAGTGTGAGCCGCGACGGAGTGTTTTTATTGGTTGAATGTACTGAATGAATACGCCCTTTACAGAACTAGTCAATTGAGTCAAAAATGAGATCGAACGAACTGATACATGCCAATCATGGTCTTGGTCTAATATCCTCTGTGTTGCATTTCTAATTAGGTCATATTCATGACGTGATTTAAGTCAATTAAATTAATTTAAACTTTGTTTATGAATTGTATTTCTCCCTTTCTCTTTTGGCTTCAGTTATTGTTGGGAAACTCTCAAAGCTGGCAACATTAGCATATTCTTTGTCGATATAAATATCGTTATCGATCAATATGGAAAAAAAATTATCAAGTTGCCATATCGCCCGGCCCTACGTCCGGTGGTCCTGTGTCAATGATAATCAATAGCAAAATCACAAAAAATACCTAAAATACAACAGTCTTACGAAAATCCTTCGACTACTGTGACTCTTTTAAATGGCCATCTGTTATCCGGAAGTGTCCTGCAGTAACAGTAGTAGTTTTGTTTACAGGTGCATTTTAAATACTGCTCACTACATGTTCACATAATGTCAACCAGAGAACAAGAAGCCCAGTCCTGGACTTCACATCAAACAGATTAGAAAATTGCGGAACACCGCTGTGATATGATTCTGCGAGAGATGTTTTATTGGGTTTTCTCCACTCATACATACACATACACAACCACCGGCCCGTCTACACGCAGAAGTGAAAATTCATTTTGACAGGGTCAGCAGAAGCAGATTAAATGATGATACACCGGTAAAGGTCCAGTGTTTTGTACAAAATCTCACTTGTGTTGCTGATAGAATGAATTATTAAACGCTACATCCAAACGCTATTTCCAGAGTTAAAAAATGTACGCACATATTTTTTTCACAGATCCCCTCAGTCCATATTTATTTCATTTCTCCTCTCTTTGCACTTTGAATGAAACGTGTAATTTAGTCACCTAAAAGGTAACTCACCTTTACCAAGAAGAACGACACCCCGTACGTGCGCAGGGAGCGGGCAAGCTTTACGTATTTCACCTTCACCTCAATCTCCATCATCTCACCGCAGCTTTTGTGCTCCTGTGACGTAAACAAACATAACTAAACATCTTCCAACATTTCCTTTAAAAGTACTCGCCCTACAGAACGCTTCCTTTCTAACCTCATAAGTGAATGTTTCTTGCTCAACAGGGCCTCCGGGCTAAATAAACATGTCCAGAAACGAATAGACCTTTCTCAGGCCGAACACATGCTGAGAGCTGAACTAGCATTTTTTTACTAGGAAAATGGATTAAGTAAAACCAACAGAGGGCCACAAACCTGAAAAACTCTCTTCTCGGCCCCTCTCTGTTTGATATACTCTTTTGGAAGGAACTCCTTCAGGCTGCAACAAACATTTGACACATTTACAGCAATCATTTCCCTTCAGAAAAGCACAAAACATGTGAGGTCATCCTGAAACATGTGACTTCCCAAATCCTGACAACACTCAATGAATGTCTGGGAAAAACCATCGTGAACATGTAACAACTGTACAGAGTGAGTTGAATGGGGTCTTACTCCAGAAATCCCTGCTTGTGTTTGTGCTCCACGTGCGGACCAAACTGGATCTGTGCCTGAATTCCAGCAAACTCGCAGGCCTTGTCAAAGGACACCGGGTGGGAGCCGTTGAGAATGTCATCTCTCGCCTGAAACACAGACATGAAAAAGAAGATGGAGTTGTGGAATGTGAGCGAAAGTAACAAGAGTAACTATAAATGATGGGTTGAATAGGTGGTTGCTAAGGTGTTCTGGGTGGTCACTAGCATTGGTAGGGAGTTCACTATGTCAAGAATAATTGAAATGATGCGAGATAAACACCCCATTTTTGCATGCAAGGATTGAAAAGGATGAACAGGAAGAACAGTTCGGAATTGATATTATAGACTGTTTCATCGGACGCACGCGTCGGGCCCGAAGTTAACTTCCGGTCTTTGTTTGTTGATCGGTCTGGCTAATTATATAACTATTTATTTAATTTCTATTTTTATTCAATTTTATAAATGAAATGTATATTACACTTATTTATAACACATGTTTTTGCCTATCAGAAATAATCTACAGGCACTATATTGTTTGCAGATGTACCTGAAATTACATTTGGGCAACAAAATTTTGCGCAGTAATGTTTGTTTATGTTGTCGCTTTGAAATCCTCTATATGTTTCTGGTAATATAATAATAATAATTGTATTATTAATATGATATATTATGGTCATGTGACTGACCACATGAGAAGCGCATTTATTGTTCCCTTACATTACAAACGCACACTTTCACTGTGAATTTATCTTCATGTGAACACACGAGTTTTAACACCGAGAAGCCATGCACATTTCCAGACAATGATAACCATACAAAGTGATTAAACAGTAAAATAAACACTTGAACATTTTATAAAAGAGATTAACATTAAGGGTCGTCCATTACCATAGAATGAGATACTAGCAGAGACAACGAAATAAAATGCAGTTTTACAGTGGAGCGTGACAAATAAGCAGCTTTAACAACTTGATGAGCGCTAGAAAACAGCTTATTCGTACAGGGCTGGGTAATCCAAGGACATCTGCGGTAGATAGATTTTATGAAGAGGAGGGGTGTGTTCTTATCTGAGCTGCTAAAATTATGCCATTTTTTCACACGAAATTGGACGAAAAAAGGCTTATGACTCAAGTAAACATGCCATAGTTGAACTACAAAACTAAAACTGTGGTTACTGTGGTATTGAGACCATAGTACATTTGTTGTAAATATGGTTTTGCTACAAATAAACCCAAAAAGAAAACCCCCACAAATTTTAGTTTGACATCACATCAATGTAAAGAAAAGTATGTAAAGTGCAACTCTACGTTTAAAACAGAGATGGCGCCAGAGAGGCAAGAGTTACACATTGCAGCTTTGAAGCTTTTGCCAAGTGAGTATATTTTAAATAAGAGAGCATCTTTTCTGCCAGTGTCAGGTCTGTGGGAATGCGTTTTCAATTAAGATGAAGCCATTAAATCCGCAGATCCGCACTCGTACGCCAGCGAGTAAACTTGGCACAGATTTGAGTGCGAGGGTGTGCTGAGGTCATGAAAGTTAAACATCATCACAAACAAGACCGTGAGGCCCCGCCCTCAGGAAATCCACCAATCATCTGGCAGCGTTCCTGGGATGACATCCACATGGTAACGGTAGCAGAAACACAGAAGGTTTATGAGAGCATGACAAACCCAGATATCACTTCATCACACCCCCCGTGTCTCTGTCTCAGTGCTGAGAGGAGAAATCCCCTTCAGCCTGCCAAACATTACCGCTCATATGTATGCACAAGAGACTGTGTGTGTCTGCATGTGTCTATGTGATCCAATCTTCTGTTTCTCAAAGTATGTGGGTGTGTGTTTGGCAACGTGTCAGAGAATTTCATGGGGGAGTGTGTGTTTACTAGAGAGGAAGAGAGAGGCAGAGGAACGGAGGTAAGTGTGTGTGTGTTTCCACTGTATCCATTATAAAAATATAATGGTATTATCACTGTATCATGGTACGTTTCGGTAAAGAATGTTTTTTGGACAAGTACCAGGAAAGGTACAAACTGCTCTACAGCGCGTTTCATAAATCAATTATCTCCTTCAGCAAAAAAGCGAAAACGTGACGAGATCTAAGTCCTGTGTCAGCCACTGTAGTGCTTTGAAACAGAGGAGTGTTAAATGACATTCAAGCTCTGTGTGATTTACAACTGCGTGTGATCACGCTTTAATGTTTTTCTGTTCCGTGCAATAGAAATCTATAAAAAATACTAATAATTATATCAATACAATTATACAAAGAATGTAAAATGGTAAAATGGTTCTCCGTGAACATACAATGGATTGAATATATTTATTTATTCCTATTTTTTGCGTTCTGACCTCAGTTTTCTTTCCGGTTGCAAAGCCGTCTGCTTGATTATTTCCACTGATGCCTTTTCTTTCATGTGCTTCAATTTGCTTTTTTTATTAGTTTATGTCCAATTTATGTTATATTCTACGTAAAAAAAATCGCTGTAATTAAATGTCGTTTTTGAAGATAATACAAAACTAGCCTATAATGTGATATAGGCTAGTTTTCACATTATAGGCTATTTTCGCGGTCTGATGTTGTGTCCTTAGACCTTTTAATTTTTTGCACTAATATTTTAGTTTGGGAAACAGAGCCGAGACGATAAACAAATCAGCATCTGTGAAGACAACTGGATTGCCTTCTGGGCTGACCAATAATTCATTCTTGAGTACAGATGAATTTCCACAGCTTTCACAAAACTAAAACAATGACAGCCAAATGTTTAAATGTCTATGTAATAGTGATTCAGAGAAGCTTATTAATTGTTAGAGCAGGTGGCGACACAGACTTTTTGGCAAACTGCTGCAATACAGACAATCCAGCCAAAAAAGAGGACATAGAGGACAGACAGAATTTCAGCAGTTATTGCAGTTTTGCTTTCAATTATATTGTATGTTTATTGTTTTATATATTTTGAATTAACCTTTGATTTTTTTCATGATAGTTTTAGTTAAAGTTAAACTTTAATAAAGAGTATTATTATGAAAAGAAATGCAGAACAGTCTGAAAGCGAACAGAAAGCGCATCAATAAAGGACAAAGTGTCAGCGCTTAATTTCTAGCAATTTTATGAAGTGCTTTCTTTATTTTTAATATTGCAATATACATTTTAAATAGTGCCTTAAACTTATATCAGTTTATTCCTAAAGTATCATTTCTAATTTCATTTGATTTCAAGTAACAGAAATGTTTTTATTGCAAACTATAATACCTTTGCATGAAAGTAAAAGACGATAACACTAGGTTAAATAAATTATTATTATTATGTTAAAATTATTACTTAATAATAATGAAAATAATATATATTTTTTGGGGGGGTTTAACCTAAAGTTATTGTCATGCAAAGGTATTATAGTTTACTAATGATGATGATAATAATGATGATTTTTATTATTATATTGTTTATTATTATCGTTTATTGACTACTATGCTGTTCCCCAATTTACAGAGAGCTGTCGCTCCAAAGCTTACTAGCCAATGAGAAAGAGGTTTGTGTTAGAATGAAAAACCTAAACTATGGTATAAAATCACAAGCAGCTAAGATTTTAAGCACAGCAACCACAATCATGAAGCCTAAAATAAATCTCATCATAACATCCCAGTAAACGTTTGGAAGGTCGCTCGGTTTCTACTTCAGTTTCGCTGTGATGGGAAACCCCGCCCACAGTGATATCTTACTGGTCAAAACTACTCCACACAAGTGCATTTTAAACATGAAGTATTAGGGCTGTTAGATTATGAATTGATTCCGAGTCGATTCCGATTCATTCGAAAGAATCGATTCCTAACTGCTGTTTTCGATTCCTGCTCATTTCCCTGTTTTACAGTGGATTTTAATTTATTGTTACACATTTTTAATGCGATACAATTTTCGAAGCTGTGTATTCATTGTTTCTATAACAAAAACCTAAACCAAATATGTTGATCTTGCCTGCAATTCCAATGTGTGAAATTTACTTGCTGTTTTCAAAAATAAAGCACAGGTCAAGTTATTCCGCAGTGTACACAAAGATACTTGAGGAATATAGATAGAGCAGACAGATCGAATATGTAAGAATATGATGCATATTAATATTACTGTTAAATGCAAGTAGTGCAGACAGGTGTTGAAAAAGTTCAGTCCGGCTTCAAACAGATGTCCAAGTAAATATAGTGTGAGATTGTGCTACAGTTATTTCTCTTTACGCACGCACTGAGCTCATCGGTAGAGAGTAAGACGGTCCGCTTACACTTATATGATTTTTTAAATGTGTGGATACATGTAAATATATTGTGTGTGCGAACAAAGCGTTTGCTTTAATGGATGCAGAATATTTGGGCGCTAGACTTCATCCATAATTTCTATCTGAAGTCTGTACTGTTTCAGACAAAAAACTGATGTGAATTAGTTGACCAATGACATCAGCTAAGGGGCGGGAGCTTGTGCTTATGAAGGCTCCTTTGGACTCGACTCTCAATTCTTTATGGAATCGATTCCCAGCCCTA
Source organism: Barbatula barbatula (assembly GCF_947034865.1). Taxonomy (NCBI): domain Eukaryota; kingdom Metazoa; phylum Chordata; class Actinopteri; order Cypriniformes; family Nemacheilidae; genus Barbatula; species Barbatula barbatula. Next base: position 8,223,873 of record NC_136788.1, read on the forward strand.
TTAAATATGCTGTGATTGCTTTAAAGAACTAAAATAACTGGAGATCATCCTTTACCTGCACGTAGAGGAGGTTGAGCTGAACGGGGTCGCGCGAGTCCACGTTCTGATCTGAGTAGAAGAACTTCCTTCTGAGAAGTAGTATCTCGCTCTCCTCTACGCCTTGCTCGCGAAACGTCCGACTGTGATCCAGCCAATTTACTTCGAAAGAAACGTAAGCATTAGCAAAATCATTTTCCTGGTAGGTAAAACACCTACAATTTGTATTTCCTATAAACGATTTGTTATTATGAATGAGTCATTTGTCATGAATTTGGATGGTTTCTGTCAGCTGCAAATATTCATTGTATTTTAGATTATAGAAATCTCTCAGAAGTGTGTGTGTGTGTGTGTGCGTTTAATTCTTAGTGAAGTGTTTTGTTGTCAGGAGTGTTTGGTGAGGAATCTCACAGTCATCGTCCGTGTGAAGTTTGGCTTTCAGCTTCTCCATCTTCCTCTCGTCTCGGAGGAGAGTTCTGTCTTTCTTCAGCGTCCCCATCCCATCCTCTTTCTTCTCCTCCACCTGCTCCTGGATCAGTGAGTACTCCTCATAGTTAGTTATTCCTGTGGGGCAGAAGACAATCAGCCGTGTCCATCGATCGATCTTTCCCTCTCATCTATGGGTTTTGGACAGAATTTTGTGCTATTAAAATAAAATATAATTTAGCTCACAGGAATCTGAAAATATAATCAATAGTTGTGCCTGCAGGCTTTACCGCAGGTTGTAAATCATTAGGAAAACTAAGAAGGGATAAATAATTCAAGGGACTGAGGGAGAGTTTTACTTCTCACGCTGGGATAAGTCTGGTCCACATTGCTGCTTAAAAACAACTGCCCAATTAAACACGGAATCATTTTGACATACATGTAAAAGGACCACCCTTAAAAAGTAGTATACTTAAAACAAGCAGTATAGTTGTACACTTAAAACTATAACTAGTAGTATGGTAGCATACTTAATAAAATGATAAAGTGTACTTTAATAAAGTTCTTTTAATGTACAGTCTACTGTCAATGTACTCTTAATGAGAAATATAGTTAGTCCAGTAAACTTGCATATAAATGCCAAACATTCTTAAAATACAATTAGTACTTCTAAAGTGCACTTGACCTGTATTTTTTTTACTTTTTTGATTAAGCTGAATTTTCAATAAACAGCAGGTACAGTACATAAATAATACACAAATAGTGAACTAAGTATGATTTTAAAATGACTATCCGAGTAGTTTGCTGAGAGTATACAGTACTTCAAAGTGTACTTTTATAACCAATAAAATGTGCCCCGAGTATAAAACCAGTACAGGTTAGTTAACAAGTATTATAGTTAAATAATAAGTATTATCTTAAAAACGTAGTTGTGTATACCTTGTCCAAAAATACGAACCGTCCCAAATAGAACAAAAATACCCTCACAAAATACTACTACTACATTAATATAAGTTGACTTACTACATAAAGTATATGGTTAAAACTATACTTCAATGTAATTCAATTCCTTAGATACTTAAGTACTATACTATAAATATACTTATTTTTGAAGAGGCAATTTCTATTTTTAAGATTGTTACGGATGAGCAAAAAACTGGTTCATAGCTTAGACATCTTTATATAAAGACTTCTATTTCGTTATAATTTTCCAATTAAATTGTGAAAAGTGGAAATTTTAGCGACATCTAGTGGTGAAGCTGCGAATTGCAACCAATGCCTCACTCCACCCCTCCACTTCCAAGCATGGGGGTGGCTGAAACAGAACTAAGATGTTGGCATGTTTTCGCTTCTTTGCCAAAGGCGATGACGTATTTACGAAACGCGCTCTGTAGAGCATTTTGTCTGTTAAGGGCTACACTAGAAACAACATGGTGAATTCCATGCAAGGGGACCCGCGCTGTATTTAGATAAATAAAGCTCATTCTAAAATAATAAAAACGTAACGCTTAGTTATGCAAGTTCTTTATACACCTCTGAAGACATCGTTATGTATATTATATTGTATGTCTGCCAAAAGATCCTCCCTAAGTTTCACACACAGCACCTTTAAAAAGCAGGTGGTCATTTTGCACACTATTCAGTGGATGATTCCTGATAAACACAGCACTCACCTATCCTACTGGAAATGGTGACCAACAGCTCGCCTACTGTCTTGGAGTCATCAACCATGATGGTTTTAATGGTCCCATCCAGCATTCTGATCTTTTGAGGTCTTTGTTTCTTCTTGTACTCCAAGACATCCTGCCAAGATGACAACACGGCTCAACTGATGTTCAGAACCACAATGGATGTAAAAGAAATGTAAGCATCTGTTTTGCATCACTGTTTACCTACGGCCTGAGGAAACTGCAAATTTGTTTAACAATGTGATTTACCCCATTCCGCAGCATGTAGTAATCGAGGGTGCGTCCGGATTCCAACCAGATTCCTTTTCTAGGGTCATCATCGGACAGGAACAGCCCATAATCTGATGCTGAAATAATATTGATATTATAAAAATAAAAAAACTCGCCCCACGAAAGAAAATACCAGAAGCTCTGGTTACTTTATGTGCTAACAAATATGGATGTAATTAATCCGACTCTTCATTAAATCTTAAAGCAATGTCAAGAATGCTCGTAGTTGAAAACAACTGACATTTACAAGATCGAATTCAATCCATTGCGGCCATTAAGAATAGCAATCATGTCCAATGCACTGAGACAGCAGTCATATAAATGTAGATGGGTGTATGAGCTCAATCACTCTGTGTACATTCATTAGAGTCATCACACACAAGCACATTTTTGAGACTCAGACAGAGATGGATGTGTAGGCGATGAAAGCGAGAGAGAGACGGAGAGCATAAACTCAGTATGAAGCAGAATTGGTGATCAGCTGAGGCTGTTTATAAAGCAACTGAAGTTTTGACATGTCGGATTAACAAACATTTCTTTCCACACTGCAGATGTGAAACATGTATCCTGAAATCCAAACTTTTGTCAAGATCTGGAGATTTGCAGAAGTCAGCTGGCCAAAGATCAAGTTTACGCTACTCTACAGTAGATTGAACGTCTAGCTAAATAAATAGTTTTACTCATTTTAATGATACATTTAGTTTCTGTATACCATTTTTATTTTTTATTACGGCCTACTCCTAACATTATTTCAAAGGAATTTTTCAATTCATAAACAAATTACAGCTATAAAAAATAAACACATTACAGCATTATCTGCAAGTGCATGGAAAATCTTTATTCAAAATCACCTCCTTACCCCTATTCGCAAAGCTGAGCTTGGAATAATATTGGTAATATCTTGGAATATATATATATATATATATATAAATAATATTGTTATCTTAAAGTCTTTTGACCTCAATAATAATCTAAATATTAGTAATAAAAGTAATAAAATCTGATATTGTGACAGCCCCATCACGACTGAAGGGGTTTACATTTTTTCATATAAAAGAACAACCATTTTTAAAAGCCTAAACATGCTGGAACACACATTTTGGAACTCGTACCTTGTCCGGTTTGGGCTTCTGGAACTCTCTCTCTGATAATCCGACATGCGTCATAAATTGGAGTGGAGGGCTCAAACTGCATGGTCTTGACCACATTGCACTGCCGCACACAAATCTTCAGCGACAGCGCCACCATCTTGACTGCTGCTCAAATGGGAGCTGCCACTACCAAGACTGGGGAGAGAGAAACAAACCTTAATCTTAAAATATGAAACAGTAAATCTATATCTACTGCAACACAATAGAGACACGATTCGATCTGGATTAACTAATGTGAACACTCCTAAAGGGAATTGCAATCCAGTTCAACTTCACTCCATCACTGAGCGAACCACCGAAGGAAGATACATCAAAGCTTTCCAGAGGCTTATAATTCTAGCTCCTTACTTTTATGTAAGACATCTGTAATATAGTTATTAGATTAGTGGAACAGCGCTGCCCTTTAAATGTCGAGCAGAGAAAAATATACCACAGCCAAGCGGGACTCGAGTTTAATCTCTCCTCTGCCACATATCAAATCCTAATCGGTAATCTTCAAACAATAAAGAAAATCGTCTTATATGGTATGAAAAAGTGGGCAAATATGAATTGATTAAGACAGGAATTAAGTAGAGCCTTTGGAAATGTGTCTATTTTATATTCTTAGACAATACAGCTCAAAGACCAGCACCAAATCAAAGATCTCTGTTCTGAGTGTGATCCAAATCTGATCTAATTCACATATAAGAAAGTTTAGAACCAAAACCAAAAATTAAATTGTCGCCATCATTTATTCACACTCATGTCGTTCACAACCTGTATATGACTCTTTCTTCTGTAGAGCATAAAAGAAGATATTTCGAGAAATGTCTTGGTGGTTTTTCTCTATGGAATGGAAGTCATTGGGGGTCAATGCTGTAAGGTTACCAACATTTTTCTAAATATCTTCTTTTGTGTTGTCCAGAAGAAAGAAAGTCATACAGGTTTGGATTGACATGAGAGTACTGTAACACTTAAACTGACATAAAAACTGGTTTTACTACACACACAGGAAAACATTATTCAAGAGTCTTAAAGAAATGTATTCAGGTCTGGAACAATCTGAGGGTGGGTAAATGATGACAGAATTTGCTTTTTTTGGTGAAATTTCCCTTTAAAGGACTTATCTTTTATTGATAATGGATTTGTGAATGAACTTTGCCCATGTTTTACTCTCTCACTCAGCAAGCACACACACACACATTACTAGGAAACTAGGAATATCTCTACATGGTTCTTTTACTCTTGGTAGGGAACAAAGGGAACATGCCGAGGTATTTTTAGAAACCGGATAAAGGTCCCACAGAGACCACACACACAGTCTATATCAGAGGCACAAAACTTAAGACAAACTCTATTGAGCACGGTGACTTCATTAGAAACTGCAATATTACAGGTTTTGAGTAGAACTGTATAAGAATGACAGCCTGACGTTTCCTATTGTTAATGATGTGATTCAGTATCAAAGACATGCAAAATGACCTACAAAAGAAAACATCATCTTTGTTGAAATTTGATGAACACAGAGAAAGATATTTGGAAGAATGCTTGCAACCAAAATGTTTGGCCACCATTGATTACAAGGGATGTACCAAATGTTTGGCAACTGAACATATTTGGCAGAAAATAGCTAACAAAGCATGTTCGGTCGAATAAGGGAAATAGACGAATATATTTTAACCGAACATCAGGGGTTTCATGCACCCATTGTCTTTAAGGGGGGCACAGTGTGCACAACACAGAGACAACATGTCCTGTACGTCCAAATACATACATTTAAAGCAATGTTATAGTGAATAACTAAAAAGCGTATTAAAAACATCGCACAAATCATTGCGAGAACACGATCCGATTGATATATGGATCTTCTTCCCCGTCAAAAAACAATGTATATTTTAAAAGTAAATCTATCAGTCATTTTGAGAACAATATCTCTATATAAAATGTTGTGCTATAGTAGTAAAGAGTCATTGTTTGCATGAATATAGAGCACAAAAGTAAAAGCAAAGTGGTTACCCTTTGTTAAACTGCCTTTAGTACAGATTTATTATCCATTACAAAATTCCTTCCATTATGAAACAAAAATATATAATGCGCCATAATACATAATATACTAATTGCATATATTTCTTAATATATAAAAATTGTGATATGTAATGTATATTATTTAATATATTATCTCAAATAAAAACAAATGCTTTGCCTAAATGACGGCGCATACTAGCATAGAACGTGTCTGAAAGTCTTGTTTCGGGGACGCGGGTGTTTCTGTGAGCCGAGCTCCCGCATTTAATAAGTGTCAGAGAAAGACACAGCGACAGAGTAAATCTCAGAACGAAAGCGTCTTTACCGGTCGGTAACTTCAACTTGTGTATTTCACACCGGAGAGGGCGGTCTGACAGTAGCTTTGCCGCTCGCGACATCATTTGACATCATACAGTGGTCGCGTGCTAAGTTCCCTGTACTTGTCAAAGTATGTTCTGTGCATCCCCGCCACGGCTGCACCTCCTGAGGAAACAGTGATAGTCTGGGTGATAGAGGGTGTGAACTGAAAAGGTTGCATGGATGTTTTTTCCTTTAAATCATTCTGCAGTGCAGCCTATAACATCTAACAGTTTCGTTTATTCATATTTTTATCTTATAATGTTGAATGACACTTTTTAATGAAGGTTTGCCGAGGGGTACAGAGTACAGTACATTCTTTCCGCAGTCAGTTAAAGGCCCAATATAGGTTATTCAAGAAGTGAGAGGGCTCAATTTTTTGTTTTCATTTAGACTACTTGTTATGCTCCATTTTCTTTGAAGTTATATTGGATTATATTGGAAAGCAAGACAAAATATGAAAAGCACATTTTGACCATTCGGTTTATGCAATGGTGAAACTACTGGCTAAATAAATCGAAGAAATACAAAAAGCCATGTTCGGTGTTTGGCCTTTGGCCAAGTGTTTCATTCATATTTGGCTTCAGCCAAGAATTTTTCTTTTCGGTGCATCCCTATTGAATACTATAGTAGGAAAGAATGCTTTATAAATTTCTTTATTCTGTTGAACACAAAAAATATATTTTGAATGTAGGAAAGCAAACGTCGAACAGCACTTTTGACTGCCATTGTAATTTTTCCTACTTTGGTAGTCAATTTTGGCCAAGAACTGTTTGGTTACAGGCATTCTTCCAAATATACTATTTATACAGATTTGGAACAACTTCATGGTGTGTAAATGATGACAGAATATTCGTTTTTGGTTGAACTGTCCTTTTAACAAAAACACGAGATATTGTACAAACTCGACACACAGACAAACTCGATGTTTTGACTTTCCCAGTTATTTTAACAGATAAATGGAGTTACACAATCCCCAAACAAGAAGTACAATAACCTGTTCTGTTTGATGCAAATATGGATTATTGGAAATTGGTTAATTACAAAAAGAAAGCAATATACAGCTTCACAGCTACAGAAACACGTAAGGCAACGTCCCCAATTCACCTGCTATGGGCAAAAAAACGAATTTTTGGTCCCTGCTTGGGAAAACAAGCTGCAGGACAATACAGCTTATGTACAATCACACTGTGATTGCAGAGGACATCTGAAGTGAGACGGAGAAAAGGAAGGTTCATTTCTCATCTGATTCTCTTGCTTTTTCTATACTTTGGCCCTGTGTGACAGACTCTGCAAAATACCTCTCATTTCTGCCCGCACCTCCAGCCACGCTCAAAGCATTCCAACACTCACACCGTTCATGCCCGAAACAGCATGTGACTCTACATGCACTAATAACCTAGTGAAGCCCCGGGGACAGTGAGAAAGCAGAAATCACAACTGTTATAAATGTATCTATATGATCTTTTATGGCTTTCATCCGTTTTTCACAAAACAAGATCCGCTTCCTACATGATGTTTTGCGTCCATGTGAAGGATGCAGAACCAACGAGGATAAGGGTACTTATAATAATAATGCTTCAGCAAGCACAACATGAACCAAAATATTTGAAGACATATTGAATGCGAAACATTTCGATCTTACCCGTTTCACGGAGGAAGAAAGTCACACAGGTGGAATGATATGATATGTCAGCAATTGATTTGTTATGGTGATGTAGTTTTAAACCTCATCTTTATTGCGAAATTATAAACCAATATCTTATAAAAGTTTATATAAATTAAAACCGTGCCAATGAACACATGCACTAAATTGTTATGTCATACAAGTATACAGCTCAGGTAAAGGATGGATGCCATAAAAAGCGTCTCAGGGGTTGAAATAACGATCTGCTCCTTCTAGATTCTTCACTATCCTTCCTTCAACTTCAGCTTTAAGAACAGCAGATCTTTCTTACATCGACACTCAACACGGTCGGCTCATTATCCAGCAACGCAAACGGAAATCTGCCATGAAGCGCTAAAAGCATCTCTGCATTTCACGTTGAACTTTGAAGTGCCTCTCGAGGGCATTCCCTCTAATCAGAGCCAAGACCTCTCCGCAACAGTGACCATATTAAGTTATGCTGCTGTACATCCTACAGAAAAGACAAAGCGAGACGTTTCCGGATACGGGCAGAAAGATGCATGAAAACTCGCTCCGGAGGCAGTCGTAAAAACGGGCAATTGGATCAGGCAGAGGGAGAGGATGGGGCCATCTGGAAGGGATTGTGGTGTGGTGATTTGCAGTAATAACAAAAGCAACAGAACAGAGCCCTGAAAGCCACTAAGCCTGAATTCATTATGGAGTGTGTGTGCGCGTGGGACTGGAATGAAAGAGTCCGATTCTGTTCACCTCAACAGGTATTACAGTACAGTTCGCAAACTTTGGTGTCATTTTATATTTTTTCTACACCTAAATCCCTAAGCAGAGTATACGAATGTCCTAAAGAAATAACTTGATGCCACTTTGCTTCTTTAACAAAGATATGTTTTAACAGTTTATATGTCACAGTATGTAACAAACCTGATCACGATTTATGCTTCCCACCATTAACTGAGCATAAGGTCACAAAATGTGCATTTTTCGATGATAGCGTACATTTTTATAAATCACAGCAGCTTAAAACATGTATCAATTGGCAGTAAAGTATATTAAACCTGCTGAAGTGTAATTAAAAATGGATTATCACGATTCTTCATTCAAATTAGAAATTGGAAAAATGTATCTCGACTATCATTTTGCCCGTAATCGTGCAGCCCTAACCATAACAGAAAGGTGTTTCACAAAAACTGATACAACTCAAATGATGGAGAAATGTCAGAGGTACTACAGGAAATACAGATCCATGTCTCTTCTAAAGATACACAACAAAAGGTCTAACAACCGCCATGGTCAAATATTTATTTCACGACTCTTGTCGGGGACAATTTCGAGGGAAATATCAGTTTGATGTCACTTAACTTAAACCTGTGTAAAGATAGGTATGTAGTAACCTGTAAGTGACCTGCAATGTTATGTTCCAAACAAAGATACAGAGGCAAAAGTTATAGACTCTCCAACCAAATATTGTTTTTAATCCTGAGAAATGTGAGTCTTAAGGCGTACTACCAGGTGTCCAAACAACCCCCTCCATCCAAACTTTAAAGAGTCACAATAATTGACTTAACCTAAATTTTCAAGGCAAACGCTGCACAACTTTTTGAGTTAACTCAACTTTTGGCCAAGTACTCAATTAACTGATTAATGTCACATGACGCTCAACTGAAAAGAAGATTCTGCAATGTCAACCGTGTGGAATGTGTTTTTTGTGAACAATTTCACATGCCCTGGAAAGAGAGTCAGAACCCATAGAGCAACAATCTGGAAGCGTTTGCGTTCGGAACCGGAGCTTTGGAAGACGGACCCAAGAGTCTCCAGCTGTGATCTGTAAACATCACCGGCCAGCTGTTAGCAATGAGATACAGACTGAACCGGTTGTGTTAAACAAGGCCTATCTTTGTGAGACTTACTTTTATTATAAACATTGGCACGACAACAAAGAAATGGGAATATCAAAGGTAATACTGTCATTTTGTGATGGAGGGAAGATGTGAGGTCACACATCATTTTTGTCGAATGAAAACACTCTAAGTCTGACCAAACTTTAGCCTGGGAAGACAAACAGGAAGAAGATTGAGATATAAAAAGACGCGAGGGCGATCTACATTAAGCTTCCTATTCTAACACACAAAAACAAGAACTTCTCTGGTATGCGAAGATGCACCGATGACTCTCCACAGATCAAACGAGAATGTTTGACTACGATTCTCTTTGGATTGTGAAACTAAACATAGTTTGCATCTGGGCTCAGAATGAAAGTGCGTTTTCAGTGTGTAAATAAATACCTCATAGTTACCTTTCATTATTTCAAGGAAAGACAGCAAAAGATAAAGGTTGAGCAGTAAGCTGTTCCATATTCAATCCAGTTTCATTTTAATTGTATTGTAAGAAGTATCTTTTTATTAATGTACACTGTAAAAAAGTTTACATAAATATTTATTCCCAAATGTATTATATAAGATGCTCTACAGCTGTTCTTGAAGGTTGAGGTTCATTCAAACATACAGTAGGCCAGACATCTCTTTTAACATAGCTCTTAGTGAAAAATCTCTTCTTTCACAATCATTTTCTGTCGTCCTCTGTTTACCCCATAACTCCGAGTCGTCCATCCCCAACATGCACACATTAAATGAGAAGATTGAGAATCTTTCATTACAGCAAAGTAAGGCCTTGATCTACTAGAAACCCATTCAGTATTCGCCTCGATCTCTAACAATAACATTAAGATCACCGTGACCATCCACAGAAACAGAGGCAAAGCGACTCTTATTGGACTCATCCGTGTAATTTCCTGCTCCATCTCTCTTCACTTATATCATCCGATATCCTGCAGTACGTCCTCTTGTTTTTTCTCCTTTCTGTTCATGACGTGCTTACCATTTTTTACGATTTGGCATAATGGGCAAATGAATCATATTGTGCACCTATAGGGATAGTGATTGTAACTGCGTATGTTGTAAGATACTTCAAATCCAGACAAACTGACCTTTGCAACCACCCAGAACATCACAGCAACTGCATAGCAACCACCTGAACATCATAGCAAATGGATGACGATGCCATTGCAACAGTCTGGAGCATCATAGCAACCGCACAGCAAGCACCCTGGCAACCACTTACAACATCACAACATCTGCATAGCAAAGACCCAGAACATCTTAGCAATCATATATCAATGTCCGTGCATCCATCTAGAACATCTTAGCAACCGCATTGCAACACCCTGGCAACCACCTAGAACACCATAACAACCGTACAGCAACGTCCCAACAACCATCCAGAACATTGTGGCGGGCGTCTTTTCCACAGCTTACATTGTCTGAAGGAAATATGTTTAATTCTTCTCATTGACCTCTGCAGTGGTTCCTAATCTCACAGTAAGTACCAATACTAACACAATGTTCAAATCCATAACTTAAAGATGCAAATAATGACTTTCATATTAATAGTGTAAGAGTCATCAGAGTGAGAGTAATTGAAAAGCAGTAAATCAGTCTGCTTTAAAACAGCTTGCCAATCTGTACACCCATTAATCAGCCATCATAAATACAAGAGCCATGTGTGATTTATTCTGTATCCCAGAACCACTACCTCATTAAATGACTTAATTTAAGGGAAGTCGATGTGAAACAGTATGTGCCCTCTGAATGAAATATTCCATTGCTCCAGCATGATATCCCATGACATTTTTTGTCCATTTGTATACCTGGGTAACAAAACAAAAGGAAGAAAGAGAGAGAGCGAGTGAGTGAGTGAAATTAATACAAACTCCAACTTAATCTGGACGGACCAACAGCTTGCTTTTTTCAAAAACATTAACAATGTTGCCATCCATGGCTTTATTTGCGTAAGAAGGTTTAGTGCTTCAAAATTACGCAATGTTTAGAGATATAGCTGATGGAAATACCATTTGTCGATAAAACCATAAAATGTCAACACAATCTTTTTCCATCAATTTTTAAAGCATTAAATACATATAGATACATCAAATATCGCAAAAAAAGGGTCTTTATCTTAATAAATGTGGTCACATGACGGAATTCGCTAATACAGCAGCATCAGTGTTCGTGATGTTGTTCCCATTAAAGCACTGATTCTCTGTAAAAGGTGCTTCGCGGGTCTGGATGAGAACAATATTGTCTTGGAAATTTGGAGCTCAACAAAAATGAGTGGCACTGAAATTGATATTTTGATGTTTGTAGTATTAAGCTTTATTCATATTTTAAATTAACTTTCATTTTAAGATTCATAGTTTTGTGGATTTTTGTTCAAATTTTAGCAATTTTGGTGTATACGTTTGTCTTTTCATAAGATTTATGTTTTTTTATGATGCTTTATAAGATTAATATATTTGTATGAGAGTTATATTTTAGTTTTTTTATTTAAGTGCTTTTTGAGCCAACGTTAAAAAAAAACAAAATAAAGTTTTTCTAATAAACAGAATAAACAGAAACGTTTTCAAAATTAGAATTTATGAAAAAAATAACCTTGCTTGCGAATTTGGATTTTCTCATTACTCCGTACATTTAAAAAAACATTTGCGATGCAAAAGGCCTACTTATTTGCGAGAAAAGCAACATTCGCTAATGTCATAACATTTAAGCATTTGGCTATAATCAAGACGATCAAGAAACAGGAAATGAACTGAAAAAGGATGTATAAAGGCTCCTTTATTAGAGTAGAGAGCGTTGAAGATCCCCTGTCTAGTTCTGAATGAAAATGATAATGGCACATTGACCCGAAGACAAAGATAATAGTAGAATCTGCTGGAAACACTGGCTCTGTTTCCTCAGAGGGCAGAGGGACCGACAGGAGCCTTCTGATGAAACCCCCAACACCGAAGCGTGGTAATTGGGTAAATCGTGTTTCAGCGGAGGTCACGGACACGTGGAGGAGGAGGTTAAAAGATTGTGGCCAGGCTATGAATCACAGAATACTTCGCTTATCAGCCTATATCTAGAGATTGTTTCAGATGTTTTAATCAGGGAAGATTGTCCACTGACCTCGACCCAACCGGTCAATGGTGTAAACCTTTCTTTTACATAAACCCATGAAATGAATATCTCTTTGTAAATAATTGTGAAAAAACACGTTTTAGAGGGATAGTTCACCCAAAAATGAAAATGCTGACATCATTAACGCACCCTCATGTCATTTTATACCTGTATAAATGAATTGTACTGATGAACACAGAGAAAGATATTTGGAAGAATACTTCTGCGACATCATTGACTACCATAGTTGGAAAAATTAAAATGGTAGTCAAAGGTGGCCCAGAACTGTTTGTTTTCCGAAATTCTTCCAAATATCTTTTTATTGTGTGTTCAACAGAACAAATACATTTATACAGATTGTAAAGACAGTAAATGATACAGAATTTTCATCTATACTATAATTGTTTTATAACTAAGAGTTTCAATGGTGACAATATTGCTAAGAGAGTTAATGGCATTGCTTTATTATAAATTTCTATTTAACCTCTCCAAATTGTGCAAGTTTGGTTTTTATTAAGATACGTAAGTGCTACAGCAGTGCTACGCTAGCTGACAGAAACATGAATCCCTGTCTCTGGGAAAAAGTAGAAAAGAGGCTCTTCTGCCGCTAAAAATACCCCTCGACGTAGAACATCCCACGGCATTCTCTTACGCTCTCATTCTGCAATCCTCTTCGAAATCCCCCTCCACCATATGGGAGTTTGGCCTCTTTGAGGCTCATTGAATCGCTCAAACTAATCAGCGGGTGAAGAGTTTCATGTGTTTTCAATGTCTTCCATGTTCAAACCGGCCCCTGGCGCTTCCAAACACGGTAAAGAGATACGGATTTGAGAATTTCCGGTGCTGTTCTTCCCCCAGAGGTTTCGGAACGGCTTATTTCCGATTAACGTTGATTCATTGCGATCACATTTAAGGACGTTGGAGACGTGATTTTGGTAACATGCAGCGGGGGCCGAGACGAGTAACAAAACAGTCAAGCTGGGTCGGAAAAACAACACACCCAAATACAGATGCTCATGAGAATCTGCAAACATACACAATGTGCTGATGAACATGACTAGTATCATTTAATCTTATTTTCCAGAAGCTTTAATCCAACGTGTTTATATTCAATTACACAAACACACAGAAGTAATACAACATGTCTTCACACAACCATCTTCTCGCATCCAAACCAAGCTTTTGCCCCTCGAATCAAAACTTCCCTGATAACCAGTGTTAGGTTGTGATCTCAGGATATACCTTGGTAGATGTAGAGACAGAGCCCATGAATACATTGACAATAATCATATTTGATACAACAAACGCACTGAGAAAATGAGTTTGAGAGATAAAGGAAACATCTCAGCTCCCACCCTATAAACTGCATATACTCACACTCCCATTCGCTTGGGTTATCATGGTCACAGTGTGTGTAGTAGTTACAGTGCAATCCCTCACAGGGTAGTAGTCATCTAAACTAAAGCCGTGTCTGAATTCGCTCACACTTTCACTCATTCCTTCTATAGCGAATGCTAAATAGTACACTATATGGGGAAGAAGTGAGTGAGTGAACGATTTCAGTCACAGACGTAAAATAACCTGTCAGACGGTACTGTCGCGAACATTTGTTATAACACTTATATTACACATGAGGAAGAAAACGTTGACCTTATTTGCCACGTTTATTTTATTACGTTTAATACGATTATTTAATATATTTAAAATAAAGCACCACTGTCTATAACATCCATTTAATTAGTTTATTCTCCAAAAATAGATAAATAACAACAAGAACAAATTTTAAACATATTATTAAACAATTGATATTATTAAACAAAAAAACAAAAAAAAACTAACACTCTTCTCTCAACAGGTAGTGGTCTAGCTTTTGTTGAAACTAGTAATTTTTACTTTGTATTAGCTCCTATCGTACTATTGCTCTTTGTATGACATATCACTTATTGCTCCCCGAACTCTTTGTAAGTCGCTTTGGATAAAAGTGTATGCTAAATGACTAAATGTAAATATTATAAAGTATAAACGTGCAGTCATGGAATTTACAGTCACTCTCCACCATCTGATTCAAAACATACGGTTGATTCGCAATGTGTTTTGGGAAATAACATGCACATAATAAATAACTAGATGTCGTATTGGCGGCTTTGCTCCACTGCTGTGATACGTCAACGGCGCCGCCATATTAGTGAGGGCAACAGCGCACTAAAAGCCCACTGAACCCAATGTGAGAGCTGCGCTTTTTTGACATTAATAGCAGAGTCACGTTTACATTACTTAACACATTTCAATGGTTTACAATACACGTAGAGTGCAACTTTATCATCTATGTGCTTCTTATCTCAATATTTATAGCCTACTTCAAAATGACTGGTTGTCATAAGGAAATTAAAATCCATTATTTGTGCCTGTTACTCGTGAGAATCAACTAGATGGCACTATGTTCAGTGATATGTTGTAGACAAGACAAGCCGCAGAATAAATAACCACGTCGCAGTAGTCGAGAATTAAACATTTAAAACAGAGATTTACAGATCAATCCTGCGATTTATTTGAATCATCGAACAAAACACCCAAGGTAATATAGTTTAATTTACGTATTATATGAAAATATGGAAATAGTTTTTTTCTGTTGCAGTTTTAGACGATAAAAAGATTAAAGATATTAATCCGGTAAACCCGTAACAGCAGTAAAACATGATGTATGTGATATAGTACAACAAATAACACTTCCGTGCATTATAAGTATATAAATAGCAGTATATATAGCAGTCAAAAAAAAGACGCATTGTTTCGATTTTTTTCAGGATTTTAAAGGAAACGAGCATATGTATTTAATCCACCTAAAATTATTTCATATTAGCTATGTGTACACAATTATTAAGCCTAAACAATTTCTTGACAAGTTTTAACAGTCCGTATGACAATAAATAGATTCTCAAGTCTAACCATATTTAACTGGAGCCAAAACGTTTATGTACTCCACGTAAATAGAAAAGTATTGAAATACAAACTATTTTTTATCGAGAAAACTGCAGCTCCACCATTCACTCTTATGTCTTTGTAGTCGGCTTTTGCCCTCACCAGTATTGCGGCGTTGACGTACGATCCAGTGGACAATGAGGCATCTAGTTAATATACAGTCTATGGGAAATAGTGAAAGAATGAGTGGACATCGGATGTACACTCAAAATCAGAATGCACGGTGGGTAAAAAGTAGTAAACGAATGTAGGGAATGAGTTGTTCACTCAGAATTCAAACAACATTACAAAATGGCGGACACCCGAAATAGTGCACTATTTAGGAGATGGGCGGAGAATTCAGAAAACAGCAGCTTCAATTTAGATAATCTAGTTTACGCTTTTAATATAATGGTAGATGGACAGTACTTCAACGTTTTCTGAATAGGCAAAAGTCTATGATTTTGATTTGAAATGCACACAACTCAAGAATATAAGCCACTTTGCAAAATGTAAACACATCTTTCACAAGAGGCCTGCTTCGTCTTCTTGGACGAGAGCACTTTTCCACGTTGTGAGTCAGAGCGCCGGCGTCCAATAGCACACAAACCTAATACGCATGCGTCATAGTGCTCTCGTCCAAGAAGAAGACAAAAAACACCAGAGGAAAATATATCGATTAAAATTGATATTTTGGTATGTTTTTCCCTTTAAGGGTGCAAGAACACTGTTTGGAATTTGTCCTCACAGTCATGCCAACTTTAAATCTACAATCTGTAAATTTGCCTCTCTATCGCCATCTCGGTTTATGACATAAAATTGCAGGTTCAGTTTTAAACATGTTTTCTGTATATTCATTTTAAAACAAAAAAGTTACGGACTGCGGCTTTAAATATCATGTTTGCAATTCACACACATTTTTTAAAGATACCCCACCATTCGGTGGGAAGGAGACCGCCAAACCTCTCGTTTCAGCTGTACGGACCTCCAGCGCATTTCGTGATGCTGGGGGCAGACAGCTGGCATTCCCCATTAACCTCACAGTAAGCTTTTCGAAGGCTGAACGCTGTGGATTTCTCATCAGGATGCTGTCAAAGGGAACGTCAGTCAGTGGGAAGGCTAGAGGGGTGGCGGGCTGAGCGAGGAAGAGATTCAGGCTCGATGATCTCCAGTAACCCTCAACAGTGTAACATATAAATACGCTGCCAGGAACATAATCAAATCAGGCAGAAACTCTGGCCTGTTGTTTCAAGCTATTTCTGTTCACTCTTCTTCTCAAAAGACTCAATTACTACCACCCCAACTAAACCTGACGGGTGTTACACTACATTTACAGAACAATGAACATTACTTTACCTCTCTATTTGATATTTATTTTAAGGATCGTCTTATCTTTTGGTTGTGTTTAACGTATGTTGTTTGTCTTGGTTGTGGTTTTCTCGTAAAGCTGCTTTGATGCAATTCAAATTGTAAAAGCGCTATAAAAAAGGAATTGAATGGACAGTATGTCTGGATCTATGGGCGTTTATCACTGATGCATATGTAAAGGACGTAATGTAAAGGTCACGTCAATGTAAAGCTAAATACTGTACATGCGATAGCAGGCGTTTTCTGAAAACTAAAACTGACAATTCGCTATTTATTTGCATATCGTGCATAATGCAGTGTTTTTAACCCAACCCTAACTTTATCACTAAACCCACTAAACATTCTTGTAATGTTGTGCCAGACGCAGCAAGCATGTTGAACATAAAGTCCAAAAAACCAAAGCAAGGAAAGTTATCTCTCTCTCCGGCCATATCTGCAACACCTCTGGGCAGATGTTTCAGCTACCGTATTAAGTGTTGCCTTTTCCCATTTACAGTAATGGAACGGAGGCATTTATTTAATGTTTATAATCGTTGGGTTGAATCAGCAACATGTGGAACTCTACAAAATCAGGCTCACCATCAACTGGCCCCTAGAATATGAATTACAGTGAAATGCTGTGATTTATGAGGTATGGAAATTGGTATTTTTAACCATAATAAATGTAAAGGTTATTTTTGGGGGGGGCCGGAACATTGTTTTGAACCATCATTAGGAGCTGGTTTAGAGTTACAGCAGAACCAAGCGGTTTCCCTTTTTGTGACAAATAATTGTGGGTGCGTGTACAACAAAAGAATCTCACAGACCGCTAGTCTCAATTCACCGTAAGGGTTTACAGAAATATCTGATACGAGCTCATAAAATAAGATGCAGAGAAGAGCTTCCAATTTTACAGACACGGATGTGCCAAATTGACTAGAACTGATCTTAGGTCTGTTTTGGGGGGCGTAACAGCAGGCAGTCACCGGGTCTCAGATTATGGTTTAAGAAAATACAAAAAGTCATCCATGTGGTGATCTTTCCCACCTAAAAAACATGTCTGGTTAACAGTGACTACGTTTACATGCGCATCAATAATGCAATTATTTCCAATAATCAGAGTAAAGACTTAATAGCAGTAACATGACGGGTGCCAAGTAATATATCTTTAGGCTTGAGGTTGTGACCAAGTGTGCTCAAAGCTGTATAAAGAGTTGAATACTCATTAAAGACACATGTCATTTGAAGAATTTTCTTCATTGATTTGATCGTTTAAAGGTTATGTGTTGTATATGTTCAATGTGAGATTTTGTCTCCCCTACAGTTGGTAAGGATCTTGCTGCTTAAAGCAAGTCATTTCTTTGTTCAGAATGCGTCAAAGTATGCATATGCAGAATGCGACAGAGTATAGTGCCATTATGTTTGTGAACTCGTCGTTAGATTGTTTCTTTTTTTGTACTTTATACCTACAGTGTACATGTTTCATCTCAATTCTGCCTCAATTAAACACATTTTGGGATTATAATCCATGTCTTCTGAGCCTTCGTACCACCTCCCCTTAACCAACTCGGGGCGCACTGCAACAGTGTGTTACTGGCTTTCGTTTTAATATCTTTGCGTCAAATGCAAAACACCTGGTTATTCGGCCCCGTGATGAATATAGAAATGCGA
Organism: Barbatula barbatula; assembly: GCF_947034865.1. NCBI lineage: Eukaryota > Metazoa > Chordata > Actinopteri > Cypriniformes > Nemacheilidae > Barbatula > Barbatula barbatula. Next base: position 8,242,417 of record NC_136788.1, read on the forward strand.
TGAAAAATGCCTCAGCAGCGGTGTTGTACACTGTCGTAGCGTTCGCGCCGTTTCTGTTTGAAGTTAAGGAGCAGAGACTGCTGACAGCAAGTTGTGTTGATGGTAAAATTTCAGACTTTCATGTTTACCATGAATATGGGCTTAAGTTGCGTGACAGAAGCACATGCGCACCTTGATCGGAGCAGCATACATGCGATTAAGATTATGTTTACATGTCTTCATATTGCGGCGTACACCACATATCTTGCTTTGATTATGCTTAATCACATTATTTAAATCGAATGATTGTGTTTACGTACATGAGGTAAAGTGTAATCGCAGTATTGCCAAAATCCTATTATAATCGCATTTTGAGGATGCATGTTACGTAGACAGTGATGTTATGTTTGTGATGTTGGTTTAGAAAGCAAGCTACTTGACCAACAAGACTACAACCTGATTCACCAGAAACGTACATCAAGATCAAAAGCACTTGCAAAAAACAGCTTAAAAGCACTATTAACCCAGTACAGACTATCCCAGCAACATTCATTCTTATCCAAAAAAGTTGTTCCAATCAGTTTAAAAAAGACTGCTTCAATATAACACTACCAGGTTCAAACATCTGATTCAAGCCCAATAGGAAATAAATATGTCTAATGGCTGGACATTTAACTAGACATCATACACATGCAGACTTTTAGAAATTGCAGACTTTTTTAAATAGATAGATAGAAACACACCATGTGATCAAATCTGCAGATTGGCACAGACTTTCTGCAACAAGTCAAGACTGAAAATCGTGGCAAAACGATTTTAACATTAGGTTAGCTAACCCAGCCTCTAAGCCATTAGTGTTTGTCTGCACACGAACGGCAGCATGCAACATAAATCCCACGGTGCCTGCCAACAACGGTAAATTACAACCTTGCATTCCTCCAGCCAATGAAACCATCAGAGTCGGGGCACCTGACAAAGAGACGGGTTTGGGTCCCCCGAGTGCACGTCTGGAACGTGGCCCAAAACCTTGGCCGGGGGTATGACATGATGGAGTGAGGTTTTAATACACACAGCGCGGGTGATGTTTGGAAACGTGATCGCGGTTATGCTAGGGCCAGCGAGAAGAAAGCTGACATGGTGGCCGAAGCTTTCAAGCAGGGAGTTTATACGAGTTGGTGAAATAAAACGGTCTGTCTTTTTCGGTCTGAGAGTTTAAGATAAACTGGATTAAGTTTGTTATGGTTTTCAAAGCGTACGTAAGTACAGAAGAGAAGAAAAGAAATTGTGACGGGCTGAAATTGAGTGCAGTGTGTATATTGTTACCGTGCATTTCATGCCTCTTTGAAAAAATACAGTGTTATTGATGAAAGGAACGAGTATGTGAAATGATTGTTCCCAGGCAACTTTAATGTTGCTGGATGTACATTTCTACTTTACAGCCACTGTTGCCTTGACAACTCTACAGTACCTGTCAAACCTACATAGTTCAAAACACTTGGACCAAAGAACCTCCATCATTCAAGATCTTTCTGTGATTTCTCTTCAAGATGGCAGATTTACTTAGAAGAGCGCATCTAGCCAGTACACTCTGCAAGAGAGAATAACTAGAAACACGAATTTTGAACAAATTCATTGTTCATGAAATAACAATTCCAGTATCTGACCCTGTCTGTAAAAACCCAGCAAAAATATGTTTTTACTGTTGTCCACATAAAAACATCCTACATATTGCAAAGAACATTCTGTGAAAATATAACCTTGATATTTGTAATATTGACTTAGTAAGGACATTTCAGACCAAAGGCTCAAATGAATGGATAGACCACTTTACGAGATGTAAACGCTTGTGCAGAAGCAATTGCGGTTTCAGTTTTTTTTATTTAGTTTATACATTTTTTAAAAGCTCATGTATATGATTAAATCTAAGATATGTTTTTAACATTTTAAATCTGTTATAATTGTCCCAATTGTTTCTCTAGTGCTAAAAAACTGAAACGGGAAGTTATTTTGAACCAGCATTGGACAAGCGTTGTTAACGTCTTCCAAAGGGATCTATACGGAAGCATTTATTCACACTAAGTGAAATGTCCACAGAAACCAATTCAAAAACTCGGTTTCTCTTGCTTTGAGAAAACTGAGAGCAAAAAGAAAAGTAAAAAGAGCTTAATACACTTAGCTAAAGCGAAGACAGAGAAACTCAACGCCCTTTCATGTTATAAATGTCAATTCTGCTACAAAAAGCTTCAGATCAGTGTGTCACTGCTCAAAGAGATGATCCTCAATAGATGATCCTACGAATTTCAAATTGGTTTGAAGTCCGAACCACTCGCCAGGTGAGTCTTTAACAAAGCATAAGAGCGTCAATGAGCAAATGAGAAAAAGGTGATGGAATCTGTAGTAAAGACAGAACAACGCAAAGACGACAAACAAAAACGGCAAACAAGGGAAGGGAGGTCAAGCGTCTAAATTCAATTGGATAAAAGATTAAATGCAAAAAAACCTAAACTTGAAACCTTACACATGGTCCATTTTGTCTTTTTTATTCTATAGACCACTTCAGATGACATCGTCAATGCTGGTCCAACGCTGGTCCATAAGAACTTCATCTTTCATTTTTTGAACACTGCACAAATGTTTGAACAGAACACTTGCAATTGAATCAAAATGATAAACAAATATGTTTAAGATTTAATCATAAAGGTAAGATTTTAAATAAAATCGCTGTTTACATCTTGCAAAGTGGTCTATACAAAAGTTATCTGTTGCTAAGAACACGAGTCTGTTTGAAAATAATCTAGAATCCTAAAAGAACCTACAGTAGATGCACTGTTACCGATGATGCAATGAAGTCTGTGATTAGCATGCGTTACATTTTCTAGTTAATGTCAACAGCACTTCAGAAAACAACAGTCTGCAGTCTTCTATTAGCTTGTGTCTCGCAGTGTGCACTTGACTTAACCAACACTTGTCATTTGGTTGTTTTCTGAACTAGTTTTCCTGCAGAGAGATACTGTGGAGTGTCTAGCGGGGAGGTGAAGATGCTGATGGGAATGAGTCCCATCTTCTCAGACTGCTTGTAAAAAATTGAAACAGAAAAGCAATCTGCCTGCCGGCCACTGGCAATGGGGACACGGCAGTAGAGACTAAGATGCTTTATGTCTTTTTGGTTGTCATTGATAGGACATTAGAGTCAGTCACTTCTGTATTTAAAGGAGTAGTTCACCTTCAAAATGAAAATTCCGTCATTCACTCACCCTCTTGTCATTCAATCCTGTATGACTTTCTTTCTTCCGCGGAACACAAAAGAAGATATTTTGAAATATGTTGCTAACAGAACAGCTATTGTATCCAATGCAAGTGAATGGGGGGCTGTTAACAGCGGAAGAAAGTCATAAAGGTTTGTATGACAAGAGGGCGAGTAAATGATGACAGCATTTTCATTTAAAGGCACTGCTCCTTTAAGTGTCCATTGAGATAAAACCTTTTATAAAGGTCAACCAAAACTTCAAACTCAAAAATGTCACATTCGACTGCATACTAGCTGTCCTCAAAGTGTTTACCAAAAGCGTAAACAAGGTTAACGCCCCATACTGTATATTCAGAAGCATGAAAATAGAAAAGCAGATCTGGTTGTGGAATCAGCCAGTTGGATAAAGAGCTCTCGCAAGACCGGCTTCCCTTCACTGTCAATTAGGCTGGCAGCTCTCTCGCTGCACGAGCACCACGATGATGAACGATAGGTCAACAACAAGAGTCAATGCTAAGAATGAAAAGCAAACAAAGGCCGTCCAAAGCAAACTAGAAACCACTATTATTTTCTGAAGGCAGAAGAAAGGGTAGAATACAATGACGTTTCATTTACAGCTTGGAACAAGAATGAGTTGAAAATGGCTTCAAAGGGGCAAATACAGCAGCCATCACAAAGACATTATTCACTTCTCTGCGTTCAAAGGAAGCGTGGATTGCGGCAGTTTGGCAAATTAAGGTGTGTTTGTGGTGAACATGAATCAAATATCAGGATCAGTGTTTAAATGTAGCTCACCCAAAAATAAAAATTCTGTATTTTTTCACATTCAGAAAATATTTTGAGAAATGTCTCGGTGGTCGTGTTCATACAATGGAAGTCATTTTTCTAAATATGTTCTTTTGTGTTCTGCAGAAATCATTGGAAATGACATGAGGGTTAGTAAAAAATATTTAGCTGTGACTAAAATATCCAGGATGCCCACAGACCTTTTAGTGAGCCTCAGAGAGACTGCGGAAGCATCTTTTGATGAAAGAACAAGACTGATATGAGAAAAGAGTGAGAAGGCCTGAAGCAGCCGAAGGATTAACACGTGAAGAGGGATGCTGCCACGCTTTGTTAGTACTTGCGGGCGGCTCTTTTTCATGCTCCACATCCGCAGGTTTCCATGGAAACCGGAGTTTGGTCCATTCCCAAGGCTAGTGGCTGTTGTCTGGCCCCATTCACGGTGCATGAAGCCTCTTTCCGAGCTGCACGGCACTATTCTGAGCCCCTGAAGACCCCATCCCCCTGGAGCAACAAAAGATCCCCACATTTCATTACGGACCTTTGGGAAGAGTCAAAGCTGAATGACTATGACAGTCAACACTAATCCTTTTTAAAGCCCTGTTTCCTTTGAGTAAAAACACCTGGATGTGTAGATTAAGTGACTTTTTGGTCAGATTTATTGTTTGATGCTTTAATTTATTTACTGTATTTCATACCTTTATGTAATAGTCACAATTGACAGAAAAGCAAGGTTAACACAGTTCTTACAGTGTTAACTAGAGAAATCATATCAACGCGCTTGAAAGGGGAGCGGACGCCCTGTAAGAAACAGGAAGTCAACTGACAATATGATCTTGCTGAATCATTGCTGCTGATCTAAGCACTCGTGCTGGAGAGAACTGAACAAGCTGCATGCTTAACAGTTATTCCAAAGCCATAAAGTCCTGAAATGCACTGAAACTGTTAACAACCGCATTTTATGTTGGTAATGAAAAGAAGTATGGTTTTGTTTTTAGACAATTTAAGAGCCAAAATCAGTTCAGCTTTAAAATGGCAAAATGTGTACAGAACACAAACAAGCTAGGGGGGTCCTTGACCCAGCAGCCAATACCTTAAAGGGACAGTTTACCCCAAAATTCTATCATTATTCATTCACCCTCATGTTGTTTTACAACTGTTTAAAAGCATGCGTTTTGTTGAACAAAAAGCACAAAGAAATATATTTAGAAGAACGTGAAATATTTTATAATTCTGGGGCACCATTGACTAGCGTTGTATTTTTGTATACGTACCTGTATGACTCATTTTATATTGCAGTTATGGATTGCAGCTTTAAGTTATATTAATTGTGTCAATGACAGATTTATGTTCACATTATTATGTTCACGGTATATAAGGTTCCCCTATTATCTGGTTCATTCAACATGAACATACGTGCAAGAATCTTTTTACACAAATGACCGTAGTTGCGAGGAGTGATGGATTCTTTCTCTCCCCTGGGAGTCCGACTTCTCTATTTGATGAATGGTAAAGCTTTTAAAGGCCCAGTGTTTGAAATTTAGTGGCATCTAGTGGTGAGGTTGCAAATTGCAACCAACGGCTCACTCCACCCCTCCCTTTCGATGCACTATTGGCTGACACAGGACTAAGATGTTGTCACGCCTTCTCTTCTTTCCCGAAGGACATAACGTATTTAAGAAATGCGCTCTGTAGAGCAGTTTGTCCTGTAGAAATAACAATGACCCGTGGTGTATCTAGATAAAAATAGCTCATTCTAAGGGAAGAAAAACGTAACGATTCATTATGTAATGTCTTTAAATGCAATATAATATACATAACTGTGTGTATAAACTTTAAATAACTTGAAACAAAGAGCAAACACTACAACTGTGAAACTGTATGACTGACAGCGTTTGAAAAGCAAACATACGGTGCTCAGAGATAAAGGGACCCACTTAGTTGAAGTCCGTCATTACGCATTTAGTTTTGCATTTCTAATTAAAATACGTTTTGATAAACAGTTATTTCAAAAGCAGCTTTTAGGAACAAACTCAACACAACTGATGCTTAATAAGGAAAAATAGCACCGACAACACATTTTGCTGTTGATACGTGTTTCCTCGCCATTGACAGTCACCGGTCGCCACTGCTTTGCACTTCAAAGTCTAATTACAGACCATGATGCTTTTCTACAACCATGTGTTACTCTGTTAAATGAAGACCCTTAAGAAAGACAAAGAAGCTCTTGCTGAGGGGTTTTTAAATGTGGGGGACCCTGCTATTAGGACTGGTCATTATACCAGCATGCATACGGGTGAATGGGCTGTCCAGAGCTGCTGGAGAACATGACACAGCAACTGGTCTTTAGCGAGGGAAAGGGAGGCGTGGTCGAGCCCAGTCTACGAGTTACAGCCCGAGGCCTGGTCATGTCCAAACATATCTCATGATTCCCGTAATGAACTCAAAGGCCTCCCCTAGAGAAAATGGTGCATTTTAACAGGTCTGAAACCAGCTTTTCTGATCATAAATCTTCAAGGGGCATGTTTTAGATTTCTTTCTACCTTTTTTGACTGGAATGAAACAGTCAAGTTATGTCCCCTTTTTAATCTCTGGCATCATATAAAAACTGGTCTCAGGCTTCCATACAATGACTTTGGGCTACAGCTGTATAACCAATGACAGCAGACAGTGAACCATTAAAAGCAGTGCTTCAAGGCACAAGGGTGATCGAAACATCTTAAATATTTAAAATGAGACAATAACAAGCTAAATATATTTTTAGTGTTTTGTTATTTTTATAGTAAATATACTTTTCTATTGGGTAAAAGTTGTGAGTGGGGGATTTCCAAAAACTGTTGTGGACAATGTGGAGGCCTCCTTTTGAGATTCACTGCATTAAAGGGATACTTCACCCCAAAATTCTGTCAGCATTTACAAACCCCCAGATTCTGTATACATTTATTTTCCAAACATATTTGGAAGAATGCTTGGAACCCAGAACAATTTGCTTTCCAACACTCTTCAAAATATCTTATTTTGTGTTCAACAGAACAAAATTTCTACTATGGTAGTCAGTGGTGGCCAAGATGAACTGTTTGGCTTTAAGCAATTTTCCAATGACCGTTCTCGGTGTTCATCAGAACAAATACATTTATACAGATCTTCATGAACTGTTTCTTTAACGGAAAAGGGTCCTTAACATACAGAGACCTTAACATACAGATGTAACATACAGACGTGACAAAACAGAGAGCAAAGCAATCTTAAAAACTCCAGACGTTTTTCAGTAATGTCGAAAAATAAATATCTTCAGAATCAGAAATATTTATGTGTTTGTGTTTGGTGGTTTTGTGAATTGCAAAGAAAGAAACGGATGCATGCCTAGAAAAAACAACTGTCAAAACACAAAGCATTTGAATGGCTAAAAATCACAGTGTGTTTTCTGCAGAGGCTGGCAAATAGCAGGACTGAGTGTCACATTTCAGATTCATTTGATGGTCAAATGTCATTTCTCAATAAAACATCATCATATCTGCAATTTAAATAGTGTCACATGAATTAGCTTCGGTTAACCCTCTAAACCAGTGGTTCTCAAAGTTTTTAGTTGTCAGTCCATTGATTTTCGGTCCCCAAACACCAAAAACTTAGTTATGCAACATGGAACATCAATTACTTTGTTTGGTGGTTTTATTTTTCTAATGTTTGATTGCATAAAATCTATGACAAATTTCTATATTTCATCAAATAAAAAAAAAAGCGTGGTCCCCGCATCCATCTTGGGGCCCCCCCAGTTTAAGAACCACTGCTCTAAACAAACATTATGTGGCCAAAACGTAACTTCCAGTAGACCTTCAGAAAGAATTAATAACTGTTGAATAGTTTTAATTTAATAAAATTAAGAAACAATATAATATTATATTAATATAAATTGATATTAATATAATTCAAATTGTTTTATCATAACCAAACACAGACCGGAAGTTAACTTGGGCGAGGCACATGCGTTGAATGAAACAGTCTATATGCAGTAAACAACACTGAATAATGGTTTTTCACACATCAATGATCTCGAATTTAGCAGCTGAAACTGCATATGACTCAATGTCCCATCTTTAGCACCTGTGAGGTACAGAGACGATGATAAACCCGCACGTCTTGACAGCACACTAAAGCCAGCGTGACATAATGTTCCCTGCACTGTCAGAGGGCTAAACTGGGAGCGGAAAGAGAAAACATCAGTGCTGACAACACTGGCTTCCCTAAAACACTTCTGAGGAGCAAGGTTTTCAGCCTGCTACCTGCACACTGCCCTTCAACGTCTTTGCTTCCTGAAATGCTCACAGTTTCCAAAAGACAAATCCATAAAACTGAATAATAATTTATAACCTCAGCTGCAGCCTGAGGGAGCAAAAGGAAGTCATTCCCATGACAAAACCCTTCCTGAGTGGGGCGGTGTTTGGATGTTGCGGAGAGTGATGGACGAGAGCGAAAGGAGTTGGAAAGGGTCAGGGCGGTTAACAAGTTCAGTGTTTCCCAAACTTGTGTCTTATGTCCCACCCACAGCCCCCATTAGTAAAGGTCAAATGCCCCTACAGGCACCCTGTCGTGCCCTCTTCTCCCCAACACTTCCCCTATAAAGAAGCAACACAAAATTATAAACGTATTCTCAAAGTGACTCCATGAATGAACAGTGGCGTTTTGTATGAAGAAAGCATATGCACATTCTCCCATGCAGCACAGAACATAGATAAGCCGCATAACAAGAGACAGAGGAAATGTTAAGAATCAAATCTTTGAAGAATTCAAGACCAGACGAATAAAAGAGACACTGTGCTCGAGTCACCGCTGGTGGCACATTTGCTCTTTGGTGACGTCATATCCAGACGGTGCTGCTGGAATCTCTCACTGGCGTGGAAGGGGCCTCTTGTTTTGAGTGAGTATGATACTGTGTTTCGGCCCCGGAGGAATCGCTATTCGGGAGTTTTGATGGATGTTTAAAGAGAGCAGATTCACTGAGAGCAGATGGAAAGGCATATCTGGGAATTGTGAGAAAGGGAGGTCTCATCCGAGTTGGGCTGACATGAACAGTTTGCAATAGGAAACAAAAGGTCCAATGTCATGTGTGCGCAACAATAGGAAATCAATTGGAACTCATTTAAAATCCACAGCTGACGGTCCAGAATAGTCAAGTGTAAAAACGATAATATATATGTTTTAGAATGGTCAATTATTCACAATTATGATTCATTATAAAGAAAATAACTGCTAGAAAAATGTAAGCAAAGCAATTCATCATGTCCCTCAAGATAAATAATAAATTTTCATTCGACTGAACCAATTCAAGCTTTAAAGCCCCAGTGAAATCAAAATGAAAGTTTTCCAGTTAGCCCTAAGGACGTCAATAAACGGATGTGCTCCTAAGCCCTGACAAAATTCCCATTTGGAAGATAGAACCGTTCAAAACTGACAGTCTGGCACGTAAACTCAAAAATATCTAGAGATTCCATGACATCACGCTACACTTCAGCATCTCGTCAAAGTTCTCGTCCAATCAAATCGGCTTTAGAATCCGAAGAGTCACGCCCCTTCATTGTGAGAGCTGCGGATGCAGACAATATTATAAATATTTAATGGAAATTCGACACGACAATCCATGCAAAACGGAGTGCTACCATACCCAGCCAATCAAAATCCAGAATCAAACGCTACGGTTTGCAACTCCATCTCCTGCCAACAGAACCGAGGGCTCCACTAAAGACAAACAGTTCCGTTAAACCATACCACGCTCCTTATTACACTGGCACAATGAAGCTGCTACCATGAAAACCTCCACCCACATGCTTTCTGTGAACCCTGCATTCAGCTCCAATTAACACACGCGCACTAAGAGCAGTAGGCATTCCAGGCTCAATGGGGTTTTATAGACATTTTAGGGTTTAAGAGGCAGGAACCATGGCTACATACATGCAAAGCAACACTGTGGAAAAGAGCTTCAGGAAATCTTAATGAAGTCAATCTGATAGGGATGTTAAATCATTAAATCTTCATAGGCTCATTAAAGGCCTCAGTCTCCTGCCAAAGGTAGCTTATTGTCGAGTCATCTACACTCATTACATGACCTATTATGGTTGAAACCTTAAGACTTAAAAACAAGTGGAGGACCAGAAAAGAAACAGAAAGCAGATAATTTACTTCCTCAAGAAGACTGTACACAAACCACCGATGCCTAGCAGAAAAATGAAGATCACATAATAAATGAAATGGCCAACAACTGCATCTCATGTGCCCTTTTATCCTATTTAAGGGAACGGAGGTATAATTCTTATTAACGTATCATGAACTACCACGGTCCCACAAGTGAAACCTGTAACTTTCTATTAAACCAAAAACATTGTATTTTTAGTTCGCTTGTAAGCCTAATAGTAAGCATACAACCAAAGACCCTCCAAGGAAAGTCTCTCTTTTCACTAGTCAGACATATTCCTATCTGCTTGTATGAAAGGACAACAGGTCTGTCTTAAAGAGAACGTTCACCCAAAAACTTAAATAGTCTCATTTGGTTCCAAACCTGTCTTTGTGACTCTTCATTCTGAAGAACACAAATATAACAAATATTAATTTGACAAATCTCTCAGTTGTTTTGAGTCCCTATAATGGAAGTCAATGGGGGAGGGTCAATGTTGTTTGGTTACCAATATTTCTGCTTTTGTGTCCTGCTGAAGAAAGAAGGTCATACAGGTTAGGTATGATATGAGGGTGAATAAAGGATAAACATTTTCTTTTTGGTGGAAACAATGCCTTTAAATTGCTGAATAAAGTCACAATTCAGCAATAAAAATGGTCACTCAATCTACTAGATACATGATAACAAAAGACTTATATTTATTTGTAAAATTTCAATAAAATTCAGTCACCTTGCTGCTACTTGGCATTTAAATAATTTGCTCAGGTTTCAGATAAGCTCTAACCTTCTATCGAGAAGGTATTCCTAACACGAGTATGAGCAAAGCTTGTACAGTGAAATGTTATACTAGTAAAAAAAAATGCTTTCAGGCTTAGTGTATCAGAGGGGTATAATGAAAGGGCTTTATGGGACAGTATCAAAAGAACTGCTTATACCACAGAATGTCTCTTTGGCTATAGAATTTGAACATTTCCCTCTAGGGTGAAATAAAAACAAGAGTCACGTCTCAGAACAGATGCCGTCGGCAACAAGATGGACAGGTGGGAGGAAATACACACCTACTGAAAAAAGGTCCACATTTTTTCATAGCATAGCAGGATAACTTCAGCAAACTTCTAACATTACTATCGAAATTGTCTTTTCGCCAAGAATGTCAAGGTTATTTATTTTGGATCCCTAATTGAATGTTTCATTGTTGGCATTTTTTGAATGTTAAATTGTTGGCCATCCCTAATACGTTTTCGGAGAATATCTGTAAATCTTCAACCAACCGAACAACTGAAAATGCACGCAAGCCTCGCTTTCATAATTAACTGACATAGAGGAAAGCATCAGATGTGTTCCACCGTCTACAGCACACAACCACAAAAACAAAGATGCCTGACCAATTACATGAAAAGTCAGCCAAGAACAAGCATGACGTCTCTCTCCTGGGCTAAATTTGAGCATTGAGACAGACTTGAAACGTTTAGGGGACCAAATCCGGCACATTTTCGACAAAAGCTCATCTACTAGGCTGAGCACATATACTGTAGCCTCAGTCCCCACGGAAACAGGTTCCTGTAATCATTCCCTTAGATACGACATTCCCGTATAATCTAGTTCAAAGCTACACCAGGAAACGAAATCAATGATCTGTTGTGTCTTTCCACGGAATTAATAGTTTTCTTTCATGGAAACGATATATTTCACGGTAACAATCTCCTATTTTCACTTTCTATTCCTAATGTGTCAGGTACCTTTAAACGTTTGGGACATTTACTAGCTTGGAATCGCAGTCTAAATTTTAAATCTTGGAGGAGTAAATTTAGCCAAATAACAGTAATTCTCGGTTTCTTTTACTTAAATAATCTACAGGCACTCTATTGTCCGAAAATTGAGGTCCATACACAAACACGTGTATGCACGGTAACATGTCTTTATGGTGTTGTTTTGAAACCGTCTATAGGATAAAGAGACGTCATACTGTAAAACAATCACCACAGTTCTAGGATATACAGTATAGATCTCAGATTGTTTGGATTGTGCTATGCAATATATCAATACGTTGTTATTACGATAATATAAGTACACTTCAGTATTTTAATGTTCTTATTTCAGTACATAATCAGTGTTTTTCTTAATTTATGAATATATTCTTGTAATGCTAGATTCTGTTGCATTCACAAATTATTTCACACAATGAAACATTTTCAGTGTTAGTGTTCAAATTAAATTTGAGGACTGCCGCATATGATACTGATAGTAAATACTAAAACATACTTTAAAATTCCCTACAAATGCACTCCACGCAAACAGCCCAGATGGCCTCATATTTAAAACGACACACTCTCGTCACATATGCTTTCTCCAAGTAATTTAGTTTAATACCTCACAACACATTCACTAAGATGAAAAGCTCATAGAAAACTTCAACACATAATGATAAATAAATAGAAGAGAAATAGAACACTTTTGACACCAGTGAAACAGTTTGTTGTAATCTATTATGTTTCCTTCCTCGCTAAGCTTCGCTATCTGGTGCCCTTTTCACTAGCGTAAAGGCTAAGGTTGTCTGCACATCTGTGAGGCAGCTGTCGCCAGCCGCAGTTTAGAGGTCACTAGGTTAGCACACAACCTTCTAGATAAAAGCCATCTAATCCCGGCTGTGAAGATTCCCTGGAAAATTAAACCATGGCACTCTAGATTGCGTTTGGGAGTAAAACAAGGGCCCATCCTAACCGCTCCTTCATATTATTAGTGATTCTCTCCTATGGGACACGGTGTGTGTGTGGATACAGTGGGGGGGTTTGGAAGGGGCAGTAATTCAATTAGTCTCTAAGCTGAGCTCACTCTCTCAACAACCACGAAAGGAATCAGATATGTCTGTCCACACATGGCCAAGCATGCCGAGGCCCACTTCCAAGATATTTGAGCAATAACGGCACATGTGCAGTATCGGCGTCAAAAGACTTTCTTCATGCCAATTTGCCATTTAGTTACAGTAAAATAATCTCCAAAACAACAGCCTGTTGTTGGGCAGCCTTCATTTCAACTCATGACATAACTAAAATGTACTATTTTTAAGTCATTCGAAGATTGCAGCCAACACCACCAAGACAACGCAAAGAATCTTTCCCATTTTTAGTCAAACGTTCGGCTCTTGTAAAACGACCCCCCACCCTAAACCCCCCGTGGACTAATCCATTTCAGAGCTTGTGTTTATACGATGGCCTCATAATTCACTACAGCCTCGCTCCCCTGGCAACAAAGAAATCAAATCACATTGTAAATGCTGCACATATTTCCATTGGTCTGACTTGCTCCTCCTTAGCTGACCGTTTACTTGCAAACAGCAACGATTGTGGCGGTCATTAAATCAATGCATCCATAATCCTGTCTGTGGCTCTGATCCGGGATCATTGATAAGGAAATTGACTCCAGCTGTGACTGGCGGCCCGGTAATATTTAAATGTGGGTACCTATAGTGGGCGATGTCCCATGCACTTGTATAGACTTATTCCCCTCTGGAGGCCCCTTATAACGTTATGATGTATTGTAACGCAAAAACACTTCAGACACCAATAAGTGCACAAGCGGTTTTTCTACCTCACCATAAAATACACAAATACATTTAAAATACAGCTAAATCAGCAAATAAACTGAAGCTATGATGACACTGGTAATTGCTCAAGTTAAGCCGTGTTTAACCAATGCATTTGGATGCATTTCTCCTATAGGTGAAGACGATATGGGCATGACTTCTCAGAGACCACCCGGTCCAGAATATCAGCCATGCATTGAGTAAACGGAAGCCTGGCATAGGGTGGGCTGCCCCAGCTGCCTAATCATGCAGACAGCAGATGGTGAAAGTGGTTTAGGGTAACACTGTATCAAGTCAGAAAGCGAAAAATTGAAAAAAATGCCATCGTCAGCTGTGCTGGGTTCATGCCAGTATCTTTTCAAAAGGCTCATACTTTCATGATCTTCCGCAACACAGAGTTCTCCACTTCCATGTGTTGTGCAAACAGGGCTGCTAAAATTCCTGGGAATCAGGATCAAATGATTATGTATGGGCTCCCACTCCGCAGGGCCCTTTGCGTAGGTTATAAAATAAAGTAGTGGTTCCCAATACTGTTCCTGGGGGAACCCCATGCACTACACATGTTGTATAACTCCCTTGTCTCACCAATTTCACATTTGCATTAACATTTAGCAGACACATTTATCCAAAGCGACTTACAAAGAGTTCAGGGAGCAATAAGCGATATGTCATAAAACAGCAATATTACGATAGGTGCTAATACAAAGTTACTAGTTTCAACAAAAGCTAGACCACTACCTGTTGAGAGAAGGGTTAGTTAATTTTTTTTTTCTGTCTAGTATTCACAGAAGAGATGGCTTTTAAGTAGTTTTTTGAAGGTTGTGAGAGATGTGGTTGACCGGACCGCGTTAGGACAATGTTCCACCAGGAAGGAGTTGTGAAGGAGAATGAGCAGGAAAGCGATTTACTGCCCTTATGAGAAGGCATTACAAGGCGCCGCTGGTTTGCTGAATGCAGGGTTGTTGATGATATATAGGAGTGTAGGAGGGTGTGAAAGTATGCTGGAGCAGATCCAGTGATAGTCCTTTAGGCAAACATCAGTGACTTGAGTCTGAAACAGGCTTCAACCGGTAGCCAGTGGAAAGAGATGAAAAGGGGCATCACATGAGCCCTTTTGGGCTGTTGGATGACGAGGCGAGTAGTCCAACCTTGAGATTACCAGGGCCTGGACAAGTGTGCCGCATGTGGGCACATGAGATAGGGTATTACCTTTCGAATGTTGAATAAGGCATATCGACCGGATTGCATTGTCTTTGCAATGTGATCATTGAAGGACAGCTGTTCATCAAATTTGACTCCGAGGTTCCTGGCTGATTCAGAGGGAGTGATTGTGGAATTTCCAAATTGAATGGTGAGATCGTGTTGCACCGTGGGGTTTGCCGGAAACACGAAAATGTCATGTTTTGGAGTACTCTGATGGGTTCCACCAAGTGTGTTTGATTTAATGAGACTTTTAAAATGTTCCTTAGAGGGTTCGTCTATTGTGCAACGACTTCATAATATCGCAAGTTTCCCGCTGACAGGCCACAGATCTGTCCAGATCCTGTTACATATTCCTTTTGATTTTACATTTTCTTTTTACTTTATCATGCAAGTGGGCCTCATTCAAAGAGGAAAGAGATGGAAGCCGGCAAATGAGATACAGATTCAGAGTTCAGATTCTTTAAAAATGCATGCTGCGCATAAAATATTTCTAATTGAAAAATATGATGCATTACGATGGACACCAGAACCTGTTCTCAGTATCAAAGAGAGAGAATTTTGACCAACGGTATAAAGTCTGGTCCACTTTTCATCTCATAACTGACCTTTAAAAACTTGAAAACTATTCCACTAAAACTAAACTACCAACCAGTTTGCTTTTTTCCATGTACATAAATGTTATGCATGCAGAATGCAAGAGGAAAACTCTATGGTCTTGTTGTCAGAGGCTGAAAAAAACAACCTTCACGAGCAACACACCAAATGAACATGCAGAAGTATATTCATATATTCCAGCCAATGGCAATACTACAGACGTGTTTTCTGTTATTAACTTTCAACCCCCCAACCTTCTCTCTCTTATGAGAATTTATATTGGAGTGGTACAGTAGATGAGGGGGTGTTTAATCACCTGGGTCATGCCTCAGCTTGTGTCACTGCAAACTGCAAGCCCCACCTGTCTGAATTTTTCATATCTCTTTCATGGGTTATCGCATTATATAAACCTGAGACCATGTGATCCATTCTTTTGTCTGCGAGACAACAGCGTCTACCCTTTCTCTCTCCACCCTTTACATTCAGAACTGAATATCTGCTCAGACTCCCTCCCTGCACTTATGACCGGCATGCATTTATCTGCCCCTGATATTAACACACTCATTTGGCCCAGTGAATTACAGTACCTCGTGTTCTTCCGCCGTTAATAAAAGACACCTTTTTTTCTGGGTATTCACAAGCAGTGCTCTCAAGAGACCAACACTCGTATTCCATATAAATAGGGAGAGCATGAATACAGCACGCTTTAATGAGCACGGCATTATATATTAAACACAAGAGGGAGAAAACAGCCAGACATAATTGTAAAGCCACAGAGCAAAATAAAAAGTAATGTATAGTATATTGGATCACAATGAAGTCTGAATGTGTTGTGATAACAAGACAGGTTAATAGTTGAATAAATATGCCTGGATTTTTGCAGAAAAAATAAAGATTTGCATTATTGCAGTGAGAATATTTGTAACTGTGTTGGAAAATGTAATGTGATTTTATTAAAGCACAGTGCGTCAAAATCAGAGATACATGGGAGAGAAGACTCTATCCATCCATTGAATATTCTGTAATGTGATGCAATGCCATTCTACATGATACAAAAGCACCTGAACGACAGCACACACGTCACTGTTCTGTTGTCGTCCTGATACAGTAAATGTCCTCCACCCTGCCCAGACATACACGCAAAACAGCTCTGTGCCCATACCTGGAGACCTGGGAAGCTGGAAATAAGGGAGGGTAATGGAAAGGAAACCGAAAGGTCAAAGAAAGAAAAAAGACAAAAACAAAAAGGGAATAAAAAGAAGGGTAGTGACATGAAAGCAAAAGGTAATAAAAAGGAAATTGAAAAAAATGATCAAACAAAGAAATATGAAGGAAAGGAAAAGAACAAAAAGAGGAAAGGAAATTTACAGGAAAAAGGTAATATACAAATAAATAATAATAGAAAAAAAGAAATAAAATGGAAAGAAAAAAGAAATAAAATGAGGGAAAAGAAAGGAAAGGTAGAAAAGACGAGAAAAGAGCCGAGGTGAGAGAAGAGACTGTAATGAAAAACTAAAGGAAATGTAAAAAAGAGATCAAGGAAAGTGAAATGACAGAAAAGGTAATAGAAATAGTACAATAGACACAAAAAGACGACAAGATGGCAAATGTAATGGAAAACAAAGACAAGACAACATAAAAAATGAAAAGAAAAACAAAGGAAACAGAAAGACAAAGAAAAAAGACTAGATAGAAAATGAAAAGGAAATGGAAAAGAAACATAGAGGGATGGAACAGGACAGGGCAGGAAAAGATTACGGGTTCCTTTATTAAGAGTGCAAACACACACAGACACATGCAAACTGCTTTGTATCCAAACACCTGGAGACTGGAGCAGCTGTCTTCCACAATTTCTTCTTCCCAGTCATGATGTCTTTATCTTTTAGAGGACAAATCATATGTACACTGTGAAGGTAAGAATCCTTTGAGATCGTGACATTATCTTTTCTTCCAGCCTCTCGCGTGTGGCGTATCGGCCTGCTAATTGCTTGGGTGATTAGAACAGGCAGTTAAAGTGGAGAGTAATGAAAGAGCTCATGTGTGGAATTAAACAGGCCCTGCAGTGAGATCTTCAACACACACACACACAATAAAGACCCTGACCATAGTGTCTGTGAGACAAGCCATTCTCTAATAAGAATGGTCATGGAATATTGCCTGTACAAAATCTGATAATGACCTTTTGATAAGATCGATAATGCATTATGCTAACAATGCAAGAAGTTCTTTCGTTCGTTCCCTCTTTGAAAGCTGTGTTTTATCCGAGGTGAAAGCTTGCTGTGCTTGCACATCCCTCTCATCCAGAGGGTGGAGAAGATGAAAGAGAATGGGGTGGGGAAAGAATAGAAAGCAAGGCGAGGAGGGAAAGACACAACGAAAGATAAAAGATAAAAAGGATGGAAAAAGACAGGATAGAAAGATGAGAGGGATGGAAGATGACTGGCCTCTAAAGCTGCAATTCGTATGCTTTTGCATTAAAAATAAAGACAATCACATATTGCAATATAATATATACGAGTCCAAAATCGCATACTGTGACAGTACGAACTGAATTTTAATAAGTACCTACCTGTCGGCCGTTAAAACAATACGTTCTATAGCATGAGTGAGAGTAGTATGAACGCATTTCAGACATACTGCATTCGCCATGTTTTATGATCCGTGTGCTCTTTGACCTATGACATATTTACAACAACCTAGACATGAGCGTTAATAAAACATAATTAAGGCACGAGAAATTCATTTATTGGCACTTACATAAAAAACGGAGTTCCGCCTTAAACTATTTATTTGATTTACTTTTTTTAATTTGACCGTTGCTCAGCTCCCGTGGCATCATGGGATATCCAAGTGTCCATCCGATCCACATTCACGAATCTTGGCGGAAGTAGTAGACCATCCGGGCATCTCTCGCCTACTGTTTTTATTGCATACCGAGGTTTAGAGAAAATGTAGTTTTGTAAAGTAATGTATATATTTTTATTTTTAGCATTTATTAACAGTGCAAATAGTTTCGTAGTGTTTGGATGTACACGCGCATACTACACCTAATACGCATGCGTACAATGTCATTTTCTCATTCTTGCATACTTCGGGGTTTACACGGAAATGAGAACGCCGTGGTTTTTAAAACCTTGCACTTTGAAACCCGTTTTAAAAAGTTCGCGTTATCAGTCCCCTAAAACGCAGTTTCCGTGTAAACGTACAGCCAAATCGCAGAAATTGTTTTGCCCTTTCACTTCAAAAAACGGTCTCGTGTAAACGGCCCCTTATACTGCAGTATTGTTTATTGATATGTTAGCTAGTGCATTCATAATATTAACAAAAACAACCAGCATTACACATTTTTCTCCACATTACTACTTCAAACATTTAGACGTGCATTCAGATCAAACGGTGTTCAAGATCATGAAGCATTTCAGCCGAGTGACCCTAAACCTTAAAACAGTAGTACAGACATGCAAAGCAAAGAGCACTCGGTGTGGAGTGAGCAGCAGAAAGAGAGGCAGAGAGGCTACTGCTGTTGTTGCTGAGTCAGCAACCGGTCACGGAAGAGCTCAGGCGAGCACAACAGTATTCCCAGCAGTAAACACAGCCAAGCCATGACATCTTCACTAGACAATGACAACGTCATCGATCAGGCAGGTTATAACTGTATTGCTATTTTCTCGATGAGAACTTTTAAAAGAGGTTACCGGTGCCAAGACTGAATTCTTCTCACTGCATCCTTCCACACAAAAAACACTGTATAGAACCTTCTCCAACCGTTTTACAGAATAATGCTGCAGCAACAGCTGCCATTCATTAGAAATATCGGCTTCGGATCGATTTATTGTGCCGTCTTGGCTTCGTTCTGAATGAACTGTGCAGAGAGCAATCTCTTAAGCAGTCTTGTCATTAACTTGCAGTTGCAGTGGGGTCGGCATGGCAAACGCTATGATTGGTGGGGCAATCCCATTGAGCCTGGCCCCGGGAGAGCCCCATGCTAATTCTCTAAATGGACTGGAGTCATGATGACGCTGACAAAAGTACAGTGAGCACTAGCTGGAGAGAACAGAAGGAGCTGGGAGATGCTGCTTGATACGGAGAGGATGTGGCATGTGCTCTTTTTGAGCCGGTGTGGTATTTTGAGACTACAAGTGGCAACAAATGGAACTGCAAAAAAACCAATTAGTGACGCAAAAGGTTGTTTTCTGTGCAAAACAAAACAGCGGTGCTTGGGGTGTTGTAGGTAGCTGCCAGGACGTTGTTCTGATGTTACTGAGAGGGTTCAAGAAGGTTGCGAAAACGTTTCGTATTAGACTGGCTACTCAACATTCACCGCAACAAAGACAAGATTTGTTGGACGCGTCAGTCAAACACGTTAAAACCGATGCTAAAGGTTTCCCCTTTTCCTGTGAATTCACTTCCACATTGTAGAAACAGCAGCTTGAGGGGATCGACCTTATCTCAAGATCTTTCACAGAAAATGAATGAAGACAACAAAGTCTCCTCAACACATAAGCAATCTAAAAGGCCATGCTCTCAGCATCCATCATTACCAACCCAAGAGCGTGTAACTTTATCTTAGGTTTACAACCAGTACTAGCCACCTACCCCTGGGCTAAGGTCACATAGGCGGTACAAAGTGTCGACCCCTAGGTCAAAACATTTTACAGGGGCCAATATTTGTAATTGCCGTCTTTCTCTAGGGAACAACAAGGTCAGAAGTAAATGGTATCACCTCGGTGTTCCTTTAAACATAATGCAAAATAACACCATAATAAATCCAAAAACAGGCTTCCTTCCATTGTAATATTTGTTTACTATGCAAAATACAAACAAATGTAAGGAAAAAGTAAAACATTACATTTTTCAACTGTATGCATGTACTGTGTAAAATACATCTTGGAATATGAATCCTTGAAAGCAATACTGAATAATAAAACAACACTCCCCCGAACTCCCATGGAATGACTCTGACTGTGATGAGAAGTGGGGAAAATGAGTGGAGAGCTGGAAAATGTGAATGAGAGGGACAGAATTATTCCAACAATGAAAACCACACCCCCTACCTCCCAGTGCTGTACGCTTTTGCTGAGCTTTGGTTCATCTGGAAAACATACTGGGAAAGGAGGTCAAAACGAGCTGAGGTGTGGTCCTCGAAAGAATGTATAAGCACTCGTGGGAAAGTGTGGGCAGAGTTTGTCATCTTGACTGTGATGAGAGTTGGCATGCGACCGCAGCTAATGGTTTTACAGTAGGGCACTGCAAATACATTGATGTACTCCGTTATGATTTATTAAGTGGCATTTGATCTGCACATGATGCACAAATGCAACAAACAACGCTAGATAAAGTACGTTTTAAAATGTACGAGTCCTGTACGATTAAGATCACCTCAGATCAGATTCATTGCTTGGGGGGAGTAAGTAATACAATGCAATACAACGAAGAATATTTATCTTCTCAGTGTACAACGCTAAACGAAAACACACAGTGAATGGAAGAACATGCATCCTTACAGGGTTGTTCATCCTTTCGTCATTTGCTCTTGCTCTCGTGTCATTTCAAAACTGCATGACTCACTTTCTTGTACAACACAAAAGAAGATATTTTGAAGAACGTTATTAACTAAACAACAATTGTCAGTAAAATGTATTACACCAACAGTGGTTTAATGAAGAAGCAAACAGAGGGTTTAGCATGCTTAAGTGCAACACCATCATGCCCATCCCAAATGAATACACCCCTGCCATTGTCCACCATACCATACACCACAAATCTCTAGAGAACCACAGCTGGCAATATCACCCTCCACACCCAAATCCTTTAGAACATTAGATGAGCTCAACAAGAAAAGGAACCGCTCACACGGACAAGCCCAATTAACTCTCCTCTATTCAGCCCAAATAGCCTCATTGGGAACAAAAGATAAAGCACACTACTCTTCTCTTTTTTTAATCTTCTGACCACTGCCCAGTGAATAAAAGTGCTATTTTAACCATTGAGGAGGTCGTATAGACTGATGTCTGCAATTAAAGAGTTGATCAATTACATAAAATCAGTCTTCAAAGACCAAAATGTATCAGCCAACATTGGCTTATTTGCATTAGATCATAATTGCCTCAACTGGCCGATTAACAGAAGAAACTGATGGTTATTCAGTATAGTGTCAGTTCCAAAATTTACAGAAATCATATTAATAAATAAAGAACATTCTGTTAGCAAATCTTTTCAAAAGCATTATTTACAAAGTTTTTATATTCAGCCATGTTGAATGTTGTGTACATCTTATTTAACCTGTTTACCTATTGCTGGGAAGAACTGTCCCAGCCTAAGAGTTGGATGAAGAACCCACAGGTTTATCCGGCGCTCAACTTTGGTTCTTCACTGTGGAAAACAAGCGCTCCCGCTCAAGTATTCATGTTTAATTCAGGACAAAACACCATACCGATTCTCTTCTGACAACAAGCCATGAACCCTTTTGTCTTCTGGTCCATCGGCTAAACATTTCCTGAGGAATTCCATCCAGATCTGTTTTTCTTTGAGATGACACAACGGCGACTGCAAAAAGAAGGAAACCGCTTTCTAATTTTTTTATTGAAGGAAAGGAAGATCCCGTCTGGTTAAAACAAAAGAGCTTGTCATTAATAGCTTTTAGAGCTCTTGAATCTTGTTTACAAAGCAATATTAAAGGGACAGTTGACCGCAAAATGAAAACTCAGTTACAACTCACCCTGTTGTCATTTTAAAACCCAAAGAACACAAACAAAGATATTTTGTAGAATGTTGGTAACCAGAAACCCTTCACTTGCATTGGTTTTGTGTTCATACAATAGAAGTTTATTGGCGCTACCGCTGTTCGGTGACAATCTTTTTTCAAAATATCTTATTATGTTCTTCGGAAGAAAGTTATATATGTTTGATATGACACGAGGATGAGTAAATGATGACAGAATTAAAAATTTTTGTGAACTATCCCTTTAAACTGGTTAACTATCAACCTCCTCAATTACACTGACCTAAGAGATTCTTCTTATGCTGTGTCCACACCAAACGTGAACAATCGCATTCCTCACGGGAAAAGTTAGTTATATTCGTGTGAGTGATGCTAGCTGACAGATATATTCAACTTGAGCAGAAGACAAGAATTTCACGAGTGTTCGCAACAATCGCGACGCTGGATTTTTAGCTGGAGTTAGCATCTAATCGCGACTTTGCATTGTCGATGTAATTTACTTGTGCAAATCGCTTAACTTGGGTTTGGTGTGAACCCCCCATTATTCTTTTACTGTCTGTTGTATGATGGACATAAGACAATAAATATATAGACAAAACATTCGGCTAGCTTCATCAAATCACTTAGGTTCAATTAAATGATGCTTTGGCATTCCAAAGGACAGAGATATCTTAATATAGACGAATCCATTAAGTCACAAGAAACCAAAACATAAATTCAAACTAAATTGATAATACACCAAGCAAATCAACTACAACGCCATCTTCTACGGCCTATTAAGATACAACTAATTACCCAGAATCAATTCCAAAACTGGAGTAAATCAATTCGATTCAATTAGTCTAATGATCCATCTGCAATAAAAATTCACAAAACGTTCAAGAGATTCAAATGGTAGTCACACAAAATCTAGCCCTAAAGATAAGGTTTCAAATGTTCTATTTGGCTGCCAGTTCAGTCGTCCGTCTACCACCAGTATATTCCCAGAGAAAATCCAGCTCTAATGGAATACTTCAAACGAATCCTGTTATTCTCGAAACTATTGAGGGGTACATAGGCTTTTCAAAGGAAAGACCAACCAAAAATGGCACTTCTGTTAATAAAAGACAAACAAAATTATATAGAATGTCAAGGCTGTTTTTATCCACACAATGAAATGTATATAGACCAATTGCCGACAAGCTCTAAATAACCAAAACATCATAAAAAAAGTTTAATTGTAGAGATCCTGAGCCAATCCCACTCAAGCATTTGACATAACTAAGATTTTACATCATTAGCACCTTACAAATGTCTAAGCACTCAAGTACAGGCCTATGTAAGAGAATTAGCATAGGCTTAAAATTGACCCAACATGAAAACAATGACCTCCTGCCTTTTTACAACATCATTTTTAGAGGACATCCTTGCACTTACAAAACGGCTAATAACCCAAGTCTTAATGGCCCAGCGTAATCCAAAGCAATTTTCATTATGGCCTCCCTAACAGGAGGCTTGTGATCCAGCCAAGTCAATGCACAAAAAAAACATTCAGCAGGCGTGATTTTAATTACACCCTTTCTGAGAAAATACATGTACAATGAGAGGTAAGCTCATATGCCTTGCATTAATTACCCGATCATATTACCCCACACTTACTTAAGAGGTGTCTAGATATAGTTGCTTGCATCTACAGGTTTTTATAGCATCTTGAAAGTGCCTTCAGAGTACTTTGCTTCAGTTGATCGATACATTATTGATGGAGCATCACTAAATTCATTAGTGAGATTAGGTGAGGCTTGAAGTTCGCATTCATGCAACACATCACAGCATTCCAATTCATTTTGAGCATTGAGGTCCATGTTGAGCTGAATTGAACCATCAACATTCGGAAACCTCCCTGTCGCTGAAGTGCCATAATTAAAAGCATGAGGTCACCAGCAGGAAGGAATATATTTGCCAATAAACCAAACACAGCTGCTCGTAGCTCGCATTTCTCCATAGCCAACAGTATAAGAAACTCCATCAATCATGATGCTGGTGGTCAAGGTCTAAAGTTAAAAGAATAGTTACCCCAGAAAAAAAATGCAGACATTATTTGTTCAACCTCATGGGGTTCAAAACCTGTAAATGTATTTTTCTTCTGTGGTGCAGTGGTACACTTTGAGAAATGTCTGAATGGTGTGGAAGTCAATGGGGGCCAATCTTGTTTGGTTACCAACGCTCTTCAAAACATATTCTGTGCGCTGCAGAAGGAAAGTCATACAGGATTGAAATAACATGAGGGCGAAACAATGATGAAATTTGTATTTTTGGTTGAACTCGGTCTCTTTGACCCTCCCAAAGCTCCAAATTAGCTCCAAACCATTAATGGTGTCCTACATGATTCTATACAAATCTATATGGGTTTGAGTCAAAGCCTTCTAAGACATCCTGTCCTCTACAATCAAGAAGTTCTGCTCACAGTTTACTTCTATTTTCATAGTGTTTACCCCCGTTTTATCCTATGCTTGTACATTGTGTCATTAGTGTTGCAGAATTTATCAGATGCGGTTGGCGGGCAAAATGCTGCATCCCAGATTGCAACATTTATTAAGAGGAGAGCTAATTATATCCACACATATGGGATATAAAGCCAGAGAGCAGGTATTAGCTATTCTCTTTACTGATGAATTTAAAAAAAACAGTGCCGGCATTACCACCTGTGATGTCATGTAGGACTGTGCACATGCAAGCACATCAGAAACAAAATATTTGTCTTGATCTTGTATTGTATTGTGATTATTATTAATTCTTATTATTGATCATGTCATAATCAATATATGTTATTAGTTAATTTTGTGAAGCACATTTTGAAAACCCAAAGCAAGAACTGACACATCCATGTTCTAGATACCCAATCATACATTCAGTTAGGGCTGGACGATCTTCCTAAAAAAGCACGTCACAATCTTCATAAAGAATCTCGATCCACGATCTGAATTGAAATGCACATTAACTTTTTTTGCACACAGCACTGGTGCTGCAGGTTTAAGGTTTTGTAGCACAGGCCAAAAAGGTTATACAGGTAGAAAAAGTATAAAATGTCTGTTATCGTCTTTTAAAAAACACAAATGCAGGTCATCACATAAATAGACTGGTTAACGACAAAGGACATTAATGTTATATACAAATGGACCAATTAGGGCCATATCATTTTTAGTTTACCAATTTGTATTGCTCCCTCAATAGACACTTGAGTTTCAGTGTGCGTAGTTCAGTGACGGTATTTTCTCAAACAGTGAAAGCAGTTAAATGCCAATGTGCTGTTAAACTATGCAACACATTCACTCATACACGCAGAACCGGCAAATGACAGATTTGAAATGCAGGATTCCCCGTCTGCATCACGGAAATCTTAGGGCTCTAGATATGAACTCAATGCAGCCGGGAAACGAGTTTCAATAGCAAAATAGACTAAAACAAAGTACATTAGTTTAACGTCACACACAAGGACAAACACACTTCGCACACAAACAAGCCGTGCTCTCTAAATCTGTATCCCATGCGTCAGACCTCGCAGCATGACGAGAGTCATTCGAAAGCATATAGAGCTCTCTGCTCTCGCGGTGCTTTAAATAGCATACACCAATGGGTCAGTGCAGCGCTGAATGATGTCGAACACACCTCTAGTTTTAGACAACAGATGAGATTATGATCCTCGTGATTCCGTTGAAAAGTGGATTTAGAACGCCTTCAAAATCTATCAAGATTCAAGATCTTCAGATCGCCCCCCCCCCTACATTCAGTGCAGCCTAAATATCAGCAAACATCGGAGTTTCATCAGAAAACAGTTTATGCTGACGAAGGTTCAGCAAGCAGCCGTTAATAATCAATACACATAATGAGCAATAACCTTTATCATCAAGCATCCTCTCTTCTTATTAGAAAAGCATCCTCTCTCTTCTTACTGTGCCCTTTAATCGACAAAAAACATCCTTTGTTTCAGGTTGAGTGAAGTCAGAATAGGACTTTTCACCAGGCATACCTTATTGACCACATGCAAGGATGCAACCAAATTTGACAACATGCTAAACTTCAAAGTTAAAAACTGAGGTAGTAGTTACCCAGTTGCACCATCGCTGTATAGTGAGATTTTTATTGTATATAGATGCAAGCAATTCATAAATTGTCGTCCCTGGCAAGAAGTGGGAGTGTTGCCTGGCAATAGGAGAGTTAGCGTCACGGTTTGGCACACGCTTCATTAGTTACGGACATCATGCAAAAACATTATGAGAAGCGCGCTAGCCAGAGCGGATTTAAACTATAGAGCTAAACGTTTGGTTTAAAGACGAAAAACGCACCAAATGTTTTCTCACCATTCCATTTCTAATACACGCATACAGTGTTGGGCGCTGTCTCACATCTGTCAAAGCAGAAATAAAGCCGCTGATCTCTATATGTATTTTCTGTCATCTCTGGTCGCGCTCATATGTAGATTGCATGCACTTATTTAATCTATTTGAATAAAATATCAGAATAAGCAAATACATTCACCCAGCCAGGGTGTATGGCGGGGTAAACGTGTTTGCTTCTTCAGATATTTCTTGAAGAAATCAATACAGAAGTGGTCAAAAGTGGACAAAATAGATGGATTACTACAGCAGCAGATTTAACCGATATATGTGCCTCTTTCGCCCACTTGTGATCCGAACGACCAAAACGCATCTTAATAGCAGGCATAAAGAGGGCCTTATAAAGACTGCAGGGAGCCGCAGCAGGGGGGGGTGAGAAGAGCCACGTCCGGCTCAAGAGCCACGGGTTGCCGACCCCTGCCCTAGGTTGTAATCAAAATAGGATTATAACTCAGAAAACTGGATTCACTTATGGTGCGTCTAAATGACGGTAAAATGACACATAATGGGCACAACTGGACAGTAGCATTGTCAGGAAATCATAGTAAATCATGCATTTCCATAAGAATAATCATCGCTTTTATGTCCTAATGAATTTTCCCAGGTCCAGTGCACAACTGCACATGACGACTAAAAATCCTTGTTTCCTGTCAAACAGTGGTGCTAATTTCCTTTTCCTTGCAGTCGTGACCATGACAGGATCCTCAGTGTGGAAACCTTCCAAAATAGCCTCAAAAACTGCATTCACACATTAATACAGGTCAAATAATGTCTGTTCCCTTTTTATTTCATAACTAGAGCTGGAAGCGCTAAGGGAATGATTGATTTAGGATGTCAGTAGATTATTAAAACTAGGCTAAAGTGCATAGTGTGTCACAGTCACCATCGCATCTCACATAATGTAATGTGAACGACAGAGACAATAAGTAAGGGAAATGCACTTTCTGATTGCATTTAAATTTCATTGATCACATCAACTTATTAAAGCTAGAGCTATCGATCTGCCCTATTGTGTTTTGCCAAGTAGGACAACGTCCTTGTTGGTCCTAGAACAACATTACAGGTTTGTCCCGGGGTTGGAGCTTAAAGGGGGCATGCAATGGTGTTTCACGCATTTGGACTTACAATGTTAAACGTGCTGTATTCTCATGCTTGACATGGTCAACTTGTCAAAAAACGAGTTGGACGTATGATGTTGAATTTCTGTGCTCGATACACTCCCCCAGCATTCGTATAGGTTTCAGAACGTTTTTTTCTAACATGAAAAACCGTTTCGTAACAACTTTTCTTAGTCCCTTATTGGGCAATTCTCGGCAACGCAAAAGAAATAGCCGGCCTTGAGATTGGCTGCACTGCGTCAAGCAGCTGCAGGTCGTTACTCTTGCGATAGTGAGAGGTGTGTGTGTGTTTGTTTGTTCATGGTATTTTAGTGATTGATGTTATATAAACAGAGGATATAACTGGATTTGGAGATCCTTTGAACTGATAAATGACGATAAAATAGATGACTGATAAAAGACGCCTGACATGAACCGCATGGGGTAGGTGAAACGGAGTCAAATGTCTGTGTTTTGTTGGCAATGGGTGCGCATGTGCTTTCGTTCCAACCCCCCCCCCACCCCCGTACGCGTCGTATGTGTTCAGAAAGAATCGTACAGCTGTATCTGTCTATTATACATGAAATAAAGACTCCACAGATTTTTGAACGGTTACTATTCTTGAGTTACTGGGGGGTAATATTAGGAATATATAGGAATAATACATAACGAAGTTATGCATGTAATGCATTGCATTTTATTCACAGCTTTCATTTTCAGTTGAATATGCTGTAATATATTGATACCAGGCATGCTGTCTTGCCTTTAAAATACAGCACAGATTTCCAAGGGGTGTGGCGCTACACACAAGGGTTTCTTCAAAGAACATATATTTGATTATCCACATCTGCTTATCCAAGACAAAAATCAATTTCAGCTATTACCGGTCAAGATGAGAGCAGATAAAGTGCAAACGCCTGTGTGGTGACTCGATAGTCTAAATAATGATGTCGCTCACAACCAGATGCTCACTTGTGCATGCAACTCCAAAGAAAATAGGAGCAAATTATGTTTTAGGGACCAATGCATTCGGGAGATTTGTCTTAGATCTGCTGTCCAGTTTTTTCCTAGAGAAATGTCACAATTATCATGAAGATAAATGTCATTTAAAACGATGCTGAGATCAAGCGACCATCGGAGACTCGGATGACAGCTCCATATAACGGAACCAGGTGTAATTGATTTACAAATTGCCAAAGGTGATCCATTCCTGCATACAGTCAAACATTTCTTTGCCGATAAATAAATCCGATTGTATATTTTTTCTGCTCAAGGTTTATGCATCCATTCCTCTCCAAACTGAACGTAATAGGCAACCGTTTAAAGGCTACGTCTGGAGTTCACGAACATGCACATGAAAAGATGCGGCGAGATATGAAGATGTGGGTTATCGTACATACCATTAAAATATGGCGGCGTCAGATTTCGCCCTTCTGAAACGACCCCTCGCGTGGGGCTACAGAGCATCCAAGTCATTTGCAAACAGCTTGCGTTGACACTATGTAGGTTGTGTGAATAGGCAGTATCGTTTCCTTCCTTCCATCCATCCATCTAACTATGTGGAAAGGGAGGATACGCGACCCCGTTTCTCACGCACCTCGATGTCAAATGGAATGTGGGACCTCATGCAGGTGTGACTTGCCAGCAATCCATCCAGAAAACTGTCACGCAACTCTCGTTTTCACAGGATGGCTAAACCCATCCTTATATGTGTGACATTTACACAAACATCAACAGGCAACACGAGACATGTTACGATTCTTACGAAGCTCTAAACGGGACGCGCGGTAAATCCACTTATGTTTGATAAGAAATAAATCGCCGGTTTAAAATACGATGACAGATCGCGGTATGCACACGCCGCGCGAGACCCAACACCGCCCATTCATTCGACTCCATCAAAACACGTCCACCATAAATCAACGATGATGCGCGCCGGGCTCCTCGCGAGAGAGGAAGCGCGCATTAAAGAGTTTGGAAAACGAGTCATTTGCGCAAAAAATAACGAGAAATCCTACCTGAAAGGCAGCACGCGCTCTCGTGCGGCGCGAGAGATGAGTTGATTTACAGGCGGCTCGAGCTGAGCTGCGGTCCCGCCTCTGGTACATGAAGCCCCGCCCATCTTGTTACTATGGTCCCCCGTTGAGGCGAAAGTATGTTGAGGTGAGTGAATTGTTTTGAAGTGCGACCTTTAAACGCTTCGAGTTGTGATTGTTACCCGCACAGTTGGTAAACTAAAAAGCGTAAATGTTTGTGTTTGTTGGGAAAACTTGTCTCGGATGGATCAAATTGTGTTCCAACGGTTCGACCACAACATGTCGGTATTCAGTTACCGGGCCATAGACAAATATTTGACAAATATTATACACCTGACTATCGCTATTTCAATACCACGGTACCTACTTCAGCATAAGTAAACCACCGGCAGTGGATTTAAATACGCATGGACACGTTTCAATCAATGCCCTCAAACGTCACATCCGATTGTTGTTTTTACGATTCAGGGGTCAAAAGAGACAGTTTCGGTCTTTCGGAGAGATTCTCCGGTTACGTTTGTTAGTGAGAACCGTCATCAAATATTTATAGGCTGGTGCTGGTCCCCGATGACCTGTCTGCGGTCTGCACGGGATGACCTTTCGCGGTGACGGGCCTGGACACAATGCGGTGTCAATTGATGACTTCTGTTGAAACGTTTGGTAGGGCTGCAAAAATCATAATCGCGGTATATCGGTCGATATCGAGATCGCGGTTATTTAACACGATTACTCATTAACCCTTAAAACAACACGGAAAATCGAAAACACTTTTAAACTCTGAATTCAAGTGAAAAATAAATAGCACTGTGAAGGAAAGAGTGCGCTGTGGATTTATACTACAAGGAAAGAGAGGAATCTTTGCTATATGGAATGCGGCACAGTAATCTCCCACATCCATTATTTTCTTTTTGTCGGCCAAAATTGACGATTACGATTAATTTTCGATTAACTGCACAGCCCGAGCGTATGGTCGGACATACTGTACTATACTGTACTGTACTGTAAGCAACGGTGTAGGTCGTGTTCTTCTATACAGTTACAGTATTCAGAATGCGTGTGCGTGCAGACTGTAACTCATTAGAGACCATGGCTGTAACGGATAGTGTTGTAGTGGTGGAACTTGAACTGCTTCTTGTGTGCATGATGAATATGCAAGCACAGCTAATGAGGCTAATGGAGCTGAACACGAAGTGTATTATTAGAGGTTATGTGCTGTCAAACACACAAAACCAAAGAATTCAGAGGTGTTTGTGTAGCGCTTGCAGATGGACCACAGGAAAACAAACAATTTGACATCACCGTGTATCCAAAGCCATACCCGCCCGCATGCATTTCATTCACATACACGTATCCACAATCAAGACAAGATACGACAGGTGAGCATGCTGTCGGGGGAAAATAGGTTTTAAAATGCGTGATGTTTTTATACATTTGTTTAATGTACTGTGTATAATATGTGATATGTGTATCAGAAATCATATTTATTTTACGTCAGAATTGTTACACGTTTATTTCCTTGTCAAAAAAAGTTAATCTCTCCAGTCCATGGAAATAACCGTTAAAACGTTTTATTTTAACGTTGCATTTGGTTCTTCAGGAAGGAGCTAAACAACTCAGACTCATGAATTGGACAAACCTTGATTCCAATATATAGTCAAGTAATAGATAAATAGACTTATAGAAATAGAAATAAAGGAGCACTATTTTCATTCCCATACCTTTGACCTGCTAGAGTCAAATGTAAAGCTTTGACCGTCATAACTGAGAGAATGCTGTCCTCTTGTGGTCTTATTAAAAACTACAGGGCTTAATCCATGCCACTTGTATGTATGTCGTAAATATGGTTAAAGTCCCTTTTATCCTTTAATGGGTGATGGATTGTCTTTGAGAGAATAGTGCGGAACAGTTCTCACAGAGGTATTTCAAGGTCATATTTAGAGGTGACTGACCCTAAAACACATGATATTCATTACATGTCGGACCATGACAATTATTCAAACCAGATGCAGCAAATGGTCAGTAGCATGTTTTAGAGGGAAAAACAGAGGATTTGCAAGTGAGTGATGCTTTCTCAACAGTTTTTATGTACTTTTAATAAAACATGCTCCTAAGGCAAGCATTATAGCACACCCCTTTTGTTTTCCTTTTGTAATTCTAGAATTTTTTGCCAGATTATTTAAGCATTCGATCTAATATGTACTTCATATGTATCTCAATATGTTCATAAATTGTATTAAAAATGACTAAATCAATGTTTTAACAATTCTGTCCAAGTTAATGGTGCGTTAAATCAAGTCAAGTTCATTTCTATGGTGCTTTTATAATTTGCATTGTTGCAAAGCAGCTGTAAAACACGTTGTGAAACAAACAAACAATAAATAAATATTTATTAAAAAGAATAAATTAGGAAGAAGGAAAGAATAAATATTCAGAGCGATCATTTCATTATGGCATGATGTCAAGTTTTTCATCCCAAAATTTATATATTTACTTTCTTTAATTTCTTTTTTTAATTTTCTATTAAAATCCAAAAGGCAAGAAATATATAGATTTTTTTCACTTGAAAGCACTCCTTCAGCAGTGTATCATACAAACCTATTTATATGACAGTTATCTTCCTGTACAGCTGTCTGTAATATCTAAATTACTTCTAAGTGCTATTTAAAACATTTATCCACCCTAAAACCCTTGTTTACATCATACTTATCTAATGTTAGTGTAACCTTTCGCTGCTGATAAAGAACTAAAAAAACATTTCTTCGAATCCATCAAAAAGGCATCAGCTTTATTCTGCCGTCACTGCATCTGGCCACTTCTCTAATGTTACCGCAGTACCACCCCATGAACTTTGACCATGAGCTAACAGTCAACAAAGACATAAATTCACTAGGGATGATTTCATAGACAGCTCTGGTTTGAGACCGATATACCGATGTGAT
The DNA here is from genome assembly GCF_947034865.1 of Barbatula barbatula. Lineage (NCBI taxonomy): Eukaryota > Metazoa > Chordata > Actinopteri > Cypriniformes > Nemacheilidae > Barbatula > Barbatula barbatula. The sequence goes on from NC_136788.1 coordinate 8,275,138, forward strand.
GCTTAGCCTCAATGTCTATATACCACTTTAAAGAATCACCCTGTCTTATATATATTTAGGAAATATCTGAGTATTAAGATTATATGGAATAGGGAATTAGAAAAGATCCAAAAACTAATTTTGTGAAGCTGCTATTTCTATTACCACAAGAGGGCAGACCTAATATATCTTCGACACTGGTGGAAATAGCACTGGTCAACATTGTCCTTTAACTTTTCTTGTATTCTTACATAAACAAAATAAGGTTATTACATTTTTGGAAAATATTTTTTTTATTATTAATATTAAAAAACAATATAAAAATAGTTGCACATGCTACAACAGGTATAGAGTTCTATATTCTCCCATATTCTTTTCGCAATTTCATGTTTTCTTTCCCTATAAATACAATTTTTAAATGGTCAAAGATTCATAAAAATGTTTTGTCTTGCAATAAACAACTGTGATGATATATTAAAGTTTAAAAGAACTTTACAAAACACACCTATCATGAACAGAGATTTGTAGACTTTTGTATATTTGCTTCCAAACTGTATTGCATTTGGATTAGCAGTTCCAGATACTTCAAACACTTTTGTCTTTATACCAAATAATGCCCCTTTCATCTTTCATTTAGTATTGAAACAACTTGCAAATCACTAACATCATTCTCAGTTTTCCTTTAATGAAGACTAATCCAACATCACAGTAATAGTACATTGAGTAATGAAAAACCAAACAAATATACACGCCTTTTGTTTTATCAGCAAAATGTGTTGCATTTCAATACAGTTTTCTTATCAATCTGGCCTTTACTTTTTCCACCGTTAGATTAAACATGTAGTTTCTAAAGGAACTGGTACCCTTTGAAAGAAGGACAACCCTCTTTTTTCACAGATGGGTGTGTTCAACTAGCCGGTCTCTCCGCCTACATTGGAGAGTATAAAAGGCCAAGAGCCCTTCACTTGTGTCACAAAGTAGAAGCTGATCTATGAAAAAAGCTTGAGCTGGCGGGTTAGAGAATCTAAGCTATCATTTCGAAGACTTTAATGCAGCATATAGGACGTTCACACAGGCCTGTCTCGACATACTAACATCTCTTTCCATTCGCTTGAGAACACAGAATACAAGGTAAGCCGCATGCAAAAAATTTTATTTTGACCTAAACTTTGAATTATACCTTCTTCTTGGAATAAGAAAACCGGGCAACTTATAATTGCAAACTTTATTTGCAGAGTTTGTTTCTTGTCTCCAAACTGAATTCCCATGTGGGTGGTAGAGAAGATCCGAGTGTCGGTGGAAAGGACCAACCTGCCACTTCCCATATCGGAATACAGCTTCAAAATTGGAGACATAATGTTCGGAGACAAGTGTTCCATCGACAAAGCCAAAAAAATCTTGCTGTGTCCCAACATCATTACTCCAGACACTATCCCAGAGTTCTGCATACCCCCTACAATCTCAACTTCGCTTGAGGGCAAGATCGCAGAACAGGGGAGGCCGGCTCCATGTATCCGGGTATCTCCATGTGAGAAGGGCAGTCTGAAGCGAGAGGTTGCACGAGAGATTCATAACAATCATATAATTCAGGTGGAAAGTGTGGACGATGGGCCGTTTGACAATGGCTGCAGTGATGAGGAGAACACCAATGCTGATCCTCGAAGCCAGGCGGCTCTTTCTCTGCCTCATCTGGCCAAAGCTCAAACCTGCTATGGCTTTTGTACATTGCTTGAAAGTCCCCACACCAGGAGAAAGGAATCCCTCTTCCACAATGATCCCAATTCCACTGGAATCCCCCTGGTTCTTCCTAGGAGTAGATCAAGCACTTACTCCAAATCTTCCCTGTCCAGTACCTTCCTGTCCTCTTCCACATCCCCTTCGTCTTTTAGTCTGAACACTTTAACGTCCAGACTTTCTCCGAAAGGCTTCACCCTGCACAGACAGGGAACCCTGGACAGTGACACTACCTCCTCTGCTGAATCTTCTCCGTTCAGTTCTCCTCTGCTGAACAGATCCCCACCTAAACCTTCTCTCCTCAAAGCGCTCAGCCATGAAAAACGACTCTACTGTAACCTCAGAAAAGCCGCTATATCCAGAAACAACTCCCTCTCAACGGATGAGGGCAGTTCAACGGACAACAGCCCAAACGTCATGAGAAGAGCATCCGAAGGCCTTGTAGAACCTCTCCCCTGTGGTTTCGGCTTGGCACCTCCTGCTATCTTTCCCATGGACTTGGTTCTGCACCGGGAAAGAGTGATGAGGGAGAATTTGGTTCCAGTTGGGAGGGATGGAACCTTGCGACTGTCGGCAGAGTACTGTCCCGAGAACCAAAGACTGCGCGTGCGGCTTATAAGCGCTGAAGGCCTGTACGCCTTGTCTGTGGATCCCAAGAGCATTAACTGCAGCGTGAGCTTATCTCTAATGCCAGGAAAAATTCAGAAACAGAGAAGCACGGTCATCAGGAAGAGTCGCAATCCAATCTTCAACGAGGACTTTTTCTTTGATGGTATAACGGAGGACGATCTGTGCCAGAGGTCACTCCGATTCAAAGTGGTCAACAAGATGTCCACCATGAAAAGAGACTATATTTTGGGAAACTGTGATCTTCCGCTAACTAGCATAGTTACCTTATAAGTCAGAATGTGTTTTATAATTTATAATGATACATGTATTATTATAACATTTATTATTATACATGTATGTATTTGTACAGTGTAATAAATAAGAGGTTATTTTTTCAAAAAGTGTTTATTTGCCAAAGATTTGTTTTGTATTAAAATGCTTAAAACTAAACCTGTGTATGGTCTTTTCGTCTTAGGAGGAATATTCTCAGGTATTCTTTTAAACAAATAATAATGTATTCATAATGAGAAAAACTCAGTCAAAAGCAAGGTGGTTCTAAAAATGTCCTAAATTTTTTCTAGTCTCATCTTGATGAGTTGATGCAAGTGCTTACATAACATGCTTTTTCAATAAAGCATATAGGTCTACACAAATTTTGCAAGGATTATTCAAGGCTATAAAACGCATCAAACATTTGCTTTTGTAGAGGATAAAAATATACCTGCATCCATCAACTGATGCTGCTCTATTAAAAAACACCCTAGGCAATGCATACAATAAATTACACACCAGAGTTCACAACCAATGTGTCGTCTTTTATGTCTCTGAGCAGTCATTTAGTTTAAAGAGCTTTCAAACATCATTCATTTCTCGGTGGCTGGGCTTAATATTTACTGATCCTTCTAGGAGCTAAACAATCAGAAGCCTTTCTTTAGCGTGAATCGCAAAAGAGTCACCTTCTCTTATTTCCGCTAAGCCTGTTGTTTCCTGCTGACCTTTAAGGGATTATAAATACCCGGGGTAATTTGAGACGTAGATCGGCTATTCCTATTAAACCACCTTTTTCTATTGCTCTCTTTTATTTGAAAAAGGCGTATTAAGTAGGCCTGTGCTGCCAACCATGCAGATATTTAAAGGGATAATGTTTTAAAAGATGAAAATTATGTTATCATTTAAAACCTGAATATGACGCTTCTGTGGATCACAAAAGAAGATATTTTGAGAAAAGTCTCAGTGGTTTTGTGTCCGTACAATGGAAGTTAATGGGGTCAGTGTTGTTTATGTTACAATATTCTTCAAAATATCTTATTTTGTGTTCTGCAGAAGAAAGTCAAACAGGCATAAAATGACATTAGGGCAGGTGAAATATGTAAAACTGGCCACAGATCAAGATACAAAAGTGTTTTTCTGAGAATACTGCTGTGGGAATCAGCCTTTGTGATAAGGGAACTCGTGCAATGTGTGTGTGTGCCATGTTTGCTTTCAAAATGACCAAGCTTACTGATTATGTTGAATTACCCTCACTATGTTAAGTGGCAGTCAAATAAAGTGCTAGTTTTGATCGTGATAGACCGAGAAGGGCTGTCATCTATCGTTTCTAGATACTCTGTTATCTCACATAAAATCAGCCAGGCATATAAAGTAGCCTGTTTTAAACATATCGAATAGCCATATTATTGGAAAATGCTAAACGCGCTTTTGACCACAAGCCTGAACACATGGATTTGCCATGTGTTTCAAAAACAGTACTGTCACATTTATGCATGTGTGTATAGCAGTAATACTTGAAAACAAAACAGCCTGCCCTGGGTTATTGTGCTCTAATGCACAACACGAATATTCAAACACAGATATATTAGTGGGAATGAATGAAAACCCTCTTAACATATACATAAAGAGCACGCATATCAATAACCATCAGTATATTCATAAAACGTGTGACAGATGGCCATTGGCTGACTGTTTTCCTCACTTAATTCAATCTGATCTAATATAGATAATGGCTAATAAGTATTTGTACTGCAATGATACCTCAAATTAAAATACTTTTTAAGGGAAGGTGTGTTATTACTTTTCTCTTAGCTAACAATTTTGTATCTGCTCCCTTATAAACTTAAAATGGAGGGGTTACCAAACCATAAATCTGTAGATTTTTGGCAATGAGCATTAAGTGATTGCATTGCAGTGTTCTAAAGAACACTCAAAATGCCTCAATAACAGCATAACAACACCTTAGCAACCATCTATAACTTTGGACAGGCATACATCACAACTTTTCACAAAATATATAGTCAGGTGCTGATTAATTCACAGTTTTAGAATTATCGTATAGAAATGTCACAATGTCAGTAATATTGATGAATAATAAATGAACATTAACATTAACAGTAACATTACATGAATGTTTTTTATTTTGTTACTGAACAAACAGAGTTATTATTCAGATATTAATGATTTATAACTCATAATACTAAACGTTACCTCTTCAAATATATTAAATACTCCCTTCTTTTCCCCACTTCCTACAGCTACTATAACTAAAGGGTGTCAAAACTTTGCCACTATAGCAATATTTCAACACAATCCTTACCACAATTTGTAACAATTTTACAATGTGGCATGACTTATGGAATTTGCATTCATACATATTCACTTAATAGGACTAGATCAGTGGTCTCCAACGTGGTGCCCGCATGAACTCTGTAAGGTGCCCGCTAAACACAGGGCTCACCAATGATGCTCAAGGCAATTGACAAATCTGTGACTTTACCGATCAGCCAAGTGCTACATCGTCATGAAAGGTTATTATTAGCAAGTGTTATAGCTTTAATATCTGAAAGGAAACTGAATATGGTTCTGTGAGTGTAAAAATAAGGCATCGCATGTTTAAAGTTTGAATGTATGTTATCAACAATGTATGTTATAAAATCTAGAGGATTTTAGATATTTTGGTAGCCCTCGCTTACCTAAAGGTTGGAGACCCCTGTAGTGACTAGATGTTATAATCCCACTATTTCAGCACAGTTTAATTGCCCAAAAGGACATTTCCCACTACTTGGCTGTCATCTGGCAGCCAATGCTGTGTTCATCCGCCTCAACCACAGCCATTGGCTTCTACTTTCCGCACCACTGGCCACTTCTTGATTATCCTCCACTGGACCTTTCAAACCGGTATCAATTCATCAGATTAGTGGCTGCAGTCTCAACTACACTTGCTTTGCTTTGGGTAAGGCTGTTCAAGCCCCACTGGCACCGTTAATGCATGCTTAGTGCCCCGGTCCTGTATAGCATAGCATTACCATTACCAAAACCTCAACGCAACATTACATGACACACCGTTGGCTAAGTCCGTACTAGCCCCACTGGCACTGTTAATGCATGCTCAGTGCCCTGGTTCCGTATGGGGTACTATTACAAAACCATTTTATTATGTGGTCATTTGGCAGCCCAAATCGTGTCCTTCCGTTTCAACCACAGCCAGTGTCTGCTTCTCTCTTCAACAGTGTTGTTTAGGTGCATTTATATTCCTCCACAAGGCTTGAAATGGGAAGAGAGAGAGCTCCATTCCCGTACAGCCCTATGTTGCTAAGGCATCTTGGTAGCCCAAGCCATTTCCTCATTCGTGCACTCACCAATCTCTCCAGGTTCTTGGCAGGAGACACTGGGCTCATATATTGAAATTGGCCACATCAGGCAACAGGCCAAATTGGAAGCACCAGTTTCTCGGGAAGAGCTGCATTATTGATTTTCTTGAGTTCACTGACTGTCTCTTGCCTGAGTTGTTCCACTTGTTCGGCGTCTTTGAGGTCTGCGGTGTACCACCATTTAAGTTTCACGATTCTGCATCTTCGTGTCATGGCTTTCTTGGTCTAGTGGCAGGATCATGACAGAACCTTGTGTTTTGTGTGGAGAGAAACATATTATAGTCGGTCACAAATAAAAGCATCTGTAAAATGCCTAAATATAAATGCAAATGATGTAATATTTTGGTTGATGCAGAACAGATTTGCTATAATTTGTTTGCTTACAATAAACCTTCTTGATCATCTAAATATGCTCATGAATCGTGACTCACTACTTTTTTGCTGCAGAAAGTCCTCTATAGACACATGTAGTTATACTAGATTTACGATATTCCAGAAAGTCCAGTCGTACTCCGGAGAAGCGAGAGAGCACATGGTTGCTAAGCAACACCTTTCAGCATGGTTAGGCCCAATGTCTTGCCACGTCGAGCTGCACAGTTAGGACTGTCAACAACAACCGCTGTTATTTGTTTGGCTTTCCGGATTAATTAACTGTTCTATTCTGTCTCTACTAGAAAAAGCATTTTCATTAGTGTTTAGTATAATTTATTTTTTATCATTTATTTGATCATTTATTACATATATGAAATTGAATGAAGTGTTTGAATTCTAAGCAGCCCGCCTGGCTGGGTACATTTGCTTTGGCATCAATCAAAGTAAATTGCATTACAGAACCCTTTTTTAGTTTAAAGCAATAACTTTGTTTTAAACTGTCTGACCACATTATTTGCCAAATGTGCCTCTACATTTGATGCCTGTTGCATTTAGTTTATTTAATAAGGTACTTTAACTTCCCTAAGAGGCCAATTGTTTGAAGCAGTGTATTCAGGATGAGAGTAAGCTTGTTTTTAACAAAAGCAGACAAGACCATAAAGCAGATTTTGTGGAGTGATTCCGCTGCTTTCAGCAGTGCTGATGTGTCATTAAGAGCATCCGTTGCTATTTTGAGTTTGTGATATCTGTGGTTAAATATTAAGCAGAAAGCTCTTAGCCTGGCTTCGCCGATAGAGATTACGTAGAAGAACCGAGAAACGTGCCACCAAATTGCGAACTAAAACAAGGGTCATTCTGCAAAATTGGTGCCATTTGTATCTTATTCATACTGTATGTCATATATATTCCAACTTTTCCTTTGTGTAAATATAAAAGACTTTTATCTTTAAAGTTACAATCTATTAAAATTGATTTTAAAAGAGATCTCTTAAATGTCAGCCCTTTTACCATGATTTTCTAACTAAATGGTTATTTATATAAAATTGTAATGTGTAGTGTGTAAGGTTGCTGTGTGTGAATGTAAAGCAGTCTGCCAAGTTGAAATGCCGAAAGTGAACGAATAACAAAGTTTGTGGCTTCGGAAAAAAGGAGTCCTCTCTAATCTCGTTCTAATTTCAATTCCGTGTCAGATTTGCGTCACTCTGTGTAATGCCCGCTTACTTTCATTTGCGACACTGCAAGCGGTAGACGAATCACAGCGGACTAGACCATCTGACCAATCAGATCAGAGTGGGCTGACGGAAAGGAGGGGATTAGACAAATGAACTGCTGAACAAATCATCTGAGAGTTAGTCAAGAAGTAAGGTAACGAAAACTGCCTGTTATACCGTGCATGTGCGTAACGTTGTTGGACACTCCGTGAATCAAAGTACGACCTTCAAAATCACAAAAATATTTCCTCTTTAAAGTAAACTGTAAAAAATATCCCACACTAGTAATATCCAACAATATCTTTTATAAACTGCGAAGCACCTTGTCACTTCATAATTTTTAGCACAACACTGTAAAGTCTAACAAAACTGTCAACCCTGTTAAACTGTCAATCCTGTTACTTTCCTGTGTCATTTTATCCCAGCATACTTTAAAATTCTGCAATATCTAGGAACACTGCAATCTACACATATCTTAACGCAAAATAAGCCCGACAGAATACGCTACAAATTTTCCTCAACACATTTTCTCATTCGTTAATTAACGACAGTGATTAGTTTACAAGTGCGTCACGATTTCATCATCATGTTATTTTCTTGAACAATTCATGATGACGTTCCTGTGGAATAGCCTCCTTTCATTTTCAGATAGTGACGTACATGAAATCCCCCTTTACAGAGGACACAAAGGGGAATGTCTGGGGTTGCCCACCAGTATTGTACTGATTGGTAAGGGTGCTTTGTGCTGTGGGTTTTCTCTGGGTTACTGTCAGCTATTACCACTATCACACACTAACCCCCCTCTTTGCAAATAGATCTGAACAGCATTTATGGCTTAACAGGCCGTTGCTGGTGGGAGAAGATATGTCGGCCATCTTTGTATTCCGTGTTGATTCAGCTGACATGCTTGTGTTACAAATGGGGATTTACAGGTGGTTCCCACTGCCTGCTTGTGGATGATTGCCACATGTTAGATTACTTTTCATATTGAACCTGCTTTGCAAAGGGCCTCATATTAAAAGTGGTGTACAAGATTTCCAAGATGTGACCACAAAAGGGAATTCAATTGAATCTATTTTCACTTTTAATATCTCTTTTTTAATGCATGTAAACTATTTCTTTATAGTTTTGGATGCTTTATGATGATGTAGATGTGATAGGGTCCCAGGTGGTCATCATCTGTACGCACTGTAAGACCATGGGAGAGATTTTATTTGAAAAATAAATTGTACTGCAATGTAATGTATAATATGTATTGCAATGCATTATACTATAATTATACTACATTGCTCAATTATTTATGAAAATAACTAATTTAATTGCAAAGTGTATATAGATCCTATAAATATCCTTATACGTTTATGATACATAAATAAACATACATTAATAATACTAGATATACATTCTTATCAAATTCAACAATTTGATTTCTGGGGGTTTGCAGAAGATGCTAGATCCAATTGAATGCGTATCAAAGCAAAAGGGGGGTGTATTTTCTGTGGAGAGGGAAGGGCCTCTCTTGTGTCCAGACACAGAGCCGTTGCTTGGTTACGCAGGTGCTCATCTATGTTCCCGGGACAAAGAGGAATATTACATCCTAATTTACTTTTACATTAATGTATTTGGCAGGCACTTTTATCATTAGCGACATTTGAGGCAGCTACTTTATCTTGTCATCGTGTACAGTATAATACCTACAGTAGTGGCCAAAAGTGATGTCCAACTTTGGAAAAAATAAGTCTTTGCTCTTTATTAAGTTGAGATGTATTAAGGATTTTGACATGATTTTTTGGCGAAGTTGATAACATACATCTCATATATTGTGGTTTTAAGGAGCATTCAAATATTGTACAACTATGCCTCATGGGACATTCATTTTTGCCACTACCGTTACGCATTCATGACGAGACATGATGGGTAAGAGTTAACCAGCAGAAAGACAACTATATTTTTACATTTTCTGAAAAAAAGGGATTAGTACTTACATGCTATGCTAAATAGGCACTGCATTGCTAAGGTCGTGTGCATTTTTACACAGTGTATGGTTTCTGCTATTTAGTCCAGACATTCTGCCTTCAATCTGAAGGTCTGGCTATGTAAGAATAAGTCAAAAAGCCCATCATACTGCAAATAACCAGTATTAGCAAGTCTGGACCAGCACAAAAAAAATCATAGACAATGAAGAAACTTTGCTTGAAACACCATACGCTAACAAACCAACATGCTGTACAAATAGGTTCTAAAGTTGCCTCTCCTGGGAAATGGTATTCCTGGCAGGAATGTTCTGCCAGGCGCTCTGAAGTAAATTGGTTGTGAGGTTTGGAGAAGATCGGCTTAAACAATCGCATGTTTCCATATTAAAGTGACAGCTGTTACACTCCAGAACAGTCAACATTACATCAGAATCTTAAAAGCAACAGTTTTTCTTGTTGTTTCAGAAAGAGAGGAAGCAGGTAAGGGGTGTGAAATAGCTAGGGACAGGAAAGTGTTGGTCTTATCTGAGTCTGAGCAGGAAAAAATCAGCTTTAAACCAAAAAATACTAGTGCGTATAATTTACAGTTGTTTGAGTGTGGTATTTTAGTATGAAAAGCTGTTTTATTTACTAGCCGCGCAAATAATAACTGGTTGTCATATATTTCTGCACACCACATTTGTGTGTAAATAAGCCTCCATAACAGATTGCGCTTTCTTCAAACTCAGATTGCGTGATAACCACCCAGTGAATGAACTGCCCATTTAAAGGAACATGTACTTAAAAGAAATGTTTGCGATGATGTCATCAACACCCAAAGGGAGAATTCTGAATATTGATGTTTCCATTTACAACTCTTTGATTTAATGCATGGCAAAGCTGTCTTTGTATAAATACACAACGATCAGCGATCAATACATTGTGCTCGCAGCTGTAAGAAGTCGTTAATTTATGACTCATACATTTTGTGCGGACGGACCAATTCGGATCATAAGGGGTTTATTAGTTGGGGATATCAGTTATGCGTGAGAATATTGTTTGACATCACTCTCATTAACATCTGCCTGTATTTGCACACTATGGAAGTCAACATGGGCTGCAATTGACAACTAGTAAATTCACTTCCTGTACTATGTGACCTCTCTGCATGGCCATGACATCATGCCATATGAGCGACTCTGACATTCTAATGTTGCTGTTTGCCAAGATCACTTTGATACTAAACATAGAACAGTGCATTCTGTAAATTCAGTCCCAACTAGGGCTGTCAAACAGTTAATCACGATTAATCGCATCCAGAATAAAAGTTTGTGTTTACATAATATACTGCCGTCTGTTTACTGTACATATTCATTTTTTTATTTATAGACAGATGGGCATACATATATACATATTTAGGAAATAATTACATGTATTTATGTATATTTACCAATAATTTACATGATATATTAATGTTTAAAAAAAATATATTCTTAAGTATACAGGATGCATGTATGTGAATGTTTTAATAAATACACAATTAATATGCATGCTACATGTATTTTATGTAAACACATACTTAAGAACGATTAATCATTTGACAGCCCAAGTCCCAACAGCATGGAACGGAGGTTATGACATTATATTTGCATGTTTTATAAAGGATGGTTTTCCCCAAACATATTTTGGTTAGACACTTCCTTTAATGAACGGGGTCAAAACAGTCATTTACAGTAAAGGCTCTCTAGTGTATTCTTTATCTGTTTTGACTTCCTTCCATGCATGTGGTTCAAACAATGGATGCTGTACAAGCATGCTTTCCTTATCGTCTGTTTGTATTTTGACAGGCTCTTTTGCTGGCTAGCCAATTAAATGTCTAGTTTGTGTTTGAGGTTGGTTTGTATGTTTTGATTGATATTAGAGGAATAATATGGTTTTGTGACGTGGAGAAGTTTGTTTTCAAACATCTAGGTGAGGCTGGAGGAAGTGAGGAAGAACAAATCATTCATATTAAAACATGAGTGGTGCTTGCCCGTGCAAAGGGTGTTTGCCACAGTGTTTCTATGCAGTTGATGCGGCCATCTGAGTGGTTACTAGGGGTTACGCTGATTTATAACTACATTTATAATTGAAGTTTTATATTACCTGCCAAACTAAAATTATAAGAGCCTTCTCTCTAATTTCTATTTCCGACCTTTCTGTGTTCTTTCTGTTATTAGTGAATTATCTAATTCTAGACCCCAAATTAGATAAGCAAGTTTGAGACATTGACCATGACTTTTGACCTCTGGTGCATTTGAATGGAAGTCAATGAAACGAAAAGTCTAGTTTGTCTACATTTTTACACTTTAACCTGAATTGTTTAGCTGATGGTCATTTGTAATGTAAATAATAAAAATGCATATTGTTTAACTTCTGTAATGTATATTCATCTTCTTTGTTTGGAAAAGGCGAAATTAAAGATTCCCGCACAGACTTGTTTGCACAGTCTCATTCTGGAAAGACACAGTGATGCAAAGTATGGATTTTCCCCACAAACGTGCTTGCAAAAATATCGAGGCGCGTGTATCACTTGTGCTAACAAAAGAAACACGAGGAAACCGCATGTGCCAACGCAGCCCGTCTAATTCAAATGAAGTAAACCAAAAACACAAGAACACTACAGGAACAGAATCCAGGCTCCGCCTCCTCAAAGGGACCTTATGGCTTCTGTCTGAGTGAATACCGGTTGTGAATTATGTAAGCAAGTCCATTGTGTGTGTGATGCTTGCATCTTCCACTACATGCGCATCCATTAAAGGCAGAGTAGTCAATGCTGTCTAGAAACGTTTTTGTCATGCTGGTTGGAAGTCTCTTAACATCCTAGAAAACGTATTTCTATAATTATTTATCGTCTGTGAAAGGCGTAGGGTCAAAAAACGTTGGAACAATTACAGCCCTCGGTCCGAGGGCAATGAGACGTCATGTGTACATTTTCAGGCAACGTATTTTGCATCCCACTGCGAACCCTGTTCACGCAGACATCATACGTCATCAGCGAGCTCATGTGCGATGTGCAGGCAGCGGGACAATGGCGGACAGAGAGCAGGTACCTGGAGATGTTCATCATTGTAGTAATGTAATACACTTTGTACTGTAATCTTTTCTCACTGGTGAATGTGACATTACTTCACTGGAACCGATCCAACAGCTTCTGGTCTGTGCGCGCTCATGTGTTTTGCAGGTAGCATGGCTTTGGATGGGGATTCGCAGTGCTATAGTACTCGAGTCCGGACTCGAGACGTTTTTCTGTGGTCTTGGACTTGTTGGTATCTGCACTCGGACTTGTCTTGGACTCGGTCATTGGACTCACCAAATGCTCTAGTTGGCGTAGACCAAGTCCAATAATATTTTCTCCTTCCAAACAAAACCGTTGATGAAGCATTTGTTTCCTTAAGTTGGACTCTTGACTTTCATTAAGTTAATTCTATTTCCTCTTTGAGTAGGTTACTTTTTGTAATGGGTGTCAAGCTGTAAAACAATATTATAAATTACACTAAATTAAATTATACAAAATTACTGACTTGAGTGTTCTGGTTAACAAAGCTAAGATACTGTACCATATTAAACTGGTACTGTGATACTGTGCCTCAACAGTTCTATTTTAGCACACTGTTATATCAGACAATGAAAACCTAACATTGAAACACAAGAACCCAATTAAAGAAAATACTGATCACAATAATAATGTTTGTTGAAACTTCTACATTCTTTCAACATTAATTGCGGTGGCAAAAGTGATGTTAATTCAATGAAGTTAACACTGACAAGTCAACAAGCTGAGAATGGGAACATTTTCCATTGGAAGCCCAGAATGTACGTATTCTTTACGTATAATAAATAAAATGACATAATTGTATCCGCTTTTTGATCATTACAAATGAAGTATGTGGTCTTGATTTTTGAAGAGGATTGATGAAGAAAATATGAATCTAGAGTTTTTAAAATGAGTCAAAAAAAAATCGCTTTCATATTGTTGTCATATTGAATACATTTTCATTCATGCGCAAAATCCTTAGATAAATTCTGTAGTTTGGATTCGATACCAGTAACAAATGCCTGACTAAATATTTGAAACCCTCAAAAATCTGATGAACTGTCAAGCCTCAGGCCTCTCTTCCCGTCACGTTAAAAGCAAGACTTCACCTCAGTTTACCATCAATTTATTTGCCTGTCGTGTTAGCCAAGCCATGTGTTTGCAGTACATGTGAAGTTAATTGAACTCGTAGGGCTTCTGCATACAGAGTTAGTGCACCTTGCTCATTGAGAGTAATTTGCAGGTCTCAGTTATAAGCGTAATGTTCCTGCGTCACAGCATGGGAAAGAGAATTGGTGCAGTCGTGCACGGCGACCCTTTGGGGAGGGGCAAATCTTGGGGGGGCACTTCTACTACATGGCAATCAGGCTCTCCATCTGGCCACACTGTCCTTGTACTCCCAATAAGAACATTACTGATTTTTTCAGGAAAAATCCATATTGGGCTGTGTATTAGCAAAAATGAATTATTTAAGCAGTTGGAACTGTTTTAAAGCTGAGTGTGGCCGTACTATTCGCATTAATATAGAGTATGCAGTTCGCAGTTTAGGATGTTTAATACATTCTTGTGATATTATAAAGTATTACACAAGTGTTAGAAATTCTTTGACCCTTTGATGGATTCATATGTTTGTTTTGTTATGGAGGTCACAATGTTCTTGTATCATATTTATGGCTTGATGACATGCTAAAGTCGATTGGTTTTCAATTGGTACTGACCTCAGAAAAAGAAATAATGAACTTGCAGGAACCATTCGTTATTGCAAATGAAATAAACTTGGGTTTATGACATGTGGGCTATAATGTCTATCCAGCATAAAACTACACACACACACACACCAGTGTCTAAAGTGGGTCAGTATACTTAATTTGAACTTATGTAATTTTTCATATTTTTATTTAGAAATTGTAATGTTTAAAGGCGGGTTGTCTGATTTCTCTTAGCCGTTGTTGATGTTCAAATCCTCAAAAGAAACACACACCTGGCCTCATCGGTCGCTTTCATCAGTGCTTGGCTCCATTAATGTCCGTCCTGTGCACCGTGCACCTTACTGCTGATTGGCTACAAGGTTGTTTTGGTACTCGGCCCGACTTTGTCTAAACAAATGTAATTCGGAAATCGGACACCCCACTTTAGTGTAATTTTAAAACCATAAAAAAAGAAGTTATTTTCTGATCAGGTATGTGTTTGAATGTCTTTGTTACAGTACTTCCAAACCATCATGTGTAAACTTTGACCCTACTGCATGCATATTTAGACAACTCTAAGAAAGGATCACTTTCTGAAAAAGAATTTCAAGCTGATGAACGATAAAACATCCTGTCAAACAGACTTATGTCTGAATCAAAGCCTGTAGCGGTCAGAAAGCGCTATGTTTATGGTGGTATATTATATGCTGATGTAACGTCTGAGTAAGCTGGCAAAATATATGCTTTACATCTCAGACACAAGCGCACCTTCATCCTTCTGAGAGAGCATCCGTCCTTTGCTGTCATATTTCGTGGGAAACATAGTTCGGGAATGAAAACGAAAGCATTAGCAGCAGGTCATGTGCAGTACATTCATTTTAATGATTGGGAACCATGCAGCGTGCTGGTGTGGAAGCATCTGCTAAATGACTAAATGTAAGATGTATTATACAGTTAACATTATAGTTATTGCAGCAGTCAATAAGAGCTCCGAATGAACTAGGAAGATGGGAACTAGAAGCATCTCAATGTGAGACCTCAAAAAGCTATATGATGAAACGACAAGAGAACAAACACCAATTTTGATTATGCTAAAATATTAAAATAATTTAAGTTTTAATTTATTTTAGATTTTTACAATAACATAAATCTCATGACATTTGTGTTAAAGGGATATTTCAACCAAAAATCTCAACCTCAAGTTGTTCCAAACCTCTATTTATTTGTTCTGCTGAACATAAATAAAATATTTGGAACAATGTTAGCAACTGAGATTTCTGGGGAAACACTCCCGTATCCGAACAAATAAATGTGTACAGGTTTGGAACAACTTGAGGGTGAGTAATGACAGAATTAGCATTTTTGGGTGAACTATCACTTTAATTTATAGTGTTGAGTAAACTATTTCTGTAAAAAATAACAATAAATGAATGTTATGACTGTATATCATTTAATAGATATTTCCCATGCTCACTTGTGCATGCACATATGGGACTGCAAGAGGTCATTAGGTTTATTGGGGCATGTGTTAGTCTTGCACGTACTGGATCTGTCTGGTGAAGACAGCACCTGCCCTGCATGGGTTATGTAGTCACTATAATCCAGATACACACATACATACTATGGAGATGACATCAACCATGACCGGCTGATTATACTTTACTGGATCTGATTATAGCTACATAAACAGGATACACATATATGTGCGGACAAGCCTGAATGCAAGTCTTGTGTACACACAAGCAGTTACCAATACCAGCAGTAACAAAATTATGAAACTTTGTCATATGTTGTCACAATAATTGAAAATTTAAATGTATGCGCAAAATGCCGTCAAATGAAAATAATACTAGTTTGTACTAAATTTCATACACTACACCTTTAATATAAAATATGTACAGTATTTTATTTTATAAAAAAAAAATATATACTGTCTATATATATTTTTTTATATCATTTATTTTAATTATTTATATAATTAATTTATAAATATTAAAGGTCCAGTGTATGAAATGTTGTGGCATCTCCGTTCAAGGCGACTGTATTAACAACTTGTTGAATTCCATGTAAGGGGACCCGGGGTGTAGGCTATGTAGATAGAAATAGCTCATTTAAGTAAGAAAAACATTATGCACCTCGGATGGCATATTAAAGGTTGTTGCTTTTCTGTCAATCGATCCTCCAAAATTTTTTAAATATAGTAAGTTTTACATATAAGCTTCCCAAAGTGTATCTAAATTAACTTATATATAGAATATATATATATATATATATATATATTTATACAGTTTATAACTTTTATATATCATTTGTATCTTATACAAATGTTTAAATGATACAAATAATGTCTGTTCAAAAATGCACTTAGTCATCCAGTCCTCTATATTTAATCAAGTAGTAAAATAATTGTATTTATTGAATTTTAACTGGCCATCATTTGCTGTAAAATATGTGTTGTAACAGACAGAGCCATTAACATGCCCCAATGCTTTCCATGCTATCCCTTTTCCTTACACATCGCAATTTTTATTTTAATACGAATTTGAGGTCTAGAAATATGTCATTCAGTTTTTACAGAATGTAGAAAAGTCGAAAGTCGGTTTCTGCAAGCAGCATCCTAGTAGAACAGGTGCCTGGCGGTAGCCTGATTAATCATGAGGTGGGATGTTACATAACATTTTCTTAATAGCCATTAGCAGAATGCAAACAGCACCTGCTGATGGTCCTGTGTGCAGTCCAGTCACTGAATGTTATATATCATAGTACAGTAGATCGCTCTCTGAATGATGAGAAAACCTATGCATGTTGACTCAGGGCAAACCATAAGGAACTATTTGACATACAGTACAATCTAAAACTCAGGTCATAAAGAAAATCTTTCAGTTACCTCATATGATGGCTCGTATTTTAGCAGAAAGTGCATCCTGGTCTCCTTAGTTCGTCTCATGAAAATATATATCATAGACATAAAAAATGAGATTATCGGGATAATCAGTTTTTATTATTTAATGCCAGATAGAAGCTTCAACAGGTGAGCTAAACAGGTAGACTCAGCTCATCAATAAAGCAAATACATCATGGCAAGAAAACCGTACTAAATTAGCATTAAAATAGAACCACTGCGCATGGACGTCTTTTCTCTCCCGTGCAGCCTTTCACTCGTCCATGGCAACATGGACAGACAGGAAGAAAAAAGCATGAATGGTCTTTCATCAGAGGAGTGGGGCTTTTATCCACACACCCACACTAACCATGAATATCATGGGCTGTTCACAGGGTTTACCATTTAATGTAAACAAATTCTATAGATGAAAGGTTACTACATGCAAATTGAAGGATTTAATGTAGTCTACTTGTATAATTGATTATACGAGAATGTAATGTAATACAGACCACTATATTATAGCCTACAGTGTCGAATCCACATGCAAACCTTTTAATTTGTAATTTATACATAGTGTAGTTTGTTCTGTCAAAATGAGGCACAAAGATAAATAATTCAGTATGTGGTGTAACTAAGAGCAAACAATTAGTTTGACTTGTAACAGCATCACACCTTACACAGGACCCATAAAATCACAACTCTAAATTGAATGGGGCACACAGGCACAAAAAAATCCTCTATTCACCTGAGCAACTAGCCAACCACATCCTTGCAACATGAAAAAAAGTTTCGATGGCCAAAACCAAGTCCTGTTTTCTTCGTAACATGTACGGGGCCCATGGAAAAGGTTCTCTGTTTCTTTTTATCGAGTCTGCTTTTTTGTTACCTTTCATTATTCAATCAACTGTCACAAACTATAAATCATTTGAAAGCTAAAATCCTCGACATTTATGTTCGGAACTTGTTTTTGCAATCATTAAAATGCGCAAAAATAGCTGGCGTCCTATTAAAACTATGGGAGTGTCTATTTATACTGAGTACAAATAGCCCGCCTTGTTCACAGATATTATCCACAATAGCTCCGCCCACCAATATGTGATTGGAATAGAGAAGTAGAATGTCGCCATATCAAGCCTTGCCTCCAGTGGAAACCGGGGTTCTAATCCACCTCTTGCTGAAAGCGCCCTTTTAGCACACATCTTAAACAGGGTCTTTAGATATTTATGAAAATATTAGGTTGAATTCATGAAAGTCAAAAACGCTTTTACTGCGTTCATACATTCAGCACAAAA
The DNA here is from genome assembly GCF_947034865.1 of Barbatula barbatula. Lineage (NCBI taxonomy): Eukaryota > Metazoa > Chordata > Actinopteri > Cypriniformes > Nemacheilidae > Barbatula > Barbatula barbatula. Next base: position 8,293,579 of record NC_136788.1, read on the forward strand.
GTAATCCCTGCGCCTTGTGACGTTAGACTGGCGTTTTATAAAGCGAATCAATTGGTCTGTGCAAGAAGCTGAATGCTCTTAGTATCTCATCTTCGGGCGACTTCCAATCGCATTTATGTGCCCCACGCCCTTAGAAGGGATGATCCTTTGAAGTGCATGTTCTGGAGGGAGATGAACAGCTGTTTTTTCATAAATATAGCTGTTTAAATCTTACATATCATACATATGAATGCAGTAATAAAAATAACATGTTTTTTCTTGTATCTGAGACGTGATGTATACCCTTTTATTCAGTTTCTTTCAAGGGGACAAGACGCGTTTGACCTATCGCATGCACAAACCCACTGCCTGTGACTGTGGATTGCCGATTGTAACATTGTAAATAACATAACGTTTCTTGGACAGACCGATCAAATCACTTTTTAAGACGTCAATCGGTATGAGCCGCGGTATGATAACTTACGAATTGAATGTAGCAGCATTCTGGACTTTCAAAGATGTGGTGTCTTAAAGCAAACCATTCTTAAAGTCTCTCCACTTATTTGAAATGTTAAGGTTGTCCAGGTAAATTTGATTGGCGGGCCGCATGTGTCCCGTGGGCTGTCAGTTGACTAGCCCTGTCATAAAGGATCATAAAAGCAGTTATTTCATAAAATGTAGGTTTAGTTTAAGGTTATGGGTAACATGGTAGGGCTTTAATAGCTCAATAAGTTGCCATCATTTGAATAATGCTTATAAATATAATTATTTACACTCTGTTATGTGTACAGCAATACACAATAAAGCGCTATATAAATGCCTTGTTCATTCATTCATGTATAGGCCTATACAAAATGTATAACCAAAATGTGACAGATAAGCTTCTTGTGTGAGCTAAGAATTGTGAATTACGCCGCTGCTTTATGAATAATCTTCCAATAGATGCCATCATTGGACGTCTTTCTCGCTCCCCCTGGCCTTGTATCTGTTTATAAGAGACACCGTGTTTCATAGACAAGGCCAAAGTCGCATGCAGAAACTGACTCACCAATATGTGGCAGACATCTGTTTGCTCCACTTCTAAATGAAACATCTCCATTATCAAAACGGTGAACTTGATTTTCGACTTACTAAAACAAACGATGTCTCTTTGAGACACACTCTTGATTCGAGCTGTATCTAAAAGTGATTTAGTGACACTTGAAGAGTGGACACGTAAAATAGCTTTAGCATAATGATTAACTTAAGAAGCACTGGTTAGTGCCCTTGATTTTCTCCAGAAAGCTGTAAGAGGAATTGTAGTACTTGGTTGATTTTAAGTACTTTATGTGGTTTTGCAGTGGCTTACGCTAGCCCACATTCAAACATTTTGAAATGTGTTAAATAACATCTAATGGGCAAAACAATACGGTGTACACAAAGTGTTAGCAGCAATAATGTTAATAGGTGCTAATTTTCACAGCTGCCATTGAACGTTGAAAAATTATTATAGATGAGTGTATGGGGCTGACTATTATGAAATTCATGAATTCACAAAAAAATGTGAAATGACTTCACTAAACAAATCATCTTTTAATCTCTTGACATTCACAACGGTGTTCTGTAGCAGTTGGTATGCATTACCAGTGCAAAAATTGTGGGGTTTTTTCCACACATACTGATAAAAATATATGCCACGAATGCATTTTAAATTGCTTGGGATTAAAGAGTCTGCCAAATATCTAAATGTCAAAGAGTGAATGCTTTGCCTAATGGCAATAGCTCTCTCTACAGTTCGCCAATGGAACTTCTGCCAAATATACATTTTGGGAAAACTGGACTTAAATTGTAGTTACTATAACATATTGGTGACAACTGTCATACGGAGACGTAACTGAAACTTTGATCAAGTTTGTGATTAAATATTGAAGAATATGTCTAAAGGATTTGCTTCAGAAAACGTAAAGTATGTAAATCATTATGGTCGTACAATAGTTATCTGAGGTAAATGCCAATATGTATGAATGATTGACATTTGATGCTGGGATTTAGCCTACCAGTTACACAGTTTGACATCATCACTGTACGCAATTGTACTGCTAACCCTGAATATGAAAATTCCCTTTAGTCTGTTCTTTCATTAAAGGCTTGTCATTTATATGACTATAATGTCTATTGAATGTGTTTAAGTGTGTTAAGGCGCCATTTATTGATAATAAAAACGTTTCACAATTGAGAAGCTCCTCATCAAACGTAATGTTCCATTATGACTTTTTGATTATGATTTTGTAATGTATTTATTCTTGCTTTATGTATTTGGCAGGAAACAAATAAACCCAAGCCATCTTTGATCTAAAACACTAACTCACTCTCTTCCAGGAAACAACATTGAGCGCAGAGTAACAGACTGCCATTGAAGTAAGTGCTCTTTTAATATAAGCATCGGTGAAGTGTGAGTGGAAGCTATTATTGGACATTTCAAGAATAAACCAGCGAAAGATGTGCCGACAACATCCTGATTTTTGTTTCACAGTGCTCGAGTTTAAAACAGCATCTCTCTCAGCATAATCAATTGCTCAAGAGACATGGAGGCCACAGTAGTCAAAGAGCTTTAAAGTGCCTTATCTTAAATTCAAGCTGATGTCTAAACCAAATCTGTTGTACAGTATGCTGCTCTGTGTACAGTATGTTATAGGCATTCGATTATATATTATTATGTAAGGTCTTCATGCACAATATTATATTGCATTTACATTTAGTCATTTAGCAGAAACTTTTATCCAAAGCGACTTACAAAGAGTTCAGGGAGCATACAGGACCAGTGCTAATACAAAGTTACTAGTTTCAACCAAAAGCTAGACCATTACCTGTTGAAAGAAAGAGGGTTAGTATACATAAAAATGTACAGCTGTTCATCAAATATGACACTGAAGTTTCTGGCTGTTTTGGAAGGAATGATTGTGGTATTGCCAAGTTGGATGGTGAGATCGTGTTGCACCATGGGATATACCGGAAACACGAATAGTTCTGTCTTGGGCGGGCTCAGCTGGAAGTGATGCTCTTTCATCCAAGCGGATATGTCTTCTATATGCAGGCTGTAATGCGAACTGCTACAGTGGTATCGTCTGGGTGAATAGAGATGTAGATCTGGGTGTCGTCAGCATAACAGTGACACAAGAAGCTGTGTGCACGTATGATGGGTCACAAGGAGGTTGTGTAAATAGAAAAAAGCAGCAGTAGGAACCGATCCCTAAGGGACCCCAGTGATCATGTGGTGAGCAGTGGACATTGAGCCCCTCCATGACACCCTGAAGGATCTGCCGGAGAGGTCGGATTTGAACCAGTTGAGAGGCATGCCTGATAATCCTAGAGATGACTGGGTTGCTAGCAGTATCTGGTGATTGACAGTGTTGAACGCTGCAGATAGGTCTAGCGGAATCAGGACTGAGGATTTAGATTCCTCCTTGGCTAGCCGCAGTGCTTCTGTGATAGCAGTGCCGTCTCAGTGGAGTGGTTTGTTTTGAAGCCAGGCTGCTTGTCATCCAGTAGTTTGTTCTGGGATAGGTAGGAAGACACCTGGTTGAAAACTGCCCTTTCAGGTGTTTTAGCAATAAATGGGAGGAGAGAGACAGGTCTGTAAGTGTTGATAGTAGAGGGGTCCAATGTGGGTTTCTTATGTAGGGGCATGACCTGGACCTGTTTGAATTTGGATGGAAAAGTGCCGGTGAGCAGATAGGTTTCGATGATGTGTGTGAGTGCAGGTGTGAGTGTTCTGGATATGGCCTGAAGGAGATGGGAGGGGATTGGGTCAACTCTTGGGATTCTAAAGCGGATTTGATTGGACGAGAACTTTGAAGAGAGGCTGAAGTGTAATGTGATGTCAAACTATTTGCTGCTTTATGTGAGGTGACTCGTGCAATGAGAAAACCTTTTATGATGGTTGTTAGATGCAGCCATGTCATCGGAACTTGTCCCTACATTCAGGTGGTTATTGTCTGGTCCAATTGAAGTCCTTTGCAGGATTTCTGAAAACATGGATGTAACTGAAGTCAGGGTGATGGATGTACTGAAAAGAGTTCTCTTTATCGATTGATACTTCACACCCACCATGAAGAAATAGTAAGCAAAGCTTAAGTGTGTTCAAGTCGTAGATTGAATTTATCAAAGAAACAGTCCAGTTCTGGCCCAGATCAATCAATAATGAAATTGAAGTGATCCTCAGAATTAATTGGTTTCTTCAAGATGCAGGCATACTTATGTTTGGACTATGATTCATAAAGTAAGCTTAATGTTGTATAATAGAGAAGGTAAAATGCCGTTTTCTTATTGTGTTTATTAAGTAATTGTACACCCACTGCTCTGTGAATCAGTATGTGGGTGTAGAAGCTTATTGAATTGAGACAGCTAGCCAAAACATCAACCCACACACACACCATCATTTTATCAGCAGAAAACACAACAGAAGGATAAAATTCATGTCTCATGTCTGAAAAGCCATTTCAATCACTGCTATTAATGTCTTAAGATCTCACTGGGAATGTAATTGTTGATTCTGCTCTTTCCAAGGTTGAGGATTTGTACTACCAGGAAAAGAAAGCGCAGTGGCTTCTCCAATGTAACTCATTTTTTTGCCACTAGCAAGATCTTGTCTGGAAAGATTTTCTGTTTGTTATCGAAATTATGTGCTAAAAATCCAAATGAATTATTTAATGTGACATTGTTTTATGTTACATGCTGTTCTTATAGTTCACCCAAAGAAGAAGTCTTTATTTATTGACCTCCATGTGGTTACAAACCTGTATTAAATATCAATGCCAAGACATATAAAACTATGGGAACAATGTGTAGGGCCAGGTTTATTATGTGTTAAAACAAATTAGTTTTGTCAAAAATCTTCTGTTTGTCTTCAAAATGGTCGCTATATGTGTATCGCCTGTAAATTACCCCATAATAAAATAACATTATTTTCAAGGGATAGTTCTCCCAAAAATAGATACTCCGTCATCATTTATTCGTTCTCATTTCATTCAAAACATCTAAAGTAAAATACTTTTCTGTGGAACACAAAAGAAGATATTTCGTAAAATGGTAGTGGTTTTGTATCCATAGTCAATGGCGTTCATGTTATGAACATTCTTCCAAATATCATCTTTTGTGTTCTACTACTAAATAATGCAAGAAAATGCTGCAATTTAATTTTATGTTTTAACTTGATGCTTTTTTCCATGCTCAAATGTGCCAGTTAAGTTTCCTTTGTTTACAAATGTGCAGTTTTCACAAATGTGCAATTTCAGGTCTGGACTAAAGGTGGCACCTTAACAAGTGTAACATCATGAAATATATTCTCAGTTGAGATGGCAAAGGTCTGATTAACGGATCGGAATCATGAAATATTTAACGCTTCAGTGGGGGAACCTAAAAGAGAAAAGTCAGCCAGTATAAAAACATTAGTTATATTAATGATACATTGAAGGCAAACAGGGTTGGTCGGCGGTTTAACATCATGAAAGTTAATATTGAATGTCTGATCTACAGCAGAACTTTCATAAGCTGTCTGGCTGCAGCAGGTGAACTCTTGTAAATGTCACAGTTTAATAGAGGTTACGTTGCATATGTAGGGCAGCCTGCGTCCTGTCCGAGCAGACATTCGCCTTCTGTGTTTCTTTTTCAGTCTTTGTAAAGCTTTTGACTACTTATTTCGAGGTAACCATCAACATTGCTGTTGCTTTTAAAAGATAGTTCACCCCCCACACCTGTATGTGACTCTTTCGTGGAATTTATAAATATGGACACGATTTTTCAAAGTATCTTTTATGTTCCACAGAAGAGTCATATACAGCTTTTGAATGACACGAGGCTGCATAAAGGATGTGGAAATGTTTATTTTATATATTGTATATCAGCTCCTCATAGAGCCATACGTAACATGTTCCACTTTTAAATGATGTACTTTAGCTAAGAGCAGGCTATGTATTTGGTTAGTTCGGCCTTTCAAAGACCTCAGCATTGTGGGTTACTGTCTGGCGCAAACCTTCTGATAGCGCGCTGCTCTTTCATGCTGATGCTGTTTTTCCAATGAGTCTTTTGAAGTGATAAACCAATTAATTCACATCGTCTGAGAGGTTTCCTGCTTCAGTATGTCACGTATGTCGTGTTGTGGAAAAATACTGCCCGCAATTAGCAAGGCTAATTCAAAGTGGCTATGAAAGACCGCACAAAGTAGATATTATGTGCCCTGCAGTTTGAACTCTTGTCTGTTTGAGAAATCATTTTTAAATGTTTTGTGGTTATTTTAGATCGTATTTAGCCAATAACACATGTTTTTTATCCTCTGTGTTCTGTGTGTGCCCAGAGTGTGTCATATAACATCCCATAATATTTATTCTAATATCTTTCCAACTTGTTCTCAACTTGTTTCCGAGGCCCATCATTGTATTCACTAATATTCAAAGCCTCCCTCCTTCAACCCCCCCACAACAAAACTTTTACACACTTAAATGTTTTAGACTTTGACATTAATTGGAAAACAAGTTATTAATTTGAAAAAATGTCAAATAATTTGAAATATTTCGCTATTTTTGTATATCTCAATGCTTGTTTTGTCTAATTTGTGTCTAATGTGTTTTCTTTACCGTTTTGGCCTTCTAGCCACACTGAAATAGTGTTTTTGTCAACGAAAACTGAGCTTTTTGAAAACGCTGTCCTAAGTGGATAGATTTGAAAACGCAGTTTTGAGTTTTCGCATCGTAATGTGATTGACAATAAAAGGCTTATAAAGACGTATTGGCTTGATGTCATATTTTTTCATCATGTGACACAGTTGTTTTGGTTGCTTTACAGTTTAATAGCGTTAATGTCAGTTGGTGCGTATTTTATATAGCATTTTAGGAGACTGAATTTTTATTTACTCGCAATTATTGTTCGGCAACGGAACGTGACAATACTCTCACTTTCGCAACTTTGTAGTTTGTGTCTCTCATTGTCTTTCCATTTTTTTAAAACGTAGTTCCTTCACTCTACATTGCCACGAGGCAGGAAGTAAAGAACCACTTGACAGAAATGACATGAGTTGAAGCGTCTTATGTTTTGCTCATACGCTGTCCATGGAAAGATGCAGCTTCAGGAAGTTTTAGTGTGGTTATCCTGCACTTGGAAAACGCTAGTGTGCAACTTGCCTTATACTATGGCCTAAAAGTAAGTACTGAAAAAATACTTTTAGTGCATATTGCATAGCAAAGGACATAATACAATAATGTGCAATATTTCTTTATTCATTATTTCTTGTAATGTTTACTGAATGTATTTAAATTGATTGATTCAGTGATGCCTCATTTATTTAATATTAATAATACATTGGAGCGTCACTTAAATCTGCCCTCTCCGATGAGTTGTGGGTAGCCTACTATCAGCCTTTTGAGTTTTCAAGGATCTACATTTCAGATTCAGAAAACAGGTTCTTTCGTGTACTTTGAGAGTATTTCAACATCTAATGATCCATACGGTGTAGGATGGATGGTATGCAAATTGGGACACAGAGATACCCATATGACGTTTTGAGTGAGTGCATTCTTGTGGTTGCTAAGGTGTTGCTAGGTGTGTTCTTCATAGGGAGACAGAGTCATTTAAACATGTTTTGGCTTTGGCTGTTTCTAACAGTTTACTTTGCAAACTTGACATAATAAAATCGAGATGTGATGCAATGATTTGATTCCATTGTCTGGACTCTTCACGTTTCAGTGATCACGGCTGAGCTGTGAATGGCCGGGGTTCTGCTGGGACCTATTTGGTTTGTAGATGTGTTTCTGTTGATCCAGTCAAAATAACAATAATGGCATTAAAAGGCCAATCTGCTCAGATCACACATACACGCTTCTGTCTTGTGTCATTACACTTTTGTTTTCATGTTTCTAATAAAATACAAAGAAAAATTCAGATTTTCTTGAATGCATATGCATTAAGTGTTTGGGGTAGGTGTTTTAGTTTGAAAAACATCTGCTGAAAAACACTGCAATGCTGTTTGATTCCTGCCTTTAAGGTCACAATCCACATGCATTTGCGTCTCTGTGTGGGCGGGCTTTGAAAATGCAGAACTATGGATGTTTTTGTACACATGTCACTCTGTTATGGTGGAAGCATTGACAGATGTGCTACTGTGTGTGTGTGTGTGTGTGTGTGTGTGTGTGTGTGAGTTTTCTAGTTTTAATTGCCCGTGCAAAACTCATATGAAGCATATCACCTTACTATAAAATACGTGCACACTATTATTATTCTGAAACAATGTGATTTGTTAAATAACGTGAAATTAATCTGTATTTACACCTCTAAGGTCAATTCATTTATATGGAGTTTCCCAAGGTGGAGTAGGTGTGTCACGGTTTTCTAAATGCGTGTGTGTGGATAAACATTTGAGAGGAATGCCTCGGGCATGATACTAAATCCAGCTTTCCAGAAATAAGGTTTTCCAACCGGATGCAACCTTTAACCTTTTACTCTTTAAAAGTAGCCATTACTGTCGAAACAGGCCTGTGAACGGAAAAATCACAGCCAAAACGGACACGTCAGATAAACATCAACAACAACACATATAACACATAGCATGCATAACAAATCAACATTGTGGCCACTTAAAGTGTTTAGACATTTAAAAATGCCTGAATGTTGTTGTCATTGCACATTCAAAAAACAATATATATATATATCATTTAATTAAGGCATATGAATGAGTCTATATGAAAATGAATCTATTGTGTTATGATTTAACACTTTATACGGTTATTTTTCTGCAATGCTTAAAGCGTGTTTGTAAAACAAATGCCAGATAATACCAAATTATATTTTTGTAAAGTGTCTCAAATAAAGGCAGCTGATTTGGGGATTATATAAGGGGTACATTCATTATTTATTATGTTATAAGGGTAAAAGGTTCAATGAATAAAACGTTTGGTGGCAACCAAAGGATTAATATGCGCTAATGGTTATATAGACCGTGAAGATTGGGTGACTGCTGACCTCTACTGGTGATTCTGGTGAACTGCAAACAGTGCTGGTTTACCAACGACCGACTTTATAAATGCTGCCTGTGTTTCTTGTTATTTAACTTTTACATCGTTTTTTTTATTCATTCATTTGCAGCGTTAAATAACTAAATCAATTCTGATGACATTCATGTTTTAAATTGTAATAGCCCTACTGTTGGTTTCATGTGGATCATTACAAATCCTTTCGAAACTGCTCAAAATGTGGACTGTCAAGCAAATAGATAACGAACATTATTTTCTTAAATTGTATTGTTGTATAATGTTTTATATAATTTATTAATATTTAAATCATATTTTCAGAAATTATATTTACTGTCTGATGCCCAATATACCAGGGCCTGTAGCAATTAAAGACATATGACCACCCCCTACACGCCCTATTTTATTCTAAACAACTCTATAGCCTAACCAAAATATTTTAAACATCAAAATAAAACACATTCAGTATTTAAATAATATTCATGTATGGTAATGAATGTGCAAATTGCTCGCATTCTTATGAAAGCTGAATACTGAAGAGTAAACGGTTTAATCGTTTTAGTGTCAACTTCACACCAAACAGAGTTAAAGGGACAGTTCACCCAAAAATGAAAATTCTGTCGTCGTTTACTCGCCCCCATGTCATTTCAAACCTTTAAGACCTTTCTTTGTTATGCAGAACACAACAGAAGATATTTAGAAGAATGTTTTTAAAAGGTTCCCATTCGCTTGCACTGGTTTTGTGTCCATACAACAGAAGTGAATGTGTGTGGCCACTGATCGGTTACAAACTTTCTTTTATAATATATGTTGTGTCCTGCAGAATAACGAAAGTCATACAGGTTTTGAATGACAAGGGGTTGAGTAAATGATGACATCATTTTCATTTTGGGGTTGATTGATGATTGATGCTTTAATTGGAAAAAAGCAATAAATAATAAATAAACAATTTTGTTTATTGTCTTGCGTTTGCTTAACTAGCCTGTAGGGAGGCCTATAAATAAAACCAGGATTTTCTATTAATATCAGCTTACATGCTGTTGCAATAAATAAGATTTCAGACTAAATATTATCCAGTGTTTAAACATTCTCCAAGTCATGCGTGACGCAAAACCCGCTTCCTATCTGAGCAAACATCCTTGACATTTAAAACAAAACCAGAACGTTCAATCTACATCATACAAATCGCCAACATGGAAATCTGTCAATTTGTCAGCACAAGTTATGAGCTCACAACAAGCACGTCGCGATATGGAAATAAGTGTCAGACCTTAACACTATGATTTCATCACGTCTCATCCGAACATCCTTTACCTCAAAATGACCTCACTAATAATTGACTCTTGTTTACACAGCACACCAAGCAGCAGGTTCTACGAGGAAACATTTGTTTACCAGCGTCTTTTCAGGATCTCGATGCAGAAATGTGGCTTTGTAAATCTCCTTTTCTTCCACGTGCTATTTTTAGGAGACACAAAAATGCCTTGCAGCGAATAGCGCATGAATATGGATGACACGATGCGCTGTTGAATGTAAAAAATTCTAGATTTACTTCAGCAACAAATCCCTACAACTAATTCAGTTCTGTTCAAATCAAACAGGCAGATTCCTTATTAAATTGTGTGCAATGACGTTTCTGTTTTTTATCCTAAAGATTTAAAGCATAGGTGAGCTATTTTACAAACTACCTGGAGCTTAAGCCCAGGGGCTGAGCCAGACGTTGTAGACATTGGGGGCTTAGCCCAAATGAATGGGCATGGTCGCCCAAGGAGAATATTTTTTATATTTTTTATATTTATGGCAGCTATGTAACAATTTTTTTATCTAAATGTTTTTTGTATTATAATTTTGAAACCACAACAAAAGAAATGTTCACAATGACATAATATGTCTGTTGTAAGCCTGTAAGAATGAAGTTACATAAGAAAGGTTGATCGGGAATTTGGAATAAACAGCATCACTAATATATAATCTTAAATCCTAGTTTCCATCTCTGAATCTTACCATCTAACATTCCATTGTAAACGTTGGCTTTGTTATGTCTGCCTTACGTCTCACTACAGTCTGGAATTCACACATGGTTTCTGTAACCTGCCGACTGGATGACGTTCGGTATTCTTCAGTTTGGTTGGCTGATGTTCTGCTCGGCCTCTGTAGTTTGATTGGCTGGAGTTGCGTAAACTCTGTCTTTCTCATTTGATTGGTCAACTTTTTGACATTGACGAACGCTAGCCAATGGTACTGCTGCTGCACCTGCACCAAGTTACTATAGGGCACAGAAATCACGAGAAAAGCTAGTAACGGTTCAAATATTACTGTTATTAATTCTTTATATCCCACCAGTGGGCCGGCACACATTGAGCAACATGAGCTATTAACCCGTTATCTCTGCATCAGATAACAGTTTTCACATCACACAACTATAAACATACACTTTCACTATAATAAAGATGCCACTGTAATAATGACAGATTTGGAAAAACAATTGGCATTTTAATTTTCTTACACGTAATTTTCCTTTGTTTTAATCTGAACGTCTTTGGTAAAAGTTACTGTTGTGGAGTGCCGAGTTTAAAGGCTGAATGCTGTCACCCAGCGTACTGAATGAATTCATTTTAGAAACCTGAGACGAATTCGGGGCTTTTGAAAAGACATTCGTGGCCTGTGCCCCAAAATCCACCCGCCCGCTCCGCCCCGCTTAAACCGTTAATATGTGTTAAAATTCATTATTCGCTTTAAATCGAGCTTTACATCATTTTCATGTCAATTAAAAGGGCTTGCTTGTCACGTATACATCAGAAGAACGTTGAGTTCTGCAACAAAGTTCTCCGTCCTGTCCTCTATGTAACTCTGCAGGTGTAATTGAACGGATGTCTATGTATATAGCTTTCAAATTTGGGCCAATTTGGACTTGGCGAGCATGTATCTTCGAAGACAAGTTTATTTTTACGATAGTCAATTTTTCAAGTCTCCTTCGGCGTCAGCTCATATCCTTGAGAAGGAGGCCAGAGAAGAAATGATTTACTAATCAAGTCTCAGTGGAGCAGTGGTCAAAGCGAACTCTTCTGTTTAAATGCGTCATAAGATCGCTGGACACCAGAGGGTGCTGTTGCGCTCTACACGAAACGTCTCTGTGTTGCTGCGCTACTGGGTTCTCTTCAACTTATGTAGAAATAGAATCTCAATGAAAAGCTTTCTTATACACTCTCAGAAATAAAGCTACAAAGGGTGTTCAAATATGCTAATATGTAGTTTGGTACCAAATTGTGCCTTTTCTATAGGCAGCTTTTGTACTTTGTACTAACTGATTATAAAAAATGCAACCAACATTTTTGTAGTCAATGTGTAAACATATGTAATGTATGCATTATATATGTAAATAAGTTTCATTGAAGGGGATGTCTTTTCATATGTTGTAACAACAATTTATAGTAGTTAATAAGTTATGATTGGATACATACTTCAACTTGTTTTAAGACTTAAAAGCTTAAAGTGCAAAAGTTCAAGCAGTTTCCTTGTTACTGTATTAATGTAAACAACTGTAGAAATAAAAAAAGAGAGATTCGTATATTAAATATTAAAACAGTTAAAACTGATGCTTAATACTGTACGGTGTTGAATCGGTTTGATATAAAAAGCAAAATGAATGAAAACATGATATAACAAACTGAGTTATTGATTATGTGTTATGATAAATAATCATTATTAATACCTTAATAGTTAGTTATTGTTAGTGGATTAAACTCATTTTGAGGGTGTGGGCTCAGAGCACCTAGTCAATGATATATTGCTTGTAAACATGTTTCATTAAAAAAGCTTGTTTAAAGAATTTCGGTTGAAATCTGTCATTCTATTAAATTAGGTTCTTTTTTGCAGCCTTGCCAAGCTTATTGCATTAATTAAATGCATATCATATGCACATCAAAGCATGCATTTTAGGTCCAGCCTCTAAAATGGTAAAATGTTTATTTCACAGTGATACTGTTAGTGTGTTGTTTAGCTTACAGCTTCACAACTGACAGACTGATACATTGCATCAAAGAGACCGACTTAAATAAATCTGATTGACTGATCTGATCTAGCGTGTCAGCTGGTCTTCTCTTCACATTGACTGATGACTCAGACCTATAGTCAACAAGCATCCCCTTAGAGGCATGATCAAAGACGTCAGTCAGAGTCACCTCAGCATTTCAGAGACTATACTTATATCATCACATATGGCCGTAATCTCTCTCCTCGAGCTGGGATCTTTTCTCCACTTCCCCCTTTCTGCATTCACACACAAACAAAGATGATTTAAGATACAGGGTGATGAGATCACTGATATAAAGTGACGTGCCCGAACACCCCCACCTCCCCCTTCCCGGACAGCATGCATCCTCCTCGACGGCGGCCGGGCTGCGCTCGGGACGGCCTGTTTTATTGCATGGGAGCTCGTGCGGATAATTCACTGGGATGGAGCGGAGGGCTGTCACAAGGAGTTGGCTCAAGGGGTGTGGGAAAAATAGCAACGGCATCTTTCTGTGCTCGAATGGGGCTCCTGATGATGAACATTAAATATGAATGCATTCGTAAGCATGCGAAAAGAATGAAGCTCAACACGCTCGCTCTATATCTTGGCGTTCTTTGCTCATTTCTAAGATCTCTTGCTCTCTCCTCTGAGTCTTATTTGAAAATTGGTGGAATAATCCTACTGACAAGGGCCCTTCAGATCCAAGCCAACGTGATGAATAATTTTTATTCTTTATTTGAGAGTAATATTTATAAACTGGAGAATTTGACTACAGCATAGGAAAATGATGTGTGTGGAGCCAATGGGATCAGTCTCTGAGACTTATGTGTGCATCATTTCATCCTATACCGTGCATGTTTCATGCTGTGTGTGTGTGTGTGTGTGTGTGTGTGTGTGTACAAAGGCACAAAACGCACAATGCCTTTAATGGATAATCCAGTATAGTTCATACCCTAAATAATTATCTACTTACATGTTTAAAAGGAAATAAAAGATGAATATGTATGTATAGTATATAACGATGAATTGAAGCCTTTCATACTTTAATGCTAATGAAAATAAAACGATATATTAAAAATGAACAGAAAATACGAGTACGAAACAAAGTGTAATTGTTATAGGATTGTTGTCAAATCAAAATACAAGTTTATGTATTAATCCCAAAGTGTTTTTGGTTTCTTTTGTACTTTTTACGCCTTATAGCTGGTTCACACTCACAGTTTGTGTGAAGTTTCATTGTATTAGGTTGTCACGGCACCATATACATACAGTATCTTACGGTACTTTAGCAGGTGAAGTATCACGATATCAAGAAGTATCGCGGTGCTCTGCTATATTCATAATTCAAATCTACTAAATAAATTGAATTTCCTTAAAATGTGAAACTAATACAGCAGTAGGTGGTGGCAATGTGAATAATTGAATAATTCGACCAGTTAATGTAAACCGACATGCCCTGCGTTTCATTCCGAAGGGCTTATCCCTCCCTTTCGAAGAGTAAAGCTATTTATTTGTAAACTCCTGAGGGAATAGTGCACTTGTGTCTCTTCAGAGCCGATTCTTCCTATACGCAAACTACACAAGTTGCGTAGGGCCCCTCCACCCCCGGTGGGCCCCTCTCGAGTACCGAATAAAAACAATTTAACAAGATACTATTGTTATAACTTGCACATTCAACTTTAGAGGAAATGTCCTTCATAATACTTAATTTATTATATTACTTTGACATATGTAGACATCATGCAGTGCGCGGCAGGTATGATGTACCAATGTGTCTTTACATTCGGCCATGGCTTTAAAATGGAACAGAACAGAAAAAAAGCCAACAAGGCTAAAGCAAAATAACAAGGAACCATGTGTTTTTTTTTTACAATTTTTAAAGACATATTTTAGTTTTTGACAAATTATGCATGTACAGATTTACAATTGCAGTATTTGTCCACTGGCATAAAGTCGCATTGATGTTGGAAATTTGATATTTGTGAATTTAGGGACCATCTTCAATGTTACATACACATTAATACACATTCCTAGCTTCAGTTGCATTAAGATTGCATGACTTACATCACAAAACCAGCTGTACAGTGTCCTTGTGGGTGTCAGCTATAATGCACACCTTTTTACAATAAACTGTCAAATCATATGTGAATATTGCTGTGTATTGTGCTATGTATTTTATTGTAAAATACAGTGCTATGTAGTGCTATGTAGGTCAATTCAAAAGATAGAAGATTATTTAAAGCTCAATAGCATTTGACTTACAGGCCCAAAACCAACTACAGTGTTCATGTGAGTCTCAGTTATAATGCACACAGCTGTCACCGTGCACTTTCTGTGTCTTTATTCACTACGCAGTTTCCATTCTCATTGTGGTTTTTGTTGTTCTGTGAATCATGTGGCGTCTACAGAGATATGGTCTGCTCGACAAGATACACAGCCAGTCACACGCAGAAGCCTCCCTCTCCATCTCCAGCATCCCTGTGATTCCTAACAAGTCCCTAGGCCTTCTTCTCCACGATCTAGAGATCCCAAAGGAGCAGCAGGTGCATGAACCCCCTCACACACATTCTTTAGATCCCAGCGCTTTCCTCACCAAGCATTCACTGGGGCTCAGGCGACTCAAACGATCCAAGCAAAAGGTTGTCATACGTAGGGTGGACACCGGACGAACTCATTGAAAAGTGAAATCAAAGATCCGGCCTCCCAAAAATAGTCCATTGTATCAAAGGACAGAGTGACATTGCGAAGATGGCTTACCTCTTTGTGTAACCTCGCAGTTACAAACGCCCCCTGCCCAAGTTCTGAGCAGACACCACTGCCATCCTCCAAGGAACAGCCATTTTGGAAAGCTCTCCCGGCACAGATGTTGCATATTAAAAAGTGGGGCTCTTCGAGAGGAAAAGAGAGTGGTGGGGGATCTCTCGGCAGGTCTCACCTGCGCCGTCATCCGCGAAGCCAATCCATGAGAGAAAGCTGCCTAACCAACCAAAGACAAAGTGACAACAATGATAAAGTCGTCTCATTTCCTGTCCGACCCTGAGCAGGTGAAGATGTGGACAAATGGCTTCACTCATGAGAGTGTTTTGTTTACTGCTTTTCTAGGTTTCCTAGTTCCTCTCATTGTTGACTATGCTGGTTGGGAATGTTTTCAGTTTTACTGCTTCAGACCTGTAGTCCAGAGGCTTTGATTCTGATGAGATATCTATGAACATATATCTATTGCTGTGACATTCTTCTTACACTTTTTATTCACTTGATGTTTGTTGGGATGTGTAGCTGTGAGAATGTCCTTGTTTTCAGACACCAGAGCGTCAGTGAGGTCAGACAATTTATCCAGATGACTTTTGGGTCTGGGTTTTGTGAAGGCCAGTCAAGTTCTTTCACTCAAGTAGGCTAAACTATTTCTTTCTGGACTTTGCTTTGTCCACACTGGCAATGCCATGATGAAACAAAAAAGTGTCAACAGCAATAACAATGATCTCTTAGTGGAATAAGATGGCTTTGTCAATTTTGCTTTATTAAAGGGGTGTCCAAATACTTGGTGGCCATGTTGTATTTTGATAAAGATGCATTGATCAATAATATGCAGTGTATCTGTTAAATGGATACGGATTGCTTTTGTGATCATATTTTAAGTACTCTCTTGACTTTGAGGCATCTTGGGTAAAAACAGGTTCATGTCCACAAGATGGGGATATTGACCAAAATACATCCTGGTTTCAAGTGGCCTGACTTCAAGAAAAATGATGCTTTTAGTGCTATAGTACATGTCATACTAGTTTGAAAGTCATATGATGTGATGTTAGTGGGAATAAATTTGACTTTTTATTTCTTTTTTTCACTTCCTGACAGGCTTTTCATGGTTCTTTTTTAATGTTCTAATGCTGCTCCAGAGGATTAGACCCGTTACGTTGTAAACCTATTGGGGAAAAAACAGACTCTGTTAATTTTGTATTGTTTTCCAATAAAAAACATTTGTACTTATCACAAAACTGCAAACGTGTTTCCAGGAAATGTGTTTTATTTTTCATATCTTGCTGCCAAACAGTTTTAAGCATAAATCTTAGTACATTTTGTTTTGTGTTTGTTTTAGATATATTCGCTGTTGGAGAAAACAAGGCAAAGGAAAACAATTAAGGTAGGAAAAAACACACAGCCACACTTCTCAAATTACTGCATTTTTTATATTTCTTTATTAATTTTCCAGCAGAATAACAAATAAACAGACAATGATCATGAAGCAACGTGCTGCTATATCATTACCCCCATGAAATTTTTACCCCCTTAAATCGCATCAAACAATTTTACATCATAGTGCTCCGTTAAACAAACTCTCCAATAAAATAAATGAATAAATAGATTTATAAATACGGAATGTAAAGGAATGTAAACAAGGAAACAACGAATTACTAATTAACAAAAGGTAAATAAGGAATAAAAGAATCATAATGAAGTAATCATAATTGTAAAAATTATAGAAAAGCAAATAGGTGCCCAGCTTAAGTGTCTAGATCCAGTCGGTCTTTATCCAGGAAGGGTTACATTAATGTATTTTTAAGAATGCTGAAGAATATTTAGATATTATTTGTGATCAGTGCCGATAACTATATTGTTATTTTTCTGTTTAAATAAGACAACATGATGGGGTACACACATGCATTCATTTCATAACTACAAATCATTCAGACAAGACTTCAAGGCAGTGACATCCAAGGCCTAATAAACAAAATTATAGATTGTTAGATGAATTTGTGTATTTTCATTTCTTCCTACTGTATACAGTATATCCTCTGGAAGAATAGAAAGAAAGGTAAAGTATATACAATAACAATCTGCTAATGTGTCTCCCTTGTTGTTTGTAAAGTCTCTAAGGAACAAGAGTGTGGAGTGAGGGTCAGGCCGGTTCAGTGGCATTATGCCCAGATGGCCATGTGAGGGGCAGGGTTCAGGTGCGTGTTGACCCCGGGCTCCGTGGGGCTGTGTGTAAGAGGTTGCGACCTGTTGTGCTCACCAAGGGTCCATAGTGTTGTTTGTCCTGTTGCTGGGCTGCTGTTTCAGTCTCTGCCCGTAAAAGATTTAGAAAAAGTTATGTGTTGGAGTTCAGGAATGATCCTGTTACATCACAGTATGATTATCTCACCCCTTATAGTGTGAACATTTACCTATTTAAATTGATAAAAAACATATAGGCACCGTTTACAATTCAAATATTATAAGGTATTTGCCTAGGCATTAAAGGCATTTTACTGAATGATCATTATTTATGTGCTCATTGATCTGAGCATCAAAAAGAATTGACTCGTCATTTGAATGTTTTTAGTCCAATGCTTTTCCTCTCGTATTCCGTCTACCTTGAAAGATTCATAACCACAGTATCAATACGGCAAGGACAATTTATCATCCATATTCTACAAGGACACCACACTCTTTTATCCTAACCCAAAAACTTCAACCGGGAAACAGATAACTAGTGTTACCTCCAGACTTTGAGACTTTACTTTTGGTTTTTATTGTGGGGGTGGGAATTACTATTGTATTCATTGATCAAAACTTCCCCAAGAAAATGTTATACATTCTTTAATTTAATCAGCTTTCTTTGTTCTCAAACAGCCGGACATAAATATTACACGGTGTGTAATATCACCAACAGTGGTGCTTACCAGTTTGTCATGTTTTCCTGAATGCTGCCCGTCTACCCGTTCATCAAACAAATAATCCAACCTGATCTCAAAATTTTGCTATTTTACGAGCTGCCAATTTCGTATGATATTATGAGATGAATTTTAGACGTAAGCATATTTTACGTCAGCATGAAGGTCCACCCCTAAAAACACAATGAAAGCATATTTGAATGAAATCGTACAAATTTATACGAATTGTCCACCAATTCTCTAAAACCAAAGTTAAGAATTGAAGTGGGATTGTGTTGGATATAAATAACACGCTGATGCAATATCGTGTAATACGAACACCAAATCTACAGGGAGCTGGAGGGTTCATGGGAGTTTGCCCAACCAATCCACATGTGTTTTGTGGATTTGGAGACGGCATTCGACTGTGTCCCTCGCGGCATCCTGTGGAGGGTGCTTCGGGAGTATGGGGTCCGGGGTCCTTTGCTAAGGGCTGTCAGGTCCCTGTACGACCGAAGCAGGAGCTTGGTTCGCAGTGCCGGCAGTAAATCGGACTTGTTCCCAGTGCATGTCGGACTCCGGCAAGGCTGCCCTTTGTCACCGGTTCTGTTTGTAATTTTTATGGACAGAATTTCTAGGCGCAGCCAGGGGCCGGAGGGTGTCAGGTTTGGGGACCACACGATCTCATCTCTGCTCTTTGCGGATGATGTTGTCGTGTTGGCCCCTTCAAACCAGGACCTTCAGCATGCACTGGGACGGTTTACAGCCGAGTGCGAAGCGGCTGGAATGAAAATCAGTACTTCCAAATCCGAGGCCATGGTCCTCAGTCGGAAAAGGGTGGCTTGCCCACTTCTGGTTGGTGGAGAGTTCCTGCCTCAAGTGGAGGAGTTTAAGTATCTTGGGGTCTTGTTCACGAGTGAGGGAAGGATGGAACGGGAGATTGACAGACGGATCGGTGCAGCTTCTGCAGTAATGCGGTCGATGTACCGGTCTGTCGTGGTGAAGAAAGAGCGGAGCTGCAAGGCGAAGATCTTGATTTACCGGTCAATCTATGTTCCTACTCTCACCTATGGTCATGAGCTTTGGGTCATGACCGAAAGAACAAGATCCCGGATACAGGCGGCCGAAATGAGCTTCCTCCGCAGGGTGGCTGGGCGATCCCTTAGAGATGAGGGTGAGAAGCTTTTGCGTTCATGCGATACGCCTATTTTTGCGTGCATATGATACGCCAACTTTTGCATTTGTGTATGTCTTATTAATATGTCCCCTTACCCAAACCCTAGACCTAATGTTAGCGTGCATGCATATTATAACTTCAACCCAAACCCTAAACTAACAGCATTATTTAAATTATTTCGACTAGATGGTGCACGCAAACGAAATTTGGCGTATTATATGCACGCAAAAATAGGCATATTTTTTGCACGCAAAATTTAACTTTGGCCTTCGTATTACACGGTATTGCATCAGCGTGTTATTTATACGCAATTGATGAGAACGGGTTGATCTGCCACTGGTTGAGCAAGTAATGCTGTGCCAGGTTGAGTGTTTTCACTCACAAATGCAAGAAGATATTTGTTAAACCCTACAGTGGAAAAATTCCATTAATCTCATAGTGTACTTTTCATATTATGCATGGATAAGGTAAAGTATTTCAAAACTGCAAAATGTAACACATCAGATTTAATGATGTGCATGAAATCTATCGAATAAATTACATACTGGCTTGTCCTTATGGTCATTCGAGTGTAAATGTCATATTTGTGTTTCAGATGGTGCGAAAACCATGTGAAGGTGTAAAATGACAACATCACTTAAGGCAGAATTATGAGAGAGGTCAACAGAGGGTCATATTTGAATGTGAACTATTAAGTTCTTAAAGTCTGATCTGTTGACAGCAAGGTTCTTTTTGTTCTCTTTTGAAACAACCATCTAAGATCATTTTTATGAAATCAACTTTAAAGATCTGCTTTTAACACATGCAACTACTGTAAATTGTGGTCATTGAATGGTTACAGTGAAAGTCAAAGGTCTCCTCCTAAAATTTCTAGCATGAAGGAAGGACAAAGACAAAGTGGAGGCAGACTATTTTTCATTTGCCGACTGATTTGGTGTTTAATTGATGCATCGGACATCCAATGTCCAAGATGCTGCCCGTGTCCACTAAGAAGGCCGAGTTCAGTTCACGCAGTCAGACAAATGATGACAGATTAAGGCCTTGCCCTTGCATGGAGCGCTCCGCTCAAATACATCATTACCGAGACAAACCTCATTTGTTTTTTTCTGCAGTCAAAACAGATGCTTTAGAGTTAACATCTGAACTTATTGCAAAGATCCATGGTTGATTTTCCAGCCTTGTTAGGCATTGACTTTTCCCTCCATGTGTTCGTTTGTTTCGAAACTTCCTTCAAGGACATTGACTCGCACAAGTTTATGCGTCGGCCAGTACAGGGCGACAGCGCGCCTGGGTTTCCAAAGGGGTAAAGGGTACAGGCATAATGTCTCTTAAAGGAGTCTCTCGCTAGCTGTCTGGCAATCTACACGTTGCCCAAAATTGGTAGACTCTGGCCAAATTTGTCTGCCATTGCACCTGGTCCTCGATAGGCACAATTTGGCTACCTTTTGTGCCCATGCGGTGTGACATATTGCCCTCAAGCACTGACCATCTGACCAGGGAAGGAACTTTTCACACTAGGCTAATTATAGAAAGGTTTTGTAAAGCATGATTTTATTGCACTAACACCCTGCTGTGGGACATGATCGGTGAAAGACAATTGAGAGGTGAACACAGCTAGTCGACTTAAAACTATTGCCTCAAGGTACAAACAGCTTTTTGAGCAAAATCACCCCTGTCATGAAACCCTGTAGCATAAATGCTATAGGGTTGTAAGCATATATTTTTACGTTTACTTTACTTTGTAGCACATTTAAAAAAAAATGTTTGCGATTACAGTGGTTCACGTACAAATGTGTTCGAATTGAAAGATTTAGCTTGCTAAAGTAGCATGCTACATCTCCATTTGTTAAACCAGCGACTTGCCAATATCAACACAAAGACATGCACTTTAATGTTGGGAAACAGACCAATAAAGACAAAGCACTTGCAATGTTTCTACTCGTATTGATCCTGGAAGCAAAGGGCTTAAGGTTACGGCTCCGTCTAAGCTCAAGCCAGGCATGAAACGGTCCCTTGATACGGCTACCATCTGAAACCAAGGTCTTAGCTGCTGTTGGTTTCTCCAGGTTGTACGGATCTGTCCTTGAACTCCGCTGGAGGGGAGAAGACTAATTTTCTCTTGAAAAAGTTGCGAGGAAAAAAGCATCCTCCAGTGATTCTCCAGAGCGAGTTTTTGAGGTGATTTAAAAGACGGCAAAGGTACAAAGAGGGGTTGAAGCGGACTGTGAGCGAGTTTGTTTTGTCTCTCGCTTCGATGCGTACCCCGGCTAACTGCGGAGCAACACATTTCCATTATTCAACCTCATTACCGCACACCAATAAATAAAAACACGCCACTAAAAATAAAAACGACTTGAGAATTAATTCAACTTTGACACAACTAACAGAAACAGATGTGTCCTATTTAGGCTAATATCAACTTTATCTTGCATGCGAGCTGGTAGGACTAGTGATTGACGACACGTGTTAAACAACTCAATACTCTTCTGTTATTGTGTTGCATGGAAATATCTCTTATTTCTTTATTCAGACATCAATGATTGAATAGAGTGATAACACGGAAGGTGTGCTGGACTTTTTTGATTCTGCCCAATATCCTTTCTGGTTTTCAAACAACACATAGTGTATTGCTTCTCTCTTGTGTCTGGAGAACAATCAGCAGTTCTGTGTATATGAAGTCATTCTATTATGAAGAATCTCACAGCTCATTTGAATAGTGGCATCATTTACACTTGGTTAACATGTTTTGAGATACATTTTTTTGATTGGACGAGAGATAGATGGGGAAAGGAATAAGCAATTGGATCCAAATGGACTTTATAAAACTCAATGTTATTGCTCTTTCAAAGCTCTGAGGAAGATTTGATGGAATTCTTAGTTGTGTTTTAGGTATAAATTTAGTCTTTCCTTCCTCAAATTGTTTAAGGGGAATAAAATATAATATAAGATTAGAAAACTGAGACAAATAAATACAGTATGGAGGTGTAAATACATTTAGATTGTATAAAGGCAAAAAAATTTTTGAGTTTATATTGATATCTTCAATAATATTGAGTCTATATGGCAGACTTGTCAGATCTGAGCTCAGTTTGTGACATTGTTGTGGTCTTTTCTAAAACCACTGTAGCAGTTCGCATAACAGTCTGCCTAGATGACATCTCAGCTTGGATGAAAGACCATGACCTCCAGCTGAACCCTGCCAAGACAGAACTACTCGTGTTTCCGGCACACCCCACGGTGCAACACGTCTCACCATCCAACTTGGCAATTCCACAATCACTCCCTCCGAATCAGCCAGGAACCTCGGAGTCATATTTGATGAACAGCTGTCATTCAATGATCACATTGCAAAGACAACGCGATCATGCCAATATGCCTTATTTAACATTCGAAAGGTTAGACCCTATCTCACTGAAGACATGCGGCACAACTCCTTGTCCAGGCCCTGGTGATCTCAAGGTTGGACTACTGCAATGCTCTCCTTGCTGGTCTTCCTGCAAAGGCTATCAAACCACTTCAGCTGGTTCAAAACGCAGCAGCACGCCTCGTCTTCCAACAGCCCAAAAGGGCTCAAGTGACACCGCTTTTCATCTCTCTCCATTGGCTACCGGTAGAAGCCTGTTTCAGATTCAAGTTACTGATGTTTGCATACAGGACTATCACTTGATCTGCTCCGGCATACTTTCACACCCTCCTACACCTCATCAAGAACCCTGCGTTCAGCAAACCAGCAGGGCCTTGTAATGCTTTCTCACAAGGGCAGTAAATCGCTTTCCTGCTCATATCCTTCACAACTCCTTTCTGATGGAACATTCTTCCTAACTCAATCAGGTCAACCACATCTCTCACAACCTTCAAAAAACTACTTAAATAAAAACTAACCCTCCCTCTTCTCTCAACAGGTATTGGTCTAGCTTTTGTTGAAACTAGTAACTTTGTATTAGCACCTAATGTACTATTGCTCTTTGTATGACATATCGCTTATTGCTCCCGAACTCCTTGTAAGTTGCTTTGGATAAAAGCGTTGCTAAATGACTAAATGTAATTGTAAACTCAAATGGAGCTATGTGAGATTTTTATCTTTTGCCTTTTTTTGGAAAAACATCTAAAATGCAGGAGCAGAAGTTTCCATTTGCTGTTCATTTATCACCTTGATGTCTATGGAAAAATAACTGAACATTTGCACAATGCTTATCTTATACTATTATAATAAAAAATATATAATCATCAAATAATGTTAACTGTAAAAAAATCCCCCCCAAAATTTTATATTCTGTAGAAGGGGTGCCAGAATTCTTTTGTATAGCCTCTTTGTAAAGTAATGTTTTTCTTGTTATTATATGCCCAATTTATAACTTTGTAATTCAACATTTCTACCATATTTCTAAAATCCAGTAAAATAAACAGTTAATTTAAAAAGACTGGAATAGTTAAGTAAGGTTTGTTTTCTTAATTTATTTGGGAAATACAACATTTCTTTATTGCGTTTGGCATAGAAAGCGAGAGGGCCTTGTGATGCCACATTCAAGTTGTTTCAGGGATGATTATAGAAAAGATTATGAAACCAATGTCAGCCTTTGTTTGTTTGTCTGGTATGACCAGAAAAATGCATTTAGAAACAAAATCAAATCACTTTCACATCATGTCGAACTGTGACATGAATGCTTTGTTCGCCCTCTAAGAGAACTGTCTCTCAGCAGCGGACAAACTAAATAAAAGACACAGGAGATGTAAAAGGCATGTGACAGCACTTTCTATGACAATTACTTTTAGGTCAGAGCAGTTAACCCGGCAAAATTATCCACGGCCAACTCCTCAGTCAGTCTTCAAAAGAAACCAGCGAACATAAAGAGTTTTTCTTTTGCCCCTGGCCTTTGCCAACCACCATTACAGAAAGAAAGAAGGTGCTAAGTGTGTAACAGAGGAGGGCAGGTGGAAACTAATTCATGCCTGAGGGCGCACAACACCATCATTTCTCCTCGCCTGTTTGCTTGGTTTTTGACAGAGCTGGCCGTGCTGTGGTGAAACAGATCAATTTATGTGTTTCACAGCGAGTGGGAATGCTGTTTGGTTAAGTGGACAGTCGTAATTGAAAAGAAACGTAAAACGAAACAGTTTAAACTTAAACAAAAGTCTCCATCTTCTCTGATTTTTTATATGTAAGAATGAGGCTCAAACTATCTCGGTTGTGTTTCCCATTGGGCTTCAGATGAGATCTTAACCATCTCCCAAACTGTGCTTACTGTCAAAGACCCCAAATATCGGAATTACTTTTAAACTGTTTTTATACCCCTGTAAACCCGAAAAAATTAAGATAACTTAATTTTTGCTCTCTGTTTAGATTTAACTTTGCATTTCTTTTGTCATCTTGCTGACAAAGATTAGCCGTGTGCACGATATCATGACAGACAAAAAATTACCACAGAGACAGAGATCGTGCATAAAATTACTAACTTTGATAGTTTGTCATTCGTGTATTGATACTAAATATACATCATAAAAAATAAATAGTTTCTATGGGGTAAACAACAAACATTTCACTCAATATTGCACTATTAGCATCACAAACTGTCAGAAAAACCCATATTCCCTGTTTGCATTTTGCGATGGTGATCACTTTTAAGTGGGGCTTTTGAATAATGCGTGTGTTTTTTGCCACCTCCGTCAGAACCTTCACATATTATGTTGATAGAGGCAAAACTGAGCTTTTGTGCTCCTGTTTTTTGTGTATTGACTGTGTGAAGCGGCGGGCTTTACAGAAAAAAACACTGTCTCCCGTCTGCAGCGAGAGAAAACACAAACTGTGCTGACTGGCTGATAGAATTCTATATTTCGAGGAGCTGAATCGATGTAATTAAAATTGGCCTCCGCTTTGTGGATCTTCTTCTCGTTTCAAAGTGGGAACCTCAGCAAACGTCTTGTTTTCCTCCAGCCTTCAAAATTGCATCAATTCTATCATCGCCGGCAGTCTGCTCGCGAACTTCGCGGCCCTCCATTCGTAAGACAAAACATCTGTTTAGGTCAGCAATATCACAACTGTGATGGGGTGATGATCAGTTTAAAGGGTTCTTTTGTGTTATTCAGATTGACTGTGTGTCAGGGGTTCGAGCAGGTGGATGAGTTTCCATGAAGTCTAATCCTAGGCCCTTTTGGATGATTTGCTTCTTTTGAAAGGAAAATAAGGTGATCATAGTTACGGCTAATCATCTGAATGTTCAAAAAAGGACAAAGAAATGGTTTGTTCATACTTTGAGTTTAAGATTTAAAATATTGTGCTTCTCAAGTGCTGTTTGTGTTTAAACGCTTTTATTGGCCTTATTATGGGATCAGATTAAAATTGTTTTATCTGTTACGTGATAAAACAGACCATTACCCCATTGGATCTGAGTCGTATCTGGGACCAGAATATCATAGGCTTTTTAGGCTTTAAGCAAATACCGAGCAAACTCCCTAGCAAACATAGTAACACCCTAGCGTTGTCGCAGTGGATTTTACACACATAATCGGGTCCCAAATAACAAATTCATTGTCCCTTTGCAATGAATTTTAGAAGGGTAGTGTCTTCCAATTTTTATACTGACCGGAAGTATATCGGTTACCCAGACGAGCGCAAATGACGTCAGTCACACGGCACAATGCGTTTGAATAGAAATACATTTAAAAGTACATTTAATGTAGTTTTCATATGTTTGCCCAAAATTTCTTTAGTCATCATCAGATTTAAGCGTTATCACTCTGCAGGAGAGTTTTACTCTTCTGATAGCCAAGACTCCCTTTCGCTAAGTAAGCGAAACTGCGACCATTGAGTGTGTGCAGTGTCCACAGTTCCACTTCATATTTTCGGTTGAAAAAGTGAATCATCAGGTAACATTAAGTGCACTTCTTTTTTGAGAATTGTCAATGTGAAAGCGCCACTCACACTATTTATACTACAGATAGTGCATATGTGCCCAATTTGGATCTTAAAATCACTCGTTCCTCATATGATGTAAAATTTTAGTTGGATCAACACTAGCTAAGTTACTTGAAATAACCCTTTTTATCAAGAACTATTACTCGCTGTATAGACTTTTGATTTGGCTGTATAGTTGTAAACACAACCTGGAGTGAATTTCCGGTCCCTGTTTACAGATTTACAATTCATTTTATATTTGATTTATATTCATATAAATGTATATGAATATTTTATTTATTATTAATTGTATTCATTTAAATTGAAACTACTCAACTTTGCGGAAGTCTAGTGGAAGTTAGATTTGGGGCACATGAGGTTTGTTTATGTTGTTGCCGCTGAAAGTAAAAGCTCTAACGGAGCTGTAGAACATGTTCTCGGAATCTGTTTTTGATTTTTATTAGTACTGTTGTCAATTGTTTTCTTCACATGTGTAAGTCTGAACAAAAGCGTTTGATAAATGTGTTATTGTCAATGTAAGATATATTTACATGACAAGCAACTTTAAGCTTAAAGGGATAGTTCACACAAAGATGACAATTCTGTTTTCCTTTACTCACCCTGAAGTTGATTCAAATCTGTATATATCGTTGTTCTGCTGAACACAAATAAAATGTTTACAAGAATGTTTTTTTAACTAAACAGTTGTGGGGGACTGTTATTATAGATAGGTAGGGTAGGTGTACTAACACATTAGTGTCTTGAATTTAAATGTTTTGTGGTGGTGCACCTGCAGATTTTTTCACTCATTTTAGGTATAAACACGTAAAAAACCCTCCATGTCAAAAGAAAATACACTAGAAATATCCAAATACCTAATGCAGAGGTGCTTGTGTATTTTTATTGCTTATTGTATTGTAAAAAATGTAAAGCTCTCTTAAGGCATCGGCCTGTCATTTTGTTTTAATTCAAGCTTTATTAAAGTCACACTATCCACTTTTTAGGATTCTGAGTCAAAGGCATTGATTGTTAAATATAGATACGTATATACAGTATATATAAATATATATTAGCTCATAAATTTCTCTCCGCAGACTTTCTGTACGGTCTACTCCAGCACTCCTCGAGTGTCTCTTCTTTGTCCCACGAACCGTCCCAGCA
Organism: Barbatula barbatula; assembly: GCF_947034865.1. Classification (NCBI taxonomy): domain Eukaryota; kingdom Metazoa; phylum Chordata; class Actinopteri; order Cypriniformes; family Nemacheilidae; genus Barbatula; species Barbatula barbatula. The sequence continues at coordinate 8,321,426 of NC_136788.1, forward strand.
CTGGGTTGATTTACGACTTGTGTGTTCTTTACATGTTGGACCGGGGCTCAGATCCCGTCAGCAGCACAGGCCGCATGTTCACTGTGTCAACTGTAAGTACTCTCTAGCAGCAGATGCTGGGATTCAATATAAAAAGCCTCTTCTTAGCGAAGCCCAATGCTTGTAATTAGCATCCGGGGCCGCGGTGAGAAGTGAGCGCCTGTCAATGCGGTCTGTTAAGTGGGTTCAAAGGGAGAGTGGGGTGTGAACGTTACCGCAGTTCGGGGCCTCCTGGTTCCTTGTGGCTTCTCGTCACGTCCGTTTGCCTTTTCAGTTTCATCACCCCGTATAATTATGATTCGACTTTTCGCTCGTCTTAGCCTCATAATCGGTCAATTACGGTGTAACACAATATTGATTTGTTCCAGGAGAGGCCATTATAGATGCGCACGCTGGAAATCAGCTATAAGCGCTCTAATATGATAAATGTTTTAATCCCAGGTTTTGTTAATGTGCCGTCTCGAGCTGCTATACACCACCAAATAAATGGTAAAATTAAACTAGTTTGGCTTTTAGACATATGAGCTCCTGGACCGGCTTTCTCTAGGCATTTCTGCTTTGATGTTGAAAAGCCTCCTCTGTGTATTATTGTGCAGTGTGAAATTCATCACATTTAACACAAGACTGATAAATCATCACATTTGCTTTGGGATAACAGCCATTAGATAAACGTGCCATCGAAAGCAATCACTCTGCATAAACAGAAAAACGACGGGGTTCCGTTTTTCATAGATAAGAGGTTTTAGTATCTGGATGTTTCTTGAGCTGTGGATTCATTTAGACATGTAGCTTAGGTAGAGCATGGCACTGGCAACAGCAAGCTACGTTCAGACCGGCCAGCAACTGCGTCGCTGTTTGTCGCCAGTCTCTTGCTACGAGGTCGTAAGAAGGCGTTCCTAGCTTTGGTTTCTCTAGTAACATCCGTCAGAGCTTAGTTTCAGCGGTACTCCTATTGAAAGTCGCTCATCATTTGCATAAAGTTGAGCAAATCTCAACTTTGTCGAGTCGCTAGACACACCCACTTTTTCGCTGCCAATGGTCACTGTTGCTCGTGTCGCTGGAGGTCTGAACAGGGCTTTAGGCACATTGCGAAGCAGAACACAGCTATTGACCAATCAGAATCAAGGACTGGAAGTAACCTTAAAATCATGTAATATTTACTTAGTTTTATCTATGGTTACGTTTATAGTGTTTTTTATTTTGTTATTTATTTAATAAAAATAATATGTTTACACTTTTATCTTGTTTTTTCTGTTACATGCATTGCAATTCACATGACGAATGTTTATTGCTGTGGCTGTTGTCTCTTTACAAGTAAATGCATTTTAATAAACTATTTGTACCAAAATAGTTTACATGGACTCCACAACTAAGGGAAAGCTATAATTTCTGTAAAATTATATGCAAATACTGTTTATGGTTATTTTGCTCTGTTTTCATAGTATTTCAAAATAGTGGTGGGTTTCTTAGTTTAAAGGAAGCTTAGTCAAGATAAATTGCTTTAGAAAAAATACGTATAGAACTACATCCCTTATGGCCAACCATCTCCACGTCGATAATTCGGAATCTCATTGGTACATGTTCAAATTCTAACTTGACCTATCTTGAAATAAGGATATATATACAGTAAATAGCAATATATAAATAAACAAACATTAATTGTATCCTCTCACAAATGTTTCGCGTTAGAAGCTTAGGAAGTTATTCAATGGCTTTACGAAGCTAGGAAGAACCAGGAAATGATTTAACATAACACTTATTGTGTTTGCTGAAGAAAGGAAGTCACATACATCCATATTGGCAATAGTTCAACTTCTTCTTTAGAAACTACGGTAAACAGTAAAAAATATACTTTAAAGGTCTCTATTAAAGACATTTGAAAAGAAGCAAACTGTGATGAAGGCACCATCAGTTTGTTCCATTTTATTACAATCAACCCCATCAGACTTCATTCATGTTGACCCCATGCAGTGAGCCGTCACAGTGATAACCCACAATATATATGTGCATTTCATGCGGTGGCTTCTAACACATGCATTGTTTCACAGGAACAAACACAGAATGTGAGCATGTGGCCACGTGTCAGAAGCCCTTCTGCGCCCGTGCCTGGGCCACGTCCGTTGCTCGTGTGGGGGCGATAAGCTCCATACGGAGGGCGGTGTGCCTGGGGCCCTGGGGCCATGAAGTCTCAGGTCAGCAGATGGGCTTGTGATTATTATTTCCAGGCCTCTGTCTTACCTGACCACTTCCCCCCGCGCTTACCCAACAGCTGCTTTGCCGGCTTCTCTGCAATGCTCCACGGACGACCATTTTTCTTCTTGTTCTTTGCTTTGTACATATATAAATCTTTACTGTGACCCTGCTCCTGGCTCCATCCACCTGTGTCTTACCTCAGGCTATGTCTTCCACTGAGGATTCTGCTTTGTCTTTAGCTGTTTCTTCTAGTTCTCCTCTAAATCTCAGCTGATAACTGAGCAGGAAGAAAGTAAACTCTTGTTTTTGTTGCCCCAAACAGGCGACAGTGTGATTTTCTTTTTTTAGAATCCAGAGCAACAGCGTGCATAAAAAGCTTTCTGGCAAATGGCCAGATGAAGGATTCCTTTCTGAAGAGCAGACCCTTCAAAGCACAAATGATTTTTGCTGTCACTTCTGTATCGTGGTTGTAAATATTTAATACGAGAATAAGAGTTCTTCTTATGTTAGACGCACAAGAAGGATTGTCCAAGTACCACACAGCGGTCTTATATTGAATATTTCATAGTTTTTTTATGTTTTTTAAATATAGTTATTGGTGTTGTTTTGAAGAAAACATGCACTATGAGCTAGGTATTTGTAGACATTTTTGAGCAATATCTGTAAATGATAAAAAGTGGCCTTAAAATTAAAAGGAATAGTTTATCCAAAAAATTCAGCAAATTCTTTTAAATTACAATGTTGGTAACTGAACAATGGCAGTACGCATAAACTTCAATTGTATAAAAACAAAACCAATGCAACTCAATGGGTACCGTTGACAGTTTTTTGTGTGAACTATTCCTTTAAATGAAAAGTTCACACAAATAAGAAATTTCTCTCATAATTTGAGATGGTCCTTGCTGCAGAACACAACAGGGTGCGTGGTTGTATCCATATCCGACTCCTCCCACTTTATATACTTACTTTTTTACGTAATTTATTACGTATATAACCTGTGTTCGCTAATGTTTGCTCTTATCAATGTAATCATAATTTAGTGTACGCCTGTAAGTAATGATCACAGTTAAATATGTTAACCCAAATTCTTACCCTAATAAATTACGTTATCAAAAGTACCCAAACCCTTAATAAATGAAGAAAATTTCTGTCAAATGAATAACTTTAGTTACGACTTAATGCGGAATCTTCGGGCAACAACTCGAGTATGACGTGTCTTGTGGCAAAATTGCTGCAGAAATCCGTCAACCAATCAAGACGCAGTGGGAGGAGACTGGATCTAGTGTCGATCAATCACAATGTAGTGGGAGGAGACTGGATCTAGTGTCGATCAATCACAATGTAGTGGGAGGAGACTGGATCCAGTGTCGATCAATCACAATGCAGTGGGAGGAGACTGGATCCAGTGTCGATCAATCACAATGCAGTGGGAGGAGACTGGGTTTGGGACCAACCTTGCCCCTGGATCTTGCGTTCTGCAGTCAGGAGCTACTGCATAATTGACTCACCCTCCTGCTAATGAAGATGTTTACGACTTCAGACGTTTTTGATTTCATCAGTTGAGCACAAATTCATCATTTTAAATTAAAATGCAGATGTACGTCTTACGCAGTATAAAACATCTGTTAAATAGGGCAGACTAAAACTGCATTCATTTCCATATCATTTTATTTTTATTTTCACTGCATTGCGTGTTTTGTCGTGAATGAAAATATCTGTAATATAATCTGATCACACATTTTCCGTTATTGTTGTGTGGGTGAACATGGCAAAGCGCCAAAAACACATCCATCCATCATTAAAAAGCATTAAGCAATATGTGTTTGTGAGAGAAAACATTATGAGAAGAATTCATATATTTAAGTGGATCTGGGTGATGTGTTGATGCATACAGTAAGGAACAATATTTAATTTTTTACATGTTATTCTTCGATAGTCCATCTGTGTTATTCAGTGTTAGTTTCACATTGTACAGTGAATAAGTACATTGTACACCTGGAGGGGAGAAATACAAATAAATAAATGAATACTGTAAAATAAATAACATTGGGAAAAAGAATATGAAATAAGCAGAAAAAGTAGGTGTAATCTTAATAATATACTTTGTCATTGTCCGTTATAAAAGACATTGCAGGGCTCCATCATTTTATAATTCTGATTTCGGAAGTCGTAATGCACACAATATTGCAGTTTTTTACAGTGCATTCCTTTAAAAACTACTGTTGTGCTCATTACTGTAAAATTGTGTTTTTACAAATGAAACGTCAAATATATTTGGTTTGATTTTGCACTACACTGTGTTGTGATTCCAGTGACAAGTAATTTCTTTGTCATCATTGAATGCAAAGATGCACAATGTGACAAAATCACCCAGAAATACCTACTTGGTTTTAGTTACTGATGTTATTTTCTGTTAAACGACATTAGGGCACATAGCACTGAATTTATCCCAGAATATCCCTTTAAGGCCTGCATATTTCAAGCTGTTATTTTCAGTAATGTATGTTCGCTTAAAAGCGTTGTGCCGAAATAGAAACATCACTCTGTCCAACCTGTGGGCAGCATGGCAACGATTGTGAGCTGCATGTTGACTTATTAAGCACATTCTCCAGCTTTCTGTCTATTCTTCTCCACACAGGACTATGAGAGGCAGACTGTAGTTTTTTGGATGAATACCCTCTTTATGTGCACCAATTTATCACGCCACGGGGAAAAATGCTCTACATCTACATGAGCACCTGGTGTCCAGACCCTTTCAACACAAAAAGAAGAGAGAGAGCGAGTCAGAGAGAGAGTAAGATTTTGCTCTCATGCATGGATTTTGTGTTGGCTACATCTCTTCTTCTCTGCGAGTTCCCAAACGTCTTTGTTTGCCAGCTCTAATTATAAGCTCTTTGACAAAACCGTCAATGAAATGTTTTACAGTATAAATGATACGTAAAGGGGACATAAACAATTTAAAGGTGGAAACGCGGCAAAGAAAGATCAGAAAAGTTTGTCTTGAGCGCTGTTAAACTTTAATCGCATCTCCATAGCAACATGCACCGCAGGCTCATATTTGTGAACGGCTGGTGGAAGCTCATGCCTTTTGTCTTTTCATGAAAAACTAAAAATACACAACACATATGTCCTGATCAAAAGTGTTTATGTGCTCGGCCAGTCGTGTTGGGACCTTTTAAAGAAATGGAATTTAGGGTGTTGAGAAACACAACAAACTTGCAGGAAATATTTAACCGTACCAAAAAGAGAATATCTACTTCTCAAACCCTAGACATGTCAACTAAATGTTTTGAAGATGCGAACAAGACTGTTAAAATATAATGGGTGAGGTTGAAGGAGAGATATAGGGATGTTATTTATTGATAGGGTAATAACTGTGCGTTGGCAGCTTTGAAATGCACAACGTTAGAAATCGCTGCTGGTGGTCTGCCAAGTTGTTGAGACATTTTGAAGATACGCCACACAGAGTTTTTGTCTACGGAATAGCCAGTCGATGAATTGTGGTTTAAATCACTTCCTTATTTGTTTCATGTGAGAGACCGGAAGGTTGCCGCTCAATCAAGAAACCCATTGATTTGCAGGTGACCAGGGCTTGATAGGACTTAAAAATGGCCCTGGACTTCTTATCCAAGAGCTGCCCTCCATCTGTACCGTCCGCCCGTTATTGCGTTCCGACCCGATCGCGCTTGTGTCTTCAGTTCCGGCGGGAAAAGTCCCGATATGCCAGTCCGCCCCTGAAGGTTACCTGTACATACATGAAGAAACATATCAGTGGCAAAACAAAAAGTTTTGAATTATAAGGTGAATATTAGATTTTTTTAAGATGCAATGTGTTGTGCTTTCTTCAGAGGTCAAGCTTTCAATCACAAGAGACTTTTGATTCTAGTAAGTTCAGCCAGCTATGACATTCCAGGCAACATGGCACCCAAACAGTTTATTCATTATGGAGTTTTTTGTTTTGGTAAGACATGAAAGGTTAATGGAGTGCATGAAGTGTGGTCAGACAATTAAACAACATAAATCAACAACAGCGAGGGACCGTAGTGAGAAATGGTGGAAGAAAACAGCAAAAACAGATGGCAGATTTTCTTTCGAAGAAGCAGTTTGCTAAAGAGCAAATATTTTTGTTAAGCTGTGATAAATCAGATGCATTTTAAGGCGGGGCTTAACGAAAGGTCTGTTTACTCCAATCGATACCATCATGCAATTTAGTTTTCTGCCATCCAATTGGCCGGTTCTCACCGTCTGTGTCAGGGGTGTCTTGCACATCGCCCTCCCTCCGATTTGCACGCTGGAGAAAAATGGAAATGAATTATGGAAAATTTGATTGGAAACATGTACAGTGTCCATGTTTCATTTAGCCTGGCCGAATCCCCGAGCAGTGCCACAGCACTGCGAGAAACCAAGCAGGAAATATCACTCGAGTAGTCTGAACACCTGCAGGCCCTTTCTATCCCACTCAGTGAGGCTGCGATTTATCTGCAGAGCGTTCTGGTGTCCGCCTGATGCATGCGCTCCAGCAGGTGTATTTTTTTTGCCGATGTTAGGGTCTTTTTATGCTGATCTCAGAATAGAGTTTGGAAATCTTACCATCAGGTGTCTAATCAGATGGAGGGGTTTCAGATCTGGACCCCTGCCTGGTGCCCCCAGTCTTCAAACGCAGCCAGTACTTCATAACCATCGATTTCATTCGTTTGCCCTGTAACGTGTAGTTTGTCTTCTGGTACTTTAACCAGAGTGCGTTTGAAGTACGCTAAACAACTTATCTGAGAAAGTATGCTATATATCAATCAGATTTATTTCCAATTCTCTTTCAATCCTAGAATAATTTTTCATGTGAGCTAATGATGTAAATATGGGCGAAACGGGTTGCGTCCCCGAAAAATATCTCCTGCCCAGTCTAATTATTGATGATCATTTTTCAGCTGAAGGTTTGTTTTAATTTTTGAATGAACGGTTTACACTAAAATGAAAAATCTGTCATTATTTACACACCCACATTTCCATTTTTCTATTCAGAGAGTGCTTGCTGCTCTTCTATAAGACATCTTCTGTGAATGGAGACTACGGTTTTCAAGCTTTGACAAAAGTACACTGTGAAATAGACCACTTTTAAGACTTTTTATGGTGGTCCCTTGTAAAGGGACAATTCACCCGAAAATTCTGTCAGCATTCACTCACCCTCAGATTGTTTCAAACACATAGTAAGATATTTGGAAGAATTTTAGCAATTTTCGCGTCTGTGACATCATTCACCATAGTGGAAAAAAAACATTTTATTTGTTTTAGGGTTCTGTTAAACACACAAGTGTCACGAACGTGGTAGTGGAAGAACCCAAGCGCAGGCAGCAGGGATGAAGGGGTTAACAAATAGACTTTAATAATCAAACAGGAACAAAACAAACACCCTCGATGGGGAAAACACTATTAAACAAGAAACCAACTGAAAACTAAACAAGACTAGCAAACACTCAATAGAATTATTAGGAAACATGACCACTCCAACAGGGCAGGATACATGAATACGTACATGCAAGGGATCATGTACAACCAACGAGCACAAGACAATAGACAAGAGGGTATTATATAGGGAGACTAACAAAGGGGATAACGATGGGCAGGTTTGGGTAATGCGACACAGGAGGAGAGCTATACTAGAAACGAGAGGGGCAGGGCCAAATGACGAGACAGGAGAGAACGCATATTATGTCCTGATTGACCATAATATGTTCCTCTCCACATAAAACACGTGGGTCTGTCATGATTCTGCCCCTAGACCAGAAAATCAAGACAAGAGCAGGCAGAATCATGACAACAAGAAAATCTTTAGAAGAATGTGGGAAAGCAAACATTTCAGGGGCATTGACTACAATTGTAATATGATTGTGTTTTGCTGAGTTTTTAGAGGCCTGTTGTATGTGTCACTTGGTTTAGTTATTTTCTTCGATTATGTTTCTGTGATGAGAATCAGTTGTGGCAGTTATTGAAAAGTAGACATAAGCTCAGTATCTTCATTTGTTTCTTCTTTATGCAATCTTAATACTGGATGACTTAAAGAAACAGGATCTGGTTTGATATTTTATTAAAAAGCCATTAATTTTAAGACATACTGTACGATTCTGAAGATATTTTTAGGATACATACACAACACTCACTGCAAACCGGAGATGTCAGTGAATTTTTCAGACGTTCTCCATTGATATGCAGTGGCATTATCTAAAGAGAGCTGTTCATGCAAGGAATCCCAAAAATATCAAGTTTTACAAGTAGGAATCATCTGAAATGTATATGCAAGTCTGATAAGCTGCTACAGAGAAAGTTTGAAAGTTCTTCCTGTCAAAGGAAATCTTCAGATTAATTGAAGGCGATTTCCGAATTACGCTTGTTTCGGCCGAGTACCAAAACAACCTTGAAGATGAACCCCAAAGCTGAAAACCAAACTTGAGTGGGTAATTCCCAAAGAGCGAGCAGCAGTGAGGCCATTTTCGGCCATTGTTGTTCACAATTTTGCTGCATCCACTCACAAAAATAAGTTTTGAAACATTTATGGTTGGATATTTACAAAATATTCTTTATTTAATATCCTAATGATTTAAAAAGAAAAATTTATCATTTTGACCCATACAATGTTTGTTGGCTATTGCCACAAGTATTCCTGTGCAACTTATGACTAGTTTTCTGGGTTATATGTTATGTAATTCAGACTGTCTTTGCATTCTAATTCTAAAAGAGTTGGATAAATGTTAGTAGTAATGTTAAGTAGGATTAACGTTAACGTTTGCCCTGGAGAGGAAACAGTTGAACTACCATTAACTGAGTTTTTCTTAGCGTGCCAATAGTGAAACCCATCACAAATATGGACAGTGAGCGTTCAGCCCACATTTCCTCATAAACCCAGGGGTCTGTAATGGCCCTTGCATAACCAGAGAAACTAAAGAAAACAACGTATGAGTCAAAGGTGTGTGTACGTTGGAACGTGAGGTTAATGGTAGCCTGTGGAACAGGGATGTCAGGGTTAAAATGGCATCATTTCATGAAATGTCTCCAAACAACACCCCTGCAGAATGGTGGAATGGAGCGGCCCATCTGTAAAAAGACAAATGTCCATTTAAATCATGTCATCACTTCTGAACCCGGCTGTAAATATTGAGTGAGGAAAGCGCCGACAGACGTTAAGGCAATAAACTCATGTGATTTTAGAAAACAAGAGTTGCTAGTCACTGATGGTTTTGTCATGGCAGGTATTTGTAGCCACTTCTTTCTCATTACCTGCGCTGTGCCAGAAGCCAGGTGTTAAATTGATTAGAACTGTATTTTTGCAGACAAGGGCCTGTGTTCGTTCAAAGCTGAGTTATGATTTCACACAGATGTAATGTTCAAGTGATGATTTAATTTTATACAGACGTTATGCCTTCGGAAAGACACGGCGGCCGTAAAACGATTGTCACCATTGCACAATGTGATTGAAACGTAATGTGATTATACTGCGACGCGCTACTGCTGCTGAGATGCAATTTCATTTGTGAAAAGAACAGAGAATGCCAAGATTATTTTCATCACTGTAGTGAGGAACAAAATGTGTAGTCTCAAGAAAACGGCAGCAGTATTCCTATTGCGAGTCTTTGGATAAAAACAACGTAAAACTTGTGTCGCAACTCTTTCTACAAGATGCTTTAAATCATCGTCTGTGTGGAGGAGAGTTGTGCTATTACTTTGCTAAGCAATAAAATGTGGGGTTTTGTTTGATTTACTATAAAACATAAAAAAACTCATTACATTGGGGTTGCCAAATATGCAGTTTTACCACAGATTTGGGCTACTTTTAAACTGTTGCTGCAGGTTATTTATTTATCAAGCATGTTAAAGGTAGGAGGATTTCTTTCATCATCTGTCATTTTTAGGTTTTATATACAGTAAATTATTTTTGTAATTGTGTTTATGCTGTCTACAATACAGTAGATGTCATTACGAAATTGTGTTTAATTTTCTTAGTTAAGTATACCTTCTGTAAGTCATACTTTCGTAACTTACTTTTCGTTACCTTACCTTACTTTTTTTTAGCTATACCTCCTCACTGTTGACGCTTCATTCTACATCACAGTTTAATTTCACATATAAAATTTCACAAAATAATTTAATATAAAAAAAATTTATATTCCATTTATATTTTTTACTTTAACATAGTTAAAATTTTACAAATAAAATACTCATGGTTGTTAGCTTCTTTAATTATAGCCTATTATCTCAAGGCACATCAGCTGGCAAACCATTTTACAGGAAAGGGTTAGGAGTCTATAAGTCTAGAATGAATGTTGTGTGGAGTTAGGTCAAACTATGGCAGCGAGACAGCGTCGGCGCCGTCCGCGGAGCCAGTTAGTGTATGTGCACTATTTCATGAGAGTACATTTTAGTCCCCTGGCTACCATGTCAGAAGAGGTGATTCTACCAACATTTTGCCTGCCACGGGAGCAAATTCTGCAGCTCTTACATCTTGTTGGCCCAACTTTGTCAAGACAAACTCAACAAAGCTACCCCCTCAGCCACGGAATTCAGCTGCTGGCGGCTCTTTTGCCGTGGGGAGTTTGCTGCAGGTGGTTAGGGATGGATATGGGCTGAGTAAGTCCTCAGTGAAGGCTAGTGAAGGTGCGGACAGGTGTGGTGATGCCGGTGCTGGAGAAGCAATGTCGCTGCTGGCAGGGGAAGAGGGTGTGTTGTTGCGAGGGGGTTACAATGGCATGTATCCACACCTGCTCTCAGATCAATCCCCCTTAAGATACCCTGTGAGGCCTCAGAGGATTGCCAGGGCATTTTCCTCGTCGGGGCTCAGTGCAGGCACAGGGTCCTCCACCTGTTCTTTTCCCATTTTTTACGAACAACGTCCCACTGTCTCGGTTATGCTTTCCCAGATTTCTTTTTTGTGTTTATTGACACTGTTGTCCTACCTCATCCAGCAGTATGGCCATTTCGTCAGAAGTAACACCGGGGACTCTCTTCTTGCAGACTTTTCTCCCCACCCTAGTGGTTGTTGGTACTTGCATGTTTGCGCTTTAAGTCATCAAATCACACAAATGAGTGATTTACGCCAATAATTTGATACGGCTGGTGGGTAATCAAAACAGATTGTGGAGAACATTTACACACAAATGCAAATTATACAGCCATCAGCCAGTTAATGTAGCTACTTCAGGCAAAAAATGTATGACTGCGAGTCTGCTCGATATCAACCTATTCAGGACAACAGCCATGGACAGCACCTGCTAACGTTGCACGTGCGAAGGTTTACCCAAAGCAAAATCCTAAACTATAGTTCGCGGAACACACGTAGAAAAGGTATAACGGCAGTTAAGGTGTACCTTTAGAGTCTTCGTTGGGTGCTAATGGACAATGTTATCGGGAAACGCCCTGAACACCTTAGCAACTATATAGCAACACCATGGCAACCACCCACAAGACTTAAGCATCATTGTATTGAGTTTTGTACTGAAAAGCACAACAAAAATGTAAAAAAGTTGTAATTGGTTTGTATATGTAAGATTTCTGTTAAAGAACAATCTGTTTGAAATTAACTATGAAAGCGTTCACACAAACTCACTTAACAGTAAAAGATTATATGTACTTTCAAGGCACAAAGAATAAATGCTTGGTCAGCCATCCTTTCATAACACGCCCCTTCGTTTGAAGAAACACACGGTAGAGACTAACTTCTAGCCGAGCAGAAGGCAGGCCTTCGGCCATACAGCCTGCTCCTCACCCACGGGCGGTGACTACAGCATTCGCGCCTCAAGCCCTGGTCGCCATCCGCTTTCACTCTCTCTCCGTCCGTCACACGTGCCCGCTGTAGAAACCTGGCAAGCGGCAGCGTGCCTCGCAGAGGAAGATTTATACCTGGTGCTTGACCCAGTTCTGTTTGCATCTATATTAGCGAGGACAGAGGGTTGGGTTTAGGGAGAGAGAAAGGTCACAGAGAGCCCAGGTACTCCACTGATGTATCAAGATGATGGAGCTGGCTAATTTAGTTAGCAACAGTTGTCTCCTCCGCTGCCACAGATGGTCTGCAGTCGCCTCCGCTCAAGGCGAAGGTTTAAAAAACGAACACTTGAACCGCGGAATCAAAGAATAGAGAGAATATGCCCTTTCAGATGTTTTTTTAATAACAGCTGTGCACACGCGCGTGTGTGTAAAAATGCTTTCTGTGGTTAGAAATCCAAACAAGCAATTCCTTGTACAAAGATCTATGACCTTTTGTGACAAAGTTGTGATGGCTTTTATTTTGACGAGAAGCATATCATCCATTTGGGTTTGATTGCAACTTAAAGTATTCACATCGATTCATATCCATTCAAAGTGTATCCATTGAAATACAGTATTCATTACAATGATAATTTAAGTGTCATTTATTTAGCATGAAAGCTGCAGTTGTAGCTTTTGCTTCTCTGTGTGAATTTGTGAAATTGACATAAAGTGACTTCCTTCATATGAAGTTGAAGTCAAAATGGCATTGCTCACAAAGTCCATCAAACAGATATAATATAAATCATTATGATAAGCTTACCATTGGGAATTGGGGTATGGAGAAAGTGCTCAATAACAATTTTTTGTTTTAACAAGTATTATGAATCACAGATTTACATATTTTGGTATCCCATCCTAACAACTTAAAATGAGACGACTATGATTTGTGATCTGACACTGGGGACGGGAATATGTGTTTAATGAACGATTTCAAAATTGTGTTTAGTGATACAGAAATGACGTAAACTTTAAGTAGTACAATTATATTGAGCAGAATGTACTAACACATTCAAACTATTCATATTTTGATCATCCATTTAGTCTCAATAAATAATCAGTTCATCACTCCAAAATAAGAGATCCAGAGAAAAATATTTTACAACAAAAGAAAATTCTCTGCATTAACCTTTGATCATTTTAACCATATACAGTAAGACTGTTTATAGATTAAGATTAACCGTGTAAATTATTTAAACTCATTTTGTTATTTTTCATTTCATTCTGTTTGAAATGTTACATTCCTTTGTTGGTTGAGAAGTCCGAAAAAGCACTGTAATACTCTCATAAAAAAACGATTTTCCGTCCACGTGACATTTTATTCTCATAATCATTTCATTTCTAATGTCCTCCTGCTGCATTTAAAAATCATCTGTAATAGTCAACTAAAGAGCAATGAAAATCACATTCTTGACTGAAAATAACGCTCGCCTTGAATAATAACGTTGACTAAAAAATATGTTTTGGCACAGACTCATTTACATGATAGAATAACCTTCCAGAGGGGAAGAAAGCAGCAAAAAAACAAGAGGATAATATATGCGCCGTGTTTGTGGTCATGCACTTCAGTTGTTTATTACCGAGAGAATTGCATTAAATCACCCCACAAGAGGAGTGTGTAGGGGGGGGGGGAACACAATGAAGCGGGCCTGTGAAAATAATGAACTCCTGTGGGGATAAGCACACCTCACTATAAAGCCCTAACCACAAATTAAGTGCTTGTTGCCATCATGCCTTTGTAGAACACGAGCGCATGTACAACCTGCGTGACTGTGTGCCACGATGTTGTCTTTTCCTCTTCTGAAGGAGAGACGGAGACGAGTGATGCTGTGGACCTTTCCCACGGCGGCTGGTGGCACGTCTTTTGATTCTTCTCTACATGTGTCTATATAAAGGGAATGGCAGTTCAAGGCTGCCTGGAGTTCTTGATGTTGGCATGACACTTGGTTGTAGTTTATGTCCTTTTGGTTGTTTTAACATAAGGAGACCAGCCTGTTGACGTCATTGAGTTGTCACATATGATATCAGCTTTGAGATGTGTGGAGCAATCAATTTAGATGTAAGCGAGGTGTTTTGACAAACAGCAACAATATGGAGTTGAAAAACGATGTGAAAAGCGCACGGATCATTTGATCTTGGAAGTATTTGATGAGACGTTTCTTCTGAAATCTCTGACATTTGATATTCACTTGGTGTCTTGGAGCTCTAGAGGAGACATGAGAGTGCTATAACTTTAATTTCATATACAAAATAAATCACATCTATTCACTCTCCAGGCGATCGCAATGAAATCAACAATCGAGATATCAAAGGGACCTTCGGGCTGAAACATTTATCTAGTAGTTGAACAATAGAGGCAGTTCAGTTCAGTTCAGAAACAACTTTTTCACCCTCGAAACCGGGGGTCCTGTCAGCAGGCTTCGATCAATACAGGAGAACATGAACTTGAGGGGACACTGAGGGGAAAACTCTGACCGCAGATGAAGATTAACCGCCCGTCTTCATCTCCACTAACTTCAGCTACCACCCCATCCATCGATCACCTGCGATCAGACAGTGTTTTTCTAGCCGGGCGACACAGGATGACATGTATTTTCCTCAATAGTCCTAGGTGTGCGTTTGGACCATAAATCATACGAGACAAGGCCCAGCTTGACCTCTAAATGGAGGATATATCGCAGTATTCAAATTTTCAACGTTGAGGGTCGCTTGTATCCTTGGGCGTTTTTGCTTGTCTTGGCTTGAGCTTTTAACCACGTCTAAGTAATCTCAAGGGTCGAATGGGAATAACAAATGATCGGCGGTGTGCACAATACGGTATGAGGAATCGGATTGACAATGAGGCTTTCTCTGGTGAACCCATTTTGGGCCTTTTGAATTTTTGGGGAAATAGGTATGTTGCAATATACAGGTATTAACAGTAATCGTGAAATCAAAACGACAATTGTCAATATCGTGTTTGTTTTGCACATTTTGTAATATTGTAAATAATTCAGCACCTGTTAAAAGATTAGAATCACAAAAGTTACAATCGCTGAAGCACGTCGCGATCATGCACCCCACCAGTCGAGATTCCCCCCAATCCATTTGCGTCTGTGTTAGCGTTTGTTTGATATTTGGTGTGAGATTTGTTTAGTTGGTGAGAGAGCCTGAAAGAGTGTTAGAGCTTGCAACCCTGAGCTTGTGATCTAGCAGACACCTGATGTTAGGCGCTCTAGTGATAGGGGAGGGGCCATGCATGCTTGGACGCTCCCTTGCGTCACCGTGCCCTGTTTTAGCCCCGCCCCAAAAATCCTGAACAGAAAATCGGTGAAAAACTGTTTGTTGGTTTAACTCCACAATTTAGTCTTTGTAATATGTTCCAGCAATACATTTCTAAAATCTATAATGTGTTTGAAAACAATTCTCATAATTCTCTTTACCTGGACTTTAGGTGTGACTTGTTTAACCAAAGAAGAATCACAAAATAAACTAAATGTATTTATTATAAACATTTAAATAGTTCCTACCGTGATTATGTCGTTACTGTGAATGCTTTTGGCTGCAAATTTTATATTGTGACAATATTATTTTATATTTAAAACACCTATAGTATAAAACACAAAAATCGCGAATAAGATCTCTGCAATATCTCAGTTATTTCACTGAGACATTAATAAGATTAAAAATAGTGCTTGAATCTCCTGTGTTTCAGATATTTCATCTGAGAAAAAATCCCAGAAATATTGTTAGGAATGTTTTAGGAAATTTGTTTTTGACAAATCGCCATTTCCAAAAGTCAATATTAGTAAAGATTTCAATATAAACTCCAACATTTCTGATCACATTAGCTGTACCCAAAATCTAAATGGTTTCCTATCAAATCTATATTAATTTAGCAATATGCAACATATTTTTATCGTATTTCAAGTGTTTTAGAAAAGGGTTTCAAATAAACACATGAGAACTGATGCTAAAACGAATCTCGAGAACTCCTAAAAAGTAACATCTGTTCTAAAAACAAATGCAAAGTTCTTAAATCCGGCAAATACCCAATTAAAGTGAATATAATCCAGCTTCTTGTCTGTCTAAAGTGAATTAGGCCTGAGCTATCTGGTAGTGTTTTTATTTAAGGTTTGCTATTAAACTCCCAAAAGCTATTGGTATAAACCAAGATCATAAGAACTACAATCAATGTCCTGAAATTGCCTGTGAATCCAGCATCTGTGATATATTCAGTCTGCACACAGTTTAAACATCTCCCCACCAGGCGTCTGCACATCATATAAATTCATGTGCTCTCCAGGTACACTGACTCTCTTCAGGCACACGCTATTTTCTTTTGTGTTAATTAGTCACTTGCTGTGCCTTAACAACCCGAGATCAGAGTCGACGGAGCCGTTCTCTCTGTTCTACCTCCTTTGATGATGGTTCAGAGAGCGGGCCTGGAACTCAGCAGCCCCCTCGTATGATGAAGCACCGCCCGGAGCTCGATCTTCTCCCAACAGCGTCGATAGGACACTAGTACGGCTGCCCCGCAGTGCCCCGCATCAGTCCATCATGCCTAGGCTGTTTTTCTCCAGCAGTCCTCATTTGCCTGATGAACTTCTTTACTGTAAAATTGCCTGAGTGTTGAGGAGACGGTGGTTCTCAAAAATCCATGTTTGCCAAATTCAACAGTGTCTTCGTGCAATATGAGGTATTGTTGAATTAGGGAGCGTGCAAAAGGAGCCCCTTTTTGTCATTTACTGGTCTTTTGGAAAGCACAGGTCCCAGTCAGAGGTTCTTGTTAAATTATTGATCAGTGCGGTGAAAACACAGCTTACCACTATCGCCCCCCTTCATCCTCCTCCTCTCTTGTCCAGATACATCAAGCCCAATGTAAAAGCTGCGCTGCGCGGAAAAGCCTTCAAGTTCACTTCAATTATTCAGCATCCCTCCACCAATATGAATTATTGAGGTAAAATCATGTTCTTGTATATGGCCGTGCATTGAGTTTAAGACACCAGCCGCTCATTGGCAAGATAATGAACTGGCGATGTCATTATAAAAGTTGATCGTTGACTGGCGTAGCGAACAATTGGAGTTACTTTAAGAATTGATGTAACGTAATGTGTAGTTGCGAGAAAAGAGACGTTGAAAGAACTTTTCCAAAGTGCACATTCCCTGTTAGCATTACACGGCCAATTAGCCAAACTCGAGGGGATGAAAACTTCAAACGGTCTAATTGTAGTCGTGTCTCTTGATACGACAGTGTTACAATGCAGTCGAAAGGCTAAATCCCATCTGTCGATGCAAATATCTCTTTGGCGTCTGTCGAACCATCCGCTCTGGTGAAGCTAGCTCGATTGCTGGCTTCTGTTGAGAAGCCTCGCCACGCTTTATCTTGGCTTGGCGTCAGAGAGAAAGCAGATGATGCGATAAATTATCGATAACTCCCCCGTACACCGAGGACACTTTGGCCGTGTGGCGTTTGGCGTGGAGCGTCTGCCCCTAATCATTCATTCTCGGCAACTGTTTCCTGGCTCAGTTTTGCTGCCCTTCACAGACTCGAACCCTCGCAAGGTACGGTATTTGAGTAGACTACTTAAATATTTTCATTGAAGAGTTTTTCGTAGATCAGAAAGAGATGAGAAGAATGATTTGGATAGAGGATCTGAGGGACAAAGAGGAATAGATCACGAGAAGAGAAAAGGAGATTAAGCTGAGAAGATAAACTGCCTGGACCACAGCTCCTTGAAATTATAGTATACTAAACCTTTAATTATTAAAACATGTTTATTGAAATCAAATAACATATCAGTCTAAATATCATTTGAGAACCGTATACTAAATTAATCTTATATATATTGCATTAGCATAACACTGAAGTTTAAGTTGAAGCCCTTCATAAAACACAAATTAATTAATTATTAAAAACTTAATTAAAAACTAAAATAAGATTAAATTACTTAGCAAAATAAAAAGTAAAAAAATAAAAAATAAAATAACAAAGTATATTACAAAATTGCTAAATCGTCACCTTGGAATGAAAAGGTTCTTCCTGCATTCTGAGCAGTTTTGAGATATTGAGCTTCAAAGGTTTTGCATTCCATTAAACCTTTTTGTTTTCTAAATAAGTCCCAAAATGTGCACAGTGTAAAGAAAAACATCATATGATGTAAATAAGTTGTTAAAACACTCTTGTTTTAACCCTATGGTTTGGTAAAATATAGACAAAGCCAACCGCTGGTTTATATTAACCAATAGTAAAATGTTCACATTTGACCCAATCATGCATAGGTTAAAGTGATGCGTAGTTACCTCCTCACTTTCATCATTTACTCCTTTACTCATTTCAATATTTTGAAGAATGTTTGGTAACCAAACAACATTGACCCCTAGTGACAATTTTTTTTCTAAATATCTCCTTTCTATTGCACAGAAAAAGACTCTTATACAGGTTTAACACCATATGCATATATATTTATTTATATATGTTTTTTGAGGAGTTTGGTGTAGTTTCTCATGTAAGCCCATTGATACTGTATATGTAAACTATTGTCTCATACATTTTAGCAGACACATCTAAGTTGATACTTCAATGAAACATAACTGAAGTCTCCTAAGCTATTTAAGCAGCATGTGAGCAATAAATGTTCCTGTGGGAGCGTTCATCTGCCGAGCGGCGTCCCGTCATTACACACAGGGGAGCTGTACTAATGAAAACTGGGTGCAGGTGAAGATCTATTGCCCTTTTCCTCTCTCTCTCTCTCTCTCCCTCCCTCATCGAGGAGCTCACTCACGCTCACTTTTTATTGCAATCGTTTGTGACACCAGGGTTCCCGGCACCAGGAACCGGCTGAATGGATAGACCCTTAGAGCAAAAGCCATTTAAGCAGAACGTTTCGGAGATAAAGGGCATTATGGGTCACATGCACTAAATAACTGCACGTTGAAATCTTGGAAATAAACATTGAGAATCGTTTTTAGTTGTTCCTGTCAGGTGAGATCTTAAAGTCCGATTCATGTTAAAATCTGAAAATGCACTTCCTTCCTGTAGTGACTATCCATCTTAAATGACATATGTTAGACTGCTTGGGCGGAGCATCTATTAACTCCTCCCCTTCAACTCTAAGTCTGCTGCCAGTTCCATTTCAAAATGCAACGGCTGTTTTTATACATTTATACAACGTCCAGTTCATGGGGACTTTAAGTTTAACATTGGTCAAAAGTCTCAATATAAACTTTAACCGTACACGCCCTCTTTAGAAATACACATCAACCATTCTGATGTCTGCAAACCTAACTGATTGACAGGCAGATCGACTGATTTTATCTTTGACAAATTGACACACAAAAAATAAACATGTTTTGTTTGTATGTCATTTTCGACAGTGGAAATTGCTTTGTAGCCAAGTGCTTGTTTATTGTTCCTAAATATCTGATCCTTTAGTCAAATCCACACTCAGACACATTTAGTGAGCAAGTCCGGATATAAACCCTCCCTGTTGACAACACGTCCGGTTAAATACGTCACACCTATTGACTTTATTAGAAAAAAAATCAATGCACGCCTTTTCAAACAGCAGAGTCATGTACGCATCTTTGAAAGATCACCATTTTCATGTTCAACTCAGCAGTCGACCGACAACATCGCTTCCTGAACGTGCTCCTCGGCTTCACCATGGGTTTTTATTGTGTAAATGGGCTTTTGATGCACAGCAGGACTATTGGTATTGACGTGTTTAAAGATGTAAACATGACTGTACACACTCAGCCAGCATTTGTGTGTGTGTGTGCATCTCCTGCTGTTTTTAAGAAGGGATCGGGGTACACAGCGGCCTCAGTTCTGCGAGTGCACAGCTTAAAGGATTGCAATCTCAAGGGTAAGCAAAAGAGAGAGAGACAGAGCGAGCGACCTTCATTAGGCAGGCGTCCCCAGTCAGGCCTGTAATCCAGCTAGATGCGGCTGCCAGTTGGCTGGGCAGAATCTTGACAGTTGGCTGGGCAGAATCGTCCGACTGTTTGTGTATTTGTGCGTTTACGCATGGATTCAAGCATGGGTATGAAACACACTCATGCATGCTCGCTAACAACACCGTCTATTATTAACAGCATTCCTTCACACTGTGGCTCCTCCAGACTCTCATTCACGATGGGCCTGTAGTCTTATGTATATTATTTAGCAGAAGGGGTTTGCGTTGGTGTTGTTTTATTAATCAAATCATACACTTTAGACATTTACTAAACAAATAATGAAACTTGGCATCGATATTGAATAAGAAATAGCCCCACTGCATTCCATAATTGTATCACTTCATAGTCATTTTTAAGCCTTAAAGTAGCAAATGTAAAAGTTTTTTCCTGTGATGATAATTCCTTCAGGCCTTAAAATGACTTGAATATAACTCTACACACTTGCTTAATGTAGTATCTGCGGAACATGAATATGCAAATTGATCCCCGCCTCCATTCAATCATTTGAGCTCGAATCTGCTAACGTGATTGGTTACAGCGTTGTGATGTCATAAATAGGCAGTTTCAAACTGTCTTTGGTAAACAGCAGTTTTATGAAGAAATACTCTGCAATGGTTTAAAATAATGAACTTGAACATGGTTTATCTTTGGGCACATTAAAATCACCGTTTAGACATATAAATAACATGAAAAACTTGATTTTCACCACAAGGGGTACTTTATATTTGTTTTCCAGGAAACGAATAAACAACTTGTTTAATGTCTAAATACTGTGTTGGCTAAGTTCACAATCACTTATTATACTTTTTAGTGGTAAGATATTTGCAAAACCCGGTATCAAACATAAAGAGTGTCTAACAATGATTTATGGCAAACATTTATATCATGAAATATGGAGATGCGAGATTACAGAAGGTCAGCAGCCATTTGAATACATATATATTATACATAATTTTAACCCTTTGTTGTGTTCATGTTTTTGTTACTCGTGTTCGCAGGTCTAGTGGAATTCATTTTTATATTGATATGGCCATATAAAAACATACAGATGCAACATAGACAGCACTTATGGTTAATATTTGTATGTTACCTATTTTATGTCACATTTTTTTTAAATAAAATCCAAAATAAAATAATTTGGGTGGAACATGTTTTTCTTGACTAAATATAAATATAATTTAAATAATGTCATAAAAACATTTACATCTTATTTTATTAAACGTAATAACTGAAAGCTAAAAACGTTGTGTTTAATTTACAATATTGTATTTAATGATTCAGTATTAAGATAATAATATCTCTGAGATTAAATAGAGATTTTTTTGTTCATCTTTAGTCTCAGACGCAATTAATCTCCTCTGTTCTCAGATTTGGATACCAAAGTCTACCTTTAAAATTTGGAATAGTCCTCATCTCACTATTCAACGTACCTCTTTTGTGGCTCTTACTGTACATCACAATTTTGTAAGTTGAGAGAAACATATCTAAACCTCCTGAGCTGAGCTTTAAGCAATTATGTTTTCTTCTGGGTTGTTTATCTTGAATACAAACACGATGAATTCCAACTATATTTATGATCACAATTCGAAACAATGGTGCGCGTCTGTGCAAATAGATACAAATAACTTGTAGAAAGATTTGATCAAACCTTCCCGTAGATGTTAAATAGGAACCCTTTTCTTATGTGTACAACACCTCTATCTTTTCTTTTCTTATGTCTCCATTACAATGTCATATAGATTACAAATTTGGCTTTCGTGTATATAACCTCATTCACGAACAATTTGCCCTATAACTGGGGACGATTTTTCAGATTATGAATGTTCCTTTATACTTATATTTGAAATGTAACTTGCTCCAGGCACGATGTTCCAGATATTACCGAGCTTGAGCTATGCTTTAAAATAACTCAATGTTTAATAGTTTCCCAAAATGTGTTTTCCATCTTTCTTAAAGTCTGTGTGCTTCGTATCAAATTCAGTTGTGATGGATAAATACATATTTTTGAGTATTGTAGTGTAAACCCTTAAATTATACTTTAACTAATCATGATTTCACAATTATTATTTAATACTTTAAATATTAATTTCAGGTTTAGGTTTTATTCCCCACACTCTCATCCACGCAGGTTTTCTTACACACTCAGAAATGTGCCTTCATTTACTGAAACTTAAAAAGTTTGTACTTGTTATATACTTGTACCTGTCATATGGCTAGAATGTACATTATCTCTTTTAATAGAGATGTTGAAAACTTTCCCTGGTCTACCTCTGCATGACAACGCTGCATGACAAGAGAATGTAAAACAAAAATGAAATACAAAAGGCAGATGCAATAGCGGACCAGGTTACCCAAGCTCAATAACTTATCATGAGAGCTCTATTGGGTTCATGTCAAAGGATTCAACCCCCGCAACTTCTGTTGTCAGGAGAACAATGGGCATTTCACAACTTTACCAGGTTGGTGTTGTGAAAAAAGGTTACCAGAATAGGATAAAACAAAGAAAGCAGGCCAAAGCCGAACGAGGGCAACATCATCTACCTCTCCCATAGGGACCAGCATTACCCCCATTACCCCAACACTTTAAAACGTAGGTGCACCGCAAAACAGAATGCCTTTAGAAATAAGACAATTAGACGACATGTATTATGCCATACTCTATTTTGCCCTGCTGCTAATAAAAAAGACAAGTTGAGAGTTTTAAGAATGAATTTGCATTGTTTTACAGTCAGCAGTAAGTGATTTAAAAGTGTGGTTTCTGTCAGGTTCATGCATGTTCTGAAAATGACATGCAAAAGTTATCAAAGCTTAAATTACTCACAATATTTCATTTAAAACATTTTAAGGCATCAAAACTTTTATATGAAACACAAAAGAAGATATTTTGAGAAATGTCTCCAAGTTAATGAGGGTCAATGTTGTTTGGTCACCAACATTCTTCGAAATATCTTCTTTTGTTCTCTGCAGGAGAAAGAAAGTCATACAGGTTTGAAATGACATGAGGGCGAGCAAATAAATCATTTTCCCTTTGGAGCGAACTTGCTTTTAAATACTGAAACGATTGTATGAAAAGATTAAATCCATCACAAAACACAAGGGCAACAAATAGCCCCAAAATTCCTAAAAGACACATGACTAAAAACTTGTCATATAGGTGTGTCAATGTGTCCAAATGACCGACCGCTCTTGTTGCATTATGGGACATTTTCTCCAGTTGTCATTTGCTGTTTGACTCCAGACGTGTCATCAGGTGCTCATCTACGGGGCCCGTGAGCCATCATCGTGCCACGTCAGGCATGGAGAGGCAATCACGGCGGACCGGTCGTATATTTATTTATTTATAACCCCAGCGTGTATCCCGACTGACAGAGTTACGGAGGTACAGCGCCACACTGGTGTGTTTATCTCACTGGACCGATGCCACAATATATGTGACAGAGCTCCCCTGAGATGTGTTAGCGTGTGTGTATTTGGGATAGTTGTCAGAGCTGAGAAGGACTCAGTCAGAGGGACTTTATAGTGACGAAGCGGTCGGATGCAACACTGAGCACGGGGTGAGAATTGCTGTCCCGTCCTGCACTGTGCCTGTGTAAAAATCATAAACAGTGATACATGGGCAGGAAGACATGTTGCAAGGCACCCCGGAACAATTATTTAAGATATAAGAGAGGGGGCAGAGCGATGCCCTGTCAGACAGATGTGTTATTCAGAGGCCGTTCCTGTTGCTTATCGTGTGGCGGGAGCAGTCAGTCGTGCAAAGAGTTACAGACCTTGAAGTGATGGGCAATCATATGGCCTCAGGTGAAGGAAAAAAGCGAATGAGCGAGTGCGAGAGAGAGAGAGAGAGAGAGGCAGTTCAAGAATATAGGATTCTGTGCTCGTAAAGCCACATTTACTCTCATTTATCACTTGTTTATTAAATTGCAACAGAAGAACAAACAACAAAATTTAAATACAGTTGTACATCTTAAATTAAAAAGGTAAAAAAATGTTGATTAATGCAATCGATAACAATTTGTTTAACAATAGTGGGGCATGTTGTCACACTGTATGGGGTAAATTGTCACAACAGGAACAAGTTGGCTTTAAAATGGCATGAAAAACATAAATAACATGTAATTTTACTTCACACGTTTTTTTGTATTCTTTATGGGAATTTTCTTTACATTGAATCCACCAAGAAATAGCATTTTTTTTTTCGGAAACAAGAGTTGTGAAACGTTAAGAAATTCATATACTAATGTAAATATATGAATAAATATCAAACAAGAATGTATAAAAATAAAAATATAAAATTATTGTTATGGTAATTCGTTTGATTTAGGGGCAGTTTCCCGGACAGGGCTTATATAACTATATGACTATATAAGCTTATATGACAGCGCCAGTGATGTTTTTTGTAAAGTATAACTTAAATATCCTAATTTAACTAAGGCCTAGTCCTGGTTTAAACTAATCCTTGTTCGGGAAACCATTTGTTTAAATGTTTAAATATAACTTCAAAATAATAATACTTCTATCATATAATGTATGGCATAGGTTTAATTTTGTGCACTATATAAAAATAGAACATAACTACATGAATTTATCTAAAATAATAATGTATGTCATTTTTATACAATGTTAAGGAAAACAAGCTTTTGTACAATTAGATTGTTTTACTTAAATTAAGTAAATTATATTTCTTATAATAACTTATCCCTGTGACATCCTGCCCCACACTCTATTATATTTATCATCTTGTTTCAATGAAAAAAAATGCAAGCACATCTGCACTAACCGCACACTAATATGCTGCAGTTTTTATCATTCCTCAGTCTGAGCTGATTCTGTCACACATTTTTGTTTAAAAACACACGGAGAGCCAGTCATTCATCAGTCAGCAAAACATTCTTCATACTCCGCTCGCACATCGTCACGTCTCCTCCCCAACTTTCAGGCGAGGAACGACACTTCTAATCAGGTTGCCTCGGAACAAAAAGTGTTTAATGTCCTAATGGAGAGACGGAGTTCCACTTTTAAAAAGCCACACATTACTTGTAAAGTGACTCCTCCGTGTCGTTACCTGAGCGCAGGCAGTTTATTTTTACCTCCTTTCTCCCCTCCTCATTCTTTAGCCGCTTCGGGAGATGGCGTTAGTTTGGCTTCATCTCTGACAAAAGATAAATGAGCTCGGGGTCTGTGGTGATCCACTATGGCTGCCAGGGGGTTCCAAAATAGCAAACTATTTTTCATAACGGGCCAAGTGATGTGGAGTAGGATGCAGCAGTCGGGCTAACATTTACCATCGCATATACAGAGATTCAATTCTTTTCCTTATCGTTAAAGTTAACTTGAGAAGTAAAGGTTGTCTGTTGCTCTTGAAGGATGTTGGGTTCTTCTGCTTCTCGAAGGGGAACGGGCTGGTTTTTACGTCTTTCTCTTGACTTTGCTCAGGAGGGGCTTGGACGAGTGGGTTGTTATGGGTGAATATTTTAATGCAGAGGATCTTAGACTGGGTACATGTGGTACACCTGTGGTATGTGAAGTGACTCCAGACATTTCAAATTCAGTTAATATAGAAATATTTACATGTATGTGCATTTATGCTTTTATGACAGAGCATTTAATACCTTTTGTTTAAAGAGCAGCAAAAAGTCTACAATAAGATCTGTTACGATCTGGAGAATTGAAGATTTGGTGAAATAGTTCATTTACAAAGGACACCACATAAATCAGTTAAATGATAATTTTTTTTGCTGTTATCAATTTAAAAAAAATATTTAGATGTTAGTCTGTACAAGTCATTTCAACTTACTATTTAACATTTACATTTTGGATAGTGGAGAGTTGCTGTAACATAATGATCAAAATTAGTCGACATCACTTAACGTTTTTGATGTGTTGAAATGTTGAAAAGTGAAAATGACTTATGTTCTTGAACATTTTGGGGCAGTTTGCCGGACAGGGATTAGTTTAAACCAGGACAAGGCCTTAGATAAATTAGGATATTTAAGTCATTTTTAAAAACATAATTTACAAAAAAACATTACTGGTCTACATCTTGAGACAAAACAATCACAATTTAATATTTAAAGATATGTTGTTTTCGATGGTCATATTTCAGGGTCCCTCTTAACGTAAAGTTTGAAAACCCCTTTTATAGATTGCATTCATTGTTGCATGATTATACAATAAATAAATAGATAATAGATAAATAAACTAGTATTTGATTAAATGTTTTCTTATAAAATTATACAAAAAATACATTCCACATAAGCATTTCTTTTGTGATTGTTTTACATTATGCAATTTTAACACATTATGTGTCATTTTGTGTTTTATTTGTGTCAAGTAAACAAAGCAACACAAGGTTGAGTTAGAAGTAACACAAAATGTGTTGTCCTTAACTTAGATACAGAGATGTGTTAAGGACAGATTGTGTTTTTTTAACACATCATTTTTGAATGAGCATAGCACTTGAAATGCTAATGTTGATTCACTGGAAACTGATCAATTGTTTGACTTAAAAACACTTCACAAGTCACTTTGGATAAAATTGTCTGCCAAATATATCCGCTGTGGTTTTATGATGCAGCAGGGGAAACCCCAAGGTGATGGGTTTGATTCCCAGGGAACTCACAAACTTAAAAAATAAATGTAAAAAGTATTCCTTGAATGCTACTTTGGATAAAAAAACATCTTGCGAATGCATAATTCTCAATGTAATTGCCCTACAAAGTTTGCAACCCATCATTTTAATATATTCCCACAAAAATTCCTGACACGGCTTATGTGCGAATCAAAAGCGTGTTTGTCGTGCTTCCCGGTGCCGTTCGACACTTTCCCTGCCGTGTGTTGTAATTAATGTGGTGTTGTAGAACAGCTCAAATCCTTTGATAACCTCTGTTCTGCGTCTTGGATCCGGCCATTAATCATCCTCACAAACATGTGAGAGGGGCATGGTAGGAAAAAAAGCAAAAGGAAAAAGAAGGGAAGAGAATATCTGCGTTTCTACTCGGCAGGAAAATGTCCTGTGTCAACGGGAGCTTCCAGCGGCAACGGTGGAAGTTTGAAAGAAAGTTTCCCATTTAAATGAGAGCCGGCGAGCCGCCGAGGCACTTTGAAGAGGCACAAACGAAAGCTGAAACTTCGTCCTCCTCCTTCGCCGTTTCCGAGTCGCTGTTGACACTTGATGAGTGATCAAACACTGGCTTTTCCTTTCTCGCAATCCTTATTTGTGCTCTGTCTTGTATACTTTTCTTTTAGATGATGCTTCGGCAGACCATGAACGTCCCTGCACCTCGCAATATTCCACAATAACAGATGGTCTTGTTCATCTGAGCTTCTTGTTTGCTTTGTATTATAAAATGTGTGAGTTAAAGAGTGCGTGATGAATGATTTACTGTGTTTTTTTCGTTTTTAAATGTGGTTATTCTCTTCCATCCGTCTGACACATGAAATGTAAAATGAGTAAGAAATCCAAAGTAGTGAATTATTTCACAGGTCTCATTGATTTACTGTTTGGAACAGGCCTGAGATCAGCCGAAGAACAACAATGAATGACAGCATTCCAGTGGTGGGAGAAACTGTGGTGAAGCATGCCAGACCGGGCACACCTGGGCCTGCAGGCAGATGGTAAGGGCTGAGAAAGGTGATGCAGAACCGTGCCCAGCCATATGTCTTTCAACGGTACGGAAACTTCTGGAAGGCACGAGAGCTCCATCACGGCTGTGACCTGAACGAGCGCTGGCCGAATGTGTTCCAGCATGATCCCAGACCAGGTGTTGGGCAAATTGTTTCCTCACTCCTTCCCGATTGGAGAACAAGAGGAGAGACACGGCCGCCACATGGATGAGTTATTGACCTTTGGCTGGGAACAGAAGCTTGTGTTTGAGGTTTCTCTTTTTTTGTGTGTGATACCTTTATTATTGCTAGCTTAAAATGGACGTAAACACGGTAGTTGCCAAAAGTGAAGTCCAGAAGTTTGCTTTGAATGCGAGGTGCATTATAAAAAAAACATTGAACTTGAAAGGTTTTTATTTGACAAAATTATTTGGCAAAAACTACACAATATCTGGAAATATGGGTTTTAAAATAGGCTACATAGACAAAAAACTTGACTACAGTTTTATCTGTTATTCATATTTGTTGATCCTCTCTTGTAGTCATATTTTGAAGTCATTTTCCATGGCATTGACTAGCTAAACTTTGCTTGTGTTTATGCCAAACCGCCTTAAATTCTGCTCAAAGATACAGTTTACACTTCATGAATAATAGTACAGAATGCATACAAAATAATCTGTACATGTTTTATGCATCTTCAAATAAAATATGAATAAAGAGAAAATATATCAATTGTGCGTAGCTGGACATCACTTTAGGGTCCAAATATGTTTTGTGTGTTAGACACTTATTTAAACAGTTATAGATGTTGCACATAAAATATGTATTTTTTGGGATCACTTTTTGAGTTTTGGTATTGGGGGTGGGGTCTTTTGGGCTTGTTTTGTTTGGCCATTGGGCTAGTTTTCAATCCAATATATTTGAGTGTCGGACGCTTATTTAAAATACAGTTGTACAGTTCTTTGAGTTTTGGTATTAGGGGTTGTTGGTCTAGTTTTGTCATTGAGATCTGGCAACCCTGATGGCAACATTTAATCCAAATACAGTTGTGTTGGAAAATCAGAATGAGAGAACCTGTTCTGAAATTATGTTGGAGACTATAAATGCTTTTATTCAGGCATGGTGTTGAATGAACAGGAAAGGTTGAGCACTAAGCATAATACGTACATAATCCAGACCATGCCATCCAAATGGTAGAAGAGCTTTTGGAATCAGAGAGTCATTCACACCTATGAGTGCCTGGCGAACACTACTAGGCCTGGGACCAGAGTCTGAGCTGTTTAGGTATCCAAAGTCCAAAATGTTGTGTAAGAGCAATTGGTTTGACTAAAAACCATGCAAGCATCCTCTAAAGATTGAGCTAAAAGTTCCACAGAGCAGACTGACATGTGTCACCTGCAATACAGAATAAAAATAAATTGCGTTTGCAAACCTCTGCAGTAGGTCATGGACAGAGTCCCCAGTGAGTGTCTCTACATTTGGGTCACAAACCTGTGCTTTTACTGTAATGTATCCCATGATGCACCATCTGTCTTTCACACAAATGTTAAACCCTAGAATGATTCAGGCCTAGGAGCTGTAGCTTTGTGTAAAAAAATCACCTCATCAGTCTTTCTGTACGTGGTTAGAAAAAAAGTAAAAATGGCAAAAAATGTGGCGTAATAACTATTTTAAGTTGTACCTGATCACAGATGCAAGCAAAGCATTTTCGGTAAGGACACAAGGACACTCTAATGCCCACATTGTGAACTTTAGTCTATTTTTAGCTTCAGGATTTAAGCTGTAGCGATCTCTGAGCTTCTTAGACTTTCATTCTTGACACATTTTTCATGGTAGATTTCTGTATTATGGTAATACTGCGTCTATAAGAGGAGCCAGCTTAACCATACACTTTTATTCATTATGTTTAAAATAGCAATGAAAGACAAAAGACCACACACTCCGTTAACGTGCAAGGAATCATAATACAACCCAGTTGACCTAAACAGCAGCGAATTACTCAAAATGTCATTGTTTCCGATAGTTTGACTGTTCGTTACCTGCGAACTCTTCCTCCCACCAACACAATGCCAGCGTCTGCTAATGACCGTGCCAGCCCGGTCTGCGAGGGCCTCAGGAATGATTGATAGGTAGAATTATATCAAGGTGACTTTTTTCCCCCTCCATCAGGTTGTTTAGCTTGATCGATAATAAGAAACATGTTTAATAGGCAGAGCTGAATGCTAACAGCCCATTTATCAGTGCAGTTAGCATCTCTTCCCCGCGTCCCCGAGATGACACCGCATCATAAACTTACCAGATCATTATTATTCATTTTAACTACTGAATACTTCAGAGATGAGACGTGGCCTAGCGGTTTAAACGTGTGCTTTTGCATTGCTGTATATGATAGTATATAAGAGACATGGCTTTCAAAAAGGGAGCGTAAGTTTTACTATATGAATGAAAAACAATTTTGATCATTTTTTTATTGGAGAAAGACAACAATAATAAACATAACAATGTCTTTCAAAATACTATCATTTAAATAACAACAATAATGGATAGATAATGAATTAATATTAATATAATATTAGTATTATAATCATATGTAATCATGTTATTTCACTATAGTGTAACAATTACTTGATAAAAATGTACATTCGTAACTTAGCAACTCGCTTTAAATGAAAGTTTGTGCAAAATAAATTTATTTAAATGTTTAAAACCCAATAAAGCTTTTTTAAGAAAAACTAACAAAGCTCTGTAATCAGAGTAAACCATGTACTTTTTTTATTCATTTCATTACTTGCTAAATTATGTACTTAGATTTATTTATTTACTTTCTTGCTTATGTTTATTTATTTACTTACTGGTTTATTGATATTTATTTGTTTCCTTATATTTATTTACAACACGTATCATAATGATTTAGTTTGACATTGGAATCAAGCTGAATTGTGGTGATGGGGTTTTTTACAGAGCTGGTGTTTAGCAGAGGTGAACCGAGAGGAAGGATTTACTATTTGGCGGCTTTCATTGCAACCCAATCATGGCTCATCGCCTCAAGGCAGAGGTGTTGACTGCAGGAAAAGCCCTTTAAATGAGCAGAAGGTTGAGTTGTTCATGCCTGTTACATGAATGAAAGACATCCTCTAGAGAACAACACAATCATGGCACACACACAGCCTGGGACCTGACCACTCTGATTAAATAATCACTTCAAGATAGATTTCATATGACTGGGGTATAGCGAACGAGACCTTTGGGTCAGTTTGTTAAAGGGTTAAACACACACACACATTCACGGCATATCTAGGAATCTGACATGCAGAAGGGCTTTGCATAATTCCAGCTAACATTTCCGATGTTCCCTGGTGTGATGTCAGGTTTGTGTGCGTTTGTGCAAATCTCTGTGGTGATATCGTAAGATCAACCCAGCTACAGCTCACCGCCCTTTCATCCATCCTGTTCTGTGACCGTTTGGCCAAATGGCCCCTCGCACGTCCAAACACACATACAGCAGACGTTGCCTAAGGGCTACAGCAAATCCCAGCATCCATACAAAGAGCTGCCTCATGTGTGAGGCCACAAATGATAGATCAAACAATTCTGTTCTCTCTCTCCTAGTCTTGAGCTTGAGTATCTTTCAGAGCAGATGTTTAATCACTGAAGTTAATGTGGTCCAATGTCGAGAAAGTCTCAGTAGTCATTCAGAAGAGTGTTGTGTTGTCTAGCAGAGCCATGGCACAAGAAAACAACAAGAAATTATTTTAATCATAAACAGCAAAGGCCATTTTGACCAAAAGCTGACGCAACAAGTTCTGGCATGACAAGAAACTACATGTTCAGCTCATTGAGATTTACAGTTTTATCTCTACTACTGTAGAAAAACAGACAGACAGACAGATCGATACAGATAGTCAGACAGATAGATGCTTTAGACAGACAGACAGACACAGTGGAGAGATAGACAAACAGATCGATAAACATATACTGTAGAGAAACAGACAAATAGATGGATACTGTACTGGATACTGTACAGAGACAGACCTTGATACTGTAGAGAGATAGATTAACAGACAGACCGACAGAGACTGTAGACCGCCAGAAAGAGATATACTGTACAGAGACAGACAGACAGACAGACAGACAAATTGATACAGAAAAGAGACGGACAGATAAAAACTGTGGGAGAAAGAAAGACAGATAGACCAATACTGTAGAGAGACAAACAGACAGACAGATGGACGGACGGACAGGCAGACAGACGGACAGACCGATACTTTAGAGAGACAGACAGACATATAGTTATTGTATAGAGACAGACAGTCAGATAGACAGATACTGTAACGAGACAGATAGACAGATACTGTGGAGACTCAGACAGACAGATACTGTAAACAGAGAGAGATAGACCGACAGACAGACAAATAGACAGATACTGTAGAGAGACAAACAGACAGACACACAATGTAAAGTGATAGACAGACAGACAAACAGACAGATATAGCAGAGAGACAGACAGACAGATACTGCAGAGAGACAAACAAACAGACAGACAGACAGATACTGTAAAGAGACAGATAGACGGATAGACAGATACAGAGAGAGAGTCAGACAGACAGATACTGTAAAGAGAGAGAGAGAGAGAGAGAGAGAGAGAGAGAGAGACAGACAGACAGACAGATACTGCATAGAGACACACCAACAGACAGAAAGATACTGTAAAGACAGACAGACAGACAGACAGATACTGTAAAGAGAGAGAGAGAGAGAGAGAGAGAGAGAGAGAGAGAGAGAGAGAGAGAGACAGACAGACAGACAGACAGACAGACAGACAGATACTGCATAGAGACACACCAACAGACAGAAAGATACTGTAAAGACAGACAGACAGACAGACAGACAGACAGATACTGCATAGAGACACACCAACAGACAGAAAGATACTGTTAAGACAGACAGACAGACAGACAGATATTGTAAAGAAAGAGAGTGAGAGAGAGAGAGAGAGAGAGAGACAGACAGACAGATATTCAGATACCGCAGAAAGACAGACCTACAGACAGACAGACAGACAGACAGATACTGTAAAGAGAGAGAGAGAGAGAGAGAGAGAGAGAGAGAGAGAGAGAGAGAGAGAGAGAGAGAGAGAGACGGACAGACAGACAGACAGACAGACAGACAGATACTGCATAGAGACACACCAACAGACAGAGAGATACTGTAAAGACAGACAGACAGACAAAGAGATACTGTAAAGAGAGAGAGAGAGAGAGAGAGAGAGAGAGAGAGAGAGAGAGAGAATTTTTGAATTTTAAATACAACTTTAATGGACTAGGCTTTCACATTGTGTTACAGAAAGATCATTCTCTTTAAGAGTCGAGCTTCTTTTTGTCAATCATAACAAACTATAAATAAAAAAACACAAAAGGACACAAAATAAAATAAATAAATAAATAAGGACTTAATTAAACCACATGTTCTCCATAAACCAGTTCACCACTCTTAACAGAGCACAAAGCTTCCCTGTAACACCATACCTCCTCAAAAATATCCAAGTCTTTCATTTCAGCATAGTATTTAAAATCTATCAAAATCCTCGACTTCACCAGCCTTTTAAACACACACACTAGATCATGATCAGATTCATCTTCAATTATACTTCTTCTACTAACCCATATTGCCATCTTTGCTTTCCCCAGTATGAAATTTAGTAACTGAAAGCAAGACTTGCGCTTTTGAGTGTACTTAACTCCCAAAATAAAAACATGCGGAGTAAAAACCAAACCAAAACATATAAAAATACACTCTAACACTTGGAACAAGGAGACAAGCCTATGACACTCCATAAAACAGTGAAAAACTGTCTCTCTTTCAGAACAACTCGGACATTTGTCATCAACTGTAGAATTTATCACTGAGACAAAAGAATTAACTGGCACAATACCGTGTAAGACCTTCCACTGTAAATCCCCATATTTCTTAGTTAACGGTGGTTTATAAAAAGTTCTCCAATTTGGTTTAACATTCTCATCTAGCGAAAACTTGGCACGCCATGGTGTGTCAGTCTTTGCATTAAGTTTTAATTTGTTCAACACCTTAACACAGACTTTGTAAAAATCTTTACCATCAGTTTCATCCAGATACATTTTTTCAAAACAAGATACATTCAACAAAGGTCCATCACACCCATCAAACTGTGGCATAACATTCAATTTTGGAAACAGAAAAATATCATTCATTTCAGAACTGTCAGCACAGAAAAGTTGCAACATGTCACACTCCTTCTTTGTTAAGACTCCTTTCCATTTGTTTAACAACTGCGCCACAACTCGTGTTGATTGCATATGTAATGCGGTAGCTACAGGTTCAACACCATCAAGTTCAGGGCCTGCTAGAGATACTAGGTTCCCCAAAGTTTTAAGTCCATGGCTTTCCAAAATGTGGTCCAATGGCATAGCTGACTCCCTTGATAGGTCCAGCTTAGCCCCCCTTGTCAATGGCTCTTTCAACAGTAAGGGTGCAGATATTGAAAATTCACATCTCTGTATTTTAAAGAAACATAGCACTTTAAACAGTCCACAATAGAATGATGGTAGATTCTTGAAAGGTAGTCTCTTGGGGTCCATTAAGAAAAGGGAGATATCCAACTGTAAACCTCCCAATCTTTGCAATATACTATAGGCCAAAGGTCTCCACAATAAGTCTGTTGGGCCTACAAGCAGTCTTTGAAGAAACTGAAGGCGGAAAGCAGCAACTCGACTGATCAGATGAACAAGTCCTTGGCCTCCCTCATCTTTAGGTAAAAACAGCACACTTTGGGGAATCCAATGCAGCTTATCCCAAAAGAAATTCACCATTTCAGTTTGAATATCAGACAATAACTTCTGGGGAGGATTCAACACCATTAAACGATGCCAAAGTGAGGATGCCACCAAATTATTACATATTAAAACACGCCCCCTATAGGACATGTGAGGTAATAAATAAGACCATCTTTTGAGACGTCCTTTCACTTTTTCTAGGACCCCTTCCCAATTTTTCTGTTCTGTTTGACTGTCACCCAAAAAAACACCCAAGTACCTAAATCCATTCCTGCCTGATTTTAGTCCTTGGGGTAGCTTTAGTGTCCTGCCTTCCCATTTTCCACCCAACAGTGCTTCGCTTTTGTCCCAATTAACCTTTGCTGATGACAACTTCCCAAAATTTGAAACTGTATTGGCTAAAACATTTACATCTTCTTGATTCTTTACAAAGACCACCAGATCATCAGCATAAGCAGATAACAGATATTTTGAACCACAAAGAGAAAAACCAGAAATGACCATCCTCAATTTATGCAGTAGGGGCTCAATTGCAAGAGAATACAACATACCAGAGAGTGAACAACCTTGTCTTATTCCCCTCTGAGCTTTAAAAGGAGAACATAAACCACCGTTAAATTTAAGGATACTTTCAGCACCACAATACAAAACCTTAATCTTGTCAACAAAGCCTGGGCTGAAACCAAAAGCTGTTAAAGTTTTCCATAAGTATTTGTGCTCAACCCGATCAAATGCTTTTTCTTGATCAAGAGAAATCAGTCCTGTATCCATGCCAAATAATCCTGAGACGTCCAAAATATCTCGAATTAAAGCAATGTTATCAAAGATTGATCTACCAGGAATACAGTACGTTTGATCTCTATGGACCACTTGCTCCATTACGTTTCTTAATCTAATAGCCAGTGCTTTAGAAAAGATCTTCAAATCAGTACACAAAAGTGCCACAGGTCTCCAATTTTTTATCTCGTGGAGATCACCTTTTTTGGGTAGTAGAGTAAGGACTGCCCTCCTACAACTCAATGGTAACTCAGCTTTAGTCAGGCTGTCATTTAAAACATCTAGCAGATCATCTCCAATCACTGCCCAGAATGTCCTAAAAAACTCTACTGGAAGCCCATCAATGCCAGGTGATTTCCCACTCTCCATGGTCTTAAGAGAAGCACTGAGCTCCTCTAAAGACAGTGGTCGTTCTAATTCTTTTGCACTGCTGTTCGAAATTTTAGGAAGCCCATCAAAGAACTCCTCTTCAATTTCTGGCCGCTCACTGTATTCAGAGGAAAACAAGTCAGCATAAAAACTGACTGCTCGTCTCCGAATCTCAGCAGGCTCTTTTAGCAAATTCCCAGATTGTGAACGCAGAGCATGTATGCAACGTCGCTGACCATTCTTTCGCTCCTGACTAAAAAAGAAACGGGATGGAGCGTCCATCTCAGTCAAACTCTGAAATCTTGATCTCACTAGGGCACCCTGTGCCTTCAAGCCTAACAAGTCAGCCAATGCACCTTTTTTAACTTTGAGTGCCTCATTATGGTTTTGATCTCCTGTGGTTTCCATCAAATTTTGGAGTTCTACTATCTCTATCTCAAGATTTGTCATAGATCGGGTTATGTCTTTTGTGACACTGAAAGTATATTGCTGACAAAACTGTTTTATCTGCACCTTCCCATAATCCCACCATTGCTGAAGAGATGGAAAAAAAGTCTTACAGTTTCTGAAATCATTCCAAAAAAACAAAAAAGTTTTTCTAAAATTAGCATCACTCAACAGAGTGGTGTTAAGGTGCCAATAAGCACTCCTGGGCTTAATTAGCCTCATGCCTACACCACACTGTACCAGACAATGGTCGGAAAAAGAAACAGGACTGATCTTACAATTCCTAAAAATGTTAAGATGATGCTTAAAACAATAAAATCTATCAAGACGGGCTAAAGAAATCAAATTGTCTCTTGCATGTGCCCATGTATATTGCCTTAAATTATTAAAATTTCTCCAAGTATCAGCAAGTTCATGTTTTTTTATTAATTCCACAAGTCTCTTTCGTGATGCAAGATGTGGTTCTGGATGATTTCTATCTGTACTTAGTTCTGTACAATTGAAATCACCTGCCATAACTAAATAATCATCTTTACTGCAATCGCTTAATACTTCACATAATTTATTTAAGAAAAGCATTCTTTCCATCCCAGATGAGGGAGCATACACACATAAAAAAACAAAAGCACAATGTTCAAAAATAGCTCTTACTTTCAAAAGTCTTCCATCTATAATGTTGTCAACTGAGAAATCTAGTGGAATCCAACTTGTAGAGATGAGTAAAGCCACACCCCCACTTAAAGCAGATTTATGACTAAAAAAGATTTTTCCATTCCACTCTCTACACCAATCAACAACATTTCTATCATCGGTATGGGTTTCCTGCACAAACATTACATCTATGTGTTTTTGCTTTATAAGCTCAAACAGTTGAGCTCTCTTGTTTACATCTCTAGCACCATTTATATTTAAGGTTGCTATGTTAAAAACACTCATTTGTAATAGAAAGCACAACACAAACTCAACAAGAACAAAACACCATATGATAAAGAAAATCAAATTAATTAGTGCTATTACTCTCATCATTAATCCCTTGTTTAAGTTTTGTCAGAAACTTTTTTAGACGAGCAATCTCTTGATCAGTAAACCCCTCATTTCCTGGATTATTCCTAAAATGTTGCACTGAGTCAACAAAGCCCATGGTATCTGGAAAATAATTCTCCACTCGTACTCGTTTAGTATTTTTGGTGCGTTTTAGAAAATCTTTAATGGCATCTAAGGTATAGAAAGCCCTAAATACATGCTGTTGTGACGTTGAGCAAGAGTCAGTAGAATCGTACTCAGATTCAATTAAGTCAACTTGGGCAGAGACTGCAACTTTCTTAGCTGCTCTAGTGCGACTAAGAGTATCTATTTTTCTTTTCACCATAGGGAATTTAAACTCCACATTTGTGTCCATTCCTTCCTCATCATCCAATCCCTCCAATACGGCCTCTGCTACCTCAACAGCGGTCGCTTCATTTACCGTGGGAATTTCTAGCAACTTATTCCCACACGCTTCTTCACTTTCCAAAACTTGCGTGTTTACACTCTGACTAGTAGAAATCTCATCAGACACTGTGCTACACCCCATGCCCAAAACTTCCTTACCTTTTGTGTCGTTTTGTTCTGGTTCTTTTTGTTCATTTTGTTTACCAGACGGCCCTGCCGCTGAAACCTCATTCTCCGACGCTTCTCTTAGGTCTACTCCTCCAGGCTCCGTTTCTGACTGTTCATTTGTACTTGCGGCCGGGGTGCCTACTGTGGGCCTGCTTTCCTTTCTCTCAGGGCAAGCACGAACCAGATGCCCTTCCTTTCCACAATGAAAACATTTCATAGTCTCAGTAGTGGCGAAGATCGTGTAATCAAACTGATCAATTTTAAATTTGAAAGCGACATTGAGATCGCTTGTATAATCCTTAAGGATCATATACACATGTCTCCTGAAAGACACGACATGTTTCAGTAAAGGGGATTTACATCCAAGCGGGATCTTTTTAACTGCGGATACTATTTGCCCATATCGTGCCAATTCACGGCAGATTATCTCATCACTAATAAACGGCGGTACATTGGACAAAATTACACGTCTTGAAGGAGTAACGAGTGGTAGAACATTGACCAGATTTCCATCTATGTTAATACCTGTACTGATAATTTCACTGATTTTAGTAAAACTATCAAGAAAAATAACCACTGAACCATTCATTCTAGAAGCTGAAACAATACTATCATGTCCTACAATCGCGCCAACAGCTAGACCACATTTCTCAACAGAGATATCCAAGTTTACAGGGATTTTAATAGCATGGCGCCGACTTAAATTTTCAAACGCCATTCTCTCCATGTTTGCCACGCTAACCAGCGCCCAAACCGCTGGTTGCGGACCTAAAAATTACTATAAATACAACACTTATCAAACTAAGGACAAAACAAAAAACAACTAAACATAAATTATAAAGAAAATAGAAGAATAAACAGATAGAAAGAGAATCCCTCAGCCGGACAAAGGTCCGCACGCACATTCACTCACACTCAGAAACGCCCGTCCAATCAGAGAGAGAGAGAGAGAGAGAGAGAGAGAGAGAGAGAGAGAGAGAGAGAGAGAGAGAGAGAGAGACAGACAGACAGACAGACAGATACTGTAAAGAGAGAGAGAGAGAGAGAGAGAGAGAGAGAGAGAGAGAGAGAGAGAGAGAGAGAGAGAGAGACGGACAGACAGACAGACAGACAGACAGACAGATACTGCATAGAGACACACCAACAGACAGAAAGATACTGTAAAGACAGACAGACAGACAAACAGATACTGTAAAGAGAGAGAGAGAGAGAGAGAGAGAGAGAGAGAGAGAGAGAGACAGACAGACAGATTTTCAGATACTGCAGAAAGACAGACCTACAGACAGACAGACAGACAGACAGATACTGTTAAGAGACAGACTGACAGACACACAGACAGACAGATATACTGTAGAGATACAGACAGACAGGCTCTTTTGGAAATCACCCTCATACACAATTCTTTTGGTTTGCCTTTTCATAGGAAATTAAGCATCAGCCTTCAAAAATTCCTCAAGGTGTGTAACATTTAGTTCCAAATCTACAGACTGGGTTTGGCTCTCTTGAATTGAATTGAAGTGAGCATCTCCGTCAGGCCGCACCATAAACCACGTTAGCTTTATGAGCCGCCCATATGTGTCTGTACCGCTGAGTTCAGATATCAAATATGAGCAGACAGGCCAAATCCCAGGACGAGGCAGCAAATAGCCAAAACCGTGGCACCTCACCTCCATAAGAAGATTATGCAAACCCAGGGGGAAGGTGATGGATTCTTCCCCTTACCCGGCATGAGAGGACCAGATGCCGGAGAAAGATTCCGGGCGTCACCAAAAGTAAAATATGAGCACTTGGTTCAGCAGCTCAGAAAAACTTTTCGGCTTTAGAGTTTGAGAAACTTACACTCTTTTGATGAGAAGCGGGTGTAAATGAGAAGAAAGACGTCTCTGGGCGTTTGTTTGCAGGTTTGTGGTTTTCTAAGCGTGGGTCAGAGCTGTTTGTTAAAATGACCTTGAAATGATGTATTGTATTGCGCAGAGGTTGCTCTGTTCCGACTAGTGAGTTCGCTGTTGCGTTTCATTATATTATAAATGCAGTTGCAGAACAACTGAGATGTTAAAGTAATTCCTTACTGCTGGTTATCATAGGCTCTTTTATGAAAAATCGAAAATGTAAAACTCATAAAAGTAACTTCAAGGTCAAAACAAAAGTAAAGGCATATGGTGGAACGACATGCCTTTCATTAAAGGTCAGAGTTGCATGAAGGAATATCCCTAATAGTGCCGAAAATGCAGCGTTTATATCAAGGTTATTCTTGTAATATGTCAGCAGGGAATTCTACCTGGCTGAAACGTAGCCCGAGATTTCACGCACAAGCGTGTGATATATGCAACTCTTCAAAGGCGTTCTTAAACACGCTAAAAAAGACAAAACTTTAGCCTCGTGCTTTCTTCCCCGCTTCAAAATGAGCTTTCCCCAGCCATTATCTATTATCATTCCTGTGAGCCATTAGCTAATGCATAGTTTATTTAGAAAAAGAGGCATTAGGCAGGTATTGAAGGCGAGGGGGAGCAAGGAAGACTGATCTAGTGGCGCTGGTGAAGGTAGCGGTGTGCTGCTCTGAGTTATGGACATCCAGCAGAGAGGAGTCTCTTCATTAGGGCCGTGATTAAAATTGATGGGAGCCCGAGGAGTCGGGACTGGGCTCGGCTCCCTAGAGCATAGCTCTCATTCTCTGCTCGTTTATTTGGGAGTTTGAGCTGATCAATAAACAGTGGCTGGAGCTCAACATGAGGTCTGGTGTGCGTGTGTGTGTGTGTGTGTGTGTGTGTGTGTGTGTGAAGGCAATGTGTTTTGTTTCGAAGATAAACACGGAGGAAAGTGAAAATAGGCCTGATCTACAGGTGACTGTGAGTGAAAATGACATCTGTTGTTATAAATTTGACCACATGGTTTAATTTTACCGTAAAAAGGTATAAAAAATGGAATAGGGTTAAGTGAAATAAAACCCCTTTACTTAAATGTTTTTAAGAAAGCTAAACATTTAGAGAGAACTTCTTATATATATATTAAATCATCAAGGTTAAATCATCATGATTGTGTGGTAAATAAATAAAAGGAACACCAAAAGGTTGATGTACAAGTAACACAGAATCTGTTGTCCTTATGTGTTCCGTTCAGGATGGATTGTGTTGTTTTTAACACGACAGTTTAAGAGCATGTCACGTGTCGGCAGCTTAACCAATACGACTCGTCTAATTCATACAGTTGTTTTACAACTGCATTGTTTACAGGTAATATTTCAGAAACTAGAATTGTTTGTAAGATTGTATTCCGTTTTTTCTGAAAGAGGACTGGATTGATGATACAATTGAAAATAAAATCATTTCAAGCAATGGAAGGCTCATACTTACATGAGTATGTCTTATCAATCAAAATCAGACATCATGTTGTAAGAAAAGAAAACTATAGCATTATAAATGGTTTCGTTACCCCTTCAGTATTTGTTGCACATGTGTAGCTGAAACCCAAACATTTGTAAAACCCAGAGTCATTAGTAATGAAATGACAGAACACAGAAACATAACATACAAATGTAATTTTTCTAACAAAGACATATTTCAGATATATGCAAATCTAGCATTATGGATGTGATACAAAAACTCTTACTGAATGTCTTATTTACCAATATACTGAATCATCTGTTTATATTTGACAAATCATCAGTCTATACACAAGGTTTCTATTTTAAAATAGGGAAATATGGATGTGTTACGGCTGTGACAAAAAAGGACACGCTTTTTGAGAGGCGACACAGTTTGTAGGATTTCAGTGAATTAAAATGTACAAACCAGAAGCAATAAAACCTATCAAAGCAATGGCTCATGGAACATAAAATAGTTTTAATGGATCTATTTATGAGGAATATGGGCTGTATGGATGTGACGATTTTGAAAGCGGCACTTACAAGATTGTAATCATGTGGAAAAATATAAGAAGGGCTTAAAAAACTTTAAGGGAGACCTGGACCGTGGCTATTTAAACCACTGAACCACTTTATTTTTATATGGTAAAGTTGACATTTGCTTGCAATTGCCCATATTTAATCATTTCTATTCCGTATCTTTTCAAAGATATCTCTCATTCTGTTTTTACAGATAAGTTTTAACTGTAATTTCAGGAATGCAATATTGTGTTCGCTGACTGTTCAAGCTCAATACGGTTCTTTGAAAAGACCCGTTCTTATTATTGAATATGCAATAATCGAAAGTTTGGGAGGCCAGGTCTCGCGAAATTGATCTGAATTATTGCTTTAATTAAAATGTGTATTGTGGAAAATGTCCACGTGGACCAAACACACTTATGTAATTACTTTGGGGAACATGAATTAATTTGAAAGAACTGGACACAGGCCAGATTGCAGAGCTGGGTTATTGAAGCTCTCCCCGAATCTATCCGACCCCCTCTTTGTATATCTGTGCCCAGATTCCTTAATTAGTGCAGGCGGGGATAGCGCATCATAACAGACAACTGACAGATAAACCCAGATGGTGCAGCACGGGTCTTTGATAAACGACTGTGCCATATTTTCTTAACAAATCGACAAAGGCATGATAGATCGATATATGAATAAGTGTGATGATGTTAAAATGATATGCATGCATATAAGATATTCATATAAGACACATGAAATACATGCCTAGGTTTGAATAGCTCCAGATCGTCGTGGTCAACTCGTATTTCCATTTTTCATGGTTTTTATTTATTCCTAAATTATTATTATTGGTCACCCTTTATGTTTGTCTGGGAGTTTTGAAAAAATGTAACCAATAAACCCACAAGGGTTCCCAGCTTACTTCCAAGTAGGCCTTAAGATTTCAAATTTAAACAAAATCAGCATTGAAATCCATTAAAAAAACAAGACATTTCT
The DNA here is from genome assembly GCF_947034865.1 of Barbatula barbatula. Lineage (NCBI taxonomy): Eukaryota > Metazoa > Chordata > Actinopteri > Cypriniformes > Nemacheilidae > Barbatula > Barbatula barbatula. Next base: position 8,363,858 of record NC_136788.1, read on the forward strand.
TACTTTGGGGGCTTTGAATATTGTTGAATGCATGGGGCAGCCTTGGAGTCAAAAGTTGAGACCCCTCCTCTAAATGGTAAAAAACACACATTTTAACTAGCATTTTTCAGCTGAAGAAGACACGCATTCATGTGTAAATACAAACTCAAAACCATACAGAGATATAGTTCTTGTGGCATCCACTTGTATATGACAACTTGCCCCGGTTTTCCAGACACTCCCTGACTTCCCCTTCTCCCCCCAAAAAGTATAAAAAACACAACTTATACCTTTTTTTGTTGTTGTTGTTGTTGTTGAGAAAACACAACAGATACCAGTGTGCATAAGATTTTGATACAGCTGCGAAATGTGTAGTTTATATTAAACAAGTCTTTTTCCCCTGTGCCACAGTGAACGCTTAAAAGCGTCTCATTTGCTCGCTGCTTGCAATGTCAAACACCACACAATTCATCGAGCTGCTAGCATGCTTTACGTTCATTTGCTTGCATGCCGCCTTCTTCGTCATCCGCACGCTTTTTGCTTAAATAAAGTGGAAAAGTTCCCCAGTTAAGGTACATGGTGAAATGGGGATGCATCAGATGAACATTGTTGATGAACAGCTATTGCATGCAAATCTGAAAGAGCTTTCTCTTGCCTTTAAGACCCTCTTAAACACATCCCTCTAAACTCAGACAAATATATCCAGTAGCTATCAGTGGGATCGCTCTGAGTGTCTATAATGAATAATTGTTATTACAGCACACAGCAAGACGGTGTCAATCAGAACTGCGAGGCTGCGGAAAAGATGGAGTGAAATAAACATGAAACGTGGAGGGAACTCGAAAGGAAGTTATATAAAGCTCCGTTTCCTTGAAGCTCAGCGGCGTACCTCTTTACCCCGCGCTCGTCTGTTCTATAATGGCACAAAGCAAGAGATGGGAAAGATGTTATCTTTTTCATCTTCCTGCCTTTTGTTAACATGTAGAAAGAAAAAGGGGAGAGGCGGAGGGCGAGGAAGACAACGCCGAGGGTGTCTGGGATTGAGCCCGGTCCCTGTTCACCCAATTAAAGGAATCTTGCGCTCAAAGCCCCAATCTGGCAACATGTGTCCTGACATTTGTCTTCCTGAGTGTTGTGATATACAGCTCCATGAAGCTAAAGGATAAATTAGTAGCCCGCCCAGCTTCAGAGACCGGCCGATAAAATCTGATGGGTCGAATTTGTCAAGAATCATGAAGGAGACAGTAAGTAACACACGCCCACAAACCCCCATCACCCACGAAACCACAGATAGGCAGAAGAACAGCAGCGCGGGTACATGCTTTCTAAATCCGCTTTGCATTGGACCTCTGAAAATGTTTTTTGCTGAAGGTTTGAATGATCTAGTTATCATCAATTCAGCATTCAACTCAAAAAAGACTGCAGTTTTAAAGACAAATCATTTTAAAATCAGTATCACTAATATAGATCTTATGAAAATATATTTGACGTTCTTTACTATTGGCACTATGAATAATGAATCATATTAATGAACAAAAAATAATGTATTCTGTTTCGTAATTCAGAACAACTTTTTCCTTATTTCACTACTGTTTGTACTAATTTACTTGTTGTGAAAAAAACACTGTGAATTTTTTGTACTTGCAATTTGATTTGATCACCGGTCCTTTATCTTCAATAAGATGCTCAAATCTGAGATTTTCTGATGTTTTTTTATTTTTTTATTTGGAGACTTTGGATATCAAGCTTAAATCTTTTTGAAAGTTTGCATACTTTTGGCCAAAATGTTGCTGATTCTGTACGGCTTACAAGTAATACTGGTTATAGGGACTGTGTACCTGGGATCAGCATTAAACTCAATATCACGTGTTCACAACCCATTTTACTTTATAATGTGGCTTATATTAAAATACAGATGTTCAACTAAAAAATGTAGGCTCGACCTTAAATGTATCCATTGGGAATTCCTTGAGTTGCGAAGAGTGGTCTCTGTATGACAGGTGGGGGGTCTAAAAATGGAAATTCATTTAAGAGGCGGAGCAAGATGTCACATGAAAAATTACAAACATTTTGTTGGCGTACCAAAGAAATCACACCCTCTTTCTGCCATTGGTCGGATGAACAGATACTTACACCCCCTAACTTATCTCATTGGTTTAGGCAATGTTGCCCTTATAGGACGCTGTTTTTGGAGAAATCGATCTACAGATGGCTTACCTATAGTTGTTTACATGAAGCCTTACGTCTCATGTAATTAATGCTAAATATTTTATTTAACCCACATTCACTATATAAGCTTACATATGGCCTGTTTTGTTGAATACTCTCTAAAAGTCTGCACTAAACCACTCTAGAGATGTTTCCCCTCATGACATTAATGTGACTCCATTCAGTCATTCGCTGAGATTAATATGAAATTACACGCACGCCTATAAAAAAACAACCACACAAATACATGCACACACCTCGACCTTACAGAGACCCGCACACCTCTGGCCTAGTATTTCCTGAGCGTGCTGGAGATAGTAGGCCATCTTATGCACCTTCAGGGATAGTGTGTGTGTGTGTGTCTCTCGCAAGGTGAGATGCAGCTAGAGGAGAAGGCAGGCTCGCGGTCAGCAGGGAGCGACTGGGCCGCGGGGAGAGACTCTTAACTTCTGTCAGGTACAAATAACCACGCCATTTTTCACCTCCTGATTTTGAGAGCCGCAAGTCTCCCCAGTCATTTGAACTCTACACACATCCCATGATTCAATTCTAACTCTGGACACTTTGAGAGGTGCGAGCACAACGATTTGAACACAACACAACTTGTCCGTTAAATGTGAGAATTCTGGTAATATTCGAATAAGAAAAAAATTACAGCGGGTTTGGAAAGGCTGGCGTGGTCCATTTTAGGGTGTCCAGATCTGTTGTTATTTAAGAAATACAGTACTAGTTAAAAGTTTGGACAAACTTTTCTAAATTGATGTTTCAGTGATAGTTGTTCCAAACCTACAACATTGAGAGACCATTCTGGGTTTTTATGAGCATATGTAGTTGTATTGTGATCATACCAGTCAAGTGTCTGTTCAAGTTCAACCAAATCAAACTTCAAGAGTGACATTAAGTAAAACAATAGCAATGTGAAAGACTAACAGCATGACAAGACACGTTAAAACTGTAATTCAAATCAATGTTATCACACAAGTTTTTCGAAGTACAATATTACTGCTGCATGGCTTATAAGTGAATCTGAACTTTTTTGCTTTGCAGCATTTGAGGTCGGTAAAATACAGAGCATCTTTTCTGTTATTTTGACGTGTTCCTCTAGTTTTCATTTTCTGCAAAAGAAATGTGAATAGAAACAAGGATTTAATTTGAAATTTGGGAGAAATATTGTCCGTAGTTCACAGAATGAAACAAAATGATCATTTTACCTATGAATTGTAAATTCAGACAACCTAAAATAGTAGTCTTCTAATGTGATTATTCCATGCCTGCATGTGACATTCTTTGTGTATTAGGCAAAGACAAACATGACGATCACTAAATAAACTGCATACAAAACAAGAAAATAGTACCGAGTACCTCATGCCTTCAAGAAGCTTTTGACACAAATGTGTTTAAATGGGTTCACAAAGATAATTGTGTCTGTTGCATCTTCTTTACTTACAAAAACATATGGAAACTTATTTGATATTGTTTAAAAAGCTTTCATGATTCAAGTATCATTCAGAAATATAAGAAATAGTAATACAAAAAATAAAAGGTGTGTTTAAACATTTGACTTGTATAAACAATAGCTGCAAAAAATGTATTTATACATCATAACAATGAACAAGAATATTTTATTATTGAAATGGTCAAATGGTATAAGAAACAACATGAAAACTGTCAAATAGTCATTACTTTTAATTCAACGGGAATAGAAATATTTCTAAGAAGCTGACACATAATTTTTTTGCTATTTCATTGACATCTTTACTTGTCATTGACACTCAAGTAGTTGTAGTTTGTGGGATCCGACATCGTGTGAATGATGTAACCCAGTCTTAGATTGCTGTCATTCACCAGCATGAGATGCTTTTTATTTTATTCCTCAATCTGAAATCCATATCAACAAACACACCAGGATACCGTCACGTTTTTCCGCCTGAATTTATTCAAGCATGCCGGTGGTTAATATTCCAGTAGCACCTGCTATTGCGGAAGACTTTGATATTCTAAGCATCCCGGAGCTGCTAGATGGTGCTGTTTGGTAGCATTGCACCAGGGAAACATCTTAGGTGTGCTTATGTGCCTTATTTCTTCATTTTGCAGTGCATGGTAATAACATCGACTCATTATGAGCATGTTCTTTTTAGCTGGAACAATGCATTTTGCCCAGGAGAGCTGATGTTTGTGTATGTGTGTATGTCAGTGTCAGACGTCTGTCTGCCATGCTTCACATCAGTCATTACTTTGAACTACCACAAACGTGTCACTCCATCTCTGGGTTTGATGTGTGTGTCAGATCAGGATTTTACACACGATCGAGCCGCTCTGTGTTCGGGCTCTGCTCGGCACCCGCCGCATCATTTCTCTGCTGTGAAGACAAAAAATCGCATCTCGTGTAAATAGAACTAGAGGAGAAAACTGACACACAAATGTGCTCTTAATGAAACAATATGGTAGTAACGCAGATTTGTTACATTTTAAGGGTGAAATGAAGAATGATTTGTTTGATGTGTGGTCTTGAAACACATAGTTAGGTTTATAATTCCATTATAATGGTTTTTTTTTTACTTTTGGAGAAGAACTGATGGTGGATTTGAGGTGTGAATATATTCAGTACTGTCATCATTTACTGACCCTCTTATCAGTGCGAACTCTTTTTTTTTTTTTGTGTCCATACAATAGAATTGAATGGGTACATCTGTTGTAGTAAAAAGAAAGTCATACAGGTTCGAAATGATAACTGATGATAGAATTTTCATTTTCGGCTGAAATACCTGTTGTCATCACAATTAAGAACATTAAGAAAACATGTCATGGTATTTACAATTGAAGTAAATAATTGTTAAATAATAATTTCTAATTTAATATTTTTCAAAGTATGATTTTTCTTTTATAACACTTAAAAAAGGCTGTCCACATTATTTATTTTTATTTAGTTCAAGTTATGCCTTCTTAATATAAAGAAAGCTTGTATTTCTTTTATAACAGGTGATGATTCTGGATTTACCTGGTTAAAATGTTTACAGTACATGTAACAGGACAGGACAAACTGTTTATACTATAAGCATGCTCAAAAATGTTTTTTTCTTTAATAGCAAGATCGAAAGGAAACTGAAAAAATTTAAAAGAAAAAAAACACGTCCTGTTGGCACGTGACGCGCATTCTTTCGTGCTTTGATTAGTGTGTAAACTTTATCTGAAGGGTATCCTGTCTGGGGTCTCGTGCTGTCCTCTTCTGGTGCTCTTTTGATTTGAAATATTGTCTTACATAATGAAGGAGAAAAATAGAGCGTCTCTGTACTCCTGTGCCGGTGTCAGTTTAATCAATCATTTTTAAACACAGGCAGGCACGGTGAGTCTCCTGCCCCGCATCCGTCGCATCTTTCCCCTGCTCCAGTCTAGCACGGCGGCAGCAATTCATCATCACTCAAAAAATGAAAGCGCCGGTGTATCAGACTCGTCCTTGCCTCTTCTTGGTTTTAAACAAGGGGGTGGGGGCTGATGGGAAGGGTGGCGGTGGGCTATGATCAGTGATGTAAGAACGAAGAGTTTTCCCTCGGCTCTCTTTTACTTTCTTATGCTATTTCTCTTAGTCTTCCTTTCTTTTTGTCTCCTCTGCTCTACTTTACCTTCCCGGCAACTTTGCGACATTGAATTTTAAAAGTGCGGGAAGTGGAAGGTCATAGGTCGCGACGGCTGAAGGTCAAGGGGCTGGCGCGCAACTCGAAAGGGGGCGAGGAGGAAACGTGGGTCTACTTGAGGAAGCGACCCAACTTCCCAATGGAAATGCTGTTCCATTAAGCGTTTTCCATTTGTCCGGCACGGACGCTGGATTCTCAGAGGGAAAGTGTCTTTGAAGTGCCCTCAATCACACTTATAGACTGTTGAATGTGCTTTCAACATATGAATTTAGCCACCGATGGGAAAGTCCAAAGCCTAGGTGAGGGGGTCAACCATTTTATTTAGACCACATCTAGATTTTCTCATTGCGACTCTGAGGCAGTGAGGGACAATTCCGTATCATCTAATTTGTTGTTTTACTGTATCTCGACTCGAGATGTTCTTGTTCTGTGGTCACACCTGTTCAGGTCAAAGACTCACAGTGGGTTTGTGTTGGTGCTTTATCTTAAACGCCGACACATGCAAACGCACACACGCTGACATTTAAAAACCGGCCAGTAGATGTTTCCACATCATCCCTGGTGTATCAAGCCCCTCTACTTTTTCTGTGGGGAAATGTCGCCCCGCGGACTAATTATCCCCATGTAAATGCACAAACATGGCAGGATGGGATTCCTCTTTCTTTCTTGCTCCTCAAGCAACCTGGCGACATTAAACATGTTTATTTTCTTCTGTTAGCCAAGGTCACAGTCCAAGCCTATCAAGCTATGATAAAATAACTCATTTGGCCTGTTGTTTCATTTGTATCAGTGTTTAACTGCAGGGCTTGAATGCTACTCTGCATTTCTGTGACATTTATGAGAGCGGTTTCACATTTGTGGAATGATCTGCCCGCTGCTACAAGATCAGCAGATTCTCTAACAGAATCTTTAAGAATTGGCTGAAAAACACATGCTTCCTTCAGCATCTGACTGATGTCTTTTCTACTCTTTCTATCAGAAGAATAAATGAAATAACTTAGCTTTGTAAACTGTGGTAGGCTATATGAGACCAGTTCTATTTCACTTATGCATTTACATTTATGCATTTGGCAGACGCTTTTATCCAAAGCGACTTACATTGCATTATCCTATACATTCTGTTTCTAAGCATGTGCAATCCTGTGGGATCGAACCCACGACACTCTTACCACTGAGCTACAGAAAAGTTATGCTTTCAACATAAATGCACTTCTTGAACTTTTGGATAGAAGCGTCTGCTAAATGACTAAATGTAAATGTAATGAATGATTTATTACAGGCCGATTCTCTTCATGACATCTTTTTCTTGCTTAAATATTCTAATTTAATTTATCAAAATATTTTTTTATACTACAGCTCAGGGGTTTTCAAACTTTTTCATGCCAAGAACCCCTAAAAATGATGAACCTTTTCCGTGGATCCCCTTTCTAAAATACATATAGATTTTTTATATAAAGAAGCATTTAAACAAATAGTAAGTATGATATTATGAAGGCAGCATATTGTTTGTAGAAATAAAACTGCAAGAATCTTCAGTAGAATTTTACAACTTCTGCCGTCTTTTTTCACAAACATTTTCTGAGAACCCCTTAGAACTTTACTGTTTGATATTGAAAGAGTGAAATAAATTAAATAAGAGGGGCGTATTTACTAAATTCACTCTGGCCTTGAAACAACACAATAAGAATAGCGGAGTCCATTTAGTATATTACAGTTTAAATAGGCCGAACATAGATTGCATACACATGGGTGGACACTTTCACATTAAGACTTAATGTAAAACATTGCACAAAAAAGGGCTATATAGCACTAAAAGTGGTTATTGGCTCGTAATCATAGGGGAAGCACGTTTGGTGCTATATAGAACCTTCTTTTGGTGCTTCAGTGGTTCTTTGGGATGACTGAGGTGCTATATAGAACCACTGAAGCACCAAGATGTGGTGCTATATAGCACTATAAGTGGTTTCGCTATGCATTGCTTTTTGTGAACCTGCATAAAGTTTAGCCTCAGAAAAAACATGCAGATGTAGAGAGTAGAGGCACCTCACTTTGTTTTGTAACACAACAACTGAGACTTGGCATTTATTAAAGCCTGCTTGGGGTCAAGCAATAGCTGTTGCAGTGAGGCAACATTTGTAGTTCTCTATCCCCTGGCCTCTCCTCATTATGACCTCATGCACAAATCATTCGAGAATACACAATGTCTTTTCACATTTGATTCACATTAGTTTATGCATTATCTGAGCATGTTTCATCAACATTCTATGATGAGAAGACCAGCATATGTTGCATTTTGTATGCTGGCCTGGCATTTCTACTAGCCAAGACTTGGTCTACTAGCATCACCAGAAAGGCTGCATTGTTTTACCAGCTTAACCCTTTACATTTTAGTAGTTGTTGGCCAGATGATGGACCGTTCAATATTGTTTGGCAGTTACAGACCACATTCATCTCAAGATCTTTTGTTCCCCGGGCTTCTCTAATGGATTATAAGCTTCGAGCGAGTCAATTTCTCGTGGTTATGCATTTTACTGTCTTATGAGGACCAGAGGATACATAAAGCAGCAGGACACAAGCTAGCTGCTTTTACACTGTGTTTGTTGCAGAAAAAGGCTGAGTGTGTAAAACTGTAAATGAAACCTTACGCTACCCTCGCTTCTTCTGAATCTCTCCCTGGACTGTTTGGTTTTGTGTAAAACTCCAAGAAGAGAGATGATGGAGAAGAATGCAAAGTCATATTTCCTCATTATTTTGTTTACGTACTGAGGATGGGACCCAATGTTTGGAAGTTTGTGTAAACTTGGTTCCCACAGGAAGGTGAAGAATTGCGTAAAAACAAAATGACACAATAAACAGTTCTTTAATTGATCGGTAATGTAATCCAGGTTCCTTTTGAAGATGGTTTTGAGCGTTGACTGTCTTAAAACTGGTAGTAATGATCGAAAGGAGTTTCATAGCATAACAATATGACCTTCGTGACCTTCAAACTTCGAACAACAGTGTCAAAAACCTGCAAGAAATGTCAGGGTTTAGATACATGTCACAAAGAGCCGTCTATTGCGATGCTTAATTGATACGCCTCTCATTAACAAGGATGCAGTGATCTAATGAGGATGTTTAATATCTTCAGAAGACCACAGAAAGGGGATGAGAGAAGAGATCCCTCAAGTTCATACTCTTTCCAACACAACAGCGTGTGAGAATCATTTCTAAATTCACCGGATTTATGAGAGAGACGTAATTACTGCAAAATCAATACACATTGTGAGGTAATGAAAATGGTCTTTTGAAAAGAAAAGCCATGGGCGCTGATTATTTCCCCAAATGGAGGAAACACATCTAACCACTAAAAATGAGGAAGTAACAGGAAAATGGATCCATAATGACCCTCCTGACAGACACTCTTGGTGTTTTCAGCCAATGTAAATGTAATTGTGTTGTTTTGGCGATGTTCAGAAACACAGCGCTTTTCACCCCTCCTAATTCAGTAAAGACCATGTGAGGTGGAAACCAATGTGACCGGGCCAATGCCCCAATTATCCAGCTGAGGGAAGTGAGGTTTGGAGAGCTACCAAATTACACAAACTTATAAGGTGACGGTGGTGGTCGTGAAACCGTATTTTGGTTTGTTTGACAGTCAATGGTTTCTTTATTTATTTTAAGTATATTTAAGGAGAGCTGTTATGACATTGTGAAACAAGATAGTAATGGCAACGGAGAAATTGGTTGGTGAAAACAACCAACACAATCTCACGGCAAAAATTATTTTAGGAGGTGGCTGAATTTGGATCATTTTCATTTAGCATTTTAATACGATTTGCCTTCGTGCCAGTGACAGGGGGTGGGGGGTTTAGGGGAGGGGCGTCAATATTGCTTTTTTCTAGTTATCGTACGTTCGATTCGTACATTTCGATTCGATATACATTTATATGAATCATCCACCTCGTAAAATAGTTTCGAATTTCCGTGAGATCAGGTTGAAACGACACATTTCGACATATAAATGTATTATACATAATGGCATCCCGAAAAAACAATACAACCACAAGTTTCGGTACAAGCAGTAATGTTAAAATGTTTTGGCAAATATTTTCAAAACCTACAGGCCCAAAAGTGTTTTGTTACGGCACTTTAAGCCACAATCGGTTTATTAAATATACTGTAGTGTATGATCGTATTTGCATTACATAGAAACTATTTCATTTCAATTTGTGCAAATACAAACTAAACATTTCACAAAATGTTTGTTTATTTTCAGATCATGAAATTACTGTTAGACGTGAATACAAAGAGCATTTAGGCACTTTTCTTTTCAGATGTAATGAACTTCACCGGAAACAGATAAACTCATTTTGAAACGTCCTTCCGAGAATGTGTGTACAGTTTGCACTTATACATTGTTTAATGGTTGTCCTTTATATTGATGACTTTATCTCTGACAATTCCCCAAGTATGAATTCTTCTGTAGCGTATGTTGCATATCTCCATTCTCTAAATAAAACAGTTGTTATGATTATGGAGAGGAAAGTATCGCATGTCAAAGTCTATTCCTTATCGAAAAAATGAGCTATATTTTAAAATGACCAAGAGAAAGAAAGTCCTTAATATTGCTTTAAGTTTAAGATTGTAGTTTAAATGTTTTATTCAGGAAACCATTAACATTACATCTCCAAACTTTCTGAGATGGATGTCAGAAACAGATAAGAATTTTTTTTTCAATGTAGCTACAGTACTTCTGTCATTATGTGCCAGTAAATATAATATGAATCAAAAGTCAAACCCAGTTCACCCTAAAGTAAGCTGCATTATATTTGAGGCGCAAGAGGCCTTCTTCAAGCAAACCAATGTCAATAACACAATCTGCAGTGAGCATGATGGTCCACTAACAAAACAATTATTTGAAAACACTGTGGCGAACGTTTCAGTATTTTGTTCTGCCACTGTCTAAATCCACTGTATATTACAAGCGATAACAAATAAACCAAATCTATGCCGTCCGTTTTTTCGCGCCAAATTAAAAACATGCATACTGATCAGACTTGCGCGCGGAGGGAACAGACATTACGTCTAGTCTCGATTTTCTTGGCCACAAACAATATGACTTGGTAAGAACAAGAGTTATTTACAGTATTTAGTTTATGGAATCTTGTTGTGAAGCTTGACACTCAACAGTATCGGGCTCCATAAATGAAAAAAAGGGCGGCGGGTAGGCCTACTCTTCAAGACATTTTAAGGGCGAGTATAAATATTTACACAGGTCTAAAGACGATAATTACGATGATTTATCTCCGTGCAATATGTGGTTGCCAGTCTTTTTGACCCCGCAGTACAACTGAAACTCTGCCAGGAGGTGAACTTGACCCGCTTTGCGGGTGATATCAAAGTTAAGCTACATGCCAAAGTCCACGTTCTGTTCTGTGGAGGGCGTGGCATTGCTCCGACCACGTGCAGTGGGCGTTCAGTAAACCTGCATGCACTGACACGTATAACGACGAGAACGATGTCTCGTGTTGGGCATATTCAATACCAAAACAAGCCCCTAACACGTTTCTATAAAAGTTTGCTTTCCCCGGTGCTCGGGGTGTTGAGGCTTTGAGATCAGACCAACTTAATCTACAGCGTTCTTACACTGGTTAGGCAAAATAAAAATCACAAACATGTTAATATGTCAGTGAATGCAAAGAATCCATTTTATTCCATTTAAACAAAAGCCTTTTCTAAAACAACTGCTGGATGAAACCAGGCCATGCGCCACAAGTTGTTTACCAAATACACTTATAACAAGATGTTATAAGTAAAAACATAGATTATTTTGACCTGGGATATCTGCTTAAAAAAGGTTCACGAAGGTACATATTTGAATACTCTTTTTTTCTAAGCTACTTTAAACTTAATATTTTCAGGGTTTACAAAATACATACAATATCACGTGATCCCGTTATACCCGTAGTTGCATCAATACACACCTTCGTAGATTTGACATCTCATGTTATAATGCAGAAAAAGTGCGGCTGTGTCATTGAAACGTCGGCAAAGACATGAAAGAGTCGGTGTAAATGCGCTTGGTCTCCAGTGCCCAGTGCACACACATCCATTCATCGGCTATTGACAGTCTCTCCCTGTTCAGCTGTTTGACTGGAGCTCTCACTAGCGCTGCCAGTGGACAATCAAACGTACACACCCACCTCTGTCTACACTCGTCTTTTCAACATTTCTTACTTCTGCTACAAAATACACAGCTTCATCAAATCTCTCAGCTGTAAATCTCAACCCGGCGCATCGCGATACACCAGCAACAGCTCAAGAAAGATCTTAAAATACAACATGGAGTCCCCTCCAGATCCAGCGAGCGACCCGGGCAACGGCGTCTCGGAGCCGGTTACCCCGGTCAGGGAAACCCCGGTAAACCTGGAGACCCTCCGCAAAGCTGAGCACCAAGCCCCGGTGCGCAGGCAGAGCTGCTCTAGTACCAACAGAGGTAAGAGACACTGATTCATTTGAACCGATGCGATGCGGATTCTCCGTAATATTGATGCGCAAAACTTCAAAGTGAATTCGCTTCAAAATGAACTTGGATGGCGCGCCGTGCGTAAAACAGGATTTGCGTTGCGCTTGTGGAAAATTGGAAATTGCGCACTGAACGAGAATAAAATGCATTTGTGAGATATATCTCATTTGAAATGCTTTAGTCGAGTTACTGTTGTCGCGTAGACGCGGTTATAGATCCACTGGTGCTGGTGACAGCACTGACACCGAAGACAAAAATGAAGAAGAAACGCTTTTAGGGAATATTCGGGTGATTCCAACGTGAAAGTTTACTTCTGCCGGGCATTATAGTTTGCAAAAATACAGTATAAATGAAAAGCGCAGTGATGGGTTTCTTCAGTCCAACTTAAGTGAACTGTTTAACCGAGACTGTGGCAATATTCCCAAAAACGTTCAGTGCGTTTTATTCAATGCACAGATATTTTAAACTCGTCCTATTGTTTATATTTCATTCATCGGTTGTCAGCGTGCCTTTACTTGCATGATTTGAGAGCTGCTCTGTGGTACAAAATGGCTTTTTTTGCCCACACAGAAAACATCTCACAGGGATTATTACCTTCGCGAATCAAACGCACTGATTTAAGTTTAAACTTGAATATGAAATATGTCTGCTTTGGAGTTGTCGGTGTTTTACAGTAGAGACAGTAGTCTTTTTAGCCACTCCCCCTCCGTCTCCATTCAACTCGGCTCCTCCAAGTTCAGCGGAAAATATGCGGACGATAAAAGTGTTTATCGAGCGAAACGCCGCAGTATATGGCGACATTTGCGATCTTTGTTCAGCTCGTTACTGCGAGTCGTGCCGAGGGATATATTTACAGCGGCGAACGCGGAATGTAAGCTGGTTATGTAACAAGTTTAGCCATAAACAGAGACGAGGGCGCAAGAGGAGGGAGAATGATTCGATAGCCTCTTTTCATCCTCACGCGTCACAATCTGACGCCAGATGTCACAGTTTGAGGCGGTTTAAAGGACTTTGTATCACTTTTGTAGCGTGGTACTTTCCCAACACATTCAGTTATGTAACAGCAGTAGCAGGCAGGTACTGGACGGATGCATGCTTGAGCCCAGGTCGTTTTTCTTTTCTTTTTGAGGAAGGAGACTGACATCGGGACACTCCTAACCTGCTGACCTGTTCACCCCCACCCTTCACAGCAATGGACTGATGAAAAAGAAAAGGAAAAGAAATGCCTTAGTCGTGTTATGTAATTGTGCCCATCAGAAACTAAGTGTTCAGTGGGACTGGGTTTTACATTCACTGGGTTTTGCAACGCTAACAAAGTCAATAGTGACTGTGCCGGTCTCTCAGAGTGCAGTAAACATAAAAAAACTAAATCATTTTTTCTATTAAACAATAATATTTATCTAGATAGTTTTTAGAGTAGTTGTATATAAGTTCTTATGAGAAATGTGTACGCTTGCTGATTTCACATATATAAGGTAGCTGTATCACGCTCGAGTGCACGTCTCACCAGCTGTGACATTTAATCATATTTTGCCTGCTAAACCCCTTTTTAATGTGTGGTCTAGTCAGATCTCCATAATTACGCGCAGTAGGACACCACACGCAAAACTGGTTTATAATTCGTTTACCACGAGCAGTTTGTGGTTTTGTTTGTGGCATGTGCAGTACGTTTATTTCGCACTTTCGCTACATTGCCTGTGATCGTGGGTGTCGGAGGCAATCTCAGTGCAGGGATGAATGAAAGCGCGTTTCTCTCTGAAATGATGCACACCGCATAACTTTGATCTCAAGTGAAAAGGGAATAAAAGGGAGGCTTTTGAAGATTTAGGATGATCGGTTAAATTTATGTTAAAGAGTACTCTGTTTCTTAATTGAAATATGTCTTTGGCATATTTTATTTAAGAGAGGTATTGGATCATTCAAGTTTGAGAGTTCAGACCGAATGGGGTACATCCACTAAATTCTCATATGAGAACATTTTATTTTCATTTTTAAGCATTTTGCACAAAACATTTATGTAACTGAAGTGCCATTTGACCTTAATGTAATCCATTTGACTCATTTGATACAAATTCTGCTTGCGTGTTCAAACCCATGAAACACATCCCAGACAAGAGTTTGTCCACACCCATTGTCTGGACGTGTATCTCTTTTGGTACATTTCTTTTAGGTATTATATTCTCATGGATAGCATTTAATTGATGTGGTGGTATTACAGAAAATTCGTTTTAAATCATATGGTTTGCATGAAATGTAAGGAATTGAATAAACGTCTAGACGTGTTTAAAAACATGCGTATATGCTGGTTTTTTGCACACATCTAAAATGATTCAAGTCAAGAAAGTAAACAATCAGCCATTGTGGCTTCATTTGTTCAGTGTCAAACATCTGAAGCATTCTCTAAATTACAGTGCATCATTCAGACATTGTATTTAAGTTTGTCCACAAAAACCAACATCTGGACGTGAAGACATTTAGAAATGAGCACATTTTCCATTTTCACTTTTTATACACAACGCGCACTCTGTCTTTTTGAGCACACCGAGTCTGACCTTTTTTTGCTCTCGCTTGATTTCTTGCCACTTTTTCGGTTGCTTTTATTTTTGCCTGTGCTTAAACACATTCACAACGGAGCTCAGAGTAGGTCAGACATCAGATTTGACCTTCCGGGAGGTTGAAAGGCAAAGCTGAAAACTGGCACTTGATGTTTTAACCTCAGGCACTGACACTTGACATCTTATTTCAGGGAGGGCTTTTGTAGGATAACAGGGGGTCAGACGAGCAGGCACACAATTGCTTAAATCACTTGGAGAGGGTAGTGTTACCGACACGTGGCATCTTCCAGCACTCAAGGAGAATGTTTGAAAACAATATTAATGGCCTGTTTTTTTTAGAGATGAAGGTTCAGGCGTTTGTGTTGTAGCTTAAGAGCTTTGGATGTAATGAAGGCATTCGCTTCAAACGCTGTGTCTTGACATCAACATGAAAGGGATTTTTCTTTGGAGCAACCTGCGCTGATAAACAATGCACAATAAGACTAGTGATGTGTATTAAGAGAGTAAAAAGAGTCTGTCTTAAACTATCAGGGGTTATGATTATGTTATGCTATGATTTTAACAGGTTAATAGAATAGTTTACCCTAAAAAGATCATCCTCATGTTGTTCAAAGTGTATGTTGCTCTTTTTCTTGTAACGTTCCTGGCCAATATAAAAGGAAAATATATTTTTGAAGAGTTCAGAAAGAAAGAAAATTATAATACATTCTAATTAATAGTTTCTAATTATATTTTATTTTGATTTAATTTACTGATCCTCATGCCATCCCTTCCTTTCTTGAAAACAAATGAACAAATTAAATAACTTTTTCGCTTTATTCTTACATTTGATGAAGTGGCTTTTTGGTGTGAATTTGCACGTTTTACAAAAACGTACGATTACTAGAAAAAATGTGAAAAATACTGAAGCTATCAGTGTCTCACCGTATTTTTATTTAGTGTTCTTATGTGTTGTTTTATTTAGCTAAATACGTTCAAAATATTATTCGTCTTTACAAACACACTTTAATACCGTGAAACCATTCATATGTCCTTTGGTGTTATTTACATATTACCATGAATGTGGTTGTATGGAAAAGAGCTGCTTGAGGGATGCTCTTGTGTTCCCCAAAAAATATTTTATGATATGAGGGTTAGTAAAAACAAAATGTTCACTTTTGGGGCTTTTATTTTAAGAACCGATGAGATCCGGAAGAAAAGTATGATCATTCAGGTTGAAGTAACTCTAAGCAAAAGCCTGCTTTCCAACCCCTTACTAGCAGTGTCTGTTGCACACCTCCGCAATAACACGTGTGAGTTCTCAAATCACATAACAAGGGCTTTACATCCATCAAGCTTGAGTAGATTTGCAGTGTCATGAGCTCGGTTTAATGGGCTCCTTCCTGTTAACGTTCAGGCAGCGCATTTGCTCGTGTAGGTTCGGGCGGCTCGCGCCGCGGATGCACATGTGCAGAGCAGCGTCTTAACTTAATTTCTGTTTTATTGGAAGACAGCGGAATGACTGTGGGGTCTGCCATCTGTGAAGGACTAGCCTATAATTACTTATTAGTTGGCATGGTAGACAACAATATTTTGCTCACTCCTAGCCACGGTGTCAGGGCGAGATCGTAAAATCTGTCACCTGGCGGCGTGCTGATTGACCCCCTCCAGCGGGGGGGATATTTTAGCGGCTGAATGGGCCAAGCTGAGCCTTTTTTCTTCTGCAATTAGTGCAACAGATATTGTGCATTGACACCGGTTTTTAATGTCGGACCGCCCAATGTGCTTAAGATGAAAGTACCATTTAACTCATTCAGATTTGAACAGGATCGCTTACTTCTGGCTGGGCAAAGATATGCCATTCCATGCTGCTTAAATGGAGCAGACACTTCTTAATGGAGGTCTGGCCGTGGCTGTTGTTTTTGTTGGCCGGCCAGCGAAGTGCTGCTGAAAATCCTAGCGTGGTACAGGCCCCAGACTTGTAGCACTGCAGCCGGTGCTGTTTCACTCGCAGGTTGTGGGCTGGGGTGGTGGCGTATGTTTACCCGCTGATGTCAGAAGACGGATGGGCTGTAGAGGAGCGGAGGCCTCTAAACAAGGTTTCTCTACAAAAAACAGCCTGCGAAGGCCCAGAGGTGGAGTGCAGCTTTATCTGACAGCCGACGCTGTGAGACTGTGACATTCTCGAATGCCCGGATTAGGATTTCCCGGCCTTTCAACATGCTTGTATAGGAAGCCGACTCTTTGTACTTATCCAGAAACGTCGTCTTCTCAAATTTTGATTTGTTTTGCAGTCAAGCGAAACGGATCTCGTGGAAACATAAAGAAATCGATAATGTGAGAAGCAGTTGATTCTTTGAAATTGTAATACAAACATTTTCATACTGTATTAAAGTACAAAAATGACTTAAATAAGTCATATCATTTCATTTGAACGATTCAGCACAATGGCAGTACAAAAATACTAGTTTAATGTATTAATATTTATTTATACATTTCTTAAATATGAAATGATTTCAATATATAATTTAATTTGATTTCTATTTTGAACGTATTGTCTATTTTCAAGACAATTTAGATTCTTAATACAATGTGAAAAATTCCCATAAGAAAACAAATTTTCCAGCAGCTAAGGCGCCAGAAAAGTGTCAAATGACATGTTATCAATCATCTTTCCATCATCTCTACCTGTAAACTGTAACTGTTCGTTTTTCAATTTATTTCTGTAATTTCACTTTTTTCGGCATTTAAAAAATGAGTCTACACCGGACGCGCCGTGATACGACAAACAACAAAAGATCCCATTATAATTAAACAAATGTTCCACACTGGATGCGGCACAACACGACGCAACAAACCCATTACGGACAAGCCGTTTGTCACGTCCAGAGTAGACATGATGTAATACAGTTTTACAGTGTGCATTACAGCAATTACAATTTAATGGCCCTTATTGGTCATTAAAAACATCCTAATGTAAAATTCTTATTCTTATAATTTTGGGGTGAAAATAGACCCACACATAAAGTATTTTAAATGATGTGATTCCCCAATAATGGACTGCTGATCTCTTCTGGTTGAGAAAGGCCAAATTGATGGCAACCGATAGTCTGTCCAGCATCCTGGAGAGAAGACCCAAGATGAGGATCACTGTTTGGCAGACTTCCTCTGACATAATGATGGCTTCCCCCCTTCGTGTTGTTGATCATCAGACGTGTGAGGTCTCACACCCTGGTGTGGTTTAAGATGGGTGTCTGCACAATGTGTTTGCTCACAGGGTTAGGCTAAATCATTAATGTATTTAGTGTTATAATTGAGCAGTTATCTCTCTCCTCCGAGTAGACGTCAAACTGCACTGGTTTGAAGGACTTATCACTGATGTGGATTATATTAGATAAACCGTGCAGAACGACACGCGTATTGTGGGAACAATCAATATCTCATAGAACCGCTGAAATCTATTTCAGCACATTCACATGAAATGATTGTTGTGTAGCTCAACTCAAAGTCCACTGGTGTCTAGTCACACATTACAAAATCACCTATGCGGTGTTTTACATGTGGTCCTTTTTTGCAAAAGGAAATGCATTAAATTCAGTGTATTCTTCTTAAACTTGTTTCATGAACATTTGACTGTTTTAGTGATTCGCAGTTTCAGTCTGTCTACTTTGTGGCGAAGGCATTTGTTGCACAACAAATTTGTCGTGCTGTTCAGAAAACTTGGTCTTACTGGACGTTCCTCACCATCTGCATATATTTTGCCGTGTTTACTTCACGATTTAAACTTGGGTAAAAGTTTGGTGGAACCAAGGACCATGTTCCACATATTGATCATTCATGAATAATTCATGTTGTGGCGTCCACATTTGATAAAGTTTAGCCTCTTTGAACTATATTCAGTTTCACACCAGTGGGAGAGTTTATTTTGGAGTTCAAGTCACCAGTGGCCAAACTGGGGCTGGCAAATATGCCCTCAGCTGTCACCGAGCACCAGATTTTGATGCGACGTTTCCAGCGGTTGGGGGACATCTCAGATCTACGTCCCATTTACAGAAGTCAGTATCTGAGACAGTTTAAATAGTAATGAATTAATGTCCTCCAGATGCATTATGGGAAGACTTTAAAGAAGTCTAAATTTACTTTTGGGGGTGCTGTGACCTAGCTAGGCCTGTTGGGGGACAATGATGAGATTTAAGTGGCAACTCAGGAGACCTTGAAGGTTGATGGTTCTCCCGATGGGGTTTTCATTCAGGCCCAAACAAGTCATGAGCCCGTTTTAGGTGTAAGTTTAGATTCGCATTAGCTTAAATGTTCAGATGCTAAAAGAAGATTTCAATCTCACCTTGTCATCAGAGTGTGTACTGCTTTGTGAAAACTGATGCATTCTTATATAGTTCAACATATGTAAGTTGTCAGGAAGAGTGTGAAGATTACCACCTAGTATTTCTCAAAATACATTTGGCGTTTAAAAAAAACAGCTCCCATCAGCAATGTTGAAAAGATCAGAATTTGTTGTGTAAAACCGAGAAACATAATATGGGAAGCTGAAAAGGAAAGGTTATTGAAAGTCTATATTTGAGTGCTTTTTTGTTTGTTTTCTATCGCATTTGCCAAGTTTACGATTCAAGCAGGTCTTAGCTGAACCCAAAATGATCCCCACCTTAGACTGTCAGCAGAATTCTACATGATCCTAAAAGTCATCGTCTCTGTTTCCACTTGTCCATCCTAATTTTTTTTAATGGATGTTTGTAATGTTGTCTGCTTTTCATCTCGAAATGTTCCCCCACAAGATGTGTTTGCCATGCTCATAAAAGCAAGTTGGGAGACACAGGAGAGACATGGAAAAGTAGGCCGTTTGTGACTTTTTCTCACTCCCTCGAGTTTATTTGTATGTGAATTCCGAGTCGTTGAAGTCACAAAGTCTGCCTCGTAATTCACACGTATGTTTATCTTAATCGTCGTCCGTTGTATCTCTCCATCTCATGGGTTAAGTGCGCATCCATTCTTCGCTCTTGCGTTAAATTTAATTTTTAGTGAGAACAGCCCCGGATGTGTTTCATGCATGTCATTTTCATTTATTTAGCCATTTCTGCGTATAATTGTTTTTGACTCGTCTTAACGCACGTTCAAGTTAACCGGCTGCTCATCCGTCTCCCGTTAAAACAATTCCGGGTCCCCTAACAAAACTGGGCTGATCGGAAAGATAAGGTGGGTTTCGAATTAGCGTCACTCAATGTACTTGATTATTTATATATGATTAAGACTCAGCGCCTAATCCAGTAAATAAAGGGAAAATAAGACAGAAACTCCGTCCCTTCAGGTACAGCAAGCGGTTAATCAAATTATCCTCACATCCGGGCGTGCCGTTTTCTTCAAACACCCCCGTGACTCTCAATGCAGATTATAATCAGCTCCTATTTCCAGTCTTTGATTAAAATCGTGTGGTCTTGGACAGACTTTGTTCTTCTTGTGACGATTCAGCCAGCTAATTATTAATATCTTAGGTCCACTCTCTATATTTTTTATTCACCAATTACAGTGAGCCAGTGGACCAGAGTGGTTAAACAATGCCCCATAACTATTAATCACGTTGAGTCACTTCGGATATGAATTCATTAGTCCATTCTTATTTAAATGTCTTACAGTGGCTGGGAGGGGAAAAGGTTTCGCCGAGGACTTGTTTTGTCTTTCTCACCTTCAACTTGAGTCTCGGGCGGAGGTTTATGTGTGCGGTTCTACCGTCGTCCTTTCGGTTATGTCGGATGTTTTAGGCACGTGCACTTTGAGCTATTTAAAGGGATGTTTCATCCTAAAGTGAAAACTCTGCCATCATTTATGCATCCTCATGTAAATTCAAACCTGTATGACCTCTGCAGAACAGAAAAGTACAGATATTTTGAAAAACGTTGACTTCCTTTGACTTCTGCGTGGACACAAAACCACGGAGACATTTCTCGAAATATATTCCTTTTTTTTAGCAAAAGAAATTCATAAAAAGATCTTGAACGACATGAATGATGACAGATTTTTTTGAGTGAACTATCCCTTTAATGTTTCTACAAATTTGGTTGTCACAATGCAGAAACATCAGTAGCCGATATAAGTAAGTGAACGATATTTGATGCACTTCAATGAATCATTAAAACAGTGAACAAAATTAAATAAACATTTATCTAAGGAATAGACATATTAATTATTCAAGTAAACATTCAGAAATTAAAAAGAATTATCCAATTAACAAAACAAATCAAACTAACAATACATAATTTTATTTTAAGACAAAAACAGTTTTGACCGTTAGAATATTTTCTCTTTCTTTAATTTGCTATTTATTTTGAAAGCGTTAAGTCTTTTCATACATCGAAATCCTTAAATTTGTGATGTTACAAATAAATATGTTTAATTAAAAGCTGTAGCTGTGAACCGCATGACAAAATGGACTTTCGGAAAGTCGCAGGACTTTAGGAAACTTCGGATTGTTAACTTGTGACCAAGTCTCTTTCACATGATGTCATAAACAGAAAATGAGATTTCTCTTTTATGTAATGAATAGTTAATCTCAGCTTGTGGATAGATGACCAAGGGAAGGAATTGATGGAACAGTGATGGAGATGCTAATCCTCAGTCAGAACGTCGTTCCCACCGGACCCCGGCAGTGATTGAGAACCGGGCTCTCCCGCTGTCGCATTTGCCGAACCAACCACGTCCCTCCATCTTCGGGTTGAAGTTTATCAGCCTTATCGATCAGTGTTTTACCACTTTATTTTCCTAATGTAGTGTCGGGATGCAATAATTAACCCCATGTCAGGTTATTAAAACCCTATTTTTACGTGACAGACAGAAATAGACATGCTGAAATGGGAAGATGGAAGCCATCAGTTAATGTTCAAAGATTTTGAAATGCGAAATTATTCCTTCCCAAGACCCCATTATAATCGCTGCATTAATATCATATTAAAAGATTGAAGTTTTTGCCACGTGGCTGGCAGACGTATTGTAATTGATCGCATTTTAACGGAGAAAAA
Organism: Barbatula barbatula; assembly: GCF_947034865.1. Taxonomy (NCBI): domain Eukaryota; kingdom Metazoa; phylum Chordata; class Actinopteri; order Cypriniformes; family Nemacheilidae; genus Barbatula; species Barbatula barbatula. Next base: position 8,385,744 of record NC_136788.1, read on the forward strand.
GTTAGATCGAGCACAATGGTGCCGCAGTATTTGAGAAGTTTTGCAATACATCTGTTGGCTTGCAGTTGCATGGTTTGGTAAAGGTTACATGTTACATTGATCTGAACAGAATTTTTACTACGCTTGATATGAATCTAAATATTTATTCATTGGCTTTTCCTTGACTTTTACTTCTTTGGATCTTTGCTACAAGCCATTTCAATTTCCTCATACTGTTTCCTTTAATAGTTCACCCAGACATGATAATTGACATTATATATTTTTTGTGTATGTTGTTTTTCTGAAAAAAGTTTTTTTTCATACCTTGCTATGACCTTAAGTCACATTTCAGACCTGCTCTTATTGTGTTCAATGGAACATTCTGGTCTCAGGGCATGAGGGTAAGTAAATAATGACAAAATAGTTATTCTTTGTCAAGTTTAATTGGTTCATTTGCAGATTGGCTTCTGCAGATGGCTCAATTTAGTTTGACAAATGATTTCAACATGAGGTTATTTTGACCAGGTTATAAGGCAGTTTAATGGCCTGCCACTGAGGGGAAAAGCTTGAACACTGAACGAACGTTTGACTTTTCACATCCGCGTGGTTGAAATGACACCTCCTTTGCTTAAAGAAAACGTGTGGTGTTGGAAGTATTATGTGCCAGACTATTTATTGTACGCATCTGTCATTTGTATCAGCAGAAGTACATTTGCGACTTCTTTCCTCTTTGACGGCATTCTCGACCCTTCGCCGTGCCACTCGTACGTGGCAGTTTGTCCAGTTTTCCCGAAACCATGCCTTGGTGAATGACATTCTGCAGTTTTAATTGATAGAGAATTCTCATTATATTTCAATTTGCATGCGGGGTCTCGGGGAGCATGGGGAGGGGGGTCCAGCCGAGGTTTGTTAATTGCTGGACTAGAATGTCTGGGTTGAGCTTCGCTCTTACCTGGCTGAAAGCCACTGTGTCTTCTCAAAGACCCACTTCATCTTTGTCAGGGCCGGCTGGAAATTTGCAGCACGGTTCTAATTGGACAAAGTACCTCTCAAACCCTCAGCAATCACTCACGGGTCAGATTATAGAGCCGGCGGTCTGGCTTTCGTAGCGGCCGGAGGTCTAACGTTCGGCAGCGTGCGCTTTATCACTCAACAGCGCGAGAGGCAAAAACAAATAAAATAATCCTCAGCGAGCAAAAACACTCAGCACAGTTGTTTGCACAAGAGATGCATTACTTCAGTCTGTCAAAGTGACTGAATTACTTGTCATTCGCGCAGACTGGAACACATGTACTACGACTTCAATAAAGCTAATGAGTCATGAATGCAGCATGTAAATGATATTCTGCCTGACCAGACGCTAGTCATGCTTGGCACGGATTATCCCGTTTTATGTGGCACACTTATTTGGCACAGTTTCCGGTACCCCTGTGATATCTCCGTAACACAGCGCGTACTCATTTTGACATTTGTGCAAAATTGTTGGGTTTATAGTTTGTGACAGTTGCATTGAGGAATAAGACGGCGTAAAACGATTACAAGGGAGACGACCGTAGATCCGTGCTGAGGTACGAGCCATTGATACACATGTAAAAATCATTACGGTGTAAATGAGAGATACTGGAAATGTCAGTGATGTCACAATGCCGAAACCTTCTTTTGAATCCGATTGAATAGGATGGTAAAAATATAATGGTACCGCAAATTTTCCTCGGTATAAGATTATCATTCTGCAGTGGCATGATATGTGTTATAGAAGTAAATATGCAATGCGAATATATATTTATCTATAAATATACAGTATATATGAAGAGTTTGCTTCCAAAATGAGATAACTTCCAATTAATATCAATCAAACTGCAGTTGGTTTGTTTTGATTTAAGCTGATTAAAAAAAATACAGCTAACTAACACAATAAAACATAATAAAAAAACGGAGATATCTCATTTTGGAACCAAACTCTTCATATATTAAAATAGGATTCTCGTAATGTTTAACAATCATTAAACATTAAATAATCAATTAATGTGCACTTTATGTATAACAAAATGTTTAAATGAATGCATCAATTCAATGTAATTACTACAAAAAAAGACATTTATTGCACAAATATTGCCCTACATTCGATTATAAACCTCACTGGTTCTTCTTAACAGGCGGCTCAGTCAAGAAACCAACACCAGGTGTAACAAAGAACTGACTAATAAGTACCGTCAGCGCACAAAAGCTGGCAGCTGGGCCGCGATGCCTCTGTAGGTACTCTAGGCTGGTGATTTGATCCCACGTGGGACAGGAAGTGGACAGGAAGAGATTGATGGTGGTGTCCTAAAACAGACAGATAATACCTGATTGAGCCCTAAAGGCTTCGGGCTCAGCACGACTCGCACTGAGCTATAGGTGAGCGATACCCTCCCGACACCCCCCGAAACACTCCATGCAAATTCATGGGACACATTAAAGGATTATTCCCAGGGAGGTTGTGCCAACATAGCCCAAAGCGTCGCACGTCTCCTGATCCGAGCATCGTTCGCATCTGGGAGTAAACCCACATACGCCGCAGTCGGCAGTCATTTGTAACAGAGCTGTGCAGTATTAGGGGAATGCACAAGCACGACACACAAACACAAAAGCACAAAGACTGACGGATGTCTGCAGTGGGAACTACTGTAGTCCCACATTTGTTGCGCTGCATATGTGTGATGGTTTTTGAATGGTAAAGTGGGAGCTTATTGGTAACTTTGACTCTCATTTGAAAGCCTAATCTATTTTGCCAGAATATTAAAGAAGTGAATATGTAAGTTACATTACTCAGTCTGATTAGATTTGTTTCAACTAGATTTGCTGCCAGGAGACTGGGGTGTTGTGGCTGGTTGTCAGGGCATTGCCCAGTGGTTCCTAGTGTTTCGGTTTGTTGTCTGAACGGTGCAGTTGCTAGAGTGTTTTGGGTGGTTGTCAGGGTGTAATTGTGTGGTTGCTAGAGAGTTTTGGGTGCTTCAGGGTGTTCGGGTGCAGTTCCTAGAGTGTTTTTTGGTGGTTGTCAGGGTATTCCTGTGCAGTTCCTAGAGTGTTTCTGGTGGTTGTCAGGGTGTTACTCTGTAGTTCCTAGAGTGTTTCTGGTGGTTGTCAGGGTGTTCCTGTGCAGTTCTTGGTGTGTTTCTGGTGGTTGTCAGGGTGTTCCTCCGCAGTTCCTAGAGTGGCTTTTGGTGGTTGTCAGGGTGTTCCTGTGCAGTTCCTAGAGTGTTTCTGGTGGTTGTCAAGATGTTCCTCTGCAGTTCCTAGAATGTTTCTGGTGGTTGTCAGGGTGTTCCTCTGCACTTCCTAGAGTGGCTTTTGGTGGTTGTCAGGGTGTTCCTGTGCATTTCCTAGAGTGTTTTGAGTTGTTGTCAGTGTGTTGCTTTGTAGTTGCTAGAAGGTGTTTTGAGGGTTGTCAGAGTGTTGCTGTGCTCTTGATCAAGTGTTTTGTGTGGTTGTCAGGGTGTTCCTGTGCAGTTCCTAGACTGTTTTGGGTGGTTGTCAGGGTGATGCTGTAGATTGGTTAGTGTTTTGGGTGGATGTCAGAGGTATGTTACACATGTCCCTCCTTTGAATGCAAACCAAAATCTTGTACCTGTATTACTGTCATTCATCTTAAAATCGTTGGCCTGATTTATTTTGTGATTGTACATTTCTTGCCAACAAGCTGCACAATTTGAGCTGTATAGTTATCCTAACCAGAATAGAATTGGTTGGTTGTACCACGCCAACACTAATTACAGGGTTATGTGTTTTTATTCTAAGATAACTAAAACATCTCAGGTATTAGGAGAGGCATGAATTGTCCAAGGCACTTTTCATTTATCAGCTTATATTGCATTTACAAGTACATTGTCGTACTTTTTCTGTAAAAAGGAACTGTCAGATTTGAATGGCTTTGATGCACACATTGGCAGATGTGAAGTATTAATGTGTTTGAAGTATCTCCCCTAAACATTTTTCTTTCTCTGTTATTTCTTCATTTCATTGAAAACCACAGCTGCTTTGTTGAAACATCTGAGCAGGCCAGCAGCCAGAGGAATGTGGAAATAGCTCTGTGTTGAAACCAGTGTGTGCACAGTGTGTGTATGTGTGTGTACACACCTGAGGCATTGCTCTGGTTATCTCTCAGTGGTGTAATCTTCATACTTAGACGACGGACCAGCTTGACCTTCCTAAAAGAACTGGCGTCGTTCTGCTTGACCCTTTTCTGAATGCTCTTGGAAAGGTTCCTTGAAAACGACCAAATTGCCTTTTCGCAGCAAATAGCTTCTTACTTGGTGAGGGGCTTCCAGTGTCAGTGCGTTTTGCACTGGGGCAAAACACATTTTTAGGGGGCTTTAATGTGCTTTTGAGTTATGATGGTTAGTAAATCTATGAGTTGAATTTTGTTATGAGTTGAACAATTAAATGCCCTACAACAATTTTAACATTGTAAACCAAATTACTTATTTCAAAGGTAATTGTTTTGTATTTATATATCAATTGTAACTCTTTTAGTTTTAAATTATAATTATTGGCCCTATTTACAGCCTTTTGGCATTAGTATTGCATTAGTTTTAAAAATGTTTAAAAACGTTCCTTTGACATTTCTGTAGCGGTTTTTGAAAGAATAACACATGTAGTATAAAACACTAGAATACTGAATAAGATTCAAAAGTTTTATTACTGACCACATGGCCATACAATAAGTCCCATAATGCATTGCATGCATACAGTAGCAGACAAATGCACTGTTACTGTTTCCCTCAGCACGTACAGTTGATTGCCTGTGCCGGCTCGCACGTGTGGGGCAGATGGCAGAGGGCTGCTTGGATAATAGATCTCAATATTAACTCAAAAACATGCTGGGCGTGTTGGTGGATGACGCTCGGTGGAGTAAGAGAGAAGCGTTGACCTTCTGTCCTGTCATTTAGCCCCTCACGCCCCCCTGCACTGCGCTCAAATTACTTTGTTTTACCCAATTAAAGGAGATGGCTGGGCTTAGCGGGCGCGGACATTTTTCGCCTGGTGACACGCGCCAGGCTCTGACCTGGACGTGTGCGATGTTAACGCTCTGTCATCGGGAGAAACGGGGAGTGGGATAGAGGGAGACGGCAGTGCGTCCCGAGATTGATGCGGCGTTGCAGCGTGACACCTTGACTGCTGTCTTGCTGAAAGAAGTGTACAAAACACACAGCTAGCTGTCTATACTTAGTCTTGGGTGCAGTATTTCTTTTAAATAAAACTGTTCATTTACCCAAAATTGAAAGTTTTGTCATCATTTTCTCACCTGCTTTCTGAAGGAAATGAATTGAGTAATTCCAATGTATAATAAAGACAGACTATGTTGCTAAGCGATGAATTGCAAATAAAATTTTACGTTTGCCTCTCTATCGCCATCTCTGGTTAAAACATAAATCTGCAGGTTATTTATGTACTTAAATTTTGTGATTTAAAGTCTATTGGCGAATTGTACATTTCTCATGAAATTGGACTTGTCAGTTCAAATTATAAATCATTATAACCATGAGCTGAGTTCCATTCGTGATCACGTGATTTTCCTTCATCATATATTTTCTTTAAGAATACCAAGTGGAGTCAAAAATAAGGTAAAATAAGACATAATTAGACTATATTCAACAAGAAATATTAACTGTGTGCTGTATTCAGATTGCACGTGTGGTGTTGTTAAGGTAACATTTGGCCAGTAATTTCCTTTGTGAAGGGATGTCCAAACACATACATGAGAGGCAAGAATGCCCTATACCCTTCAAACAGTTCACTTCAAGGGCTCAGCCCTTCGAAGGGAGTAGGGCATAGGGATTCTCACTTCCGTGTAGAAAATGCCCTCAATCTTTCGTCGACTTACTTCTTCTTCGTCGTTGGTATCAATGTCTGAGGTATTTTTTTTAACGCTTTTAGGCCTGCCGTTTTTTGTGTCGTGTGCACACTCACATTGGCGCCCTTTGTTTGGTCAAGAGGCGTTAAATGTCCCGGTGTGGACAAGGCTTAAGACAACTAATACGGCACCTTTTTCCATTCAGGATCAAGAAAAACTAAAGTGTTTTCTTCCGTTCCTTTCATATCTGATGACAGAAGCATGTGTGCACAAGACAATGCGCTGTAGGCATGCGTGTGTGCTCTGAAGACAGGGTGCATGATGGCGGAGGGGTATAACAGCCATGCTAGCACAGATTATGTGCTTGAAGGGGCGGAGGCCCGTGCCAGCAGTGACAGTTGGGCTGGGATTTGACGAGGGCCTCAGCCGTGCGGCACGGACCCGGCTTGGAGGACCCATCAGGTTCGAGCCTCATCTCCCCCTCGCGGCGGCTCCTTGCAGGGACGCGGGCTGGCCGGCAGCTCCAGGCTGCCCGCTGGGGGTAAACGGGCCCCTCGTGTGTCCTGATGAAGAGATAGAGATAGCATGAGGCTTTTGAAACATGATGCGCTCAATTGAGGAGGGAGCATCTTTTACCTCCGTCCAGCTCTGACTTGGCTGAGCTTTTGTCGAACTGCATATCTTTGCTGCAATGCCCGCACTGTGTCATGCCAGGGAGGCCCAAACGTCTGTCATTTGTTTTACTTTCAACTGAAAGTTGATGGTTTACCAATAAAGCTCTCGAGTGGCTGTTTTGAGGGAGGCATATGGGAAAAGTATTGTCATGGGCCCTACAATCTTCATGATTGCTGTAAGAGAGGAAGAAGTCCTACGTGAGAATAGAAACTGTATCTAAAGGCTGTTTCATTGAAGGTACAGTTTCATGCCACAGGGATGCACCTTTTTCACAGAAGGTCCTCCTCAGGAAAAATTATTGCTATGCCCCTTTCAAGAAGCCACTTCAATCTTGTCTGTATAGTAAACCTTTTTTTTGCTTTATTTGTCTTACCGCAGTAACCATAGTTTTACCATGGTATTGGTAGCAACCAAGCATAATATATATTTACAAGATGTGCCACTGCCCTTAAAATGAAAAGAGAGAAATGCAACGCTCAATACGGCTGCTCTAGCGAGACTTATGTGAGGCGCTTGCCAGCCTCATAATTGATCAATAATTGATGAGAAATATGTTTAATTGTGATTTCTGGAAGCGATTTTAGAAATATCTGCTTTCCACCATTCAAAGAGACTGTTGACTTGCTGTGATGTAAATAACTGCCCAGAGGCGTTGCAAACGTGGACTTCCATAAACGGTCTTTGGTATTAACACAGTGGTAATACAACAAACATGGGGAATAAAATTTTACTTTAATAAATCTGTGGTTCAATTTGGGGATGCACTGATTAGATTTCTTTCAGCTGACGTTTGATCAACTCATAGTTCTCACTTCTGACATGGCAACTTGTATTAATGCATTTGGCAGACGCTTTAATCCAATGCAACTCATATTGCATTATACTTTACATTTCTTTTTTTTAAGTAGGTGCCATCCCTGGGATCAAACCCGTGACCTTGGCGTTGCTAGCACCATGCTCTAACCGCTGAGCCGAAGGAAAGCCATTTTTGGGGATTTATGTGGTCGACCATATGTCCATACAGTTTTATTGAATGTCTTTTAAAGAGATTGTTTCTTATTAGTTGATCAGTTTGAAGCTGTATGAATAGCTGCAGTATTTACAGCTCAATTCAGGAAGGCTTGTGTTCATTACACTTCTGTCTGCGGAAACATTTGCCACTCTATTACTCCGAGGTGCTTTTTGATGAAGTCCATTGAAGTGTATGCGCCTCTGAAGTGTGCTGGAGAGGTCTAATAGGGAAAATAAGCATTTTCTGTTGAAAGTGCCTCCACTTGACAAGCTATATATGTCTAAAGTGTCATAAATCTCCCGCGAGCCTGAGCCCCGCCACGCTCGCCAAAAACAACTATATGTTTCAACACGCTCTTAATAATGTACAGCGTTCCAGAGGCCATCAAAATAATCAAACGCACCGTTTTATCACGGCTGAATGTACATGTTCTTTTTTTATTGTAGAAACCCTTGGTTTGACCCGACCTAACAAAACATTGGTTATAAATTATTGTAATGGTACGTCGCTTTACTGCTTAAGTGTCGCAAACACGCTCTGCTTTTCTAAAACATTTTCAATTAGTCTCCATTTACGAGCTCAAGACAAGCATGGGATGTTCTTGGCCTCTGAACTCCTCGTGTTGTCAAACATGTTAGCTGGGGCCTCCGCGGCTAGTCGGGAATCCTGTTTGTCCTCTTCACCTCGTTCCGGGCCAACATCACCGTTCCTGGAGACTCCATTAGGAAGTCCAGCGTGTCCTTGGAAGTCTCCTCTTTAATTCATCGCAACTTCTCCCGTTTCTTACTACTCTCCCTTTTCGCTTTTCCTTTCGAAAGTAGGCCGAAGGTTATTACACCGAATTTGATATAACAGCCCGACGATTCTGCGGAGCACCTTGTCAGACACAAACAATAGATAAAGCCCGAAATATAATGTGATGTAAGAAACGCTCTGATATTCCCAGAGAATGCTCCCCTTAGAGATGGGAACATTTGTCTGCATATATTTGCAAAGAATTCGAGCTGGAGAAAGTGGAGGTCATAAAGAAAATAGATCTATTTTCATACGTGTTGAAGTTAACTCTTTTCCTGCAGGAACTGTGGAAAGGCGCTCTATTGTTCCAGCAAAGCTTGGTTTGGTTTTCATGTAGCGTCCACATCCAACATGCATCAGTTCTATTGTTAGCGTTGCTTGCAGGGTTTGGTTTATACCTCGGATACGAGATTGGGCGGGTTTCTTGCCTAACAATGCTGTTTCAAGGCCAAATGCTAAGATGGCAAAGAACGAACAGATGTTGACGGTTGCATAATTAGTAAAAAAGTGGCAGCGAGGTTTCTTATGCAGAACAGCCGGGCGATCAAAAGGTTTTAATTTAAGTTGACCCCCATACGTCTGGTGGGCTGTACGTTGTTACTGACAAAGTGCAGGTGCTCAGCTCAGTTAAAGACTGCAGAGATGTCCTGAGAGGATCTCACCTCGCATTCAAGCTGATAAACAGACAACCAGCTGTACCAACGAACGCTTATACCAAGCGTGCCAAGTTGTATGAAATGGTTGTAGTTTGTGTTTATAATATTTTTATTATAAACTTTCTTTGTGTGACACTTAGATCCGTCACATTATACAGCCGTGACAAAAACATTTCAAAGAACATTTTAAGTTTTCCTGAATTTACCAATTCCTCGTGTGTTTAGGTTAAATGGTTTGGTTTTATTCTGTGAACTACTAACAATATTTTCCCCATATTTCAAACAAAACGACAATTTCTATTTGCATTTTTTTGAAAATGAAAGCTGGAGAAACAGGTCAAACGGAAAAGATGCTCTATATTTTTGCGACCTGAAATACTGAAGACAAGCTCATATTGATTTTTAAGCAATATAACAGTAATACATTTTTGGGAAAATTAAAAAATATATATACGTGATAACCTTTTTTTGTTTTATTTGTTCTCTTTTGTGGCCAAAGAATCACATTCATAAAATGAGTGTTGGATGGCAAAGAGAGAGAGAATTTATGATCATTTTGTGTCTTTAGACGACATGTGTTGAATAATTTACGATATTATCATGTGTAGTATTAATGCTGTATCGATAATCATGATTTTTTCATTACAGTTATTGTCAATACCAGCATGTTGTGACACCCCTAGTGGCATTTTCAGATCAAGAAATGATGGTCATATTAACCAAACCAGATATTTTCCTTTTTAATTGCCAATATCAGCTCTCGAATTCCATAATTAAGTTCATTTTTGTTGAATTAAATAAAACATCAGCTCTGCCTGCTCTCTCTTGCGACACAAAGTTTTGTTTATTTCCTCTTCTCACAAAGCTGTCACATTTAATACCATTTAATTGTCCAAATCAAATGATTTCACGCAACATTATTATTATGTTTTTGGCTGTAGTTTTGCTTGTACCGGAGCATTTAACAGCCCCACAAAGCCGTCCTCATCTTCAATTAAAATGTCACACTCAACATTAATTTCATTTGAGCGCTATTCCCATTAATTGGACAAATGCATGTAGGTGTCTGTGGGGAAAAGGTGGACCGGGAGACTAAATTATTCAGAATTCACAATTTCTGAATTAGGATTCATCAGCTACATTTGTGTGGCGGCTCTCGGCTGGCCTGATTCAACTCGCGGTCTCGGCAGAAGCGCTGGCTCACGTTGTCTTCATTAAAAGCGATTATGGAATAGGTCATTTTCGTCTGCTCGGCTGGTTTGAGCGCAGTACGGCGGATCGTCTGGATATCTGTTTGGGGTCTGTGGGTCTGGTTAAGCAGTCAGGCAGGAAACAAATGCTGTCAGTTATTTTTATACCCATGTATGCGTGTCTGATTATGTGTCATGGCAAGTCAAAGCAGCACATTTTCTGCCCTTTTGAATTTGTTGCGTGTGTGTGCTTGAATAATAATATGAACATTTCCCAAAGCCATTTCTTCTCCGAATATGAGCGGTTTCACAAATTGAACATCTCATGCTTTCATACACACGTTTCTAATGAAACATAGCTGTACTGTATATTTGAATATTAATCGGAGTATTTCTCATTATCTTCCTGGAATTGGTGATGAATTGGTTTACATAGGGCACCATATGGGATACTGCCCGTCGTACAAGCTGTCCAGAGAGAGGCTTGACACACACTAACAATAAATGTGAAATTAATTTTTCAGGGCAGGTTGGCCACCTGTCTGCTAAGATAGAGACTGGGGCCGGCCATTTGGTGCGGGCAGAGAGAGATGGTGCCTGTGGGAACCAGGTGGGCATAAATGTTGCCCCATATGCCACCCGATATTTGTGTCTTGGAAGGCGGACACATCTTTATGGTACATCGCAAGGACAAACTTATCAATGGCATTTTTTCAAAAGACAAAATATTTGTAATGTTTGGTTATGACTTCACTTGGAAATAGGCTTGGAATTTCGTACATGGAGCAAGTACTGATAGTTTCCATGTGTCATATGAATTAGGACCCCTTGCTTTTTCAACCATGTTTAGACGAATATAGTTATACTTTAAACACATTTCAACACCCTGTTCACCCTGTTTAATAATTGAGTTTTTTTTATAGTAGCACCAACAACCAAATGGCACGACCCCTACAGATGAAGCTGTCACAGGTCGGCTTTAAACAAGCAATGTTGAGGAACGCAGGAATTGAAGTATGTGGTTTCAGTACTACGAGCGCTGAATGAGTCAACATACGGACAGAACACCTGGGAGAAAGTGAGAGAGGTTGAGAGCATGTGAGGCAGAGCGGCACATATTGACGCAGTCTCTGAGAGACTGGTTTCACTCAACCGTCTCTTCGAATCAGGGGGCGAGAGAGAACAACTCTTCACAGTCATTTGTCTTCCTTAATCATACGGCGTAGCGCGTTTTTCCGAGACGGCCGTGCTGTGGGTGTACGGGCACATCTGTGCCGTTTGGGCTGAATGACACGTGTCGGTGTGATACGGGTCCCGCTAACAGCCACGAGAGAGGGAGACCTGGGAATGTCCCGTATTGAGCCTTATGGTGTATTTTGTCTCGAGTCTTAAGGATGCTGATGTGTTTTCACAAGGTGAAATGTTTTTTAAGTCACTGGTGTTAAAAATATCTATGGCAGAACGTATATTACAGCTCAGTCCATCACCTCGACATTAGAGAATCTTCCACCAATGGCAGGAGGTGTAGAAAAAGAGGAGGGCGTTTGGGCTCACCGGGGCACTCGGAGAAAGTTGCCCCATGCTTGTCAGAGTTTAAGGAAGTTAAGAATTGATGGAGCCCACAGGCACTCCGGCTAATTTTAGTTGAAATCACCTAAGTGGTTTGGCTAATTTATCCCTCACCCTCGAACCCCCCCCCCCCCATTCCCTCTCACCCCCCACATCTCTCTTCTCCCTGCTCCGATATGTCCACATAGCGTGAAGGTACCAGGAGGTGACAGTAAGAACAGAAGGGTATTTTGTGCACAGCTGACTCTGAGTATTTATAACCTTCCTTTTAGACGTGAAGGCTTTTTTGACCCAGTGCCATGGACACAGAATCAGTTCACTCTCTTTGTCCTTATCTGCTTCACAATGCCCCTAAGCTCTAATTGCATGTCACATTACAGTTAGATTCTGATTCATATCGCAGCACCAACAACAAAGCATATACTTTTGATGTTCCTGTAGGTTTAAGAAGTCTTACAGGAGCAATGTCTCGGAGACCTTTTTATGAGAAGACCTGCTGTAAATTCCTCTCTTTAAAGTTTTTTTTTGGGGGGGGGTTGGGCAAATTATTCATTTTGGGCATTCAAAATTGAATTGGGGTGATCAATATTAATAGTACATATGTTAATAAACAATTTCATTTTGATACGTTATCAGCAAAAATAGGAGGGTCTGGGGCCCCACGACGACGTTCTGAAGCGAGCCAATTAGAGAGCAGCTTCTGGTCACCTGCATAAACACTTATTTGTCCGGGGCACCAGAAATTAACCAAATACAATTTAAAATAATACTTTTAATGAAAGCGAACACAACTACCAAGCGAATAAAGTGTGAGTAAATCTGTTTATTTAAAAATTATTTTGCAATTTATATTTTAATATAGGTTTAACAGTCTTTTTCTCTGGATAATTTGGTGGGGTGGCGCACCTTCGCCCCTTTTGGCCAGCCGCCACTGTTCTTAATCATAAACATCTTACAGACACACCTTTGCTATATTGGTGGATAGCGAAATGCAAGGTTATTTGTTAGCTGTCATACAGTATCCACATAACCTGCACGGTATTGTCTCAAAATAAAGAAAAAATACTTTTACATGTTATGAAATGTACTATTAGATTCTAAATATTAATAGACATATGGGATTTAAGATCACAGTTTAACCTTCCTTTAAGATTCAGCAAAATGCAAACATTTATATCCTGCCATCATATACCCTTGCACATGGAAATGAATTTTATATTGAATTGTGTTCATTTTTTATTTGCAATTCAACAGTATTCACAGTAAGTGTTAGGATGCTTGCAAACAGAATAATAAATAGATGGACATATAATTATAATAAATACATGGGTAGTTGACAAATATACCGCACATGTGTCCTATGGTGTGACATTTTGAAAACAATCTCAATAATAAATGATTATTTATATTTGTAGTGTACAATGGCATAGGAAAGATTTACCTTCATTGTTAGTTTTTTTTCTACATTTTTGCAGTCATAAAGAACACAGTTTTGGTGTATTTGTCAACTCTCAATATTTGCAATATTTCTGTTATAACATTCTTTTTGTTCTATCAGTAACTGTTAGTTTGTGAAGAATAACACTTTTAAGCGATTCCCCGCCACACACCGGTCAACTTGTCAGCACATTTAAATTCAGCTCTTGTAGTGCTAATAAACTACAGTAGCAGCTTGACAGAGCAGACGCACGGCTGACTTCTAACGCACACCGTTCCTTTTGTTGGATTTGTATTATCATTTTGTTTAACGCTACGTAATTTAATTTTAAGCTCTTATCATATTTGCTGAATTTGCTGTACCAAACAAAAGAGAGAGTCTGCGGATATGTGTGGGTGTGTTTGATTATTAGGTGCAATGAAAAAAAGCCATTTGGTGAACATCTCTATTTGTTTAAAAGCGAATCAGAGAGGAATAATCACAGGCAGTTTTGTTCAAGCATGCATTACTGTTAGATAGTCAAAGCATCCGTTCGTTTTTGCCCCCAAAAGTGCTTGTCAAGCTGACAGAAACAGTTATACTTGTGCTTTGTTATTTTTTCATTCATTCTCTTTCAGCACTGTAGAAATATGATATATATGTAGAAATGCATTGCACCAGCCGCTTCTGGCAGCGTGGCGGGCACTTTTTGGTGCCAAGCACCTGGTCAAGCCAAAGACAGTGTGCAGCTTAAGAACTCCGTCTCTCCCCAGACATCGTTTTTAGCGACGATATCATATAAAAAGGCCGGGTTCAGTAGGAATCCATACGGGTAGGACTTGAAAGGCAAAACAGGAGTGTTTTTACGCCCGCGGATCTTTAAGCATTGCTAAGCCTTCCCCCTTTCTCATCCCTAGTCGCTGATACGGATTTGAATACTAACTAATCTTTCGGCGCCATTTTTGCCTTTCACAATTAACTTGTCATTGTTTTCTCATCGTGCGCATTTCCATGCTCGTCCGCTTTGAAAGAGGAGCTCAGCATCTCCGATATGGTCGTTTCGTCTGTTTTCTTCCCAGAGTAAACCCAAGGCAAATATTCAAATCCTTTCACACGCCCTTTAGTCATTTAACCAATGCAAGACTGTGGTGCGGGAGTCACTGATATAATAAAGACTGCATCCATCAGAATGGAGATGTCTGACGGAGGAGAGCATCAGAGCATCTCCCGTGCATTAAAGGACCGCTGGGGAACGAGAACCGTCTGGCAGTCTGTGCTCTTTCAGTCTCAACCTGGGTTTGAGTCAGACTAGGGTTAATTATAGAGGATGACTAGAATCGCGTGTTACCCATCAAGAGCAGGGCGGTTGTCAGGATGTTGTCATACTGCCATGTTCTGTCCATCAGAGACACGAGTACCGTTTCCTAGTGAAAGTTTTTCTACAGTGAGGAATTTTGGAGATGACAGGCAAAATACATGTTTGATGTGCTAACCTGCGTAATAGGCTAACGCAAAAAGTTCCTAAACTGTACAAAAAATATTTTTGACCGATATTTTTGTTTTGATTTTTAAGTAATAACGTTGAAAAAGATACATTTGTGTGATGTAAGGCTTGCACTACACTCTTAAAAATAAAGGTGCTCCAAAAGCCTCTTCACATCGATGCAATAGAAGAACCATTTAGTCAAAGATTCTTTAAGGAACCATGTCATTCTTATATTTGTATAATCCGAAGAACATTTTTTCGAAACAAGAACATTTTGTGGAACAGAAAGATTCTTCAGATGTTAAAGGTTCTTTAAGGAACCATTTGGACGAAAAGTTTCTTCTATTGCATCCAAGAACCTTTTGAAGCACCTTTATTTTTAAGAGTGATCTACTCTACACAATCGCAATTGTGATCACCATTGTTTAACCCGATTCCTCCCTGACTTCTGAAACAGCATTTAAAAAAGATCTTGTCTTTTTAACTTGAATTCAACTGAAAAACTAGGATAAATGTACTGTATGTACAAAAAGCTGTACCGCTGTTGGTTCTCGCCAAGTGGAATGCTGCACAATAATTCTTTACCTCAATTATTTTGTTTTTGTAATCTTTGGAAACCAAAAGTAAGAGAAAAAACATTTAGGGTAATGCCAGTGCAGTAAGTACTGTATACAGTAGCTTACATCAATTTGCTGAGATGAAAGTATTAAATCGATCTTCTTTGTTCTGGTTTTGCTTTACTTTAAGAATTCCTTGGTTTTATTATCTGTCTTGTTTCAAAGTCATGTCTTCTGGAAAAGTTAAAAATAATGTCTAACTTTTGAATCTCAGCTGCAGGTTCAGACTTCACTTTGATAATCATTTGCTTGTCTTATACTCAATGGACTCAAGCTATCTAGTCAAGTCATACCGCTGTACGCTGTCCCAGAAAAAATGGAGCACTTTGCGTTTCTAAAAGTTTTGTTCTACCGGTGCGGTTATTTTTACGATGGCCCATTTCTGCTATTGTTGTGGCATTATCTTGACCTCGCGCTGAGCAATTTCTCCCCAGTCAAATTAGCTCTCGCCATTCAAAGCAATGCCGTAATAAAACGGTTTGACGGTTTTTGCTTCGGAAAGATGAAGAAATGGAAGGCCGAGCCACTGGGGTTAATAAAATTCCTCCTCTTCAACAAGTACCCAGGGATACGGAGTGTCCTTGAGAACGACAACCCCTCACTTTTGCCCAGCACCTCCGAGCGCTGCCATGCTAAAGTCTCTTCCTCTCGCTGCCTGTCTCACGTAGTTCTTGTTCTCTGTTAAAACCGACTGCTGTAAGGTATGGGGAAAGATGCCAAGCACAGACTCGCTTTAATCTCATTTCTTTCAGTCGTCCTGTCTGCAATCTTTGGAAGTTCCTCATTAAAACAGACATTGTTCTGTCCAAACCCTTTTTTTAGTGAGAGGCGCTTATCACAGAGGTGAAAGAATACCGAGAGCATGTTAAGTACAACAGATCAATTCTCTCACGTCAGGCTTTTGCCAGCGTGCATGCAGAACCGTGAGAACTTAACTTCGTCTTCATGCAAGTCAATAAACACCTGGAGCAGGGCTCCCGGTGGCAGCTAAACATGTGGAGCGAGGGAACGGAGGTGGGGGAAAGAAAGAGTTCGGAACAAGGCGCCCGATCCCTTCAAACCCGTGTTCGACATGAGAAAGACAGAGTGAGCCTGAGCGCAGAGCTGCGTGAGAGGCCCCACTGAGGTTTACGCCACCTGTTTGTTTTCCTCCGCAGTTCTTAAATGCCTGGATGTGCCCAGCCTCATGGGATCTGGAAGGTTTGAGATCCAACAAAAGAAAAGGTGACAGAGGCGGCCTGGTTGTCGTAGTAACTTGGGGATTATGATTTATTAATCTGCAGTCTTTTAAATTCCACGGTGAGGTTACCCATCTCAGCCCCCGGGGAGTAATCTTGCTACAGAGAAGAATTGTGAAAAGTGCAGTTTTTGTCTTTAACTGCCGGGAAGCGGCACTTCAATTACTCCAGAGCTCATGCAGCTGCAGGAGAAATGCGCAAGAGAGACATGCGATGGGAGAGGGTCACCCGCGCCGCTGCCGCAACAAAGTTTACCAATTCCATCGAGGACTTTATTTCTGTCCTCCGTAAGAAACCGATGGTTTGTTTTGTGAAAGACTTTGCGGGTACAGAAGTGGCTTTGAACTTACGTGTTGCTCGTGAACTTTCATTTATAAATATTTTTATAGGGTTACCGAAATGTGCAAGGCTTGTGAACGGCGTTTACCCACAGTGCATCACTCACACAGACATCACCCACATATTTACATTAAGTTGTTCAGCAGACGCTTTTTTTCTAGGGACTTAGAACTCTAGAAGAAAATAACACGGGGAAAAATGTAACTTACAAACTGATATTCAAAATCTGCCTTAATTTTTTAAGTCACTTAAATTGACTTAAGAATCTATATGCATTTCCTATTTATTAAAGAGATTGGTTAAACTAGATTTTTTAAGTCAGTTTAGTATAATTATAATTAAAGTGACTAGCAAAGCCAATTGAACGTAAAACGTTTTAAGTGTATTTATTTTGCGTTGTAATAAGTGAAATTGGGGCGTTTTGTCTGGGTTTTCTTTGCGTTTTTGCTTTTAAACTAAAAGTTGCTCATTGGTATCTAATCTACATGTTTGTATTTTGAAATGTAAATGTTTTTCCTACTCTGCTTTATATAATTATGAATTGTTGTGCTTTTTGTAACACAGCATTTGCAGACAATGCATCACTTATACCATAAACCTCCTATTTGCATTATCATTTTGGCATATTTTTGTACATTTTTAGATGTTTTAACTTTAACTCACACTGGTTGGATATACATTACATTATATCTCGACCTGTGACGCCAATGCATGTTTATCTCTGGGCTCAAGACATTTTTATGAATTAGACACATCCCTTCACAAGCTAGCAACTCCTGTCCTCGAAAGTCTCTTTAAGTTAAGTGGCTCTTACCTGTGAGGAGAGGATTAGGCAAAGTCAAACTGAAGCGTCGGGGTACAATAATGGCCTGAGGTTTTCATTCCTCGGCAGTAGTGACAGATCCCGCAGAAGAGGACTGAGGCCAGTGCCAGACACTTCTTTGGCAGTCCTTCCCTGCTTGACTTGGCTTCGCGGACGCTTGTGCCATCGCAGCCAACAAGACTGTTAAAAAAAGGCCCGTGTGAAAATGCGTTCTGCAGAGGCTGTCAACGTGTCTGCGTAGCTCCTAACTCTCAGTATAAAGTGCTAAAATCATCAGCGGGACGTTGCATCATTGTGGTAAAATAGATGCAACTACGCTGTCACGTTCTCGGGTCTTATCGTGTTCTTAGGTTGGATATTTATTTTTCTTTCGCCTCATCAAAAATGCATTTCACGGTCGATATATAGCAAAGAACTTGCATTTCTGTTATTGATCTTTGGATGCCTCAGTCATCTGCTATACAGATTTATTTCTGACAAAACATTTGACAGATTGTGATATACCAATTCCACTACATAATCTGGGTGTCATGTTCAAAGCGTCTGTACGGAGCTACATGAATGCTTTACTACGAAAGCCGTTTATCTTTAGAATATGTTGCGGGTACCAGATTGCTTCTCAAGCAGCCAATAATAAAAAAGCATCAATCCTGGAGCTGTGTAATAAATCCTGTACTTTTACACCAAGATCACATTTATATCAGCTGTATGTACATTTGTGCTGTACACGTTAGTTTTTGTCAAATTCCCTTGCTTTCCAGAGCAAATACCAAACAAGATTAGTTTACTTAAAGCACAATCGTTTAAGACTTGTTTCTAGAGTGCATATCTTTAATTCAGTTTATTTTCTTATTTTGTTGGCAGCATCCTTTTTCTTTTCCTCAGCAGATTTCATTAGATTTACGCTTAGAAACAAGAAAAAAAATGCAAATGGGGAAGAAAATAAACATACTCCAAGACATAGGCCTGTTTCCAAGTCCTAAAGACCTAGTGAAGTGCGTTGATGTAACGCTGCATTCCAAGCAGATACTTGGAATGTTTTAATGCTACTAAATCATTAGCAACGTTAATGTTTCAATGTGACAATGTTTGTAATGTTATTAAATCCAGATGTTACTTCCGGGTTGAAATGGGAATTATCGATAATTTCCATTGGAACAGGAGGTTAGGACGGCACATATTGAGTGACTCCTCCCCTTTTTAAAATGGAACATTCCCTTTAGTTTAACTTACAGCATGGAATCGCATGTGGAGCTGAAGTGCAGAATGATGTCATAAAAGCAATTGATTCCTTTATAGGCAGATTTGAGAAGATGAATGCTTGAATACTTTCTTGTAAATGTTGTGAAATTTGATGTTTTGCAATATACTTGTTTTGTAGGTATCCTTAAAGCTAACATATTGGTTATAAAAGCCAGAAACCTCCTTTTAGAATTCATAGGGACTTTTATATCTTATAGATGGTTTCAGCAGCAACATCATAAACAAATGTTACGTGGCCCAAACGTAACTTCCAGGAGACCTCCGCAAAGAATCAATAACTTTTGAGTAGTTTTAATTTAATTCACTTAATATACTATAATATATTCAGATATGTCAAATATGAAATAACCAAAAGTAAATCGATTAAGTTTGAGGAGTTATTTCCTATTTGTCCTGGAAGACATTGTGATTTATGAAACAAGATTTGAATTTTCGGTACTCCGAACATTTCACAATCCCCCCCCCTCAAAAAACGAAATCATATTCACATCTCGAATACAAATACAAGATCTAATTTTCCCTCTTGTATACACAACGACAAAATGATATGTTTAAAACAAAACAATATCGTTCATGATGTACCTGTCTCAGTGTTATAAATCACTCAGGAAATGATTGTAAGGTTCTCCCTGTAGTGGTGTAATTCATATCGCTCCATAACAACATCCTGTCACTGTTCATATTGTGTCTGGTGATTGATAATCTTCCACAGTTTGTGCGCTCACACAAGCGAGTCATGATCTAGATATTGCAGTTTGCGAGACTGTTTGGGCCATTAAGATTATTACATAATTGATATATTTCACCCGCCGGCATGTTATAATGTCAAACGTGTGATAGAGTGTTGCTTTCACGCGAGCTGCCTGAGATTTACGCAGAAGTGTAATACAACTGAACGTTCTGGAAGCCACCGAGGTGAAAACTTTTGGTGTCAATGTGGAGGTCGCCTACAGGAAGTGTAGTTTAACTGGTAGCGTAGCTATTAGCTTATTTATATTGACCCCCAAAATGTTTTGGACACATGTCTGTTTTGTGTCCATACAATGGAAGTCAAATGCGATTAAAGATGTTTCGTTATCAACGTTCATCAAAATATCATCTTTTGTGTTCTGCGAAGAAAGAAAGTCATACAGGTTTGGAATGACATGAGGGAAGGGTTTTGAGGGTATTCGAACATACATGCACACAGAAGACCTTACGAGGGAAGTTAAAATAGAAAGCAGCCCCCTCGGTCGGGGTGGCAGCAGATGGAAGTTCAAAGAATGAAATGATGCAGGAGTTGTTTTGTGCAGTCAGGTGCCAGAGTCGGACTCTGAGGAGCAGGAGAGAGCCGCTCAGAACTGATGTAAGAAGACAGCTGCTTCACTGCTCCCAGAACAGCCTCTACAAGGTCACTTTGTGCAGGGCCACTATCTCCGGGGATTGTGGGTACAACATGACACTTATCAAAGATTTACCTGAATGTAGTGTGATCTATAGAATATAATAAATGAGATCCCACAGGGACGCCAGTTCCCTCTTTACTTTAGTAGCTGGTTTTGTCACTGTTTTGTAGATCTTTCCTCATGCATACATTTTCAACACACTTTCGCAACAAATGAGCCGCCTCTAGAAGCTGCATTGTAAGGCATCATGGGTGCACTATGACTTTCTTCTGCAGAACACAGAAGAAGATATTTTGACGAATGTTGGTAAGCAAACAACATTGGCCCCCCCATTGACATCCATTATATGAACACATAACCTCTGAGACACTTCTCAAAATATCTTCTTTGTGTTCAACAGAAGAAAATTAAGTCATACGTGTTTGGATTTACATGAAGGTTTGGTGAATAAATGATCAAGGAAGATACACGCATTACTAACTTCCAAGGAACTATTGAGAGCATCCGTGAAACCACATTGCTGCGAAAAAATGGTTCCAATGGAATTGACGCAACTCTTTCTCTCAATGGCTCTTGGTTTCAGGACAGTTGCCTGAGAAGACGGCTACCTATAACAAAAGTTTATTTTTCCTACCTACCCTAACCTAAAGTCTTTAACATCTGTTGCAAACGTAAATCTTCACAGCAGCGTACAAACACGCTTCACCACAGTTAATAAAAAGAGTTTGAAAAAGTTTTCCAGACATTATCTGTCCTTCCTTTAAAGTATCCCATTGTACTAGGGGCTTTTTTGTCCTCGTGCACGGGCTGAGCGGCACGATTCTCTCGTTAATAAATCATGCCAGATGAGTTTATCATGGAGATAAAGGTACTCCTCTGGGCTCCGCTGGGCAATGCTGGCTTTCTGTGCGCAGCTACGATAAATGATGAAATGCCACTGTCACATACATCACATTTACAGCGGCTAACTTTTAAGCTTCCCTGCCGTCAGTAGAAAAGAGCGACAAGCTTGTTTATGGCGTTTATGGCATGCGACGAAGAAAAGAAGCAGGTGGCGAAGAAGACATGTAAGAGTCTTCAACCTTTAAGATTCATAAACATTCTGAGAAGAACTTTGCTGAGCTGTAATGTGTAATGCACAGCTGAGTTGAAATAATCTTATTATCAAATGACCAGTACTTTGTACAATATTTGGAAAATACTTTAATAATAATTTGTACTATCTCACCAGTGAAATGGGTCCACTCACAATGTCCAACAGTTTATTTACATAACATGGATGTCCTTGCAAAGATTGTATTTTTATACCCAAAAGTCATGAACAAATCCAGCACATTTAACATTTCCAGAATTACCTGTTTTTGACCGTATTTTTTATCTTCAAACAGAGTTTAGTGTATGTTTTCTCTGAAGCATACTTCACTGCGTCACTGACACTGTACAAGAACAGAACTACAGTACGTTTTTAAAAGGAGCACAATTCTTTAATGTTATATAAATTAAGCTATAGGGGAAAACAGCCAGCTGAGGGATAGTTGTAAATTGTGTGAAACAAGTCATTATTGTTTTAAAAATGTTACAAAAAAGTAATTTTGGATATTTATCATTTAAAGGTGCAATGTGGAGATTTTTGCGGCAAAGTTGCAATTTGCAACCAATGGCTCACTCCACCCCTACTTTTCGGAAAACTACGGAGGCTGACACAGGAAGATCATGCCGGCACGTTTTCGCTGCTTTGCCGAAAGAAAAGACGAAGAGAGCAGTTTGTCCGTTTAGGGCTACTGTAGAAACAAAATGGTGAAATCCATGTAAGGGGACCTGCGTTGTATGTAGATAGAAATAGCTCATCCTAAGGCAATAAAACATAAAGCTTCATTATGTAAGGTCTTTATACACCTCTGAAGACATGTGTATTATATTGCATTTCTGCCAATAGATCCTCCACTAGAACTGGAACTTTAAGATTATGAAAAAAGCTATATTCTAATAGAGATTAAATAAAAAATGACAGTTTCAATGTGGTCTTTATGCAACAGAATAATACAATTCAATATCAACCCTCTGATGTTAAAGTGCCCTAAGTTAAAGAAATCCCCAATTAATGTAACCCAGAGCTTTTTAAATAGTTAATTATTTCAATAACATTACTAATAAAACCGTTAAGCGTAACACAAAATCCAAGAGTTTTCAGAGATCTGTTTGAACTGAGGGTCTTTGGTATAATTTATGCCCGAGACAAAGATGTTTGGTCTGTGCTCTTAACTCTGGAGAATGACTTTGAAGCGAGGAACTCGCACTGCACCATCGCTCCGACCCCTCGACTGTGTTTCAGGGAATATGGAGCCAGTAATGGGGATCTCAGCTAATGACTTGGGAGAACAAAACCTGGTCTCTTAACATCAAGAGCCTTATTATTTTTAGCTCTGGCCACTGCTTAGCTTATCCCTATTACAGGGGCCATTCTTTGTGCTATCAGATGTGGAAATTAAAGTGAAATGACTTAAGGGGACGATTGGCCATACAGCAAGTAGGCTAGTCTGCCCTTCATAATGCTCAATTTGACATAAATGTATGGGATAACCTTGCTTTTTTTTCCCATCAAGATCTTTGAAAAATCGATCGTGGAGGGGTTGCCTGCGAGGGAAATGTGCGGTAATTTCCTAGAAGTATCACACGTCTGTTATTTTATCACGTAAGGAACATTTACGGAGGTGAAATTGATGCTTATTGGGTTAGTTGGTGAATGTAGCGTATTAGGTTTTATATGGACAAACATGTAGCCTATTCATGTATAAGTACATCGATTCGAGGATTTGGGGAGGAATACATCTCATAATTATGACAATTTCAATCTATTTATGGTATTAATAACATTTGGAAGTGACGCTGGGATTGAAACAAAATACTGACATCACCAATTGCAATGCCTCACTGTCTCTAAAGTACCTCCGTGAAGTGTTTGTGTATTAGACTTTATTTGGCGATGGAAGACAGGAGCTGGCGATGTTGACCACTAGCTGAGTGCATTTTCAAGCCGGGGCCAAAGCTTTCTATGAGTGACGGAGAAAAGGTGATGATCAATGGCTGTCAGTGCTGGAGGAGTTTGGCTTTTCCTCGACGGGTGACTTTGCGACACAGGAAAGCTTTCTGTAAAATCTCTCCTTGTCAGGCGACGGGTAGATGAGAGGTGACAGGACTTGGAAGAGCTACTCTACAGAGAATACATTGGCCAAACAACGGCTCGCGGCATCAGGCGCCTGCGGTATTTATTTACTGTATGTTTTTTGTCGGATTCAATTGTTGCTTGCCTTAACTGGCTTCTGGTTATGTAAAGGTAAGAACCATTGTGACCAGTTTGTTTGTACGTGAATCTTTCGAAACAGCCTTGTGAGTTAAGAGTTTGCATCTTGAGTATTTTTTCATATTTTTATGTGATCCATAACAAGCAATTGGTTTACAGTCAAATTTTTTTATTTAATGTGTTCTAGAGATGCACCAATATTTCAACCAATAATCTGTATCGGTTACAATTTACAACAAACCAATTAAAAAGGGAAGGGCAAAATAAAGCCCCACCCTACATTTTTTCTAATTTCATAAGCTGTTTAACTCCGATACACATCATGAAAATAAGTCAATCACAACTTCCGTTTCATGGTGACTTTAAAAACGTGTTGTTCAAATGTTCAAGGCAGATATATCCAGTCAAACAAAGGAGTGTGCTCTGTATATAGAAAATGTTAAGAAACATCACCAGTTTGATGTTCAATATTATTAGTCATAACTCTTATTGCCATTTACAACCTTACAATTTAGCCAAAACAATAAATGTTGTTTCGGTCAATAGAGAATAGCAGTAACATCAAAATAGCAATATTAGCAGAATAGAAAAACAATATATTTCAATGTGATATTCAGTCCTAACAGAAATGATTTTAATGAACATTTGGTTTCATAAATAAAAATATGAAACTTATCTCGATTCCCATGTGAGGTTAGTCATGTTTGCCCTAATGCTTGTTTTGGGACCCATGCTTGTATGAATTAAAAATATTGCTTTCATAAAGTTAAGCTTTTCTGTTCTCATTCGAGTAACCAAACGCAGTTGCGAGAACACAGGGGAGAAGAGCAGAGGAGAGGAGACCTCTAGACACTCGCCAGAAAAGCTTTGGAATATATTTAGAAAAATGTTTATGATGCCAAAAACCAGGGCTGGCTTCTCATTACTAGAAAAAAGCAGACACTGAAGTTGAGGCTGCATTAGTCTGTTGGGTTCTCTTTTAAACAGTTCCCAAATTTATCCTCATCAAACCACCGAAGCTGCACGCGCCCTCGTGTGTATTCTGAAATAAAAACGCGCTTAGATAAACGCCACCAAATAAATGCAAAAATGTGCGGTAAATTTGACGAAATCAAACACGAGGGGAGGATGTTGCGATGCTGGCCAGTGTTCTGAGCCTTGCATAATTCATGTTCTCTAAAGCGGGTCTCTCTTAATGAAGGGCTGGTGGCTGTTTTTAGATGTTCAGATGGCGGGTGGAAGAGTGCGATCCGACCCGCTCTGGAGTTGTGGAACCCGGGGTGTTCCGAGATTTTAGATCTAAGAAGTTTGACATGAAGTCACCATGAGCCAGTCATCTAGGGTTTGAGACTGAAATTAAAGGGAGTGCTTCATTTGTTTTAGTGAGTGCAATCTAAACTGTATTCACTCCATTATTTAGCAGCCAGTAATCGCAGCCAGATTACTAACTTCATTCCAGTCTGGTGAGGGAAACTGCATGACATCAGTGTGTCCGGTGCCTGGTTTCCATTTTGCGCTTTGTTTATTTGCATTATTTGGAGGGTTTTAGACTGATTTCGTTTTCTAACTGTTGACGAATTCAAATGTATTTTGCTAGTCACCAGTTATTGTCTTCTGAAATATTGTAGTGTTTATTACCAATAATTGATAATAATTCTTAATAATTTTGTAATAATTCATTTATTTTGTAGTAAACCTGCCCTCCTCCCAATGACATCTCTTCGATTAGCTATAACTACTGTATAACTGCGATTAACCATATTGACTGCCTAATGACAAAGGCGTTTCGATCCCTTTAACTTTCAACAATCATGTCAATATCTGAAGGATGAAATATAAGTACCTACACAGTTTTTGCCAATATCTTTTGTTTATGGGTGCTTTGGGACATTATTTACTTTTTTTTCTTTTGTGAAACTGTGCTATGCAGATGTTAGGTACTGACAGCCTAAGTCACCATTTACTTTCATTGATTGATTTTGTCAATGTACCAAGGCTTTAAGTCTTTTACGGTCTTTCATTTATTGCATATTTATTTAGTCATACATGTTATAAAACAAATAATTAAAAGAAGACAAATGTAATTTTTGAATGGGTCATTCTTGTAATTCCCTGTAAATTATCCCTGTGAGTTATCATTTTTCAGTGAACTCGTAAATGACTCCATAAATAATCCCATCATTTTTGTATTTTTGAGTGAACCACCCCTTTAAGTGATTCAGTAATGCCAGAATTTTCTTTTTCGCAAACTGCCCCTTTAAGTGACTTTTAAAGTTTAAATGATTCAGTAAATAATGACAGATTATTAATATTTGGGCAGGGGCAGACTGGCCGTCTGTCATATATG
This sequence comes from Barbatula barbatula, assembly GCF_947034865.1. Lineage (NCBI taxonomy): Eukaryota > Metazoa > Chordata > Actinopteri > Cypriniformes > Nemacheilidae > Barbatula > Barbatula barbatula. The sequence goes on from NC_136788.1 coordinate 8,411,669, forward strand.
GTATTTTCCTGGTGGGCTGCATCTAAACATGGGCTGAAACGCAAATGAACAGAGAGGGGACCCCCCATAACCGAAAACACAAGCGCAATCGGGCCAGAACACTATTGCAGACTGACGGAACAGATGGAGGGCCGTTCTCGGACAAGAAGTCTAGGACCGTTTTTGTGTCCTAGTCCAGCCCTGTTTTTGGGGAAGTCTCCCTTTAAGCGACCCCATAAATAATGTCAGAATTTTTAGTTTTGGGTGAACTCTCCCTTTAAGTGACTCCCTAAATAATAGCAGAATTTTCAATTTAGTTGAAACTGTCCCTCTAAATGACTCCTCTCATTGCTGTAATTGAAACACGGCTATTGCTTTCACAAAACATTTACAGAAACGTCAGGTCTTAATTACAGGCTCTAGGTAGGATGGTGACAGTCTTTTTAGCGGGCGTAGTTTATCCACTCCTTAACATTCGACTCAAATAGCTGCTTTATTTTCACTCTAATTCTCTCTTTCTCTCTCATAACGCAGAGCCGGTGCCTGACTCAGAGCAATACTGTTGGCTTTTATAATCATCCACTGCAACAAAATACGGATTATCACTCCAGGAGGGGCCTTTTTCCGAGCGAGAGCTTGGGCGCACCCTCAGACGCTATTAATGCCAGAAATCCCCCTGTACAGCGGTGCAGGGCTCCTTAACCGTGTTGTCTTCATTTCCCTATCAGACCTGGGTAATAGAACAAATTCACACCAAAGGGCCTCAATTAGAGACTGCAAATGCTGGTGTAATTGGAGCCTCCGATAGCCTGGAGCCCCTGTTAATGCTTTCAAAAAGACGTGTTGAGATGTGGCCATGCTGTGAAGGGTGGGGAGTGTAGGCAAGCAGACATAAAGACAGCAGTAGAACCTCATTTGTGGAGGTAACTCGACTGTGTTCTCAGATTAGTTTCCGAGAAGGGGGAAGATTTTGGAATATCTTGTTTCCAGGTGGTACAATAAACACAACGGATAAATGGCACGTTCATACTGACAACGTCAAAGTGCTTGTGAGTTCTTTTTAATGTGACTTTTGCCATTGCAACCTGATCTATTGCCCGTTATTGAAGACTGTATTTGAGTACAGTGACTTGGCAACTCTTTATTATGTGTTTATTCATTTCATAGATACCCAAACAAACACAAAAGTAATCTGGTAAAAGTTTTCGCCACCTTATTGTGACAGCGCATTGTTTTTTGAATCCTTTTAAAGCCATAATTCACCCCAGAAAACAAGAGTGAACCAACATGCTGGCATATCTGAACTCATTTGCTTAAAATATCTGTATACATTCAGTCTACATTCAGAAAAATAGTAAAGCAGTTTTTTATTCCGATGCCCAATTAGTTATTTATTTATGATTCATTTCTGATATCAAATTTACTCATATTTGGGTATACAAATGTGAATAAAGACAATTTAGTCTATTTAGTTTCACTTTGTTGTTGAATGAATGACAATAACATTTTCACAATTTTAAATAAAATCTAAAAACAATCATTTTTGGGATTTCAGATTTACTTTCAAGGAATATAAATAGTTTTTCTATATATTCCATTTCACATTATATAACGTATTTACGTATAATACAGTGTTATTAGCACATTGCTTAGCTGACTCTGCATTAGCGCATTGTTCCCGTTTCCGTCTCACGCAATAAATATACACTTCAAAACTCAGGAATGAAAGGGTTAAACTTACTACATTATATTAATATTCCCTGAATCTTGGGTCACAAGCTATCATGACATTAGCTTTCTTAACCAATGGTCAGAATGTCATCAGATCCCTTATCTCATACGGCAGCCTGAAGATTCCACCTCTGCAGACAGGAAGTTGATCTAAGCACCCTATATGAACCCCCGTACAACAGAACATCAAACACGAGTTCAGGAGCGCTGACTTCTGTAAGATCTCCCCCAGCGTGGGAATGAGATTATACGGCTGATCTCAAAACCTTCTTCTAATGCGAAGCCAGATGTACAGCTGTCTCTATAAGAGTGGGATCGGCGGTTCGGAAGACACGTACCACGTATGTGTGTTTATAAGAAGAAAAAGCAGTCGGGGGTATTTCCGCGTGAGCCATGCGGTAATGACTTGTATCCCTCTCACCCGCTGCAGGTATAAACCGCTAATTACAGTCAATGAGACTCGAGATTGAAGGTGTGAGGTGAGGGAGTGCAGTCGTCCCCCATTACTTCATCCACGGGCCGAGCTCTCAGGGACAAAAACAATTTTAGAATCGGTGTAAATGGATGCCAGCTTCAAGTGCTACTTAATAACTCCTAATGTCTCATGTAATTACCGCCTGATATTTAACAGACAACCCATATGTCAAGGTAGAACAGCGCCGGGCGTCGTTGAACATGTTATGAATGAATTTGAAATTAAGTGTTTACAAAAAACCCTCGTCTCCAATCTAGATTCTACAGCTATGCTGCTTGGTTAGCTTTTTGAGGGACGTCATTTTCAAGTTCTCATCTCTCGGCCTCTTCAGGACACATCCCAAATGACTCTCAACATACACCGTACTCAAAAAGGTCTGCCCTCTTCCCCACAATACAAACTGCGTTCCCATGGTTCAGCTTCAAACCTCATTTGGGGTTACGGTTGGTGCCCCGTGTAAGGCACCCAGTGGGCTGTAAGCGTGTGTTTTGAGAGGCCACAAGCTGCTGTTCCCTCCATGTGGATCGGAGGTCAATCTGCTGGAAGCTAAAGAAATGTTTCAGAAAACATGTCATGTGGTGCTTATCACCTTTGACTTTGGACTGGCTTCCACTGGATCCATTGTTGAAGTATTGGGATAGCACTTTTATTAACGGGATAGTTCACCCAGAAATGAAACTTCATTCATCGTGTACTTACCCTTTTGCCATTCCAAACCTGTATAACTTTCTTTCTTCTGCAGAACACAAAAGAAGATATTTTACAGAATGTTGGTAACCAAACAACATTGACCTCCATTGACTTTCATCGTATGGACACAAAACCACTGATACATTTCAAACAATGTTTAACAGAAGAAAGAGTAATATACAGTAGATGTTTTGAACAAGATTTATAAACGATGTTAGAAGTTTATTTTTGGGTGAAGTGGCCCTTCAAGCCCCACCAGTTACTGAGACCATGGATGTTTAGTTCTAAATTGAGAAACATTATTATGTTTCTACACTTGGTCCTTTGCTTGTTTTCTCTTGGTGGGATGATACCATTTAGTTTTCTTAAGAGCACTGTATTGAAATCCTGTCAGTGCTTCGTGTTTCATTTACATTTCAGAGTGATTAGCACGCTGAGACTATTGAAGCGTCGCTCTTGAAGCTTAAGAATCCGTGGAGTGGTGAGCCCTTTGAATCAAAACCGCTTCTTTTCATTCTCGTTGTTACTGAGAGCGCTTTTACCGGTAATCAATTGTAGAAAGCTTGTCAACAAGCTAGTCATTTTTGAACGATTGTTTAACTGCAATATCAAAGCCTCTCTGGACACGTGGAGCGTTTGCCAACTTATCTGCCGCTTTGTTTAATGGATACGTTAAACAATGCTAACAAAAGACCGCCGGCACGTTTCAAACCGACACGTCCTCCTCTTTACAAAACTAACAATGGCAGTAGGTGGCGGCTGTCAGAAGGCCTTGCTTTCGAAGATGACAGAGTGGGCGGGGCTTGCATGTTAAATGACATCTAAAGCCCAACACTGGTATTCCAAAAGCAGGTTGGTTGCCAGTGGTTGTTCATTAAAATTTTTGTAGTTTAGGGTAATCAAGATTGTAGGTGGAAGCGCCAAACGAGAATTACCCACGTGAATTCGCGTTAGAGATTTTTATGTCTGCGCACTTGCGTCAAACCCACTCCTCTGGCCGCCGCCCCCTCTGCCGCTCCGGCTGCCCACTCGCTGACTCAGTAAATGCTACATTTGCATAATTATCTTTTTAATTGGCGGGCGTGAACCGAAATATTCTCCTTTATTGTGAGCCTGGGAGTCCTTTCCACATTTTTTTGCCGTACATGCGAGGAGACGAGAGTCTACGGAGCCAGCAAATTGCCAGATCTCTTTTTTTTCTCGCTCCATTCTCTCTCTCTCTCCATTCTGCTTAACTCGATAATCGTCCGTGTTAATAAACTGTTTCGCACACCCTCGCCCACTTAAGCCTTTTTCTGTCAGAATTTGCCGGATGATTAGAAAAAGATCAGGTTGTGCCAAGACGATTAGATTTACTTCTTGGTTTTTCTAACGCGGGGAGAAGTCGTTTCTCTCCCGTTTCAATTAAAATCGGAAATCATCCTGTGCTATATGCTAGCGTGAATATGCTAAACGTGTCGGTTTTTCTCGGAGGTAAAGCAGGATGTAATTGTCTCATGAGTCACTTGCAGCTGAAAAACGAGAAATGGAGGAAAAGATTTGTTCTGGAAGATTTGCAACTACTTCGTCTCACAAAAACCTTGTTCTTTTTAGTTAGAGAAACAAATGTAGTTGTGCCTGCCTGAGAAGCCTTGAAGTTGAATGTACAACACAAGTAAAACACAAACACTTTTACAGCACACATTGCAGCTTATAGTTGACTAAATTGTGCATGTGCGAGTCTTTTTTTCCTTCGTGGTTTTGTGTCCATTCAACGGAAGTCATCTTGGTCCAATGTTGTTTGGTTACCAACATTATTTCAATTGTTTGTTTTCTGCAGAAGAAAGAAACTCATTCTGATACTCATCCATTACAAACCTGAATGACTAAGTCACAAAAGAATCATGAACAATTCCATTTTACAGAGCTTTCTGATGACTGTTCACACTATTAATCAACTTAATGGATGTCTTTAATATGTTTATAATACACAGGTAGGGCTTAGTGATGCCACATCTTACCAAATAGGTTTGCGTAATACGGTTACATTATGCAATATTTTTGATTTACTGTGCATTTGTTTCATGTTCCTTCCTATTGTTTTAGAAAGGTAAAGCTCTAGCACTTTGGTGACTCAGACTCTTGGTAACTTCATTGTCGAGCTCTGAGAAATGAGTTTATGCACTGTGTTAGGCACACTGAATATATCGAATCCATGTTGGCTGTGCCGTTTTGGCTCAGCTGTGCTTTGAAATATTTTCCAACACTTTTCACAGTGTAACAGAGAGTAAAGGAAACCAAGGTGTGGTATGGCATCTGTTAGTGTTGAGAGCCAGATTCAAACCTACAGGTAAGCACCCACAGGTAATGTCAATTCATGTGGCATATTCATTAGGCCACAGCTCCGTAGAATCTCTCCTCAACAATCTAAAATACTGTCATGTACGGGATATTTTAGTTATGGATGTTTGCCGCCTCCCCAATCCTCGTACCTTCACCCATTACTCAACAAACTGCAAAAATCTCCTGCAAACACCTATTCATGTCGCTCGTCTTACAAGTCCGGGTGAGAGAACAAGGGGAAGATCATGCACAGGCTCGATGGCTGGATTGTTTGGGCGCCTTTGAAACGGCAGCGTGGTGCAAGAGCATGTGCAGCAGGGGCCCGCTTAGCCTGTGATCTGCGTCTAGCCTGCAGAGTACTGGCTGTCCCTCCAATCCTCTTGCAATGTTCAAAGGTAACAGCAGGCCTCTCTCAGGCCTCGTGCTTTGATGTACTCTCCGACACCACTCATATCGCTGCAACCAAGTCTCGCTGGCCCTCGTCGACAGAGGCAGGCGAGAAAGTGAGGGAGTTAATTGGTTAGTCACAACGTCTCGCCCCAGACAGCTCCGCTTTCAATCGCATAACCGCGCTGATGCACTTTTTTCGCAAGCGAACGCAAACAGAATGGCAGAAAGAAAACAGACAGCTCTCCCTGGGAGTTTCGAAATGAGGCATCTCTCAAAGAACGAGAACGTTACGCATGCATGGAGGGTGCGGCGTGATGATTTATTATTTTCCAAATCAAATTAGACGTAATTAACATGGAGTAGAATTAGCATCAGTGTTTTGCATTCGTGGCAAACGCAGCATCGTCTGGTGGAAAGGAGGAGATTCGTCGGAGAGGGCACGAGTCACCGCTCAGCTAATGAGAGAGAAGAGCATAGGTGGACGCATCGCTGTTATACACATCACGTGTGCACGCAGGCGTGTGTATGTTAGCATCCTTAGGAGCAGGTTTTACAAAACAAGTAGAGACTTTTTAATTTGTTTGCCTGAGCACTGATGCTGTGAGGCCTCTAATGAAACTGCTGTTTATTATTATTTCCCAAATTGTATTAAGGGCCTAAACGTGCTCAAACTCATTATAGTTTGCACATATATCAGAAATGGTAAAATGAGTATCTGACATGGGTTTTAGAATGAAGTGTAGCAAAATGGCACGATAGGGCCACCTACGAAATTTCAACAAAGCAGCTATTGGATTACATTTGACATGCAGGTATGAAATTCACTAGCTAGATGTAACATTCCATTACCTACAAAATATTTACACGCCCTTTTTTTAAAGCCCCACTGCATTTGATAATTGTATCCCTTAAAACTCATCTTTAAAGGGGTAGTTCACCCAGAAATACTTTGTATATAAAAATACTTTGTATATATTTTTTGTCCTCTTGAACACAAAAGAAGATAGTTTGAAGAATGTAGGAAAGCAACCGGTTTTGGGGCACTTTTGACTACCATTGCACATTTTTCTATTATGGTAGTCAATGGGGTTTAACCAAACAAAGAAATGTAGAAAGGTTTGGAACAACTAGAGAATGAGTAAATGATGACAGAATTTTCATTTTGGGTGAACTATCCCTTTAAGCATTAAAAAAGCATATATAAAAGTTCTTCCTGTGATAATAATTTCTTCATGCCCTAAAGTGAATGTAACTCTGCACCGTACACCCTTACCTCATTTAGTATTCACAGATTCATGAATATGCTAATTAGCTCCACCTCCACTCGTTCACACCCGATTAGACATACAGACAAAATGGACTCCGCAGTTCCAGACACTGCTAAAATTGCAAAACGAAATTGATTTTTGAAACTGTCTTTGGTAGACTTCAGTTTTATGGAGAAATTACTTCGCAGTGGTTTATAAAAATATATAAAAAAATACCAAATAGACATATAAGCAACATTAAAAACTTGATGTTCACCACAGAGGGACTTTAAACGTTCTGAGTTATTCCAATTGTGAACACGATGCTATAGTCAATGAAGTTATTTCATAAAGTGGTGGTTCAACCGCGTTTCCTGCATTCTGACTTTTTTCCATCTTACAATGTTAAACGTGCTGGCTTCTCATGCTTAACACAGCCAACTTGTCAAAATACTAGTTGGGCGTATGATGTAGTATTTCTGTGCTCGATACACTCCCCCAGGGTTGTAAAGTTTTTGTCGAACATGAAATTCTGTTACGTAACAATTTTACAAAGGAAACAATTTCCTTTATTGGGCAATTTTCCCAGAAAACTACACCAACGTGTCAACCAGCTAGAGCGAGAGAAAGAGCACTCCCATCAATTTGCTCTTTTGTACATTGTACGGAAGTTCACTGCATTTTGGGAAGGAATTCTATACATTCTAAACGGTGGTTATAGTGCTGGATTTAGAGATCGGTTAAAGCTGATTGATGAAGCGGTCCTAGCGCTAAAAGATGCCGGTCATGCACCGCACAGCGTAAGTGAACATGTGTCAAATATGTGTTTTGTTGTCATTCAGCTTATGAAGTATGCAGTACTACTCTATAGGTACTCAAGGTTAATATAAGATTAGCAGAAACTGCACGTGTTACATCTCTTCAGAATTCTGTATTATATTGACATTGTTTGGAGTATTATTCAGTTGTCTTAAAACATGCCAAGTCTAATAAAAATCAACTGACCCGCGAGATATCTGTTTCAAATCATTCACTTTGAGCTTCTGTGATGGTTGGTATGCTTCCTTTGAAGGCAGCAATGCAGTGCACAGGTTTTGAAACACGGGATTTGAATCGGTCTCAAAATGAACCCAGATTAAGTTATCTTCTAAAAAGCCCAAACTCAAAAGTGAAATTGTCAGAGAGGTAGCAGTTCCTCTTGCTTTGTGCTATAAGAAATATACAAAGTGCTCCATTATCTCAAAGGAGGAAGTGCTTTGATGATTTATACCAGCAGGTAGACCTCGGAGTATTAGCTCTTTTGGTCCCTGGTTGACTTGGTAGCGTTTGGCAAATGGAAGACTAGAGGACATGTTTTCAGGAAAAAGTGATTCATTGCACCAAGCGCGGCAGTCATTAGAGAAGTGTCTCGCTTTTTGTCCCCGCAGACTCTCCAGACACACTGCGGCGTGCCATGGCTGTTTTGGAGAACAGAGGAAGCGTGGCAGAGAATAAGCAGATCTCGGGCCGTTCTTTCCCTACCGAGGAGCCCAAAATAAGAAAGATGAATAAAACAACTGTTTCTCGCAGACCACACACTCCCAAGGAGGGAACAGAGATGCAATGGGGCAGTTGTTCGCGAGAGATGATGCAAAAAATCTGACAGTCTTTGATGATGGACTTTAATTCAGATTGTGTGTGTTGCTGAGCGGAGAACAATGGACAGAATTTAGGACAGTTTATTTCATCACGACTGTTGCGTATGATTTAGTCTGTAACATTTACGAATAAAAAGCCATAGCAAGTTTTTCCTTTCTCACTCCCGGTGAGTAATTTAGTCTTTGAATGGTTTATTTGCGAAGGGTTGCCAGGAAAACAACTCTGTTGCTAGTGGAAGGGGCGGTAGATCCAACACACCCCGTTGGAGGTCCCGTCAGACTTTGTTGAAAGTGTTTTGTGGTGACCGGTGCCTGGGAAATCCGGGCTTTGCTTTTGACATCGCTTTTCTAATTGACTCTTGTCAGTGTGTGGTCAGGTTTTAATAGAGATGCGGTAGGTGAAGTTCTGAAGTGAATTAATATGGTTGTGGTGTGACTGTCTTCTCGTCCTGCCAGCCGGACTGAGACTGAGGCCTGCGTTTTAAGTTCTCTGAACTTGCCGGTTATAGATCTGTGATAGTTGAAAGTTGAGCGGTTTGAAGGAACCCCACCCCGTCCATGTGGTTATAAAGATGCATTGCATCACATCTCTGTGTTACATCCAGCTACAGTAAACATGGGCTGTAATTCTGAAATGTGGCTTCCTGGAAGCACATAATATTCCTCTTATTTCTCTGACTTTTTCGGGAAAATTCTGTCTGCATCTTAATTATTTTTGTTTTAAAGTAAAGTGGGTAATCTCTCAACCAGTTTTACCTTTTTAACAGGTTGTCGTATATTGTCTGACAAACAGATTACTCCAAAAATACCTCATTGTCTTTTTTCCCGGGGAATCTACCCGTGTAGAGACAGTAAGATACGCATGTTGTGGTATTTTATTATTTATTTATTATTTGAACTGGTAATATCTATAAATGGTTATATCTAAAGTACTACCTGGGCAGAGACAGTAAGCTACTAAAATTTTGAGACTTTATTTATTTATTTTTAACTTGTAAAAATGAATAAATGCATTTATAATAGCAATCTCATACTGTTACTGCAAATTTTTTTATATCAAACATAAATATTTATATATACATTTTGTTGTTTTATTTCATGTTTTGTTTCATATTTATTTAACCACTTCTGTTCCATCCCTTAAATTTGAACGGGATAAAATATAACAACACATCCCCATTTCCATAAATGCGCTTATGAATGTGAGCTCGGGATGGATGTGTTTCTTTGGGAATGTGCATGTATAAATTATTACATCATTTGTGAAGCACCTCAGCTGTAAATCTCTCTACACAAAAGCCGCTCTCTTGTGTTTGCAAATAATGCACATCTTTATTCCTCCTTTCTGTCCCTCCATCTATTTTATTACTTTCTAATCTCCCGGACAGATAGCAGCTTCACCACAGACGGCTTTTTTAAACCCTTTGGAACCAATTGCTGGAGAAGGGCTGTCTTGGGAAGGCCCCAGTGGAGAACTGTAGGGCTCATTAGTTCAATCCCTTCCAGTGCGAATGCAAAGAAGGAGCCAGAGTAAGACATTTCCACACTCTCCCTCATTTTCAGGACGTCCGTGGCGTCCTTTCCCACATTTTCTGCCTGCATCAGCAGCAGCTATGGGGGCCGTTCCACACAAACCGGCCTCTTCATCCTTTGGAGCAAAGCATTGTGGGAGTGCAGCGAGGTGAGCTTAGACCGATCAGATCAAATCCAACTTCTATCATCCAGGCTTTAGAGATTTACTAGCATTGGCACTGCTGATCATGTACTGTCCACATATCAAAGGCTACTTCCTTACGAAAAAGCACCAGGTATGGAAACCGCTCATACGATGGTGTGCATACCGCTGACCCCACCTGTGGTTGAGGAAATAGTTGCGGTCTGGCTGCATATCCATTATGGGAACCAAAAAAGAGCAGATAATTTGACCTTTCCCTTCAGTAAGTGGGCTAAAGCCTTTGTTTTGTTGGTAATGATGGGGTGGGAAAGGGGGGATGGGGGCTATAATGTAGGCAGGCAGGTCCCACTTAACCAGAATTTATCTTTTTGGCACTTTAAGGAGGGGTCTGGAGGTCTGTTATCTATGCGCTCCCCCCTGAATGTGTAAACATCTCATTTATTATTAACTCAGGTTTAAGGTAGTGCATTAATCCTGCCTGACAGTTTGCCTACTTGTTAAGGCAGCCCGGCTCCCTCGAACCAGAGCAGATGGTTTTCAGCTGCGGCCGCTGCAGGTTTACAGCGTGCACATGATAAGGCCTGTAGGTACAGGGCTGCACAGGTGGACGCTGGCAAAACGTTCACATGATCTCCTTTGGTTCCATTCAAAGTTTTACAGATCATTTAAAAGCATAGTTTGCACAAAAATGTATTCACGCTCATGTCATTCCAAGCCTGTATGACTTTCTTCTACAGAACACAAAATTCGTTTTTTTGAAGAATGTTGGTAACCGAAAAACATTGAACCCAAATGACCAAATGGACACAAAACCACCGATACTTCTTTCTCAAAATAACTTCTTCTATGTTTTACAGACGAAAGAGTCATATACTGTACATGTTGGAACACCACGAGGTTAAAAAAAGGTCGACAGAATTGTTATTTTGTGAACTGGCCCTTCAAGCACATGATTCAAGGGTATGATTATGAAGAAAAAGTGGGCGGAGTCGCTATAAAGTTGCTTCATGATAAGCATAAATAAGCTTGTACTGGTTTCCTTTTTTGCAACTATCGTATAGTTTAGTAGTAATTATACTTTTATTCCAAACATTTGGTATTTGCAAACAAACATATTGAAAGAACTTTATAGTTCTTGAGTGAACCCTGAAGTGATACTGGAGCGGAGTGATTATGAAACGCTTGAAGCCCAGGACCCCAATGCTTTTTAAAGACATTATTATTATAATATATTAAATTATATACGTTTTGTTTTGTTTGGCTGAGGACGACATAAAGATGAATTGCAAAACAAACATAGCTTTGCAGTATTTTGCAGTTATCCTGCTATGGTAGACCTGCCTTTAAGGAGATTAGTTCAGGAACAGGTCACCCAAAAATGAAAATTCTTAATTTGCTCACCCTCAAGTTGTTTCAAATCTGTATAAACATCCTTTTTTTGCTGAACACAGAGAATATATTTGAAAGAATGCTTATAACCAAACCAGTTTTGGCCTCAATTGACTAGCATAATAGCAAAAAATGCTTTATAAATGTCTTTGTTGTGTGGACCACAAAAGAAGATATTTTGAAGAATGTTATTTTCCTACAATGGTGGCCAAGAACTGTTCGGTTAGAAGCATTCTTCCAAATATATTTCTCTTTGTTCATCAGAACAAAGACATTTGGAACAACTTGAGGGTGCGTAAATGATGATAGAATTTTTATTATTGGATGAACTGTCACTTTATTTGCATTCATTTCAAAATGCTAGACTTTTATATTATTTGCTAATATGTTTTCCTGCCCATGCTGTTTGATGATGAAGCTCAGACAGACAGCTTAAGGCTAAAATACACTACAAGACTTATGCTCAGATTTTCAGTCTGGACCTGTTGCAGAAAGTCTGTGCCAGTCTGCAGATTTGATCAGTTAGTGTGTTTCTATCCAAAACTTTCAAAAAGTCTGCAAGTGTGTGATGTCTAGTTTAAAAAACATCTGTTCAGATTTTAAAACCTGTAGTTTATTCCAGCCATCAACCACCACTTTCCCTGTTTTCCTATCTACCTCTCTCTCTCATTCTCTCTCATTCCCTGTTTATTGCATAAGAGGTCCTGTTGAGCCAGCTGCTGTGAAACATGTCCTGACATGAACTGCACTGCTGAACTGACTCAACATGACGTGGTGAGTGAGTGAGAGAGCGAGAGAGAAACCTCAGTCTGGCTCGCCGCCTCTAGCCAGCATGTCTTCCTTTTCGTATGCTTTGTTAACCCATGCACTGGCCAGCACATGTGTTTCAGCAAGAATAAGATGAATTCAGCTCTATTGTTCTGGTTTTCCTGTACACGGCGGCCTTGCAATGCTGCTTTAGTTAGCATGTCTCACTGTACATCGCCGACGGTAAAAACATCGTCTGGTGTACTATATTTGCTTTGAGTGTACGTTATGTCATTTTCCAAACTGCGCTTTTACAAACCGTAACCTTTTCCGACTTGTAGAGCATGTAGTTCTGCTTTCGTCATCAGTATGATCGCATGTTTTTGCTGTCAGACGAATTTCAGGAAGTCCCTGTGTTTTTGAAGGATTTGCAAAGCCAGGGTCTGCTCCAGTTGGACTCTGCTGGAACGATTGGAGGGGCTGGGGATCTCAGCCAGATACAAGTGAAACCCAAAGACTTTGCTGTGAGCAAATACCACATCTATTTATAAAAAACAAACACCGTGAATGCTGGTGATGTTTGTTGAATGTTGTTTTATTTGATGGGGTTCAAACAAACCCTTTCTGGGAATATAAAATATATACAGTATATGGGCATGATATCAGTGTGGTACTTGGAACGGCCCCTAACCCACATCCGGTGGTGGTTTGTTGGAGAGACAAATGGTATGATAATTGCACACATGTTGGCTGTACGGCCCATCCGTTGCCGTTCATTCAGATTTCCTCTTTCACACACGCAGCAGGTGGTCTTAGTTCAGGCTCTGCAGGTTCACTGGCATTCTGCTGAAAATTTAGGTTGCATTTAAACAGCCTCACGTATTCTGCTTATGAATCTTGGACGACTGTATTAACTGCCACAGATGGCTCATCATCACAGCACACAGCCACACGCATATAGTTGTGGTCCTGAATGCTGATTGGTCAATATTGTGCATTTTGGCATGGCACGAACACAGGAGAGACACAGCAAAACACCAATTAGTTACGTATCCGAGACTTTTATTGTGAATGGATGTCACTTGAATTACAATGTAACTCAAAACAATTACAATGTAAATTTCCATTTAACATTTTAATGGAAACGTTTGGAAGGACGTAGTGACTCCTCTGGTAGTATTTGTATTCACCGTGTATTCATCATTTTATTTGCATTTAGGAATGTAGACAAAGTTTGACTTAAATTGACTCAACATAGGGTTGCCTAAATATGTAGTCGATTTCATTTTATGGTGACCTCACTCAAAATATGTGCTTCTTATGGGGTGTTTTGTATTAATAGATTTTTGAGTGTAGAAATATGCTAGATAGATCGCAGAAGGGGTCTGAATTAAAAAATGCAACAGCTTGAGTTTTAATCTGCCAAATGTATAAACATAAGGACCTGAAAATCTTCAAGGAGAAATGTGGAGATTTAAGTGGCATCTAGCGGTCGGGTTTTGCGAAATTGCAATCAATGGCTCACTCAACCCCACCCCCCCCCCCCCCCCCCCCTTTGAAGCACTACAGAGGCCGAGAATGGACTAAGATGTTGTCTCATTTTGCTTCTTTGTCGAAGGAGATAACATATTTACGAAACGCGCTCTGTAGAGCAGTTTGTCCGTTTAGGGATACTGTAGAAAAACTATAAAAACTTACCGCCGCTTTGACGCTCAGCCAGTTCATATACAGAAAAAACATTCTTGTGCTGTGTTATTTTTTGCTGTTTTTAGATTCGCATCTGCTAAAATTGTATGATAATCAGACCCTGTCGTTAACAGCAAACTGCACGCTTTGTTTTATAGACAAATGACAGACAAAAAGCAGATTTGAGATTGGTTCAAAGTCAAATAAATCTAAGTTATTTAGAGAGTGTTACATACAATTCTATATAGGCCTGCTCAATATTACTGTTCAAAGGAAATTGTTAGGGCCCCCAAAATGATAAACACGCCCCTGGCCGAGGTGTATGTACATTCTCATTCTAAGGTAGTAAAAACATAACACTTCATTATTTAAGGGGTTTACACATTTCTGAACATGTATATTATATTGCATTTCTGTCAATATAACTTCCTAGATATTACTCATTGCACCTTTAAGCATATTATTTAACAATGATAAAAAATCTAAACTTAATTATAATCAAAATGTATCTTTTCCGGTGTCAGCTGACATTTTGTTGTCACAGTATTGCAAAACACGCATAATCTCTTTTGTTCTAGACATTCATATGTCAATGGGGGTCAATGTTGTTTGGTTGCAAACATTCTTCAAAGTATTTTCTTTTATGTTCTGAAGAAGATAGATAGTCATACAATTTTTTTGTGCGAACTGTTCCTTAAAATAAAATTTTAAAATGAACTAGTCAGCAGGTTGAATAATTCTTATTTTTAGGGTGTAGCTGGATAACCACATTTTAGTTTGAGTTTTTTTGGTGCAGTGAGCTCGTAGAAACCTCCTGCCAAATAGATTTCCCCCGCCCCTTTCATAGCATATAGACAGAATTCCTCACATTTATTTACATTTTTAAGCACGCACCTTGATAATGAATAAGCATAAATAAAGCTTGACATCAAAGCCTTCTCTCTTTCTTAGATAAACACTAATGTCGGCAGCTCGTCTTTAACTAATTTATGTGCATGTGACTCTTACCGTGTGACATAACCACGGGGGTCCGACAAACACACACACACACACACACACACACTTTTGCTCCACGTGCTTTTCAATCAAACTGTTTTCCCCTTTTTTATTCCTTGAGAGCGCCAGAGAGATTGACTTTAATCTATAAGAGATGCCGCTCAATAGCATGTTATCGTTCAGAATATGTGATGCATTTTAAAGCCGGTAAATTCCATTAGGAGGCAGCCGGGTTGAAAAGGCACCGCCGGGTCTTTAGCACTGCCTCAAAGAAAGGTGGAGTGCGCGCCACTAACGCATTGTAGCATATAAATCAGCGAGGGCTCCTGGGAACCGGTGTGAGGCAAGCTCTCTCGCTCTCTCTCACTCACTCGCTTGACAACATGCAGGATAAAAGCTTCTCAACTCTTGGAGGCTCTGTCCCTGTCCTTTGAGAAGAAACAGAAGTACTCATCCGACAGCGAGGGCCCAACGGTACACTGTCATGAGTCCGAGAGCCGTCCCCTGTTATTGCCGGCACATTGTTGTCAATATAACACCGCTTGACATAGAGACCCGCCGTACCAAAAGAAGACGAGTGCTGGTGTGACGGGAATGTTTTTTTTTGCACAGATTTTCTCGCAGTAAGTCGGATAAAGTCTGAAACACGAACCAGACAGAAAACTGTATTTTGGTGATCCGAGGTAGCTTACATATTAAACTAAATTGTTTTATTATTTTAATGTATTTTTATGAAACATATTTAACGGATATGTATATTTAAAGGTGAAATGTCATTTTATTTCTCGTCCTGTGGTGCTCTTTAAGCAATGCCGACACTACACAGATACGAAATAATGATATCCTGACACATTAAGACGTAAATATCAAAAAATGTGTTGTTAATGTCTTTGACTTAAACAAAAGGACAGTCAGAAAGTGCCAGAAGAGGCTGTTAAAAACAACGATCGCGTCACAAAACTACATCGATGGAAATTCAAGCAGGTGCAGGGGTGATAAGACTTAAGGCTCGTCCCTGTCTTATGAAACATGCCGTGCATATTCATCCGGGCTTTCGCTTGGTACAGCAGAAAGAACAAATTAGACAAATGAGAATCTGGTTTAATCAGTCGAGTACCACAGAATCACTAGAAGAAAGGTACTGAGCATTCATGGTCCTGTGGAAAGATAATAGGGTGAATGAATTCGCAGTCTTATCAAAGTTAAAAAATGAACACGAAACCCCTTCACGTTACACCCCGTACATGTGGAACATATACTTGAATGGCCTCACTGGCTTAATACTTCAATTGACATCCATTTAGAGTTAAGATTAGTCATGTGTACAGTACAGTATATTATTTTTACAACGCAATAAAACTGCAGCTGAGGAGAATGGAAAAGCTTGGTCAAATGCAGACTAAACATGTCAATGAAACGGGAAGGTCGTATTTAGTGGCTTACCTTAATTTGGGTTGCACAACATAGGAAGAAATGCAGATTAAACCACTGGAAAGAGGTAGACGCAAGGGGAGAGAGAGAGATAAACAGAAACGTTGTTGGCAAGGTCATAGAACATCGCGCTTTGTGAGCGTGTGTATTTTTGAGAAACTTGAGTGAAAGAGATGAGAAGATATACGTTTGAGAGTATAAGATCTGTTGAAAATACCATTGAACGAGCTACCTAGACAGCATATAGATGAGGCCAAGGCTGTTGTAAAATTCAGAAAACATTAAACGTGCTGTCGGAGATACTGCACCAAAGTCTGTGTGCGGAAGTCGTGACCCTCGGCGGCCATGTTTGCAATGCCTCTCCGCAGCTATTTACATCATAACATGTCCACAGTCCCATCTACGAGAATGGGGAAAGACAGGTATTTCAACAATCGCTGGAAAAAAATCACAATTAAACAGCACATTCCCGACCAATAGTTAGACATGACATGAACTGCATCATAACATTAGTTTGCTAAGCTTAAATTGCATTAAAAATCATATTTTTCTAGGTCGCCTAATCGAATACATTCTTTACTGATTGACGATTGGCTCCTTTTACTGGAAGGCGGGACTTTTTTCATAAGAGCTGCCATATTGAGCGTTGCATTCCTCTCCATTCATTGTAACTTCAGTGGCGCATCTTGTTAATATTAATATCTTTGACTGTACCTCATTTGGACCAATTTCTAAAGCATGTTTTTCTTGCAGAATGCAATGCCAGAATGCATTGCAATGAGCTGTGTAAAAAAATCCTTAGCATTCAAGCCGACTTAGAGAAAGTTGGCCGTACATAGAATAAAAAAAATACCAGCGTGACAGTTAAGTTATACAGTTTCCTTTATATTTATTCTGTACCATACAGTAGTTAGATCTGTTTTTTTAACAGGAATTAAACAGAACTCAATGTTATATAAAAGCTCGATATCCTTTTTCATATGCAAATGTTTGTCCTTCCTCCAGATTCCTTGGATTTGTCCCATGTTTTCTTACACAGATCCGCTATGCTACTCACAAAAATGTAGCTACTTTTAACTTTAAAGTTTGGTAGACACTCAGATTAAACAGCAATGCTTACATTAGACGCACTGTTTAATTGTACATCTATGTAAACAGCCCTAAAGTACTAGCTGCCTATGTAGGGAATAGTGGGTAAGAAAGCATATAGTACTACAGCAGGTTTTGTATCAGAACTAATGTGTGTGTGGGAGAAATAGAGGAAGGCTACACAGACACCCAGGGATGATCCGTTTGTACAAAAAGTGAGATGTCCCAGACAGAGAAAGAGTGTGTGCGGATGAGAGAAAGAGAGCGACATTTACAGAGACGGAAAGATAAGAATGGCTAGCTTGAGAAAGTGCAAGTGAGAGAGAAAATATTAAAACAGTTACACTGAGAGAATGATATGGCTGGTGAGTTAAAGCGAGAGAGGAGGAAGTGTGTGTGCAGAAAAAGAGAGAGAGAAGGGATACACTGCGAGAAAAACAGTGTATGTGAGGAAGATAAGCAGGAAAAGATAGAGAAGCGGTGAAAGCGTGTGTGTGTGTGTGGGCCCGCTCTACACTGTGCTGGGGGCCAAAACACTAGAGATTGCTTTGATCTGGATTCTCAGTGTCTCGTCCAATCACAATCATGTCACCGCCTCCCCCACGGCAGCTCACTGTCTCATTCATAGTGCAGAGACGAGCCCCAGCATTCCATTATACACCATAGACGATTTATAAAAGACCTGCGCAGGAAGTTTATCCCAATGTTTGTTTTAGGACGACGGGTGGCGTGTGAACATCTTGGAACCTTGAGACGGTGCTTGAGAGTTTTGTCAATATGACGCAGACAACGGCTCAATGTTTTAATAAACCTTTCAAGAAATAGTTATTTATTTATAATTATATATTTTTTATATAGTCAAATTTTGCATACTGTTTTGCACTGTTTGCCCGACCGGAGCTGCTTACATCAGCTCGTATTTATTAATATAACCTTCAAATGTAACATTCTGCTTGATTGGTGTATTATTACATATGGGAATCTATAGTCTGTATAATATTTGTTCATTCATTACAGAGCCTTCTCCATGTGTTGGATATTGTGGCTTCTGGTTTGTACATTCTAATTCACAGAAATCCTACAAAGTATGTCGTCTCTCAAAAACGCATAATTTTTTGTCACATCCAAAATGCACGTATAGTTCCCTTTTTAAAAATAGAAAACCTGTGCTTAGACATATATTTTTCTGATGTCTGGACGCATCAGGCTTTTAGTAAAATATAAATAGATGATTCAATATATTGGTCATAAATACATCACTTATATTACATAAAGGCATAAGTACCGAAACCCGGTATTAAACAAGCCCAGGGGCTAAATTATGAAAAACTGGGAAACGAAAAGCTCCGCCCTTATCAGTTCTGCTTTCGGTACTGGTGGAAGCAGCATATGCAGCCTGTGTCTGAATGCTTATACTGGCACGTGGCACCGCTCCGCACTGCACGTCTACCAAAACAGTGCGCTTCTAAACTAAACGGATGAGCTGTTTAAACTTCACAAGCGCGCACAGTCCCAGCCGCACCAATTTTTGAATGGAGAGCTTTTCATTATTTATTAAATGGAGAGCTTAATGTAATTCTTTACTTAGATAATGTAAACATGCATATAAATCTGTCCTGTAAAAATCGTCCCACATTTAAATATTTAAAAACCTTTTTGTTAAAGTTGCATCTATAATAAACCAAACCACATCTTTCAATACTGCTGGTCCGAGCTAAAGACAAATTATTTAGCATTTCAGAAAATAAAGCAGAAATCTTAATTTCTTTATTTTTTCTTGCTTATTTTTATTAAAAAAAAACATCCAAAGGAACCAATAAGAAAACTATTACTATTATAAGAAGACTGAGCGGGATCGATAGGAGTAGTAATACCATTAAAATCTTAACTATACCCATCCCAAATTTTTGGACCGAAAATGTCACATCCGTTTTTTTTGGAGTGTACAGTTGCTTCTTGTGAATTGATATGACTTGTGACATTCTTTACCCAGTCTGTAATTTCATGTAAAAATCTTAATCAGCCTTGAACTCAATTTTTATTCAAGAAACATAATATGTATTTACTTATTATATATAGCCTCTAAATAAACAACCCTATTCCAAAATCTCACGCGAGGATGTTATTAAGAGTTTCCTTTGAATTAGCCAAACGTGCTCTTGTCCTTTTCTTCGCTCACAAATGATAAAAATGCAGGGTGCCGTTTTTCGTCTCCGCTAAGTTACAGGGGTGGAATTTGTAATGGCGTAGTAATAATAAGCATGCAGTTGGCAGAGACACTAACTGAAGGTGAGACAGATTTTTCGATAACGGTCGCTGACAGTGAGTGATGGGAGAGTAAATTGTCTATTCTCGTTACCTTCGCAGATTGAAATAAAGGTTGTGTCATATTCGAGGTAGCCATGGATACCTGGCGCCATACCAGCATGAATCTGATACATGGTGAAGGACACAGAAAAATATATTTTTCATATTTAAACGAAGTTGTAAAGGTGTTTATGCATGTAAGCAAGTGACTCAGCATTGCATAGTAATACCGAAGGCTATTGAGAGTCGTGAGGATAAAACAGATTGATTTAATCTTTCATTTTCAAACCTTCATGTCACTTCAAACCTGTATGACTTTTTGGTAGAACACAAAAGAAAGTGTTTTGAAGGACGTTGGTGAGAAAACAAGTTTGACCCCCATTGACTTCCATTGTATGGACACAAAACCTCTGAGACATTTCTCAAAATATCTTCTCTTGTGTTCGACAGAACAAAGAGTCATACACAAATTATGAACAACGTGAGGTTAAATCGTTTTATCCTAGACTACACTTGATGTAACTCGAATTGAATGGTTATATTCCACTGGAAACCTAAAGTCCACCGGAGTCTGGTGTTTCCCCGGAAGCCCAAGACGTCCGCCCGGACGTGAGCTACATCAGCACTTGTGAGAGCCCAGGATGTGTTTCGTGCTCTGCAGCCGATTCTGTTTACAAGCACTCGGCTCCTTGCATCTAATCACAATGTCTATTCCCATATGTTTGCTAGTTACTCCTGCCTGCTGCCAGGAGTCGCTGTATTTTTAGGTTGTTGTGAAGTTCCTTTGCCTGCATAGGCAATGAGATGCTCGCCTTTGGGGAACGTCGGGTTTGAAGATGATGTCCTTTGGATTTGATTAATTCAGTATCACGGGAGAGCGAGAGAGAGCTGTCCCCGACGAAAATAGAAGCCCTGTAAACGACTATATCGTTCATGTGCGCTCCCCTCCCTTACCTTTTGTCTCGTTCCGGCTTATCCGCACGTTGCGACAGGAGGGTAAAGAAATAAAGAAATAATAGAGTCGTCTGGTAGTCACGTGCACGTGTGTTTACACTTTCGCGGCCGTTTGTTATGCCTCTGCGTATGGAAATGATGCTTGCCCCTCAGATCAGGCCTGTCGCTGTTTTTCCTCCGCGCTTTTTCTGTATTCCTTCGTTCCTTCCTGCGCTGTGTTTGTCATAGGCACACCTCTGTGATGTCTTCCATCAGATGTATTTACCTCCAGTGATGTCATCATAAGTGATTAATGGGATTTTTCACCTTTTTGTGCTTGATGCTTGAAGCAATTTAGTTATGTTGTGGCTTTTTTGACAGCATTGTTACCTTGGTTGTTCTTGCTCCTCTGAAGCATCTTATATCTAATGTCTTGGTCTGTAATTTAGTCGTAATTGTTTATTAAACCAAGATATTATGTTTTGGCAGCATTTTGTTTTTAAGGGTTTGTTAGAAAAATTATTTTTTAAGGATGTTTAAAGGAATAGATCTTTTGCAGCCAACGGTCACCATTGACTTTTCAATGTCAATATGGACCATTTTTGGGTGAACTATTGCTTTTACATCTATCTTGTTGTTTTTGGACCGACACGACAATGGCACAGCCTTACTTCCAAATGTAAAGGTTATTTAAAATATAAAAAGTATTAAAAAAACAATACAAGTTATTTTTGGATGATTTGATCTGTTGCTAAACGTTGACTGGCCGTCAATGAAGCCCTATAAATCCAGCTCTTTTAATATCTCCGTTGAGGTTAATGACATGAACAATGCTCACAGAAAGATGAAAGGAGCACAAAAAAAAACAAAAGCTCATTTTTTGCAACTTTGATATTCGCCTTTGATACAATGCTAATGAGATCACATGCAGCTTTTCTGCTGAAATCTATTCTCATCAGTTAATCATGCCGCTCAGATATTCCGCAATTGCACACGTAAAAATTATATTCCATGCGGTGGGAAGTATGGACGGTTTTAAATTCTGACAGTGGAAATTGGGACGTAAGTGGCTAGTTATGTGACAGCGATAGCCAACAGCGTTAGCCACAAATGTTAGCGGTCTGAGGGGGCTAATTGCATGGCGGTAGGAACAGTATGAATCGCTCACATAACTAATGAACAATCCTCAGCTTTTGAACACGCCTTCAGCTCTAATTAATGACTCATCGGACGAAGATCCGTCAAAGCTTTTTGGCGCCTATTATCCCCAACTTTAATGGCGTCCTTCTCTGCATACTGAGGAAGCGTTTAAACGTGCCGGATAATGCAAAGCCCCCTCTGTATCCTGGAGATGGTCTTTGCTACGTGTGTTTTTCTAATGAATTAAAGATGGCTTCCCTGCTCGCTTTCTCATCTGGGGTTAACACACCGCAGACGCATCATTTGCATGCAGATTTATACAAATGAAAGTCTTGCTTAATGCAGACTTCAGATAATGGGCCAGAAAGTGAGAGACACTTAAAACGAGAGGATCTGGATTTGTAGAAGCATGGAGTGGCGAGGGATCTTGCAGTGACATGTTCCACGTGTAATGCATTTTATCTACAAAATTAACGTCAGTGAAGTTGACATCTGGTTCTCACAATTGACAGTGCTAAATACAGGTGTAAATGGGGGCCAGAACGTTTTCTGATTTGATCGCTCACACCACATTCAGTGTGTGTTGGGAATGTGCATGACCACATTGCATTTGTAGTGTGAACTAAAGGATTTTTTTTAAATGCATATGTTAAATACATTTATGCATTTGTCAAACGCTTTTATCCAAAGCAATATACAATGCATTCAGGCTATGCATTTTATTGTGTGTTCCCTGGTTTTCGAACTCATGATCAATGTGCTTCAATAACGCAATGCTCTACCAATTGAGAGACAGCTCACCGTCTAGATCTTACTTTCTTATTTTACTTCTCTGTGCTTTATCAACATAAATTTACACTGAATGATGTCTGTAGTAAATATTTTGAAACACTTGAACCCAATTTAGAAATCATTTCAGTTGGGGCACTAAAACTAAATTGCTAAAATTAAATAAAACATTTAAATCAAAGCTAATTCAAAATAATAAAACTACAGTGAAAGATAAAAATTTATAATTATAAAAAAATATCTCATATTAAAATATAACTTGCTAAAATAAAGTAAAATTTGTTAAATTCAACTAAATTACTATGATTACTGAAACTAATTATAAAAAACATTTCAATAACTAAAATAACTCTTATAGTCAAATTTCAGTCGCAAGACTGAATTGGTCAAATTAAACTAAAGTTACCATCATATCCTGTGACAGTAGCTCAGCTTGTTTTATACTTTTGTATCTTTTCCAATAACAAGCTCATATGTCCCATTTCAAAATCCATTTCTTAGTGAACTGGCCCATCTGACTGTTATTTTCTGACCTGACACGGGCCGCTTCCACTGTTCCAGGTCAATAGCCGAGCCACTCTCTGACCGAGTGAAGAGGAGGTAAATCACAGCCAAGAGCAAGCGACCAGCAGACCCTTCTGACAAAAACCACACCTGATGTGAAAACGGCTCAATTAGAGGAGCCTTAAACTTGTTAGGGCCCGTGTTTGGCCCCTGGGGCCTGCCGGTGTTTCTGTTGCAGCCTCTGCAGTCAATACTGCTACCGTGCATTAAAAACGTATGGCTGACGGGCACTCGTGAGCCTGAGGGACGCGGCATAAAGTGCTCTCCCGGTGAACGCTTAAACAAAAAATCAGAGGCACAATTACCCGTATTGTTTTCCTGGAGTGAGGAACAAAACCCAACACAGTATCCCTCGCTGTTTCTCCTTCGGGCTAATAGCGAGGTGCAAGTCCTGCAGTTTTGTTTAGCTGTGGCCTAATGGTTAGAGTGTTGGGCTTGTGATCAGAAGGTTGCTGGTTCTAATCTCAGTGTCAGCAGGTCATGACTGAAGGGCCCTTGAGCAAGGCACCTTACCCCTGATTGCTCTGCAGTAATGTGCAACTGTATAAAACTACTTGTAAGTCGCTTTGGATAAAAGCGTCTGCCAAATGAATAAATGTAAATGTAAATGTAAGATTGTGTCAGCATCCAAACATGCTGCCTGGTACTGTGGGATCAAAGCGTCTACTTAAGAATAAGGTGGTCAGATGTGACAAGTAGTAAAAAATAATGGTCTTTCTGACTGTGATGAAGAGAGAAAACGAATGCGTACGCACGGCAGGGTGACACTTGTCGCTTTGGCAGCCGATAGCTCCACGCTTAGTTTTTTCGTCTTTAACAATTACGGTTCTCCCTGACTGGGAGTGCCGGTTCAGTCTCTGTGTTAAGAGACTTTGTCAAATTTGCGCTCCATCAAGCACGAGGGGAGGCCGTCCGCAGTCAGTCATCCCCCATTAACGCCGGCCCCTATTAGCTTACCGCGATAGAAGTGGCTGAGGTGCAGTCATTTATATAAACAGTGTCATGGTGCGACGGACACGTCCGGCCTTGGTTGCTCATCAGGCCCTGTGATCAGCCCACGGATGCATAATACATCAGACGGGCCATGAGAGTACGAAGAGACATTTATCACTGTCCACCTTTCATATTAGATCCTCAAGACAAGGCAATCAGTCATAGGCATCAGTATTCCAGGCTGTGTAAGAGAGGCGCTCAGGTGTACTCCTGCTCCCCGGGTGCCTTCCAAACCCCCAGACACTCCGACACTCTCCCCTAACAACTGTTTTTAGTGTTTAACTGTACATACAACTGGGTTCGCTATCCCACCGGGTGCACCAAAGTAGACGTTCCGCATCCATTGCGTTGTGGCGAAATAATCTTGGGAGTGTCTGCACTGTCAATCTCACAACGGGGAAAGAATGTGCTGTGGAAGAAGGGCCAGGAAAATATTTTTCCGTGGTTTTTTTTCATTTCGTTTGCCATTAGCTTGTATAAACCAGTCTGAAGAACAAAACATAGCATCATCCATTATAGCTAAATGCCCCACTAGAAGAAAACATAGAGGGTCTATAAAGATAAAGCGGCTTTAGGACAGAATCCTTGTGGCAGTCAGAGATTGAACCGGCACAAGTAGATTAAGCCAAAGCCTCGAAATAGGCCTTTTAGATTTTTCTGCAACCAACACCACTTGTCATGCCAGACACATGTGCGCTTTCTACCGGGGAGCTCGTGTTGGCAAATTAATTTTTCATTTACTTGAGAGAAGCAGCATTATTTGATGTGACATGATATGTTGGCTTATTTGTTATGATTCTGTTTCTTGTCTGACGTGAGCATGCATGACCTACCAATGTATTAAGCTCGATATCCCTGTAATCTCTTGTGTTTGCGAGAAAACTGATATCTTTTTCTGTTAATAATTTCTTCTTTTGTCTTTCCTTCCCTTGCTTCGCCTCTTCACTCTTTGATCGTCCAACTCCAGGTAAGAAAATTCATTTTCTAGTCTCACGTTTTATATCT
The DNA here is from genome assembly GCF_947034865.1 of Barbatula barbatula. Classification (NCBI taxonomy): domain Eukaryota; kingdom Metazoa; phylum Chordata; class Actinopteri; order Cypriniformes; family Nemacheilidae; genus Barbatula; species Barbatula barbatula. The sequence goes on from NC_136788.1 coordinate 8,436,884, forward strand.
AATGTCTGATCACATACTGGTTGAATAGTCTTACAGTAAGTGAACAAAGACAAACTGAAGAATGCATAACATAAGGTCTGCGAATGTATATTTATAAATCTGGTTTCGATCCAAATTGTCTCAAAATACATAAGTGCAACATTTTTAAGATCCCTACAATTGTTCTGTGTTATCAAATGCTGTGTCTTCATTCAGAGACATTCACAGCTGAATCGAGACACTGTGACTCAGTACGGTGTCTACATTTGAATTTGTCATCTTCGTAGTCACAATAGCGTGCTGCCGAGTGATGACGTATTTTTGAAGGCAATCGCTGAAGTTCGTGCTGCACTGGTTCCCTCAACCAAAAGCCAATGGATTTTTCCCAAGAGTGCAAAAAATAGGATCTGTGATTAACAAAGGTTTATGATGTTGACACGTTTTGTCTTTAATGATAATATTTACATATTAAAACAACATTCAAGGATCTTACTGGTGAAGCCTAAATACAATCGCCAGAAGTAAAAAGCTTACATGAGGACTTAATTCAAACTAATCTGTGAATCGATCTCCATCCACTTTTTTGGAGATGTTTGTCTATGTTGCATTATTTGTGAGATGTTTACCCGTCATGACGTTTAATGTCCCCGACAATGACTAGTCCGTTTTAGCTTGTTAGCAACTGCCGTTTTTAAGACACAGTGAAGCTTTTAAGAAATCACGAGCGGGTTATAACTGGTGTGTTTTATGTCATAGAATGAAACGTGAAAATATATACGTTTTGTTACCCACAGACCTTATTTATCAAGACCATTTAACCAAATACCCATTGACTTTTGGGCGATGGAACCAGAATTGCCAAACTGCTTACTCGCTTCCAGGTTTTGCCTACAAAAAAAACATGTCATCCCTGAGGTACTCTGTAAAAGACAAGGTAGCAGAGAGCTCATTTTGCTTTTTCATTATGTCAACAAGCACTTGAGGTGTATTTAACTGGGGCTGTATCAGACCTCAAAGTACTCTGCTGTGTAGAATTAATCCATGTGTTTAAATAATTAAGAATTATTAATAAATGATGTCCTTTGCTTATTCATTATAAATAAAGGATGTAAACTTCCAAATGCTTTATTTGAATACAAAAGCACTTATGCCCTTGCTTTATCACACATCCAAAACAACTTTTTTATTCTGCTAGCACATCATTATTTGTTTGAAGAATCCATTCAAATGCATGTAAACTTTGAATGCATTGTTGTTCTCTTGAACTCTATTTGAATGTGAGTGATCACAAAACTCTTTGAACTCCATGTATATTTTTCACAAGCCTGTGATCAACGGTCACCAGCATAGTTTTTATTATTTTCATTTAAAAACATTATGTAGATTTATAACACTATACTTTGTAATATATTACCTTTGCATCAAATTAAACCAATGTGTAAGACCCTAAATGGACTGCACACGGTCTCGGATAAAAGTGTCTGTCGCGTACATAAATGTTAAGCTACACTGATATAAAAACAATGACTCAAGTGCTCCTCAGGGATTTCATAATGCGAGTGGAGAAATGAAAAAGCGAAGCATTGAAAATATCTTTCAAGACGAATACTGTCACTATTCCTCTATATTGCCATCTCTGTTTGAAACATAGAATTGCAGGTTACTTGTACTTTTTGTTGGTCTAGTTAAAATGATGTCACAGTGAAATTTCATGTGAAATCGCAGCTGATGCCTCAAGTTGTAAATCATTATTTTAAGCTTACTGTTATGAATCTGAGAGATGGTAGAAGATAGTTTGGAACGCTTATTTTGTATTCGTGTCAAATATTGACTACTGTTTCTTTTGAACCAATATATATGTTCCAGATCCAACTATTTGTCAAGCCCATGTCAATATTTTAAGAGAATGATGATAAAAGGAAGGAAACATTTGTCGAGTCGTTCAAATCTAGGCTAGTTTCTGGTATCAGAAGTTCAGATGCCGAGGTCATGGTCCCAGAGAACGCCAGTATTTCAAGTGGGACTGGAATTCCTCAATCAGACGTCTTTGTTAATTTCTTCATATTTCGTTTTTCACATTGGCTCCCAGGGAGTTCAGAACCTGTTTAACTTCTGACCCCTCTTCAATAAAAAGAAAAGGAAAATACAGGACAACCGTGGATGTGGATTCTCTTAGATATCTTTTTTGATAGGCCTTTATGAGGTGGCAGCACATGCAGGAGTGTGTGAGAGGCTCATTTGTTCTTTTTGAAGAGTGGAGAGGGAGCGGAGAGAGAGGGCGCTCGATATCTGACAGAACGTGCATTCTTAACATGACGGTAAGGTGCCCGAACGGCCCCTCTGGGACCGCCGCAACTCACCGTTCCACATCGTTCCTGCTATGACAGGAAGCTCGACACCTCGCGCTGTTCCGCAGAGACACCTGAGTGCCGGGCTAGGGACCTGCAGGAAAGGGTAGCTACTTCACTCTATTAAAGAAGAAACGAGAGAATAAGAAACACATCCGCTTCATTTTTTTCCTCCAATCGTGTGACAGCTCGTTGGACGTGTCCCAAGACTTTCCAGGAGCTTTACATTTTTTTTACATTTCAGTATCTGTGGAGGTTTTCCAAGTTATTTATTATCATATCTTGACGTTACCAACAAGTGCTTATAAGATTCCCAAACTTCTTTTTGTACCACTGAAACAATAAAAAGAGTGCTTTATTGTTTATTACACGAGCGCTGTCACAAAAAATCCTGTTAATTTTTATTTACAGTACAGTGTAAGGGAATTATGGGGGAAAGGGGGAAAAAGAACAGGAAATGTTGCAAGTTTGATGTAAACCAATATACATTCACACTGTTACTCAATGGGCGCTAAACGCTGGGACAACTTGCCAACAACACATTCTTCATATTAGCTGTTTTTACTATTGGTTTTCCGTCAATAGGGGTAAAACTTTGTATTAAAAATGCTGAGAAATTCTGTAAATGGTGGGTAGAGAGTTAATAAACATCAGAAAATGTAATCATACATTTAATGGAAATTCTGGGTGCGCTATCCCTGACTAAAGTTTGTAAGACTGAAAGTGACCCAATGACATATATTTAGACAAATCAAAATCCATCCATGATGATCTAGATTTTTGCATTCTGAATTGTTTTTGGTCTTTTTTCACACTTTATTATTAGTATTTTATTTTTTTTACACTGCAAATACACTACAAACATTGCCATTATAAGAAGGACATAAGAGGTGTACTTCTGTATAGTTAAAAAATAAAATTTTACAGCTGCATGGGTATGTACAGTGAAATATTTGTATGTTGTGTTTGTCCTATACAGTATAGTCTCATAAGGACAGTATACAATATTTCAAAAATATGTGAAAAATCTCATTTTAAAATTTAATTTTAAGAAAAAATATTTTTTACATGATCCTAAACAAATCTGTAATAAGTTTAGCATTTATGGTTTTTTATTTGACAGTTTTTGTGTCTGTATACACACATAGAAAGTCTGTAATTTTACTTGGTGAAAATGAGCTCACGCTCACAGCAAACAGGGACTCAATGACGGAAAACGATTTTATTCGTTTCTGACCTCTGAGCAATAATTGGTTAAATTTTGTGTATTTCAGTCTATTTACTTGCAGCTGGGGTACACACATCCAAGATTTCCGTCTTTGTATGCACACGGCACCAGTATTAGCTCTGGATCAGCAAAACGAAGCACAATAACTTACATGAAAGAGTCAGGATTCCAAATGAGTTTTGCATTTACCTCGCAAAACAACAGAGGGGGCAGGTGTTGACAACATCAAGGTTTATACAGTATATTCCACAGACCCAGCCGTGCAAATCAATAGACATAATTTAATAAGAAAAATGGTTTGATTGAGAAAATGATTCAGTCCTCTCGAGTATCAAAGAATCCATTAAGAGCTTTGTCATTACCAGTTATTTGCTGTAATGAGTTGGAGGCTTGCCGCGTGTTGCGCAAACCAAAGGATGCGATTGGTTTTACAGGCCGTGACCGATGGTCTTTTGTTACGTGCAGTGGACCATGTAAGTCATGTAATGTAAACCATTTATTATGTTATTCTGATATCTGAAAGTAGTTTTTCATGTCTTGGCTTTTGTTTAACCACAAAGAGTTGTGTGTCATCCGAAGGTTTGAGATTCAGTCACTGTGTTTTCAATGCATCTTCTACTTTCAGTGTTGAGGTCTGTGCACTACAATACTAAACTTTATACTCGGTTACAAATTAAAAACGCATTTGGAGCCGCTGTTACTTAACCACATTGGTAGGCTCTATTGACAGAAATGCAGTATAATATACACACCTATGACTTCTTCATGGTGTATATTATGTGTTTGTTATCTTAGAATGATCTATATTTATCTACACACCCCGCGGGTCCCCTTACATGGAATTCACCATGTTGTTTCTACAGTAGCCCTAAATGGACAAACTGCTCTACAGAGCGCGTTTTGTAAATACTTTATCTCCATTCGAAAAGAAGCAAAAATGTGACAACATCTTTGTTCTTTGTCAGCCGCCGTAGTGCTTCGAAAGCGAAGGGTGTAGTAAGCCTTTGATTGCAATTTGCAACATCACCACTAGATGCCGCTAAATATTGTTCACTGGACCTTTAAAGCTGCACCATCAGATCATCTTAGTTTTTTCCGTTATTGCATCACGTCCAAAGTCGGTTTACACAAGTCGTGTCACTTTGATCACATCTCAGAAACACAGTTTGAAAATAAGAAAGAAAACCCTCAAAAAAACATGAAATTCACATGTGTAAATACAGAAAGAAAAAGACCAGAACACTGCAGGCAACCTAGAGGGATCAGAGGCGAGCAAGTCTTTGGCTCTGCTTGAAAAAGACCCTTCATTCTCTTTGGTCTGGCTGGACCGCCAATGGCACTACACTGGTGTTATAACCCCCTCTTACCGTGGACAAATATATTCCTATAGAATATATTGAATCAAATGCTCTCCAGCGTCGCATCCAGGCTTGTAAGGTATACCCAGACCAATACTAAAGAGCTTAGCTCTGGCCGGATAAACAATCAGCCTTGCGAGAAAAGCTGTGGTTAAAGCTGAGTCGGGGAAAAATGAAGACGCTGCTGTAGAAAGGAAAGGAGAATCGGCGGTGACGGAGAGGTTTGATTTGATCTGTGATGTCGGATAATGACAGTTTGGAGCAGGTATTGTGAGGGACGGTGCGTGTATGTGTGTGTATCTGGGGATTTGACTCGACAGCGGCGTGTACAGACTGTGTGTCGACCAGATAACAGCCCCCCCGTCAAGCCCCCCCTTGGAGGCAGCGGCCAGCAAAGAGAGCTGGTGCTGCTTGAATTATCGGCTGTGTCGACATACAGTATTTTGAGATTGCTGTGTGGAGTCTATCTGGTGTCATTATAGGGAAATTGAGTGATTGTCGTCTTCATTTAAGAACGTAAGGTTTTATATTGAGCATTGATATTTGACCTTTTCGATCAGAAATAGAGCTGTCACAGTATCCGATTTTCACTACATGATTATGGTGGCCAGAACAATTTGATGATGTTATGCAGTATTGACAATAAATTAATTACCGATGCGATCAATCAAATAATTTAATCTTTAAAGGTGCAATGGAAGATTGAGGAGGATCTATTGGCAGAAATGCAATATAATATACATAACTATGTCTTCAGAGGTGTATAAAGACCTTAAATAATGAAGAGTTGTGTTTTTATTATCTTAGAATGAGCAATTTTTATCTACACACACAGCGGGTATGTTGTTTCTACAGTAGCCCTAAACGGACAAACTGTTTTACAATGCGCATTTCGTAAATACGTTATCTCATTCAGCAAGGAAGAGAAAATGTGAGAATCTTAGTCCTACGTCAGCCACCGTAGTGCTTTCAAGGGGAGGGGTCAAGTGAGGAGTTGGTTGCTATTTCGAAATCTCACCACTAGATGCCGCAAAATTTTATACACTGGGCCTTTAATTTGGTTTATTATCAGTTTTTTTCTCTATGAATGGCACCTAAAATAGCAAATGAGAAGTGAGGCAGATAGAGAAACTGTAACCATTGTGTCTCAAAGGCAAAAATGTTAAACGTATGCAAAACCACCGACAACTCTGTTTTAATGTCAATCAGAAACTGGTGCTGAATATTTACACTATTGTTATATGTAGTATTAACAGAATATCAATAATCATTGTTTTAAACACTTTCCCTGCGTATATAATTTTAAACACAACATTTTTTAAGTTTTATACAATTTTATTAATATATTATATAGTATGTTCATACAGAAGAAAATAATTTAGGGGCCATATCAAAGATACTGCCGCTGACTGGCTATTGTTTTAAACGCTGGCAGGGAAAGAGTTATTATTATAGTTGTTGTTAATACAAGTAGCTGTGTATAGCTGTGAAGCATGTTGTAAAACTGTGAAATACACTGTACAGTGGGTCAAAAATCAACCCCGGTTTAGTTTTTAATAAATGTCCATAATCGTATTGTGCGTGATTCATCAGTGCATATTATTTTAAAGAGAAAAGAGGATTTGTTTTCATAATCTCTTATCAAAATGCAGTACTGTTCTCCGCCTCTGAAATAGTTTCTCTGGCTGATGTAACTAAAGTTTCTTCTGTGAAAAACCCCTCATAAACAATAATGTCTTTTTCGTTTTGTTTGTTTTCATCGCAACTTAATCAAAGCTCAACTGGGTCAAAAAGCAACGTTTGAGTCTTATTTTAATATAATACCAGATATTAAAAGAAATATTGACTTACATGGCAAGTTACGTTTTAAAACTATTACTTAACTGTGTTGAGTTATACATGTGTATGTGAGCTAGAGCTGCACTGGGACAATTCACCCTAAAACGAAAATTTCCTCACCCTCATGTTGTTTCAAATCTGTATGCATTTCTATGTTCGGTTGAACAAATCCAGACGTTTTTAACCCTTCCAAACCGGACGTGTCGTCGCCGACACATTTTACCATGGAGTATTCATTTAACCATAACTCTGCAACCATTTGTGCTATTTAAAATAAGAATTGCTCGTAAAAGTACACAAACATTATTACGGTAATGTTTTGCATTCTGTCAGCCAATCGCTGCTGTTTCCGTGGAGAGCGGCAGGGCTCGAATATGAACAGGTAGTTACGGAGCTGCTGTTCTCTAATAAAATTAGCAACCAAAACATGGCAAAGAGGAGATACACAACAGAAGAGGCGATTGGGATGATTTTTGACAATGAAACGTGTGTGTGATGTTTACATTTTAGTGAATAGTGCAAAAAAATACACTCTTAGAACTGGGGTTAAGAAGGGTCATGAATGAAAACTATGTACATAAATGACACTAAGTGCTAGATTCCTTCTTTCTTTCGTTTTTTGAGAATTTCGAAATAAAAATTCTTTTTTAGATTAAAACATTTTTAATTCTATTTACAAACTCACAACACACAGTAATGGTCAATACCCTTAATTTATTTAAAGACATTTGTTTTCTAAAAAAAATTATGCCTTGCACACGATGATGGCACGTTGTCAAACAAAAACAAAATGTGTGTTTCTAAAGCGTCCAATATGTGAAAGCCGCATGAGGTGGAACGATACTCTGAGAAGCCCCACCCACCGTGAAACCTGATTGGTCCAAAATGATACTCCTCTTAAGTACTCATCTCATGTCAGGTCAGAGAAATGAAATCCCACCTGTTTTTGGTGCACAACACCTCGACTAACAATAAAAGTGGAAAAAGTGTCCACCTTGTGTTAGTTAACAGGGCATAACGTACATGTCGCATAAGTGTGTGCGTATGTGTGCGTAAGAAAGGTGGGTGTAATGGTAAAAGAAGAACCCCAGCAGGAGAGGAGCGGCAAGGTCACCTCTGCTGTAGCCAGGCTGGGCCGGGCAGATCGAAGGCACGGCGAAGGGGGTACGTAATACAGGCTCGGTCTCTCAGGAATGCTTCAAGAGAATCTCCTGCCATACCTGAGGCGGCCGCTCATTTATCTGGAATGCGCTGCTCCCAACTGCTAACGACCGCCTCAAATTGGACTATTTTTTCCTATTTGTCAGGCAGCCAGCTGCACTGCTTCCAGCGCGCATCTGTGCGAACGGAAAAGGCACAGGACAAAGAAAGTTTGGTGCTCGTTTTTCTCACCTGATTTCCATTCTCTTACTTCTTACTTTCTTTTTATATTCTCTCTTTCTTTTTTCTTTCATTGCAACAATTCTCCGTGTAATATCTGGTATCAATTGTGTTTGTTCCAGCAGGCTCAGAGGCGACTGAGGTTTAGGGTATTGTTCCCTGAGAGATGTTTGAGGTGTTGGCACAGGAGGGGTTCGGTACCAGGAGCTCTGGTTTGGGTTTGACAGGATAAGGCCGTAAATGTGCAGTTCGTTTCATAGACACATTTGAGATGTTATATTTTGGACACTGACACTGTTTGAATGCAGTTTAAACTCTAAAACATTATTGAAGCATATCACCAGCCAAATAGCACATGCTGGGGCTCCACATTGTTTTTACTTTTAGAATTTATTGTAACACAGTATTTAAAGGTCCAGTGTGTCTTTGTTTGGAGCATCTATTGTCAGAAATGCAATATAATATACATCACTATGCCTTCAGAGGTGTATAAAGACCTTACAATGAGCTTTAGAGTGAGCTATTTCTTTCTACGTACACAGCGGGTCCCCTTACTGTACATGGGATTCACCATGTTGTTTCTACAGTAGCCCCAAAGGGACAAACTGCTCCACAGAACGTGACTCCTAAATAAGTTGTCTCGTTTGGCTAAGAAGCGAGAAGTGACCATATTTTTGTCCTGTGTCAGCCACCGTAGTGCTTCGAAAGGGAGGGGGGAGAGGCAGAGTGAGCCATTTGTTACAATTCGCAACCTCGCTGTTAAAATGTCAAGATAAGATACATATTAAATAGTTTTTCCCAATAATGTCATTTTATAGTGTGCGACTGTATTTCAAATATAACTGTAAAAAATATATTTTATTAAAAAACTGAAATTTTCTGGCAGTGGAAGCGCCTCAACTGTAATGTTTTGTTACAGTGTATGTTTTTATTAATGAAATGTTTAATAATATATTTTTCTTAAAACTATAAACATTTTATAATAATGTAAAGTAAAAATATAAAAAACATTCTATTATGTACAGTAGAAAACATTTGAAATGTACGCATTATTTTTATGAATCATTCACTTGATATTTGATCATTCATTAGATTTCAAAGACACATCAAGTCATTGCAGCCTTCGTAAGTCTCATTTCTATTATTATCTCGGTTATGCAAGGGTTCGATTTAGTCACGTGTTTTCATAATTGTTTTCATTTCCAGACAGTTTCTGCTGTGAAACCACAGACTAAAGCACGTCCAAACTAAATACATAACCTATCTGTTCCGTCTCAAGCAACACATACTTCATTCGGGCCGAGACTGCTTAACACTCAATCTCTTCTTTGCTCTAGATTTTGTGGTTTCGACTAGTCCTCTCTCTTTACTTCCGCCGTTTAGAAACACCGTTCTGTTTTGCTGTGTTGTTATGTGATTGTGTGGTTTGTATCCTGTTTTCTGTTGTTATATCTTACGTGATGTTTTGCAGTGTGTTTTGTGTTTTTATGTTATGTGATGTGTCATGTAATGTTTTGTAACGCGTTTTGTGCTCTTATGTTATGTGATCCTATCTGTTGATATGTGTTATTTGTAAATAGTTTATCTTATACTTTATTAAACACTGTTGTATAATAAAAAAGCACAGAATGTTATTTCAATGGCAGTTGTCCGCCACATAAAGTACTAACTTCTTGTCTTTCACCTTTTTAAGAACACCCAATTAGACACCTGCGGTCGGCGTTCAGACGGTGAATAAGAGCGTCTTTGTCTGCTCGATGTCGCATACTTGTCACTCATTTATATTTCCAACCTCAGAGTTTAGTCTCTTCCCTTTTACGTGCGAGCAAAGCACGGCACGCAAGACTGCTGAAACCGGTGTTCAGAGTAGACGGCCCATTGTCTAAACGCAATACTGATGCACCAGCAAATTGTCTGCGTAGACTCGACTTTGTCTCGGTTTGTTTGGATGATGTAACCTTTTTGCAATCAGGCCTTTGGCATCTCGCTCCCCTTCATGTATCCCGTAATGCTGTACGTTTGGATTTCTTTGAAATCATCGCACAATCTGCATTCTTAAGGTAGGCAGTCCCTTCAGGCCTGGTGAGGTTGGTAATTGGCTGTGGTTGTTTTTTGTCTGCGATGTCTCATCGGGATGGTGCGGCAAATTAAAGGGTGCACCTTATATCACAGCATGTGTTTCTGTTCCAAAATACAGTGAGCTTCCTACAGGCAACATTTGTAGGTGTCATAGGCATGGCATTAATGCCTGTTTACATGTAGGCATCATACTGCATTCTACACATCTCTGTTCGCAAAACAACCTTCAGCCAACTATCTGTTTATCTGACCAAAGTGAAACGGTTCAGAAACATGATTTAAAACAAGCACTGTTTTTGTATTCTATACCATACCACCACGTAAAGTCAATTCGTGTCGATTTAAAGTGACAGTTTTTGTAACAACCTCCCTGTCAGCGTTCTCACTGCGCCAAGTGAGCAGCCCGATCCCTCTATGGGGAAAAAGAGAAAGAGTTACCCGGTGTCTTGTGATGTAGAGGCTAGTCATGCTGACAAGGTGTGAAAAGAGTCATGATCGTCTATTTTCTAGCCTTCAGACGGAGCTTTGATAGCCTGTCAGAGCTTTTATAACTTGCGGATAGAATCTCGACTACATTATAATATGTACACGTGTCTAATAGACAGCGGGGATTGGCTGCCATGTCCGTGTTCTCTGACTATTTTTACACCATCTTGTCAATGTTAAGAGGGAGGGAAGATGATTTTATCAAGTGCCTTTCATTGCAAGGAATAGACATTTCTGGACAAGTATTGTTGTTTAAAGTAGTAGTTGTTCGAATTGTTTAGAGGCTGACATATTTTTTTATTTGAGGGGTGAGTAAATGATGACAACAATTTTGGGTGAACTGTCCCTTTGAAGAAGAAGACATGAAAGACCAGCAATATGCTTAAAAAATAAATAGGGTGCGTTTTGTACGTTCACATGGTGTAAGAAAACATTTCTGTGTCTGCAATCGGCTTTTTATTTCTTGCCTTAGACAATTCTATGCAAATGTATTGTTGACTTTGAGGTGTGGTCATAATTTTTCCTATTCGTCAACATGGAATATTAGTAACTTAATCTTGAATGTTCCAACGCTGTTGTTTATGCAAGAGAGTCTCTCACATATCTTTGTGTCTCCCAGCATCTTTTCTCATCTCTCTTGTTTTTTTTTGGTTGAGAGGTGTGACAGTTTGGCCTGTGCCGGCCCTGTGGCATAACAGGAACTGACATGCTGAGGGATGGTGTAACAAACGGAAATCAATTGTGATGGGTGATGACAATGTATAGGAACACTGCACACCTGTGTGAGGTTTAGATTGCCTTACGTGTTTCACGTGTAAAAAACAACATGTAATTAAATTGTAGTAAATGATTTTGAGCAAATACTACAGTAGGTGCAGTTTATTGAGATGAGGTGTTTTGTTATAATGGTAAAGGTCTTATAGTTTTGGTCTGGTGAACCATAAAAACAGTTAGAAGTCATGTAGACTCCTTGTTTGCGACGCTTAAAACACTTTGGCAACTACTGCGGCTTACAAACCATCCTGACAATGTTCCACATCACCCTGGCATCATGGTGGTGTCTTTTACTTTGGTAAACATCTCCTTCAAAAATTCATAGCTTATAAAAAATACTGCACATCATGATCAATGAATGAATAATCCAAGTCACTATATCTTTTATAAACATTTATGAGATAAACAGTTTGATGCACAGCTGCGGAAAAAATTAAGAGACCTTTCTAAACTTTCATTTATTCAGCATCTAGATGTATTGTGATCATTCCGGTCCAGTGTCTGTTTCAACAATGTCAAACCTCAGGAGTGACAAAGTCATCAAACAGTGAAGAGTATTGAAAAATGTGATGAATATCCAGGTTGTCACATAAAAAACATAAATTGTGAACTTTTCCCAAATACATGTACAAATATTAGTGATGTAATGCTTAAAAGTGAACATGCACTTCTTTGCAGTACAGCACGTCTTTTCTTTTATTTTGACCTGTATCCGTTTGTATATTCTGCAAATAGAAATACATTTTTAGGAATATTGTTAGTAGTTCACAAAATAAAACAAAAATGATAATTTTACCTAAAAGCATACCTATAAATAGTAAATAGTAAATAGTAAAAAAGACGGTCTTTGATATGGTCTCTTAATTTGTCCTCGTGGCTGTATATTGACTTATACACGGAGTTGTATATGAGTGTCTGTCTAAAGTGCAGAATTCTGATCTGCCTCTCCGACTACGCATTCAACATTGTTGTTGTTTCTGCGTGAGAATACATTAATAGTTTTGGTGAAAAGCGGGCGAGTTTTACATATTCTTTACGTGTTTACTGCACACTCCTGTACAACAAGTCAAGCAGAAATTTAATTGTAACTAATTAGCTCTCAAGAGGATTAATCGGATCCGCTGTCTTTATTCCCCAGTTTACCTGGGATATGCAAATGCATCTTGTGAGAGAGAGAGAGAGAGAGAGGGAGTGATAATGCAAGTTTCGACGAAGGGAAGTTGAAATTACTTTGTAACAAGGTTAATTTTTGTCACTTCACGGCACTGCTCGCCCTCTCGTGCCTCAGGAACCCTGAAGTCTGATTGAATGTGCTCAGGGTGGAGTTATCCGGCGCGACCCTGGTTCAAAAACTACAGAGTTACTTTAAAGCTTATCCTTAATATTCGATCATTTGATGATTTCTCTATTTATTTTCGGTGGTTTGTTATACAGTAGCATCATGTTTGCACGTTCAGCGCAGGAAGACATGCTCCTTCAAGAGCTTTTGGGTTTATATATAGGACGGTTGTTTAATTTGGATGATCTCACATGAGAGACGGTAAGGCCAGAACAACACCGTCGGCTCCAACACGCTACCACCATCTGTCCACCTTGACTTTGAGAGGAACTAACTTATCTGGGATAGGACCTTCTCTCGTCGACATTCCAGCTCAAGTTCAGCCCTGTTTGTCCTGTATTACAATTTGGCCGCTGGGATATTGTTCATTCTCTCCTTGACAAATAGGGCAGGGGTGATAGGTTAAAACAACCATTTTACAGCCAAAACAGGATATTAGGTCTCGTTGAGTTTGGGACACGCAAATAAAAGGGTGGAGAGAGAGGACACAGGCCTTTACTCAACTTGTGTAACAGTATTGTTACATCCTGTTATGTTTCTATGGCAACCCCCTACAGTCTTAACAATGAGGGCTGCACTGGCCTCTGTGCAGCTGAATACAGACTTCTATTGTATCCTGTTTGGCCATTTGTGGAAGTGAAAACCACGATGAAAAGAATTAAAGTTGATCAAAGAAAAAGTTCACCCAAAAAGGACATTTTGTTATCATTTGCTCACCCTCAAGTTGTTACAAACCTGTGTACATTTCTTTGTTGTGCTGAGCAAAAAGAAAGATATTTTATTAAAAGTGTGACAATAAGCCGTATTTGCTCATCATTGACTCCCAGAGTAGGACACAAGACTAAAGACCAAAACAGCTTAGTTGCAAACTTTCTTTATATCATCTTCATTTGTGTATATGATATAAATATGAATCAGACTCTTCGGTTGCATTACAGGGAAACAGAATAAATAAAAAATAAACGTATATATTCAATAATATTAAATATTTCTGTTTATTTTTTATATTGTCTATGCAAAATGGATAATAATGAAAGGAAATGGAAAGCTTTTCAGCTGCAAATACACTGTAAAAGAAAGAAAATAAGAAGTACAACAAATCGGGATTGACGTGAGGATAAATTTCACATTTAGATGACCTTGTGCGTTGTCTTTTACCATAATATACCATAGTATGCATTTGCAAAAAAATTTAGATGTATCGAGGATCATTCCCTAAATTAAAACTGAACCTGAAGGATGCCTTACATTCTTCCTATAGTAATGCAGTAAACTCTAAAGAAAGAGTTGGAGCAAACATTTTCCAGTTCATATGATTTAAATAAATGCAGACCTCAGATGGGAAGGGAAGTAGGAAAGGTTGTTATAGTTCAG